>NW_024498351.1:2823329-3457510 GCF_017590055.1 Onychostruthus taczanowskii | reverse complement strand
ACGGCCCGGGGCCGCCGGCAGCCCCGGCCCCGGCCCCAGCCCGCGCCGCCGCACGGCCCGGCTTCTGCCCACGGTGACAAGGTCCCCTGCCACGCTGGCCGCCCCAGAGAGGCCTCGGGAGCCTCCCGCACCCGAACATCTTGTTCCCCAAATGGAAGAGAAGAGAGCAGCCCGGACCCGTGGTTAGGGTGGAATTTTATGCTTTATGCATCTGTTACAAAGGACAAAACCGTAAAAGCCTCGTACAATAGATGTGGGTGCAAAACAGGTCCTTTACAGGACTGCTCCTGGGTCATGTCCTTTGAGTATAATTAGGAGGACACTGGGAAAGTGACACTCCTCAGCAGCTTGTCACCTGCCTCACCTGCTGTGCTTACAGAAACCACCGTCAAGAAAAAACAGGGTTTTCACAAATAAGACTACTTGCTCCAGGACATCTCGGACTAAGCTTAAATAAGCTGCTCAACCTGATGGACAAGTCTCCCACCTTTGCTGCCAATTTAACTTAAAAGCATCCAGTCACTACTTCAAATTAAAGCATTTTGGTTTTTTGCCTGTAGGCAAAGAAACAATGTGTTACTGCTTTCATTTTCTTGTTCTCACCCACTAAAGAAGCAGTAACCAACCCAATTTCCAGAGATTACCAATTTGCTACTCCCATAACAACTGGGTCCAACACAACAACAAGAACTGTCACTGTCAAAACCCGTAGTTGCAGCACTTTAAATTTCTGACACTGTCAAGAAATGAGGTCTCATTTTTAACAGAACACCACTGTTAAAAGGGTTCCGTAAAATTTGTGCAGTAAACATATTTCACTTTAACCTGAGACATCAAGCCATATTAAATTCACTGGATGCAAGTTTCTTCCATGGAAATCAGTGCTTGATTCCCACCTGACATGAAGTTATCTAGCCCATCTAAGCTATATTTTCCCTTAAATCTGCTGCCTAAGAGACAGACTATTTTTCTCCTACAAATATGCTAAAAATAGACTACTTCTCAAATGTATTTTCAAACCACTATAAATTAAGATTTTCTTACCAACTAGATATCACTTTCAGAGGAATTCCACACCCACCAGGAAACCATATCTGCTAATTTCAGCTGCCACACAGCAAACTGACCATATACTAACACCTGCTCTCCCTCAGCTGCAAACACGATGTTGTAAGAAAAGAGCTGTCACTGTGTTTCCAAAACCAGCTGCCCTATCAGCTCCTTGGCATCCTGCATGCTGGAGGAGATCTCAGAGCCATCTTCTGCCACATGGGTACCAATCAAGAACATCTTCCTCTCGTCCCCAATATCAGACAGAGCCAGAGCATCGTGAATATCAGTGATGCAATATGCACCTTCGAGGTCCTGTTACACAAAAATAAAACAACCCTGTTAGTTGCAAGAAGTGGTGGCACCATTCCTACTTTGAGCCACTGCTTTTGTCCAGGGATAGGGAAGGTCTCAAAGGCTCTGGGGCACCATTCTTATGTACCTTTTATGAGGTCACTTCCCATGTCCTAAAATGCCTTGGGGAAAAGAGTTAATTTCTAACCTAATTTCTTCCTGAAGAAATATGGTGCAGTTGTTTCTATTTCTACACTAATTCCACTGTTTCTGATATCTAAGACCACCTGCACAAGGCAGACAAAAACACTGATGGCCCAAGACCCCAGGTGCCCAGCAAAGAGTTACAAGAATAGGGCAAATATACAACAGTCATGCCCTGCCTGCCTTCTCATCCACCAGTGTTTCTGACGCAGATGAGTCTGATGAAGCCCAAGCCTGCACTTGTGTTCAAGTGTAACATAAAAGACTACTAGTAATGGGCCTCAGTTACTAGAAATTTAGGAGATAACAATGTAGAGCAAACTGAGCATGCAACCTTGATAAAGGAGAATCTGTGATTAAAACCTTTGGGGTCTTCTGTCATCTGATTGTACCAGAGGTCCCATTCTTTTCCAGGTACAGCACCGATCATTGAGACTTCCACAAAGATCTTAGGAGGAAGCACTGCCTTGTGAGGAAAGCTGCTCTTTCTCTCAGATTTCAGAAGCAGCCTTAGGAGTAAGCAACCAGACAGTCTGAAGGCAAACAACAGTGTTTCACTCTTTAGCTGCTCCTAGGTGAAGTGGTACTTCTAGGCAGATACTCAGAACAGAAACCTAACTTCAGATCTAACTGTGGTCTTCCCTGAAGTTCCCAAACCTTGCAACTGTACAGCAGCTTCCACCCACAGCTCTGATTGCATCTTCACCAAGCACAGGACCCGCATCTTGCAGATCCAAAACAACCTCAGATTATTTTGTTTTGCGGTCAACAGGTGTGTCAGAAAGACTCCCAGCCGTGTGCCCTCCTTAAAGGCATGAAGCCTCTTTTGAAAGGCTTTGTTGCTGTTTCCAAAGTTGCTGCCAGCCCAAGCTGTGGAAGCAGCAGGGAACTCTTACCTGCTTGTTGGCCAGAACTACCACAGGCAGGGTGGAGTCGTTCTGGATTAGTTGATGAAGCAGCTGTTTCGCCACAGGCAGTCGGGCATGATCAGCCGAGTCCACGACATAGACCAGCAACAGCACTTTGGGCAAGTACATCTTCCAGTATGAGCGCAGAGACTCACTGCCCCCGACTGGAAGAGAAGACAGCAGCACAGCATTCACCAAGTCATTCAAGCAGCACTGCTTCCAGAGGTGCAGACAGCAGGCCCTGGGCTGAAAACCCAAGGTATTTGGATTACCAAAACCTCAAAGTATTTGAGCTACTGTACATGAGATTGAAAACAGCTTTATTTTCTCCAGTCAGGTCCCATGAAGGCATATGTGTATGCTCTGGGGGGAAAAAAAAATTTTTCCATTTTAAGCTCTTATTTTGAGAGAATTCTGGATTCAGTTTCTTTACAGTTGCTTTCTGCCTTGTTGGTTCTTGCTCTCAAGCAAGTAAGGAGAGTAGAAAACGGTTCAGTGTCCATAAACACCAAATGTCCCCATATAGGCTCTCCAAATGCTCATCTCATTTTAGGACAAAGCAGGTGTACAATTTCCAAAGGAGAAGTTTAGCTGAGGTGTGGAGGGCTCTCATTGTATTTGTATGACACTAAGAAACTCCCAGCTCAAAACTCAAAACTCCTAGCTCAAAACTCCCACAATTTTGTCAATAATGAAAGGTGCTTCAGGAAGAGACAAAAATCAAGTCCCAGCAGACTCTTCAGTCAACCCTTTGAAGTAATCTTTGCACAGTATGCATTTCTCCATGATCTCTTCTCTGCTGGATACAGAGGAAAGCTGTTCACCTTCAAAACTAGGTCGCAAAATAATTATCTGGTGAAACTATAGGCCACAAGTTGTTTGAGATTGTTGCTCCCATCTGGGGACAAAGAATTCAGTAGTTTGCTGAGTTTAATAGCAGAAGGAATAAGTATCAGTACATTAAGTATTTCAGATTTGTTTTCAGGTCTCTAGGTCATCTTCAGGCACATTGCAGGACCACTCACACAAAGAGTACCGAGGTGCTCACAAGGCACGTGCGAGTCTCTCAAAAGCAGCAAGTTTACAAAGCAATATATCTGGGGTTCCCTAGCACAGGAGCTCTTTTCAAAATTGTCTGACTATACAGCCATCTATTATTGCCCTCTTTGACTGTTCAGTGTTAAAACAATTTTGCTTTCATTTAAGTCAAAAAGGTTCAGTAGTTTCAAGAATATGGAAAGGGAAGTAACATTTCCCACTAGAGCATGCCTGCCTCTTCAAGTGGCCCAACGTACCTGGAAGCAGAACTGCAAGTCTGCCACTGTGGAAAGGAGCCAAAGGGCTGTGACTGACATGTAATGTTTGGGACAGAAGCCTGATTCTGTACTGTGATACTGCAGGGGCTCAGCACTGCTCCCTTTGTTAAGTGTATTCATGCATAGCATAACCCAGGGGTCAGCAACCTCACAGAGAACATTTTTTCCCCCCAGACTTGTAGGAACTCAGCAGAAGGCAGGAGCTCCTACCACCTGCAGAGCACAAGATACCATCCAGTTATCTGTATGCTGGTACAAAGAGAAAGAACAGTTTTCCACCTAAGCCAGGAAAATGAAACCCCTGCTGTTTGCTGATCACCTCGTGCCGTGCGATCACAGCATAGGCTGCTAACCCCTGGACTAGGCAATGGTACAGACTGGATAAGTAACCAGATTAGAGAGCCATGCATGGATTTACCTGGCTGAAACTGGCCTGAGACATTGCATTTCCCATGGGTCAGATCGCAGCCATCACATCTCAGGCACTACCAACCTGGACCAGAGAGGGAAGGACGACTCAGAAACAACAGGTTCTGCTGTGGTGTGTGCAGTGCTGGGCCCAGACCATGCCCAGGCAGGGGAAACACTGTGGGTTTCTCTGGGCTTAGACAGGCAAAGCACATCCCAGTAGGAGACACCCTCTTACATACCAGGTGAGGGGCACAGACTACAAGCATCTCTCGAAAGATGATTTCCCTAAACCACTGCAGAAGACTCCTATGGTAATAAGACTGGGAATGAAGCCTCATCCCCACACCCCAAAAACTTATCTGGGAACAATACAACTCCTTTAGACCTGCTCAAGGTACAGAGGCATCTATGGGCTAGCTGCCAACTGAGCCAGTTGAGCACTGGTACAGCACAGTGCAGAAACAGCAGGAATCAATGAGCAGCTCCTGCCTCCACACAAGGCAGGCACTGATGAGGCTGGATGTCAGCCTCTCTGTACCAGGGAGTGACCTGACCCCAGGGCTTCCACCTTTCCCATCAGCTACCTGCACCTCAAACAGCTGTGATGCACAAAAGGCATCACTGGAGATGCCCTCTGCAGGCACAGACAATATCCAAAAATCAGAGCTAACAACAGTACAGAAATTGTAACAAAATGCTACAGACATTCAAAAGACTGTTTAAAGACTAGAAAATACCGCTTATTAGGCTTCTGAACAGAAAAGGTGCAACATTTTTTCTCTTCCCCCCCCCCTTCTTTCACTTATTATTTATTCCTCTGTAACTCCTGCCCTTTGCCAGGCATGAGCACCAAGGAGAAGCAGTACAAGAGCTATGGACCACAACACAGGGCTTACTGGGGAAACCTCTTCTGGTTTCACCCAATCAGGGTTATTACCCATCTCTCTCTGGGTGCAGAATTCCCAGGTTGTCAGGGCTGAATGAAAACTGATGTCTAACACCATTGTGTCTTCTCCTTCAAAGAGGCTGAGTAGGAAAGCAGAATCCCCAAGGAGAAAATAATCACAACTTCACATTACCGAAGCAGGCATGTGGGGACATTGAGGCTTCAAAATATGTGCCTGATCCCTACGGCACAAGACAGGAACTTATTTTATGTTCAATACTAAAAGGCTCACTCACTCTCCAGAAACTCCATCTGGGACTCCTCGGTGTTGATGCAGATGGCATTGAAGCCCTCGGTAGGAGCCACGCTTCGCTTGACGTGGTTAGTTGCCAAGGAGTGCAGAATGCTAGTCTTCCCAGCCCCATCCAGGCCCAGCACCAGGATCTGCTTACTGTGTCCTTTACCCTGCAAAGCGAGGGGCAGCACACTTACCCGGGCAGCCGGGGCAAGAGCAAAGCTTAGCAGGGCTGAGGGAAAGAAGGAGGCTGAACAAGAAGGGGCCTGGAGGGCACAGCAAACGCCCCTTCGCGGTGAAGAAGCTGAAGATGCCCGCGGGGCTCCTGCGGCACAAGCGCACGGCCGCAGCGATGGGGGATCCCTGGGACACCAGCCGGCCCCGGGCACCGCGGGGCAGGAAAGCGGGGAGAGCGGCCCCGGCCCGGGCAACACCTCCGCCGCGGCTCAGGGCGCCGCCGGGGCCGAGGTCGCGGTGGCCCGAGACGGGCGGGGCGGCGCTGCCACGCCGAGGCCCCGGGCGGCCCAGCGGGCGTTTCCCGACCCCGCGGCCTCGCCCGCCGCCCCGCCGAGGCCCCGGTACCTGATCGGCGGCGGCAGCGGCGGCTGCAGAGGGTACGGGCAGCGAGACGCCGCCCCGCCGGCGGGCCCAGGTCCGGAGGGCCACGATCGCGCCGCCCGCCAGGGCCAGCGCCGCCCCGCAGAACGCGGCGGCCCGCAGGCGGGAGTCCATCGCCGCTCCGGCCGCGGGCACCGGACACCGCGCACCCGCACCGCGCACGGAGAGCGCCCCCCGCAGCCCCGAGCGCGGCTCCCGCCGCCAGCCGGGCTCCCGGTGCCAGGCTGGGAACACGCGAGCGGCGGTGGAACACAGAGCGAGCCCTGCCGCGGGCCGCTTCTCCCTGGTGCAGGGAGGCCGCGGTTTCCGCACACCTGCTGCGGCACCCCCCGCTCCCAGCCCCGAGGGATTTGTTCCCAGCTTGGTCTGCCTGCGCGCCCAGCTCCGGCGCAGCAGCCAGGACACTGTCCAGGTGCCCGGGACAGGGCTCAGCAGTGTCACGAGTCTTCCTTTCCATCAGGCCAGAGCTTGTGCTAGGTTTCACCAGAGAAGACGCTTGAAGAACAGAGCTGCGTTTTCCTCTGATACCTCCGCTCCAAACAAGGGATCGCTGCAGGGCAGTGGTCTCTCTCCTGTAGTCATCAGCTGCTGTCTAAGTGGAGGCACATCACCCAGCGAAGTTATTTAAAAAAACACTCTTTGTTCAGCACTCAGTTGGCAGCAAGTGCCTGCCAGCCATTCATACAACTGGTTTCTTTCTCTATATTCTGTTCCTTTGTCTCTTTCAGACAACACACAGGTAAGGTCCTTCTCAGATATTCCCCCTGTACAGGTAAGGTAAAAAAAAAGTGGATTCTGCATAGTAGATTTTTACTGCCAGGAGACTCAGGAGTTGTTTTTTTCTTAAGCCACAGTAACATGTCCCTTAGTCCCCACCTTCTAAGACCTTTGCTTTAAATTCTTTCAGAGACAGAAGCTTTTGCCTTTTGGGCTGACATCTGACAACCCTCTCCAAGGCACATTTCTATCCACTGACAGTCCGTGTCTGGAAAAATGTTTTGGCTACATTCAGATCAAACCAGAATTTTCAAGACCTGTGTTGAGAGATACCGGTTTAACATGAATAAGTTTTCAGCAGAATGAGATACATAGTTATAATACTGTATGATTTAGTATGCTGTTTGTTTAGCTTTACTTGCTCAGGATGAATAGCTGGATTTGCTGAAGCCTCAGGCTGCAAACCATGAACTTTACACCTCCATAGCTGAAATTAGTTTTCCTAGTAATTTTCCTAGTAGCTGGCATATGGCTATGTTTTGTCTTTAGTACAGGAAAAATATTGATAGCACACTGTTGTTTTCATTGTTTATAAATTTGTTTATCCTAGCTCCTGAGCTTTTTTTGGCTCCCATGCTGCCAGCGAGCAGGTGCGTCAGAAGACAAGGAGACAACTGTCAGGAAAGTCGCAGCTTCACAAGAACCATCAACAGCCTTCCTGCACAGACACAGAGAAACACCTCAGTAAGGTGTTAAAGATCCAGAGCAAAATAACCATTGGGCCAAGAGGCATGCAAGGTGCGTGCAGGATGGTCTCAAAGGTATAATTTCTTGGGGATTTCCTTTGCTCTGGGTCCCTCTCCAGAGTCACCAAGCTTAAGCTGACCTGCTGCTGTACCACACTTTATTTTCATAAACCCAGCTCCTAAGGCTTGTAGGAACGTAGGATCAAGGCCAAAAGAGGTGGAAGCGCACCTCAGACAACCACACACAGTCTGCTCACTTTTGCTTTGCCAAGCCCTTTAGAATAAGGCAGCTGGCTTGCAGAAAGTGGGACACTGGATCTGCTGCCATTCACTTCACCATGCTTTCTCCTAACAGTCTTGTTATCCCCCTTCAGCTTATCTTATCCTATATTATAAAACCCAGATGTTGTTTTCTAAGATACTTTGTGCCTTTGCTCTTTGGTGGTCAATAACTGACTGACATAAAAGACAGTACTTGCATCATGCATAGATAAATCTGCTAAAGGCCTAAAGTGACATATGCAAGAGGAGCATTAAACTACATTTTAAGAAATTCTTGATTATCTCATATCTGTTAAATGTCTGGCAACACACAAACAGATTTCTTCTTAGGGGCTATGTTTGACTTTGATGGCAACAACCTAAGTCACAGTGGGGGCAAATGTGAGGAAGGGAACTTGGTGAGCAGACAGATCATGGCATCTGTACCAGCCCATCTCCCCCCAGATCACTAACAGGCAGGACAGAGATCCAGATTCCAAGAGTTTTTCGCCAGCACTTGCTTTTGACCTTTATTCTGCAATCAGCATCACGTATTGAAGGAAGGATGTTACACATCCTGCTTTTTACCACCCTCCTTTAGCCCCTTTCTTCTTTTTCTGCTGCTGCTTTTTCTTGGTGGCAGGAGCACCCGCGGGTTTTTGGTGCCTGGGAGGGATGACGTTACTTGTAGCCGATACAGCTGCCCCGCTGCCAGGCCGAGGGGAGGTAGGTGGGCTGCTGGCAGTTCTACTGGCGTCCCTGCAGGAAGGCAAGAGAAAAAGACACCGTGTGGGTTCACAACCACCTGCAAGACGTGGTACTAGTGCAGGGAGCTGACAGTGAAAAGCAGCATCTGCCCCATTACGTAGCAAGCATTATGTATGAGAGGGCTACTCATGCAAGGAGAGGCTTCATCATACAGAAGGAGCTGGCGGAGGATGGGAATATGTCTCAAAGGGCAGCAATCAACTTCTAACTGATGTTCACTAGATAGTGCAAATTACTGGCAATGAAAGCAAGGCTAACTTTTGAATAGACATGTGACAGCTCATGCAACACACAGGAAGCCTTTCAGATCCCTCTCCTAGGCAGTGCAAACCCAGCACCTTCATCTCAGATGTTAGTAAGACACCATCTTGCTGTCAGGATTCATACACAATGGTAATTCTTGATTCCAGCTCAAATAATCAGTGCCAGCTTAGAAGGAAGTACAGTGTTTTCTCAAATCATGGCTAATGGTTCTGCAGCTGCCAAAAGACTTGAAAGCAAATTGCTCAAGAGAAAGCATGCAAAATTCATCTCATTGCCAAAGGAGAAGCGCATTAAAAGACTACGAGAATTTTATTTGCACCTTGGCTCCTTCAAGCACGCCTATCCTATCACACTAGTTTTCAGGAACCTATAGGGATCTCCAGGGAGAGCGGCTGGTAGCAGGTTCAAGCGGCAAAGTATGATGTCACTTGTGCTACCTGCAGTTGGTGTGGTGACAGAGCTGCAGCAGAGCAGCACAAACACAGCCCTCCCAGTCACCCAGGAGTGAATCCCCCCATCAATCCTTGCAAAATGGGTACTTACAGTTCAGAGGAGCCAGTTGTGGTTGAACCCTGAGTCCCCTTGCCAACCTGATCCTTCTTCTTGCCCTTCTTCCGCCCACGGTAGTAGGACCGCTCTCGCATTGGAAGCCACCGCTCAGGGTCGGGAGTCACCTTGGGGTCGTAGTTCTTGGGCAGCTTTCCTGCAGAACACCCAGTGCCGGGAAATGAGACTGGGGTCAACACACCAGAGGCATCACCAAGGGACATGCATGGGATGGCAGTAGCAATGGGATGGCAGCGCAAAGAGACCAGCAACTACATCACCCTATCAGGGTGTTGCTCTCACTCCTGAGGAAAAGTGCCCCAACCAAACAAGCTATTATGAAAATCCAGGCTTCCAGAGACACAGTCCTAGCAAAGGACTCTAGCTCCTAGGGACCTAGAGGCTGGATATTTGAAGAAAGAATCTGGAGACCTCTCTGGAGCTGTGCTGTTTCAACAGCTAGGAAATACAACTTACCCTTCTTTTTTTTCTTCTTTTTCTTCACTTCCCCTTGTCTGAAAGGAAAACAAGACATTGTGACATACCAGAGACGGAGCAGACAAGTCAACTAAAAACTAGCTCTGGAAGAAGCTAAACCATTCCCATCTCTCTAAGAACTTGGTCTGCTGTTACATAAAGCTCCTTGCAGTCAAACAACAGGCTCCCTTTCCACCAGCCTGCCTTCTACAGCAATGCCTTCACCACACCAGGTGTGATTCCTGAACCACCCCAAAGAAGGATGTACCAGAGCTATAGCAATAAAATTAAATAAAAAATATAGCAGCCTGCTTTACCCTTGCTCCTTCTGCTGGTTGTCTCCAGTGAGCTTCCCAGCTTTCTTCCGAACGTAGGTCGCTCCATGGGAGTTCTCCAGCGCATCAACATCTACTTTCAGTGACATGGTGTCTGAGGAAGGCAAGTGTTTGCTAAGACTGCAAGGGAAGAGTTCAGGGATGCAAACCAGCGAGCATAAACACCCATGTTCTTCCAGACAGCAAGAGGCAACCTCAGCTTAAATAAATTCTCTCTGTTAACAACACAGACACCAGACAGGCCTATGGGGCTATTTCCATCTCTCTCACTAGCTTCTTATACAAGTTGGGATGAGCTGCTTAATCACCATCTGCTTCATTTTTCGCTCTTTAATACAGGGACACAGGGAACAACTTCCAGTGAAAGAGGCTCAGGTGACAAAAGCAGTATGTAAACCAAGCTCCTGCTTATCCATATTGTATCAGTCCTGCATTACTATCACAGGTTTAAGATTCTGACAGAAAAGATGCAGGTGCTCTTGTTTTTTGTTCCACCTTGTCTTATTAATTCTCAAAGAGGAGAAGGCCAAAGATAAAAGGGTCCTGAGATATCACAGTAATGAAGCCAATTAGAGAAATAATATAGCTCCATGGATATGGATATGATGACCTGGATATGCAGCTACTCCAGAGAGGTTCCTTGCCTTTCTTCGGGTAAGTCTGAAGTCCCCACACAGCTGAAAATCCAAGGAAGCAATACCCAAACACCTCTTCCACCACCATTAAAAGGATACACTTTAGCTTTTTCAGGGTCAACCAGGGAATAGGCAGAGATGAGCTGTGCCAGAGTATGCACATCTTTTGGGTTTTGCCTTTTTAGAGGAAAAAAAAACAAAACAGAAAAGGACCAAGTTACCAATGTTACTCATCTCAAAGACTGGTAACACCACACAGTGCTTGCTACTGCAACACAGTTGCTATCTGCAGGGACAGGCATGTAAGTATGCGGTATCCTCCAGAGCACACCACCAAACATCACTGTTGTGGATTAAGGGAAGCACAGACAATTTCACAGTATCATGAAGCAGGCAATAGAAGAGGGAAAATCCCAGTAGCAAAGGCAAGTTAACGCTCCTGCCAATAAAAGATCCCATTAAGTGTACAACAGAAACTAAAACCTAGACATCCATGTTTAGGTAGCACTAGAAAAAACTGCATTCCAGTCCCCAGAGAAATGTTCACTGCACACAAGAGGCTTCTGGGATAAGTCTATCAGGTTTTCAAGTGAGCATCAACTATATATCAAATGAATTATCTCCCCTTCTTCCAAAATACAGCCTTGCACTGAAGCCCCTGTGCAAAAGCAACTATAAAGGACAGCTACTAGTCAATCAAAATTGTCAGACACTGCCTGCCACCAGACAGCTTACAGAGGACTCTGGGTAGAGACCTGCTGCTCAGCAACCACCCAACTCACTTCCAGAGCTCCTCCAAGTCGCTGATTGCTTCCTTCTTCCTGCCATGCTTTAGTTTGAAGTTGGCAGCTTCTCTTATCAGTGACAAATGGACAGGAGACTTTGGCTGAAAGACACAGCAGCCATGATTAGTTCCTTGTTATCACAGCATGGAGCCCAGCTCTAGCTGGCTTTAATGCACCTGAGGCTTGGCCAAGGAGAACTGAGTTAACCTCCTGTCATGCAGAAACCAGACCACCTTTGCTCTCTGGGAAGTGAGGCAGAACTGCATGGGACAAGGCAGCTTGCTGCTCCACCGTATTTTCCCATCAGGGAGAAGTCCTGATTGCTGCATTTACACATCCATTGATGCCACCCTCCTAATCTGACAGGAGCTGCTGCTCCCTATTTGTAACACATATAAAATAATACATTATTGATAAATGCTCACAAAACAGGAGCTTGCGTGTCTCCAAATCCACAACTGGATAACTGCTGAGGCTATGCATCAACAGGAAATATTTAATTGGACTGGCTAGAAAATCCAGGACAGATTCCTGCACATTAACTCCTCTGGTCTGACTTACCTGGTGTTGCTGATACCACTGGATAGCCTGTGTGAAGACTTCAATTGCACTGTCAATATCCTCTTCATGACTGTACATTGTCACCAACGCAGACACCTGCAAACATTCAAGAGCAGTAAATAGCAGATCTTCATGCAAATTGTCTACAGCCAGAGTCTCAGCAGTTAAATGATGGGATTTCCCAAAAGCAGAGTCAGTGTGAGCTTTCTGCTCTGTCCCTAAAAAACAGCTGTGGTAACAGGCAGGATACCCAGGCCACATCTTCCTACCCAAGTCACTCCCAAAGGAACATCCCCAACATCTTTTTGCTATGGTACAAGCCTAAGATTGCATTCACAGAAAGAACCTTCCTGTCTTGGCACTTTATTTGCTTATCACAGGACTCAGTTTCATTAGAAAACCTTTTTCATTCCCCATTCTTTACCCCAAGAGCTATGAAAAAAGAAATCAGCACTGAAGAGATTATAAGGATACCATCCATTGCAGTCACAAGTAGAGGTGACCCAGGGCAAAGAACTGTTACTCTTAATTGCCCCTATAAATTATTTTGATCATTCACACTTACAACTGAAACAGATCCACAACTATCAGCCCCTGTTCAAGATGCTTATGCTGAACACGTGAGCACTTACAAGGCCATCAAGCTTTTCTGAACAGCAGGTGTGGATAAGCATGCAGATCAGGGTGATGCTGCAAGGATGGAACACAGCTCTTTCCCCCTAAGGCCTGCTGTCCTAAAGCTGCTTCTAAAATGTCCCAACAGTACCTACCAGCAACCAGCAGTTGCTCCAGTATGTTATGCAAGTAAATCCAAGCAACATGCAGGACTGAGAGATTACCAGGCAGTGGGAACATAGGCAGAGAGCATCCCTCTGACAGGCAGAGTACTTCAGTGACTACGTTCAGGCTGCCTGAAGCAAGTTACAATACCACCTTTATCCAAGACAAGGAAGATGGACGCAGAATCCCTGCAGACACTCAAGTCAAGTGGCAACCACGGGAAAGAGGCAAAAAGGAGCAAGTGGTGCAAAGCTCTCCTACAAGGGAAAAACCTTACACAGTTCGGACGGAGTTTTGCTTACCATACCAGGCTTGTGCTGCAGTTCTTCTATGCTCCTCAGGATCATGCAGGCTTTGGTGACACTGCCTAGAAGAGACAAGGAAGAACACACTCTGAATGGCATCACAACACCTGAACACACCAGTGAACTTTGAGCCAAAGGTAAACAATGGGGACAGAACAATTCCCCTTCTCACATCTCCTGCACAACATCTCCCTCACTGGAGGAGTTAAGGACAGGCCTCTACACAATGAACCCTTCTGCTTTTGTCACATCCTGCATGGGTTCAGGAGCAAGCTTTGGCTACCAGGGAGTTCTCTTCAGGCTCAAGTCTGTGCTGCCTGGCTGCATACAGGAATGGTACCATTATGGAGCCTGACACTGCTCCAAAAATTATCCCACTCCAGAAGAGATTTAGCATTTCACAGAGACTATGAGCATTTCTGCCAGCCATCTGTGGAGCCTGTGTATCCAGACATTAGCTGTCAGCATTATCCTGCCATAGCTAAGTATCTGTATTACCTGACTGAAAGTATCTCTGCTCTGCACCCCTGTCACAACAGTGACTGCAGCAAAGACTGCCCTGAAGTCTCATTTTCTTACCCCTTGTACCCTTGTCATGTGTAGACACTTCCCAACAAAAGAGGACACTAGATACCTTGAGCAATTTTTAGCTGGGCCATCGTCAGCTTGATCTCAGCTGCATTGGCAGGGTGCTGGTCTGCAAAGTCCTGAGAGTTAGAAGAAAGAACAATTCAACTTGTGTGTGGGCACCAGGCTGCTGCTTTGGTGAATCATATGTCATGCTCACTCACAGCAAGCTGGCAAGAACCAAAGAAAGCTTTCCAGCACAGGCAGGTTTCAGCATACAGCAGAAAAGGATCCCAAGTGCGCCCTTTCAGACTTCTGTCCCAGGCCACTCAATCATTCCAAAGAAGGGTGTTGCAAACTGCTTGTAAGCAGAGCAGCAAAGCCTACTGCTTACCCTAGAAGTCTACTACAGCTTCATAAGCATAAAAATCAGAGCTGTAAGGGAACTATTTCCCTTTAAAAGCAGAATTGTTCAATTGGGTGTGAAGGCTTTCCAGCAGCATTAAACCAAACCAAAATAAGGAGTCAGATACCCCTGGAAATTTAAACCAAACAAAACAAACTAAGGAAAAACAGCACAGGAGAACACAAAGCACAAGTTTAAATGGTGCTTGGCCAACTGTCTCTTAACCTACCTGCAGAAGCCCTACAGCCTTTGCATGCTGCTTCTCACGACACAGCTGGGCTGCCTGGATAAGCACAGGGAGCAGATGCTCGGGGCTCTGGGACTGCAGGCTGGCTGACAGCTTGCGGCACTGATCTGCCTGGAGTGGAAAGAGGGAACACACTTTCCTCAACCTCAGCGAGCACCTTACACAGGGCTAAGAAACCAACAGTACCTAAGAAGAGATACAAGTGGTGACTGCCCTGAAATGAGTACACAGAACCAAGAAGTCCTCTTAGTGGCCCTTCAGATACATCTAAGAACCCCCACATTCCTTTTTGTCTTCCAGTTATCTTCACACCATCCTCCCTATTGGGTACAGCAATACCCAAATCACTAAATAGGCAGTTGTGCTTTTAGGGATGATTTTATTTTTCTGCTCACTTATGTGCCCAAAACCAAGTGGTCTAATCTTCTGAAATAGAACAGCTGCATCTCCATTTTTGCCCAGTCAAACTCCTGTGGATTTAATCCATAGCTATTTACTGCAGATCAGTTTCCCCTACCTGGTTCGTGTACATTGCAAGCAAAGCTTTGTTGAACTCAATCGCCTGGAGTTGCTTCTTGGAGAGTTTATGCTCAACACCTTCTGCATTGGTCAGCTTCACCTTTTTCTTCGAATCAAAGACATTTTGGTCCTGGGGAAATCGAACATCATGAGAAGATTTCACTACATTCTTTGAAGAAGAAAAGGTCCCTGGGTCCACAATTTAACTACTGTTTAAGAAAACATCTTTACTGATTATCTCCCTTCTCTCCACAGAAGCAGAGAAGCAAGCTGACTAACCACAATGAAAGTGGCAAGGTAATTCTATACCTTGTTAATTGTGATGATATTATTTGCAATGACAGCAAGGAGTCCTACATCTGTTGGCCTGCAGATAAGAAAAGCAGAAAGCATACTGTTACTGAACAGCAGTCTCGCACAGATGGAAGGCTGAGCATTTGTTTTAAAAAAAACCCTTACTTCAACTTGATTATTTGATTGTAGAGCTGTAGAGCATCCTCTGTACGCCCCTGCAGTTGCATGATATAAGCCATCTGACCATGAATAATAGCCAGTTCAGCCTCAATGTCTTCTTCTGTCACATCCTGAAGGAAAATCAAAGCAAAAAGTAAAAAGCTGCTATCTCACCTCTCTTCCAGCTTCAGCATTCTGCTGGCAAACATCTTTGAGCATTCCTGGGCAGTATTACTAGCAAAGTACCCCAGCTACCACAGGTGAAGGTTGCAGCCACAGCACAAACAGAAGCATATCTGAGTTAAACTAGGAGAAAAGAAAGCTTCCCCTACTCCAGCCAGAATCTGAAGATTACCTTAACTTGTACATTCAATCTGTTATTCTGCAATGATTGGTTACAAATTCCCTGTTTGTCACCACCCACTCATCATGTTCATCCCTAGCAGGGGTAGGTCACAGGGAGGTTTCAGACAATCTGTACCCTCCTACTTGCACCAAAACAGGCAACTATGCAAGGAGCACAGCAGCAAACACCCTGTGGTGTCAGCTGCCCTCCTGCAACAGCCATGGTGGCTGCCCCAGCCTCACAAGCTGGTACCAGCAGAGCAGCCCTGGCTCTGCTCTGGCTCTCTGCACTTTGGGATTGCACCCTCGCTTCCACTGCTGCAAAGCAAACACTCTCCAGAACAACACCAGGAACTTACCGAGTCTTCTGACAGCGACTGGCGGCACAGCTCTACAAGGAAAAACATTGAAAAACACAATTTAGAAGGCTTTAGGGTGAAAAAAAAAAAAACAGGCAAGAAGCATGGGGGAACACAGAACGTTTTTATGTATCTCTGAAACTTCTGCAGCACTACAAGGGCACAGACTACCAGTCTGATGATGGATAGGACTAAGCACAACAGAGCAGACTATGTGATGCAGAAGAACAATCAAAGGCACAGAAGATACTGTCCCTCCCAGACACTAATTTTCTGTCCAGAACAAACTTCCTTAGACCTAGCTCCTGCTTCTTCCCAGAGGGATCAGCTGCAACTGCTCACCGGTCTTGTGAGCTAAGCGCTGCAATCCTGCAATATTCAGCTTACAACACCCTTTATGGGGCAGCAATTCTGTTACTTTTCAGTACCCATACCAGTCACTTCTTTACTTTCTCATACTTCACCAGAATATCACTTGTTTGCTCTCCAAAGGACATAGGCTCAAATTACACATGCTTATCAGTTGTATGGGACACTTGTTATTTTTCATCAAAACTGGGACAGAACTGACCTATTTATCTGCAAGAGCAATTAGATCAGACAGAACTAGTCCTTCCTAGTTCTCTCCCCAGATTTTTTTTTAAACACACAAAATCCCCTTTCACCCCATAGATAAAAAAATCCTCTTTGCTAAAAGCTCATTTACTGGCTTATACTAATTCACAGCATGAAGTACTTTGAACTTTTATAGCATGTACTTAAATACATACTCATACTAACAAAAATCTCATCTCATGTTTATGAGATTACACTCACATTTACTTCCTGCTCCAAAAAAATGCTCAAAGTTATTGAATACAAATCAGGGGGCTGTAGGAGAGCCAGGACATGCTGTATGTCTCTGGAAAAGAGTTCCAGAGGAACACTCATCCAAAAACACTAGCTTCACAAAAAATCCTGCTGATGATGAGTTTTTAAATTCAAAAAAGCTCTTTTCCTCTGATTTGTGTATCAGAGAGCAAGTAACTACTTCTACTACACAAAGCATCCCTCTCACCTCACCAGGCTTTTACCTTCTGCTTTTTGTAGTTTTTTCATTGCTTCATTCAGCTTTCCTTGCCCAATCAATGCACATGCACTGTTATAACACAGCTCGTAGGTAGCTTCTCGAAGGCCTAAATCCTCCTAGCATGAAAACCAAATATAACATTGCATAAGCACCGACAGATTTAACAGGCAACACACACAAACCACAGTTTTCCTGTACATTCAAACTAGTCCTTGAAAAATAAATTTAAGAAGCACATTTAACAGGGCACACACCTGGCAAGTAAGTTGCAACACAAAGGATCTTCTTCCCTTACACTGCACAAAGTCAGAGGCAACTGACAAGGCAGCAGGGAAACTCCAGCCTGAACCTGGGGACTACTTCGGCTGGTGCAAGAGGGCAACTAAGAACTGCTGCTCTAGAGAATTAGAATGCGGATCCACAGCACTGAACAGAAAGCTGAGCATGCTGTGTGCACCTCCAAGGACAAGGATTTCTAAACAAATATGAACATTACAATCTTCATTGTTCATTAACAAAAATATTCCCAAGCATGGCTGGGTGATCAGAACAACTAGCTTTAACCCTGGGCAAGAGGGTAAAGAGAGAGAAAAGTGCTAGTCACCACAGGTGTTCTGCCAATGCAGGTTCAGAAAGACCTACTTCCTGCTCTGCTGTGACATCTAAAGTACAAGCTCTATAGAGATCAAAGGTGAAGTGCAATTCATAAATAATAACAGCATTTATTCCTCCATATAGGGAAAACCACTACGTGATCTTCAATACTCTGAAATCTTTGTAAGACAGGAACACATTTCTGTCCTGTTCAGTATCCACAATTCCAATACAATTTGTATCCTCTGTTCCTTGGCTCTCACTCTTGCACCCCAAGGCATACATACTCACTTACTGGCACCACCTTCTCCCATGTGCTTTGTGCTGCCACAACAGCAGAGAGGTTTGTTTTTCTCTCCTCCTCATACTCATCCTGGGAGTTGCGGATGAGATCCCTGTACGCAGCCAGACAATCGTCGTAACGCTCCAGTCTGTACAACTGAGAAAGGAAAGGGATTAGCCCTCAGAACAGCATTCTTCTCTTCATGCTGGTAACTACAGCCTCCTTCCTCCCTCCCCATGGACTGGGGGCAGCAGAGCATCATATGTTTTAAGCTGAACATTACTAACATTTGCATCTACCTTTAAGGGCAAGCTATATAGACTACACTTGCAAGGACTCAAGCAATGACACCAGATACCTGCACAAAAATGACACAGCTCCTACTCCTAAAACAGCTTCTTTAAAAGCAGCAGTTTACTCAGTTTTGTCCTCAAACAGCCTTCTTCCAAATTAGATCGCCTCTCTAAGAAAGAAATTAAATGAATGGTCTTTCACGCAGCTGAGAGAAGATAGCCAATTCTTCACAAAACCGTTCTGATCAACCAGGAAAAAAAGAAGGGGAAAAAGCATAACTTCTTTTCCACATCACTTTTAATGCCTGAGACATCAGGTCCCACAAACCATTCCTGAACAGGTATCTAATGCAAACAGATAGCTGAACCACAAACAAATCCCATCAGATCCCTTCCTTCCTCAACCAGATGGCTAATATCAGGCCTGACCCAGGAAGGGAGCAGAAGTCACAAATGTATTGCTTTGGTTCTGTGGGAATAAGATGATGACACTGCCTCCAGAAATAGGTAACTGAAACTTCACGGAAGTTTGAGCAGCTGGAACCATACCTGTCCTTACCTTCAAGCCAGAGACAGAAATTCTGTCCCCATACTTGCCCCCATTAGAGGAGGGACAAGGCATCCAGCATATGAAACTCCCACCAGGAAGAAAAGCTTGTAATTACCACTTGTCCATAAAGCTCCTTCAGTTTGTCTGTCTGCTGACTGGCACTCTGAATGGTCTTGAGAGCACTTTCAATACGGTTCAACCTGTATTCACAGTAGGCCTTCTCAAAGGCAATAACATCACTGCAAGGACAAGACAAAGGCTGACAGCAAGCACCAGAGTTTCATTCAACAGCATTCACTCACATAGAACCAGCCCTCATTAGTCAGAGACTGCTACAAAACCGAAAATCCAAACACATGATCCCAGATTACTGAATTAGGTATCTGTTGAGCACTGTAAGTATCTTCTACCTACTTGGTGTTCAACAGAGAAAGCATGTAAAAACTTCATCCAAAAAAAAGGTTCCTTTTTAATGGCATTTCCACACAAACGGTATTCCAAATCCTCTCTGCTCCAGGCCGCCTACTAATTATGCTAATCAAATGCTTAAAAGGTAAAACAATAGCAAACTTCATTCTGTGACATTTCTTAAGGAGAAAGCATTACATTGCAATGCAACATTGTTACAGCAAACTTTTAAATACAATTGACTCACAGAGAGAGAGAGGAAAAGGTACAAAACACAGTCCCACTTACAGGCCGATACCAAGACAAAGGTAACATTAACCTATTTTGAAATATGATTGCAGCAGAACTGCAGCAAAAGGGTTTGCCTTTGCCAACACAAAATTGGCTTCAAAGCAAGCTCACACCAGCAGGGAAGCATTCTCAAAGAAGCAGAGCCTTGAATGCTGCGTTCTGCCTACCCCTCTGAGTTACCACTTAAGCCAAAGGAAAATTAATCAGCGATTCCTTTAGTTCATGCTTGGGGCCACTTGTTATCAAGCTTTACTTTGCCTATTTAAAATGATCTCAATTCAACTGAGTATTAAGGAAGTTTGAAAATTAATGGCATTTGGAATTAAATCAAAGCAGCCTCAGTGCAAGATAGGAAAACTTCAAGACAGACCAAGAACCACCACTCTCCTTGCTCTGCAGGACACAGACACACAACAGAATGAGCCAAAAGAAGTTATAGGAAGAACTCTGAAACCAGTTGAATACAAAAAAAATTTCTTCTCCTTACCATATAATAAAATAATAAGCTAAAAAACTTGAACTAAACCCCTTTTGTCCCAGGAAAGAAGGAACTGGTGAACAGGGTAATTACGTGTTATTCAGATGCAAACAAAAACAAAGGTATGTTCCATCACACTGATAACTTCAACACACCTTTCTGGGAAGTTCCTTAATAAGAACAGCATCTGAAATACAGCAATTTTGCTGCCAGCCAGTTCTTGGGTAGCCTGTCATTGCACAGAGCATCCTTATGAGGAACAAAATTAGAATCTGAAGGACACAAATGAGAAGCATGACTTGTTCTCGAACACAATTTGTCTCCAAGGCCCTGGTTTTGAGAGGATGCACAAAGGGCCTGCACCACCCCAAAAGCTGAGGCAGTTCCTTCAGGATGGCAAAGCAGAGGTCCCCAAGGAGCCGTACGATGAGACAGCCAAGCAAAGCCAACAGCTCGCTGCCACCAACCAAGGCTTCTCCCCTCTCCCTTCCCTCCCAGAGAGACCTGTCCCCTTCCCTTGCACCAGCCATGCTACCCAGCCACATCTACAAGCAGAACCAGCATGTGAAGGAGGATGAAAACTCGGTCAGGGACAATTCCTTCAACAGCAACAGCAAGATGTTACACTGCCTCAAACCCTACCAGACCCTCTCTCATCCCCTCCCATAAATAAGTGTGTCACTGAGAAGACCAACCCCAATGTCTCTGAGCATATCCTGACCTTTATTTTGCTGCCTTATTAGTCCCCTCTACTGAAGCTGCAGCAGCTTCTCAAGGACTCGGGAGTTTCATATTTTGCAAAGCACAGCAAGACACAACTCACCTGGTTAACACTTTAGTGTGGGTATTGATTACACCAAGGGCTTCCTTGAAGTTCCCATTCTGGATAAGACACACTACTTTACACTGAAGTGCTGTCACGTCGTCTTTGTTGATCTGCAGTACTGGAGGAGAAACCACAATGATCCAACTCAAAGACACCCAGGCTTTGTAAGAGACTCATATTAACAGAGCTGCAAAAACCCATCCTAGAGAGTGGCCACATCAACTTAAAGCATCCTGGCATGGCTTGCTTTGGCTTGGATCATGAAACAAACCCCAGCAGGATAAAAGAATCCAGCATAGATCCTGAACTTACCAGAGGCATGCACTGTGCTGACATGTCTGGAAGAGAGTGGCACCAAAGGGGCTAAACACACCTGGGCAAACCTTTCCTTGGCATTTCACTGCCCGGCAAAGAACACGGTGCCAAGGCCCCAGTGCCACGTAAGGAAGGAAAACAGCTGGTACAGAAGAGCAGCGTGGCCCTTGCCAGGGAGTCACTTTACACGCTAAAACTTTCTGCCAGTGGATGACAGTGAATGGGAACTAGAAGAGAGGTATGGGTTTTGCTATTTGATTTTTTTTCAGTGATGCCAGCTTTTCCAGGACAGGAGATGAATCCCTACAGCCTACCAGCAGCAAAGACAGACCTTACAACCACGACGTGCCTGACACTGCAATCCCGTTTTGGATGCCTAGCCACCAAAACAACACATCTCAACGTGAACTCTCCGTTTCCAGCAAGTTGTTCCCAAGTCAGTTAGTCCGTATGCACAACACCACTCCTCCAGTTCCCGAGGGAAAAGCCCTCCTTCCTCCCATGACCAAAAGGAAGGAAAGCCCACGAGTAACTCCGAAGGCTTAACCCACAGCAAGGGATGCGTGATGCAACACGAGGACCCGATGGCCACGGTACAGCAGCGGAGCCTGGGCCCCGGCCGGCCCTCTTCCCTCTGCCCCAACACAGTAAGATCCCCGCAGCCCCGCTCCCGGCACGAAACCCACGGACGGACACCACCCGCTCCCCGCCACAAGGCCAACGCGCCCGGGCAGAGACCACAGACCGGCGGGGCGGGGGCCGGCACTGTCGCCGCACTCACTCTTATTGACGGACTTGAGTGCGCGGGCGAAGTCGCCGTTCTGGCCGCAGCGGTTCACCTCGCTCCACAGCCCCGCCGCCGCCACCGCCCCCGCGGCCGCCGCCATCTTGGCACCGGGACCAGACACACGTCGCGGGGGCGGCGCCGCGCCGGAAGCGGAAGTGCCGAGCGGGGCCCCGCCCCCGACCGGCGCTCGTACCCTTCCGGCAGCCCCGCCCAGCGGTGCCGCCGCCGGGCCCGGGCGCGGCCGTGGCCCCGCAGCTTCCCCCGCTGCGGGCGTGGGGTGTCACCCTGCACCTGGGCAGCCCTGGCGGTGTGCATGGACTGGGGAATGAGAGGCCGGAGCAGCGCTGCAGAAAGGGAGCTGGGGGCCCTGGTCCGTGGCACTGAATGTGAGTCACTGAGCCCTGGCAGCCAGCAGGGTCAGCCCTGTCCTGGGGGACAGCAGGCACAGCCAGGCGAGGGAGGGGATTGTCCTGCTCTGCTCTGCTCTGGGGCAGCCTCACCTCCACTGCTGGGGCAGCTCTGGGTGCTGCAACAAAAGAGAGACACTGAGCTGTCAGAGAGAGTCCAGAGGACGGTGACAGGCCTTGAGAGGAAGCCGTAAGTGTGTTGGAGGCCACTTGGTTTGTTCAGCCTAGGGGAGAGAGGGAGACCTCAGTGTGGTCTGGAACATCCTCAAGAGAGGAAGAGGCGGCAAGTACTGACCTCTTTGCTCTGGTGACAAGTGACAGGACTCAGGGAAATGGAATGGAGCTCAGTCAGGGAAGGTCTAGGCTACATATCAGGAAAAGGTTCTTCATCCGGAGGGTGGTTGGGCACTGGAACATCTCCCCCAGGAAGGAGTCACAGCACCAAGCCTGACAGAGCTCAGGAAGCTTTTGGACAATGCTTTTGGGCACACAGTGTGATCCTGATGGGTCTCTACCAGCCCAGCATTGTCAATGATTCTACTGATTTCATTTGCTTTTATGAAAAAGCTCTGCAGATGTAGCACCTTAGTTATTGCCAAATAACTCCACTCCCAATGTCTTGGCCAAAGTGAGTGGGTGTGGAGAGGGAATTGGGATTGATCATCCCAAAAGGATTTTCTACCAACTCCCATTACTTTCTTCTGCCAAAAGACTAGCATCAGTCAACAGTTTTCAAATTTCAGAAATGTCATGATTAAAAATATCACAAAGGCTGTGTGGTTTTTTTTAAATAAAAATTGCAGAGTTATAAATACATCAGAGGGTTAAGGCAGCCATCACTTTGTATAACAACACCAACAATTTCAGGATTTGGCTTTCAAATAGAAACTGAAGGAAACACTGCAATGTGAGATACAACCAACCAAGTCAGCTCAGTGCAACTTGGACACGGGAGCCTCTCTTTATGAAGCAGTCCCGGGTAAAAACCACAAATATTTGCTCTGAAGGATTAGTGAGCAGTCTGGTGTCATCTCTTCCACAGGAATAACAACCACATTAAATAAAGGAAAAAGAACAATTAATACTTTAAACAAAATACTCTTTTTATTAGAGTATTTTTGATTAAACATACAGAACTCAAGATTGCTATTTAAAATTTGTATCGCTCAAAGTTTTTCCCTCTAGAAGGATGGTAAGACAATCTCAGTGCATATTATATGGAAGAATCATACCTCTCAACTGTCCTGCTCATGAATCAGAGCAATACTGCATGTGCTTGGTGTGCAAGCAAGGAGGGAGTGCTGTAATGCAATTAACAAACAAAAAATGCACCACCAACACACACAGAGTCAGCTCCATGACCGGTGATCCAGAGAGTAGCATCATGTGGCTTCAGGAATGAAGGAAAAAACAGATCCTGACCAGAAAATGTAACAGACATATTTGCACAAGTCCTAGGCATTCCTCCTCTGTAAGGAATGCAGAGGACTGCGAGTTTAGCCACTGGTTTGGAAGATTTTTTTGAAGTGTCCATTGTACTGGGGGCGTGGGTGCAGAAATCTTGCAGAAAAAAGGAAAAAAACACGTGATCCTACAGCCCTTGTGCAGCTCCAAATGCCACCATTGCAGGCAGCCTGGTGAAGCACTTGGTTATGCTTGAAATACCTCTGCTCTGGAGCCTTGGCAGCGGCTTGTTCCTCTGTTCCACACACAGGACATTAACAAAGCAGTGTGTGGAGGTAGTTACGCCCCAGCTGCCCCCACCTGCCAGCATCAGTTCCTGGAGCACACCCCATTACTATCAGACTTTGTATACTCATGTACATTTATGAACATATATATATATATATATGCAAACTTTATACTTCATTTACATCCACACATAAATACTACAGCCAAGGCCTACAGTTCTCTGCCTTTTCATACTGCTGAGCAAAACCTAAGCTTTCAATTACACATAGTTAAGTTTCATAGACTTACTTTTTAAAGAATTGAAAAATAAAGTTTAGAAGTAAGTTTGGTCAAGGTCATCACTGCACGTGGTACAGGCAAACCTGGTTAAGTGGTACTCATCAACTGTGTTGTGATGGAATGTCCAATGGCAGACTTCTTCAAATGAAAATTTGAACAATTGAGAGGTATGCAGAAAACTTTTCTTAAATACTTGAAGCTACATGTGCAATCTTACAGAACACAAGGTACAGTTACAGACATAACAGTGAATCTTATTAACCAACAGTGCATAAGAACTTAAAAACAGTCAGTGAAATCAGTTCAGCCAGTGACTTCCAAAAAAGTCGTGCCTCAGCTGCATTGAGGGGGGAAGAAAGGAAAAAAAAACGGGGGGGGGGCAGGAAAACTCAGGCAAGTTTAACACAAAGTTTTAATCTACATCTTAAAAGCTAGTTTATTATATATTTTTATATATATATATGCTATGTATAAAATAAATTAAAAAGGGGAGGAGCAAATAGCTTTGTATATGCTTCAAATTAACACAGACCAGTAGTTCCATAAATGACCATTTTACCATCTTTGTGGTAAAGAGTTGACATAAAAGTTCAAAACCATAAAATGCTTATAAATAGAAAGAGTTCAAAAGATACTTTTTTTTTAAAAAATGGAATTTAAACATCATTTTCTCTTCCCCTACAATACACTTCAGTTTTGTATATCAGCATCAATACATTTACAGAGTATTTGAATGTCACATCCACAGAATCGGTAACAAAGCAGGTAAAAGAGCTAGTGGTGTTAAAATTTAGGACTTTTCTCCCAAATAACTCCACCTACTCCTCAGCCTTCTCCTGTAATGAAGGCTATCAACATTCATCACCCAGTCTGAGGTATGGGCAGAAGAAAATCTGCAACCGGTACTCTCCAACCCACCTTGCCTCTGCTAAAATACAGCAACAATCTATTGATCTGATAATTGGCAATGGTGGTGGACAATCTCTTACTTCCATTCAGCTTGTATATAATTTAATCCTGGTATTAAAAAAAAAAAAAAAAAAAAAAAAAGAAACATAGCTAATGCTTAACTTAAAAAAAACCCCACCAACGAAGAAAAAACCCACCAAAACCCCCCAACTTTAAATCTCTGAAACTATGTTTAAATGTTGTTCCTGGTTTAAAGCTTCACATAAAACATTGGACAGAAGGATGACAATTTTAAACCAAGAGAGCACCTAAAATAACATACCATAGGTAAAAATGAAATCAATCATCTCTCCACTTCATAAAAACGTAGAAACCCTGTCAGCAACAGTAGTACACTCAGAACGAACAACATCAAAAGGAGCATCTAGAATACTCAAGAGGCTTGCTACGCTACTTCTCTTTATTGCCCATTCTCTCATTTGTATGGATGGCCACTGCATGACAAGATGCCTGTGGATAGTTCTCTGATCTTCCTTTCACCACTGCTGCCAGCTGAAGTCGTCATTGCTGCCAAAGACCAAGAAAAATCCTAGGATGGTGGCAAAGATGACTGTATTCCCAGTGAGAACGAGTGCACATGCGCCCCAGTAAATCTGTGAACAGGGGAATTCACTTAGACACGTTTGGAGCCGAACACCAACAAGACAAAAGGTAACATTGTCTCATTCTCAACAAAGTTCAGTAAGACGTCTATGATGCAAGAGGCAATACCTCATTATTTGTGGTTACACCAAGCAGGCTGGGTTTACCCAAAATTACTTGACAAATTCACAGCCAGCCGTGCAGCACTGCAACTTTCTTCTAGCTGTACTCAAAGCATTGGCTAGCTACAGGCACAACTGGTTTGGTATGCAAAGTAAGGCTAGACAACAGCATCAAACACATCTGCAGCACAGCTATGCTGTAAGACTTTTTAGAACAGGTATTTAAGGTCTTCAAAGTGCCAGCAGATATCCCAGGAACAAAAAAAGAGGTGGATGTTTTCACAGGAGAGTAAGTGGATTACTCAAAGGGTGTGAGGCATTCCAACTGCCCACCTAGCTTCTACCTAAAGACATTTATGAACGTGCACTCCATGGTTTTTGACTTGGTAGTGCTTTCTGACATTCACACAAACAAAATGAACTTTTAAAGTATTTTAGTGAAAAGCTGTATATTGGGAAATATGTAATGAGAACTTGGAAGTTTAAGAAAATGATACCAATATCACTTACAATATCATTTACAGTGAGTATAAAAATGCTTTTTTTTGTTTGTTTAGTCATGCTGCTTTAGCCCAGCTAGTCCACAAATTGTCTTTGAAGTATTCTTTACAATTCTATATTTAGTTACTTCCCTGTTAAGTTTTCACAGAAATTTCTGTCTCATTTTCTCTGCATTGCATTGTCAGGCTTTATTCCATGACCACGTGAAGCAATTGGCAATCACAATGTTCTGCCATGCTCCCATTTCTGTATTGATTTTTCTTGCAAAAAAAAAAAAAAAATCTTGTTCTGGTTCCAAAAGTACATAATTGTAAGAGTTATTTAGTGCATGAAAGCTTTACCTTCAATAAACAAACACAAAGAATGAAGTTTTCTAGAAAAAAAAAAGGCAATAATGGGTCAAAACACTACTAACCAGTTCTGCTCTTGCAAACACTATGGGCAGCCCAAATGCTGAGACCACAATGCCTGTTGTAAGGAATATGGCCAGCTCCTTGCAGGCATTACTTGTAGCATCCGTGTCATCTACCAATCTTCTTGCTATGCAGTACGGGATAGGAGAGAGGATGTAAAAAAACAGAACAAACAGTGGCCAGTACTGGCTGAAAAAGAAAGGAGAAGAAAAGTTTTAGTTAACTGGATTTACTTCCTGCTCCTCCTAAAATCAATGCAAGGCATTTTCCCCATCCAGCATCCCCATTTAGGACAGACAAGCCCAGAGAAGGCAAATCCTTTGCCTTGGAGTGAGGTGACATTAATCCAATAGACCGTGTGCGTGAGTGGGTTCGGCTGACCTCAGTGGCAGCGGAGCTCACTAACAGGATATTCACAAAGCAAGATTTCACTAAGCAAGCCTAAATCTAATGCCACCTCACAAGGTGAGCTTAACTCCAGGTTTATCCTGTCAGTTGTACTTTAGAGATACCCTTGCAGCACCCCAGATTAGACTTCTCAGGCACACAAACGCAGGTGCACATTGTTTCAATAAAACTTTACTGCATTGTTTGAAGGGCAACTGGGTAAGGGTCTCCTTCCCCAGGGTTTCTGTCACTAGCACTGCCTTCAAAACATAAGAAAGCTGGCCTAGAGATTCATATATGAATGAAATTCAGGTATGTCACACATGTAGATATAGTCATATATATAGAAACTGCAATTCACAACCAATAACAGGTCTATCGACAGGATACTTGGTATTTATTCAACAGTGAACAAGTAAATTTAAAATCTTTTCTGTAAAGTCAGCATTCACTTGCAAAGAGTCAAAGCCAGTGGCCTCTCTATCTGAGCACTTGGTCTGCTATTTTGTATCTCCTGAAAACCAAGGGATAGGAATCGATGTCGGGGAAGTACAGACAGCAATTACTGGAGATGCTACATTACAAGTGTGGGACACAGCCAGGAATCCACTTGATAGTCACCAACAGCCCAGCTACCCCTAGGCAGCCACAGAAAATGCAGACCTTTCCCTGGATAACCCACACTTGCTGCCCACCTCGGGAGCTGCTGCTGTCTGAGGGTCAGGACACCAGTCCACAGGCAGGGCAATGCATCCTTCCATGGTTTGCAGCCAGGCCTGGTAGTGTAACTTTTGCTGCCATTACTCTTTAGGATTAATTAAATCCCGGATGGTCTTTCTTTTTATTCCCACCCCAATCTTTTGAAGCAAAAGCCAAAAAAGCCCAACCAACCAAAAAAAAAAAAAAAAAAAACCACCACCAAACCAAAAGACCTCTGCTACACAGAGAGAACTTATCAATCCACCATTACGGAAGCGGGACTCCTCTGAAGCTACAGCCACACAAAAAAGAAGCAGAACAGAAAGAGTGCACGGTACTTGTACTGGGGCAGGGCGCATCCGAGCATCAAGAACATCAGTCCGACCGCTCCCCCGAAGGACAGGCTGATCAGCGCTACAACGAGAACAGACCCAACCAACGTGAAGGCTGCGCCGCACCGCGCACAGCACCGACCGCCGCCCGCGAGCCACCGCGGGGCTCAGCGCGGCGCCGGCCGCCCGGAGACGCTCGGGGTCCCGCGGCGGCTCCCGGCGGCCTCCCCGCGCGGGCCGCGCGCTCCCGCCGTTACCGGCCCCGCCCCGCGCCGCGCGCACCTTTGATTCCCGCCATGGCGCCGCCCGTCCCGCCAGCCGCGCGGCACCGGAGAGGCGCGCGCCGGGAACCGGAAATGCCGCGCGGAAGCGGAAACCGCTTCCGGCAAGGGGGAGGGCTGTGCCCCGCCCCGCCCCTCCCCTCCCGGGCCGGCCCCGCGACGCTCATACGTGGCGCGCGCGCAGGCCCCGCGGCGGCAGCCCCGCCCCCTCACGGAGCTCGGCGAGCGCCGCGCCCTCGCCGCCCATTGGCCCCACGGCACGGTGGGGGCGGGGCTCCCCCGGGCGCCGCGCCCGCCCCCGGCTGGCGGTGACAGCTGCCGGTGCCGCCATGGCGGGGCTCGCTCCGCGCCTGCTCCTGCTGCTCTGCGCCGCCGCGGGACCCGCGCTGGGCTGGGACCGACCGGGTGAGACCCGCGGGGAAAAGGGGGCTCAGCGCGGCCTCGCCGCCTCTGCCGGCTTGTTGGCGGCTCCTCGCGGCCCGGCACTGCGCAGCGCTGCCGGTTTAGCGGCGGCCGGCGCGGGGAAGAAGGGCTGGTGGGGTTTGGGCTCCCTCTAAACCGGTGTGTGTCGGAGCGGTGATCCCGCACCGCGGGCAGGGGCGGCTGGCTGCTGGGAGGAGGAGCCCGGAGCCGCCTCGGGAGGAAACGGGGAGCTCTGCCCTGTTTCCCCCTGGGCGTCTGGTGCCTCCTGGAGCTTCGTCTCGTCAAGATGCAGGCGTAAGCTTCGGCCTCCATCGCCGTGTCCTGAGAGCAGGCCCTCGTAGCCAGGAGGAGGACACCTGCACAAGTGCTGACAAGGAGTACACAAGTGCTGACAAGCAATAGGAAGAAGTTTTTCACGGAGAGGGTGGCCAAATATTGGAATGGGCTGCCCAGGATGGTGGTGGACTCACCGTGCCTGGAGGTGTTTAGGGAAAAACTGGACGTGGCATTCTGTGCCGTGGTCTGGTTGACATGATAGGGTTCTTTTATCGAGGTTGGACTCGGTGGTCACAGAGGTGTTTCCCAGCCTAATGGATTCTGCGATTCCTTGTGCTGCCTGTTTCAGGGAAGGTTCTGCTGCGGGACGTTCAGGCGCTCACTCTGCACAGAGGGCAGTACACAACATCCAGGCGGACAGCCTCCGTCCCGCAGCTGCAGTGCACGGGGGGCTCTGCGGGCTGTTCCCGTGTCCCTGAGGCTGTGCAGTGTTACAACAAAGGATGGGATGGCTACGATGTACAGGTAACTGTTTGAAACTTGTTAAACTGTCTGTGAGATCGCTTTCCCCCAAGCTGGGAAGTTCTGAAGGAGCGAAGAGTAGGGAGCTAGGTTGTCAGTTCAGATGCTTTTTGTTAAATGAACTCTTGCACTAAAACTTAACCTAACCTAAATACTTTTAGGTTTGGATTTTCCAGAACTACAGTAGGTACATGTTTGAAATCTCTTTGAAGGAGCTAATGTAAAAGCATGGCATAGCAAAACTTTGTTGGTTTTAAATAAAATGGTGCTTGAGTTTATAAAATTAAACTCTTGCAAACCCCAGAGGATGCTTTTGAATTATTTTTGCTGTGTTGATTTCCATTTTTTATTAGTGTGGAAAGGGCTTCTTAATATTTGCTTCACTTCAGTTCTACCTTTTTGAAACTAAATTTCAGACTTGCCTGACTTTCACTTGCACCTTAGGATATGAGTGCTAGTCAGTAAATAGTCTTGACTTTCAGCTCCTAAAGAGGTTGCTGTCAATAGATAACCAGGAATCAAGGCTGAAAGTAATTCACAATACTGTATCAGTTTTAGCAAAGAACAATCAATTATTAAATGGCAGTTGGTACTGCTGTACTGAATTACTAATTTAGAGACATCTACTTTCTTATTTCCTCTCCAAAATACATGTCATGTGCCATTAGAGATCCCTTTGTTTGGGTACCTCAAGGGAACGTGAGCCTGAGGATCCACCTGTGTTCATCCAGAGAATCCCCAGTGTAATTGTTAAGTGTTGCATATGGATGTCTAATGATGTCTGTCCCAGTTTCTTTTCATTTCTGCACAAGTGGACGCAATGCTGCACTGGATTTCAGACTCACATGTTATATTTTTGTAGCTGCTATCGAGTTTGCACAGGACAGGCATTTGTATGTAGCTAATAAATGTGTACAGGGTACACATTTTTTAGAAGTATTGCTATATATCAAGAAGGGATATTTGAAAAATGTATTCAGTGAAGAAAAAACTTAATCTTCCAGAGTTGTAATTCTTCAGTGTTCTGAAAGATAAGATGTATTTTAAGTTTTAAGTTTAAGTATATAAAATTCATTTAAACATCAAATTCCTACTCCTTTTCAAAGTAGGAGCACATGGAAATGTTTTACCTGTGGCCCGTAGATGATTTGTTAGCAATTACAGCTTTGTTTCAGGGTGTATGTGGGGAAGCAGATGGGTGTTTTCATCTTTGGGGCAGTGTGTTTTACGTTGTGTTGTGTTTATTTTTTCAGTGGGAGTGCAAAGCAGACCTGGAAAAAGCCTACCGTTTTGGACAAATGGAAGTGAGCTGTGAAGGCTATGATTACCCAGATGATCCTTACATACTAAGAGGCTCCTGTAGTTTGCTGTTCAAGCTAGAGCTGACTGAGGAAGGTGAAAGGAAAGTGAAGAACTCTGGAAGCTTTGGCTCCAGCTATTACCAGTCAAGGAAAGATTATTCTGATTCTGGTTCTGGAGCAATTGTTGTAATAGTTCTTCTTCTTCTTGCTTTTGGAGTATACAAGTTCTTCCTCAGCAACCAGCAGTCTCAACAGAGTTCTGGGGGCAGTGATGGCTTCTCTCAGCCCTTCTGGCAGAGTCAGCAGGCACCTCCTCCTCCTGGTTTTAAGTCCACCTTCACAGGTAGGGCTCTGAGCCATTTACGGTATTCAAAAGAGCAAGCACGATTGTCCTGTTTTATCTGTGCTAGGGAAGGTGGGACAGAGTTAAAACCACAGCATTTGCAGGCAACTGCCAATTGGCTGCAGAGCCTATGGCCAGCTTTGTATTCTGCTCTTTGTTCAAAAGAGGAAATTAGGGCTTGGCTTTCCACAGGCTTTCAGGGCAGGCTGCCCTCTGAACCTTTGAAAAGCTACCTCCCCATGCTCTGCAAGCATTCTTTTCATCACCTGTGAAATAGCAGGATTGTGACAAGGAGAATAATTGTCATAGGTAATCTGGAAAAGAGAATGTTCTTACACAGCCAGAAACAAAGCCATGCCAAAGGAGCACTCTGAAACTTCACAGAACGGCCTTTCAGCCCTGATTCCGTTGACAAAGCAGCTGATGGGGTTGAGTATCATGTACCAGTCCTCTGTTTAACAGGGCTTCAGTGTAGTCCCAGCAGCTGAAAGATTTGGTTCCCAGAGCAGAGTGTCTGTGAGCTGTCATTAGAGGGTACAGCATCTGAATCTTATGCGGGGCCTTTCATCTGAAGTTGAAAATTACAAAAGCAGTGACAAGGCTGCTGCTGGGAAAAGAGGCAATTTTTCTTTTCCCAGAAAACTGGTGTCTTCTGTCACGTAATAAGCGGTCTTCCTTAGGCCATCGTAGTGTCTCAGGGAAATTAAAAACATTACTCATCTGGTGTCTGACTAACTCATTTAACCCTGTAAACATGCAAGCTGCTCACAGCACTGGAGCTTGAATTACATTCTCACAAGTTGCGTAATTCCTTTTTTTTTTTTTTTTTTTTTTTTTTTTAATAGAGAAGGGGTTTTGGCAAGAAAATATGTAGCAAGGATTAGGTTTTTTAGTCAAAAGTTTATATTTTAATAATGCTTATTAGTGCTTTCTCCAAGATTTGTTCAGTTTGGCCAACAGAGGGTGCAGTGTAATTCTTTTGGATACCCTTGTGCAGGGCGTGCACAGCAGAACCTTTCAGCTGTACCTGCACCAGAAAATTAAAGGGAATCTGCTTCTGTTGGCTTTGCAAATTGGTTTGCACGTGGTTACATCAGACTGTCTGTGCTGTGTGGGCATGGCACTGGCTGTACTGTGGTGGTCAGCAGGAGCCCTGGCCATGACACACAGCTCTGTCACACTGGGCACAGGCAAAACAATGAGGAGTTATTTTCATTTTTTCCCTCTTCAGTTCTGTGTCATTTAATTGACCCAATGCATTTTTCTTTGCAGGAGTCACAAATCTAGCAAGGACAGGGTCTTGAGAATGTTTTCTTGAGGATTGCTGAAATGAGACACTTAAAATACGCATTGGGAGGCATATAATGCTCAGCTTGTGATGTTTTTAATAAGGCACATCAATGATTTGTCTTTAGATTTCAGGCAAAGTAAGGAGGAAAAGTGCAATGTGGAGCCAGATTAAAAATCCTAAGTGTTAGGCTACTTCATGCATTCAGTGTCTGCCTTACATTGTGGGAGCAGAGCAAAAGCACATCTCTGAATGTCCATGTGTTACATGAATGTATTAGTCTTTGGAAACCTGGGCAGTAATGACAAGCAATGTTGTTCACATATTGCTGTTAATATTTAATTTGCCTCATTTTAAATCCCCTTAACATGCAGAATGTGTCCTGTGGAACTTGTTTAACTAGACTATCTTAATTAAATTCTGCTTTCTCTCAGTTAGTTGTTTGACATGATTCTTAATGTTTACTGTAGATGTTTCAAAAAAAATTACTCAGTTTTCTGAGTCAGTGTTCAGTCATGGTGCTTTTGCTCAAATGAGTTGATTCATCTCTGATTAACATTGTTTTCACAGCAAATGAAGTAATTTTTTTGTTGTTGTTCCAAATCAGCATAATTTAATGGTATATCATCCCAATGAGAGTTTATATTTCTCCCCACACATTCAAAATGAAATTCAATATCAAATCCAGTCTAGACTGAAACTGATTATTTCATTATTGTTTTACCTTCTGTGACTTCGAACAACCCATATCAGTCTGAAGACAAACCAGGCCCTCTGATTTTTACGTATGTCATCTCTGGCCCACTTGTTCAGGTGGGCATGTTTTAGGGAGACTCTAATGTTATCTTCAGTCCTTTTATACTTCCTTATGTGTTAAACCCGTGGTTGAGCTTATTCTTGCATCCATGATTTTTGCTAGACTAGAAAATTATTCTAACTTGGGTTTGTATTTTCTGTTTTTCTTTCTAAATGGAAAACATTCATTCTGGCTCAGAACCTCATGTTATGTGCAGGTCACATGTCAAAAAATTTGTGACTCCCCTTCCCCCACAACCTACTTGATACGCTTGCAGTTTCATCAAGGTATTTGTCAAGCTTGGCGACTCATGCATAATGAAAGCTTTGCAATGTGGTTGCAGTTAGCTTGGCTTTTGATAACAAGTGCCAGACTAGGATTACTGGGAACAATACCAGTAATGTCAGCGTTACACTGAGCCACTGTGACTCAAACTGTGCAGCTGTGCTCGGTGAGATTAGGAGCTCTGTGTCCTTGTGGTTTGCTCACTCTGCAGTGTTACCTACTTGATTTGTGTTCCTGCATCTGCTTCTGGCCTGCTCTGGTGACCTTCAGCAGATTATTCTTTCTTAGTTTCCTTTTCTATTTTTAATCTAACTTGTCTGTTTATAGATCAGCAGGCAGGGACTCTTTCCATGTTTTGCAAATGTCAGGGTTGTGAAATGAAGTGGAAGCAGATTTTTAACATAAAACTCTTTATAGTAGTGTTGGTTTATGTGGGGTGTCCTGCTTTCTGAAATGTGAGGCTTTTCAAGTTAAGCTTGATCGAAAATCTGCTGAAATCAGGAGCAGTTTATTGTCTAATTTTCCATTATCTTTAACAGGAGAGAATTTTGTTGCAACAGCTGGCCTGAGGATTAGTCTGTTACTAACTTATGCTTCCTATTTTCATTTTGTTTAAGATGATAACAGCTTTGGAACTCATTCCCATCATGGAACCAGTTCAGGACCAGGATTTTGGACTGGATTAGGAGCAGGAGGCTTGCTAGGCTACTTGGCAGGCAGTCACAGGTAAAATATGCACACTCTCAGATTTTAAGCATTTAACCTTTCAGGGGGTTTGCTATGTACTATATTGACATTGCTTTTAAGATTTCAGACCTGTATCATTCAAATTATAAAATCCTACCACTAGAAGAATTTTGAGCAGCTGTGTGTAGCTCCAGGACCAGAGACATTTCAAACATGTTTCTGAGGCAGAAGTGGAAAGACTGAGGTACTTCATTCTGCTTCCTCTGACCTGGCATAATGGCCTGCAGATTTAAATTGAGCATTTAAACAATTTATCTGCAGAATGCCTTAAAACACACATAGTCATATTAAGCATATAATCATCTGTATATGGATCTCTTGTATCAGTGTCATCTTTCCTAAAATACATCTGGATGACCATATTTGGTATAGGCTTTTAGACATTAAGAATGCATCATTTTTAGATTAACAGTTTAAAGAGGGCAGTTGCTGCCATTTTAGGCTTCACTGGAGAACATATGAGATTCCTGCAAGGAATCTTCAGATCCTAAGCAGTTTTCTCTATTTATGAAATGACTTGCCTATGTGTCAAGTCTATTCTTGTACAAATGTAACAGATTAGAGAGTAAGGTATATGAACAGGAGTGTGCTAAGCATCTGTGTTGTAAAGTTGTGGGCTATTTTTAATAACAGAAGCCTTACATTAATTCTGCTAAGAATTTTTCTAAGGTATAATGTGTTAAAGTTTTTATTGGCCCAATATTTCTCAAGGCTTAAATACATTACTCTTGCATTGAGGCATTCTATTTATGTAGTATCTACATACAGGTTAGTTCCCTGATTTCTATGCACACCTTCATTTCAGTAGGCACAAATTATTGTTCAAGATTAGAGATCTACCTGAGTAAGTCCAAATACATAAACAAGCTTCTTAACTTGGGCTTCTTTTTGTTTAAAACTTCAGTCCACTATAATTTAATTTGGTTTCTTAGGCTTTTGAAATTATGTGCTGCAAAATGCTGGTGCCAGGAAGTGTGAGAGAGCTGTTTGTAAATTTCAACAGCAGGAAATTCCATATCCATGGAAGCAAGTAATTTTAAGTGAGTGAGTCAAAGACCATGATATGTTAGTGTTACTGATAATGACCTTTTCAAAAGAGTTAACAAAAGGATGTTTTCTCTTGCCAAATGTGGCTGGGATGTAGGTGATGCCAAAATGCATTTAAACTTCAGATTTCAAACTTCTTTCTTGTCTGATGGAATTTAAGGTCAAAATTTCAGAAAGAAATATGTCCTCATTTACAATTGTTAGAATTCGTTATTCTGAAGAATAAAGCTTAATTTCCTTTTGAAAGTCTACAGATTATGGTATCACAGCACTGGATGTCCTTGCTCTCAATGTGTTAAATACATTAAATAGGAACATTTCCAGCTTTGAAATAACTGCTTACAGTTTTTCCTCGGAGGTCCAGTTCTGTTGTTTGGAATGGTATCTTCTTAATTTTTCTGAGGCCATTAACAAAACTTTCCTTCTACTCTGATTCATGCCAGAGCACAGCCACGTTCCCCATATCACAGTATGTGGACAGATCCCACAGCTGTGCCTCCTATGCATGGGCACTCAAGGAATTCCACAGAAGGCAGCAGCTCAGGAACAAGAACTGCTTCTGGTAAGGCAAAACACCTTTTAATTTCCTGAAGCTTAAGAGGCTTTAACCTGTGAAAAACATGCAGATGTTCGTTGTGGTTCAAGGAGCATCCTTGTTTTATTTTACCAGTTGGTGTAGATGGCATGTAACAATGTCCTTTCCTTCCATTCCCCATGGAAGTAGGGCAGCATTGTGGGGCATTAAGTTCTCCACAGGCCTGTGGTGGGCATGGCACCATCAGCATCAGGCTTGTCTTCACTGGCAAGGTGCATTAGTTTAAGGCTTTCCCTTCTGATGAGCACTACATGTACTCTTCCATAGCAAACGTGCACAGACATGTTCTCTGTAGAATGCAGGTTGTCTAATCTGCAAGAGCAGAATAGTTTCCAGGCCAGTCAGCCCACAGTTTCTTGCTGTTCTCCTTCATGTGGATATGTTTACCTCGTCTCCCTTGCCACCTTTAGCCTTTTTAGAACTAGAGAGTTCAGTGGAAAGGCCATGGTGGAGCTGACTTTTTTTTCTTTTTTTTTCTTTTGCAGGCTTTGGAGGCACAAAGCGAAGATGAAATCCTTTGTTATTACATCAGAGTGATTGAACTAAATCTTGTTGTGTACTTGTACTTCTTTTAATAGTAGTATACTTCAGAAGTGGATATGAGGTTTGAAGGATTAGGCAAATAATTCCTCACTTTCTCTGTGGACTCTCACTGCTGTTTAGGGTATCACAGGTGCCATCCACTAAGGGAGCATCCACTGTTTCAAATCAGCAAAAGCTCCTCCAAGTTAAGATGAATGATGTTACACTGACCATGTATCTGTCTCTACTTGAGGCATTATGGCAATGATAGCCTTACCAGATTTTCAAAACATGTACTCATGTTCTGGGCTTCATTTCATTTGGTCCAGAATTCCTGATAATTTTTTCCCTCTTTCCTGGTAGTCCAGCATCTACCTGATACTTAAGGAGTGCTGCTCTTTGAAGCTACTTTTTTTTTGCCTTTGCAGAATGCATGTGAACTTTAGTGTAAGTGCAGTCAGCCTCACAGATAAGTGCTGGAGTTCTTCCTCAGTGGACAAGAGCAAAACTGTGTATAAAGAGATTAACATTAGTATGCTTGTGTCTGTGCTATGTGACTGTTGGAGTAAAAATATTGCAGATTCATGGATTCTCCATGTTACAGAGTTCATCCAAGATGACTGTGCAAACCTGGGGGACTTTCCCTATAAGTTATTGGGGGTAAATAAATAAGTAACCTGGAAATTTGGACCTTTTCCTGGAAGACTGAGGTAATTTAAATTCAGACTGAGGTAATTTAAATTTAAATTTTGCCTGCATTGAGGCCACAGATTTTCTTTTTAATGGTGGATATTGGCAATGCTGTGAAAACTTGTGATGTGAATGGTCTGTCCTGCTAGATCCCCTGTCCCAGGGCACAGTAAACCAAAGGTGCTCATTGCAAAATGGAAGGGAATGTTCTTAATGCAAAGATGATAGAACCTCTGGGACACAGCAGGCCTTGATACTAAGCAAAGAAAGGAAATTGGATATCTAACAGGATGTAAACTTCCCCAAACGTGCTTTTTAAAAACAAAGTGCTGTCGAAGAGTGGGAAGCAGAGAGGCCTTGCTTGTTCTGTGATGATATTTTGGGGCCTCTGTGAAGTGTCATACAGTTCTTGGGTGACTTATTCTCTCCTGGAAGAGGCATTGTTGGATAAGAAGCAGAGAAATTTCTCAGGATTGTGGGGAGAGGAGAAGAGTGAAGAAGGGGCTGCTTGATGACCAGCTCTTCTCCAGTGCCCATCCTAACAGGGTGTAGAAGTGTTTGTGTGGGCACAGCTCGTGTATGCTGGCAGCAGCCAGAGAAGTGTTGTCTTTCAGCCTTGGGAAAACACTGTGTCTGGGAGTTGATACCAGCTGTTCCAGCAAAAGCAAAGTACTAATACAGGTTGCAGCTCCACAAGGAAATTAAATAGTCTGGTTAGTCTAAGAAAGTGATTTCAGCATAACTCAGGGAAAAGCAACTGTGTCCATTCATGAGTGTAGAAGGAATTAGTTCATATGTTAACACTCAAGTTCAATGTATGACTTAAGCAACCAAAAGAGAGAAAATTAAAAAAGAAAAAAATATACTAGCAAACCAAACCAGCAAATCCCAGAAATCTTTATGAAGTCAACAGCCAGAAAAAGTGCTTCATGAAAAAGTTCTTGTACTAAAAGTGTTATCAATTTCATTTGATACTTTGAAAATGAGGGTGAAATGGTGGTTTGCTTCTCAGAGCTGCCTGAGGGTTGGGGAAAAATAACTGCATTAATAGCCTGCACTGTGAACCTAAAAAGGGAAATGACAAAGACCTTACTCATGGCCTCCTAGAAAGCTCTGCCTTTTATGAGAAGTCCATGGTAAATCTCTTATCTTTATTACAAAGTGTAGCAGAAGAATATATTTTAAATATGGAGTTCTTAGTTATTTCTAAGTGTATTCAGATTAAGCTTGTCACAGTCAATGTTTGCTTTGCCAACTAATTGCATAACAATGAAACTGGATTTTTTCTAACAGGATAGTTGGAAGCTGAAGTTTGCTCTTAAATTACAGTATGGTATGAAGTGTTTTAGACAAAGTTTTCATTTGTATTTATGTATTTATAGTTTCTGCATGAAATGTGCAAAATAAATCTGATACATAATTCTACTATAGCTTCTGAATCTGTTTGGATATGTTTGCCCTTCCCTCTGATAAAGGAATGAAATAAGTGAATAAGGAATATTTTTGTCTTTAAATCACTGTCTTGAGGCCTGCAGGAATGGCATTGTTTGTTTTCTCAGAGTTCTCTGTCTCATCATCCACTTCCTGGATAAATAATATCATCCTTTTCTCCCAGATGCAAAGTGGGTAAGCTGTATGTTGCTTCAATAAAATAAAACAATACTGAGAATAGAGTTATTGTATTGATTATGTTTTCAGTAACAAAATACTGAATCCTATAAGGAATTGCTTGCGATCTGAGCCTGCAGAAAAGCTGTCAGCATGTTCCTGGTTTTACAAGGTGGTGAGCTGAACTCTTCAAAAGAATTTATGTTCACTGCTGCTGTTCCTGGTTGTGGACAGAGCAGAACTCTACACAGGGATAGCTTAAGCTCATGTATTGGCTTCTTACACAGAGGATGTGTCACTGCTGAACAGAGACATGGTCTACACAGAGAGTTCAATGTCTTGGCAGTTGTAAACTGGGGTTAAACAGGGGCCTGCAAATTCTGCTGTCAGTGTTTCCTTCATCAAATGCTGCTGATGCTCCTGAGTGAAAAGAACTCATGGCAGGCAGCTTAGAGCTCATACTTCTGAGACCTTGTGCTTCCTTCCTGAGCATGAGATCTGGAAGGTGCTTGTCTCCCTTCTGCTCCTGGGCAGGGCTCTGGCAACATCTTCACAGTTGCAAGGTATATGTAAATGCTCAAACTGTTAAATGCTGTTGTAGATAGTTGCAATTCTGTTTGGTACCTGGGAGCAGAACTGCTTGTACTCTGACAATGTTTACATCCTCACACAAAGCTAAAACTACAGAAATGAAACTCCTGGTTTTACAGCTGACTTCCCATGAAGCATGTGATGAAAAGAAAAAAAAAAAAAAAGATGGACAGAGATAAGCTTTCTCTGTGCTGCTCTGTCTTGTGACTCAGCTGCCAGGTCAGATCTTGGCTAGTTCTGCAGAGACTCATGCTGTGCACCTTGCTTTTTTCCTGGGTGCCATGTGTGTGTTTGACTTAGCACCAAGGCAAGACAGTAGGTGGTTTGTTTGAAAAACAAAATTATTCCATGGTCATCACTTTACATCACTGACTTCCAAAAAGGGAATTAAGCCAGGTAGTGTGATTTCCAGCACTAGGAGCTGTTGCACAGAGAAATTACTGAAGTAAAGTAGCAAGCAATACCTACCTGCCTGCACAGCTGTCTAAAAGCTGAAAATGCAGCACTTGCACATAGACTGTTGTCCACTTAGCACCAATTAAAAGTGATGTATTTTTTCTTCCTTACTAAAGCAAATTTGTATTCTTAATGTTGTCAGAATCCCTATCAACCAGTGATTGTGGTACAGAAATAGCCCAGCTGCCTGTGAACTAAGGCATATGAGCAAATCCACAAAAACATTAAAATCTCACAGCAATGCAGTCTGTACCAGCAGACAATGCTGTTGTGTCCTGTTATGTCTATTGAAACATAATGTCAGGTTCCTCGTTCTCCTTCCATACCTACTGGGGCAGCTCAGGGTTGAGTGCTGTGTGGGAGCGGCTCCTTATCACTCAGCATGTTGTGCTGGAGCCTTCCTCTGCAGCCAGTTCTTTAGCTTTCCTAATATTGTGTGTAGCTGCAGTAGTCTTCACTTTCTGACACCTCTTTTTCTATTGCAGCTGTGATTTGCCAATGCTAATGAAAATAATCAGCAGGCTCCCTTTATGTGGCCTGTGTATCTTATCTCCTGCTGTCTTCCATCTTGTGGCTCCCTCTGTTACGGCTGGGGGTCAATGTTTCTTTAGCAAGGAAAGGCCGAGCAGTTGTAAAAAGTGCATTGAGCTGGGAATGGATGGAGTAGATAGTGATGCTGTCAAGGGAGCCAACTGTCAGGCTGTGAATTGAGCTTTGTGACATATGTCTATGGAAAGACATTTTTTTTAACTTTCTGTCAGAGAAGCATTTTTGTCAAAGGTACAGTATAGCAGCTGGGGATTGGAGCAGATTAGAGCTGGTGAACTGGCAGCAAGGAAAAGACCTGAAAACATTATCTCCATCCTAACTGAGGAATGATGTAGCACCAGGAAGCTGGCCTAGGATGTGCTAGCTCAGCCACTCCACAGTCATGCCATTGCAGATCCTGTAGGTAGATGTATGTTTAAAGATACCAGGTGCTTCTGAAAATGCCAAGCAGATGAAAGGTGACTTTGCCCTGCATCCATGTTTCTTTCCTTCTGCAGTGTGGCTTAGAATGAACTGAGAAGGCTAATTATGGAAAAAGCAGCAAGCAACGATGACAAAGGGAAGGAAGTAGGCCAAAGCAAAGCTTTGGTGACACAGGTGAAGCCTGTGTCCTAGTGTGTCCTGCCTGCTCACTTCTCACACAACAGCAGGAAATACAAGGCAGTTCTAACAGCTTTTACTGAGTTTTCCTGCACCCCTAAAGCCCTACAGACAATTACCAGTAGTATGGATTGGCACCTTTTGCTCTGAGGGCCATCTGAGCCATTCCATAATTCAGACTTCAAACCCACTGTGAAATTTGGAGGAGAAAAATCACTGCCTGTTTAAAGACCAGAGTCTCTGAAGTACGGCATAGGGGACTTTTCTTCATTTCCTGCATTTGCTTTGACATCCCTGGCATCAAGACTTACACAGTCTTTGCTGTGCAACTTTATTTAGGTGTCATTGTGTGGGATCCTCTGAGACTTGGCCTTGAGATCACGGCCCCGACATCATTGTTTTTGTAAGATTCTTCTCTATGCCTCCTGTGTCCTTGTAATCAGCATGTGGGGATGTCTTTATTGAGGCAGCACTGGAATTACCAGCAATCCAGAATACCTTTTGCTGCTGCTGCCTAATGGGAGTTATTCATCTCCCAGTCAGCTCCTGTGGTCATTTTCATGTCATTTGGTAGCTGTAAACATATCACATCTGCTTTAATGGACAGACAACAATTACAGTTGGAGGAAAAAAAAGGGAAAAAAATGTGCAATGAATGTAGATAAAATGTTGAGTTAGAACAATTTTGCAGAGCTAACCTGCATCATGGGATTACTTTATCAACATTCTTCTCCAGGAGTTGGATGAGTATTTTATTGATGTGTATTTAAATAATGCCTTCAGTGTCTTCTGCCCTGCAAGAGTGGAAGACTTAGAACTGCAACAGGTTTGGTGTTCAACAAAGTCAGACCTGTTCAGGGCTTTTTGTAGTTTGATGCACAGCTTGTAAAGAATTAGTAACAGTAAAAAGTGAGGTTAGGTCAGCACAGAAATTCATGTGGCTTTAGCATTTGGACAGAAACAAACTGATCTTTCCTGTTTCTGAAACCGAGGTAAAAACAAGCTCCAATCAGTCTGAAGCAGCTCAGAAGGTTGTTCCTGTCCTTGCTTTGAGCTGAGATCCTGTTCAGCACAAATTGTCATCTGCTGCCGACAACTGCTGTCAGCACCGAAGTCCTCTTTCCCTGAGGTAGGCAAACACTCGATCCTCATTCTGACTGTTAAAAAATCAGCCAGGCCCCCTGGCTCATAGTGCAGTGTGATTCTGAATTGGCAGTCTTGGATGGTTATTTCTACATTAACAGGTGGAAGGATTTATTTCCTTTTTAACAAGGAGCTGGGGATTAGGCAGTAACTATGTGAATGTGTATAGAGTTGAAACAGTGCAAACATTAGTGATGAGAGGAAGACCATCCTTGACTCGGGTAATCCAGTTTTACCTAAGACATTAATACATTCCTTTTAGCCCAGCTGATGCAGCTGCTAAAGAGAAGTTAGTGTTTGGGCAGATACTGACTTTTAAATTGCAGAGCTGCTTTGGATGTAACTGAGAAACAGAACTCTCTGCAGCAGCTGAGAGAGAGAAACACAGTTGTGAGCCATCCTCCAAGGGCATTCAGCCTGAGAATAGGAGGGGAGAACAGGAAGTGCCACACAGAAACCAGTGAGTGTTTCTAGCCTGAGCCTGCTACCGAGGCATCTGTGCCTCTCCAGTCTTTGTTTGCTTAAGCACCTGAGAGGCCTCATGGAGCCATGAGTGCTACCACTTAGCCTCAGCTTGGCATATTTTCAAGCAAAGAGGCTGTGGGTGAGGGAAGATTGCTTGATGACCTTTGGACAGCACATCAGGAGAGGCCCAGGAAGACAGCTGAGCTACAAGAATTTGTCATGCCCTGGAATGAAAAATAAATTAAGGGTATGGAACAGTCAGCAGCAGAGACCTTTAGAAAGAGATGTAGAATGCCCTGGTGGAGCCACTTGGCTCACTGGAGGGTGTTCTTGTACACGGAGGCTGCAGCAGGCTGCAGCAGCTGCATCCCATGGTCTGCATGTGGCATATGAAGACTGTATTGGTTCAGCTGCTGGAGCAGTGCTGCCCGTTCTCTGCTCTCCCTCCAAATGCACAGCCTAACCATGCATTTTCACAATCTTGCCACCTCAGAGATCATGTACACCTTGAAACACAGGCAATCTGGTTTATGAAACTTTGTACCACAGCACATTCTAAAGGCCCAAACTAAAGATGAAAAGGAAAGGACCGTGTGATTTTACATAAAAACAATACATCAGCTACTGAGCCATTACATGACTTATTGCTCAAAAATCCCTAGAACCTGAATTTCAGAAGCACAAGGTGTTAATGTTAACGGCCTCCATCAGAGTCAGAGTACTGGAATAGGCAGAGCTTTCCTCCAAGGCAGTATGACAGCTCTTACATCATTATCTATGAAGGTAAGGATCTACTTATCCTAGGCACAGCCTCCGAGCACAGAAAGGTAATGCCAACTGAAAAACTCTTTGCCCAGACTGGAAGAGGAAAAGGATGGATCATACTGGGCAGCATATCACCCAGAGTAAGACACAGTCCCCTTCCTGCAGGTCCTCCAGACAAAAGACTGTGGGCAAGGATCAGTCTCCAAGGATGGATGGGAGGTGGGTTTTCTGGTCCTTTCTTACCTTGTGGGGAGAGGTTTATTAGTTTACGATAAATTGCAGATACTTGAAGGAAAAGAGTGAAAAGGGAGACATTGATAATGGGGGTTTGAGACTTATCTGTGTGTCAAAGGTGAAGGGCAGCTGTTAATGACAGCTTTTTTTTTGGTTTTTCGGGTTTTTTTCTGGCTTCCCGTTAAGAAAAAAAAATGGGGACAATAGAAAAGTCATTTTCTCTGCGTAGAGCACTAAATTTTCCATATTTAAAGGAAATGTTAGGCCTTGCTTAAACCTGAGCTTTAGTCAGTGTTGTACTGAGTGATGTGACTGCGCCAGTGAAACCTCTCTTGAAATTGTGCTGCAAGCCCATAACTTACTCTGAGGACAGAAGGTCAAGAAACACCCCTGGGTGCTTTTTCGAGACAACAAGTGGGTGTCCTGCATGGTGCAGCTTTCCTAGCATGGAGAGCCATGGCATGGCCAAGTGTTGAGCATTTGAAAAAGCCCATGCAATTGCAGGGGAGTGCACAGAGAGTGTGCTTGGGAAAATGCTCATACACTTCACTGATTCTTAGGGATTATTTCAGGCTAGTGAAATGATGTTTCTGTTGACTGAACAATTACTGGAGGCAAAGTGGAAAGGTTTATATGTTTATTTAGGCAATGTTTTCAACTTTTCCCCTCAGAACAGTTGCACTGGTGCAAACAACAAAGGTTAGAGAGCTGGGCTGGAAAGAATGCTGAAAGTTTTTAAAGTTTTTTTAGACTTATCAAATGATTTAAAGTACTCTCCCCTTGCTACTGTACAGTCCTGACCCCCCTTTCCAGTCCCTGGTACTTCCAGAGAGTCACACTCAGTGAAATGTTGCCTGGTTGTCAGAGGGTCAGCTGGTGCTTGCAGCAGGTAGGAGAACAGGCAGTGGCTGCTGCTCCAGGGAAGACGGGCAAAGACTCAGTGAAGGAGGAAACTGAGGAATAAAGGGCTCAATTAAGAAAGGGCAGAACATCCCACATGGATTTGGCTGAGTGACACTTCCAAGCCACTGCGCATAGGAAGCCTGGTGAGAAGCAGGAGCAAGAGGACTGTGGCTTAAATGCAGAGGTGTTTAGGAAAGTTAGGTGGGATTTCTGAACCTGAGGTGAATAAAACAGACTCTTCCCAGCAGGACTTATTGAGAGTGGACTTGCAGCTCGGAGTTTGAGTCACTGGGATCTAAGGGGAAACCAAGGGTCAGGACTGTGGTCAGCAGAGCCCCACCACACAACCACATGTTCCTTCTAAAGGGGGCCTTCCTCCTCCTTTGTTCTTCCTCTCACCCAGCAATTGTACCTTACATCTTCTCTCCTCCCCACATAATCCCTGTTGTTGTCAATTGGCAAAGTGGCAAAGCGCAGAGGGCTGTTGCTTAAGAAACAGTTGCTCATCCAGGGAACTGTTGTAAAACAGCAGGCACACCATTCCCTATCCTGTCATCACTCAAGACAAAAAATGTGCATGTCCAAATCCAGTTACACCAGTGCTCCCATACAAGAAAGGCTTTTAAAAGCAGTTTTATGAGTTGTTGCAGCTGGACGTCTGTTTAGGCTGTGGCACTGTAATTCCAGGCACAACATCACCCTCCCCTTCCAAACAGTTACTCAGGCAACTCTAGTTTTAGAAGCCAGGAATTGCTGCAGAGGATTAGGTGCTGTGTGCCTAGCTTTGACACCCAGCTGCACAGCTTTCAGCTGCAAACTTGAGATCACGTTTTCCACAGCACTTGGTACCTACTGCCTCTCCCTTCCATGGACTGAAATCATGTGGTACCAACCACATACATGGGAACTGTGTAAAGTCTGATGGCACTGTAAAATTAACTGTTCAGAGCATCTTGAAACAAACAGGACTTGACAGGAAGTGTTTTGTGCCAGGTTCGTGATTTGAGTCAGATGGCTGTGGGGGATTAGGTCTGGCAGTGGCAGCCTGAACACTGGGTATACTGCTTGGTAAAATACCAGCCACAGCAGTTGGAAACAGTTTTATCTTAGAACCTAAAGATGTTTTGAAAAGGCTATGTTAAAATAGGTACAATTATTAAACCTGATTGCCTGTGAGTAAAAAAAGTAACTTTCAGTAAATATCTTTTGAAGATTCTTAGCCTTCTTTGCACATGATATTCTATACTGTATGAAATTATGGCTTTGCCAATGTTTGCCCCTTCAGAGTATCAACTGCTGTCCAAGAAGGCAGCAAAGCCATAACAAATGCAATCTATTCTGTATGCTTTTCTGAAAGAACAAAGTGAAGTATCTAAATGTGGATAACCTTCTGGAAACTCATACTCCCTCAAACTGACCCTTATCACACGCACTTCTAGGCAGCAGTGAGAACACGGCATTTGCACTGACCTTGTCAGGTAAGACAAACCAGTGCTGGTCACTGACGAGGAGCTTTTTGGAGAAGTAGTTTTGGCATGTGTTGTTCTACTGAACCTGTTCACCACACAGATGTGGAAACATTCACACTGGAAGGAGGGAGGAGGTGCCACACTGGCTATGAGTCAGAGAGTTTTACTGACTCTTTAGAAAAAGATAATTATTAGACTCTTCTCATCATGAGACCTGTGTCTATTAAAAGCTGTAGAATGAGCTTGTTCAAAAGGATTAAGGCAAGAATTTCTGAGCTGTAAGTGATACTGCATAGAGCTTGAAATTTTGGCCCATTCTGACCTTCAAACATGACATGTCTCATAAGCAGAAAACAAGGCAAAACAAACCAGATGGAGACCTTTTTTAACCCAGATAGCAATACTTTTTCCCCATTAGCACCAAAAGAGATTTCTCTCAGAGCACAATACTGAAAAGTGTATATATGGTGTGAGGCTCTGAATAGTGTTTGTATCACTAAAGCAGTGCTTGTGGGATCTATTCCTGGCAGTGAAGCATTTAATTTTTTCAGAACACTAGAACCATAAACACATTTTAGAATATTAACATAGACAGTTACGGCACATTGGCATACTTGCAGAGTACAAAAGTTGAGAAATCTGGTCAGACTGGTTTTTGAAAGGTGAAAGAGATCTCTGCTGAAATGATAAACATTAAAATACTATTAAGATAACATTAAAAGTAGTGCTTTCAGCAAGCAATCTGGTCACTAGGAAAAAAAAAAAAGAAAAGGAAAACCAGACAGTGCAAAAAACCTGCTTCCAGGCAATGAACCTAAAAGGGCGCTTATGTCAAATGCAGTTGTGAAATTATACACAAAGGAAAGAACCAAAGTTCCCATAGGAACCTCAAGTCATCTAAAATGCTTTAACAATTCTAAATGCAGCGCCTTTATTTTTATAACAGATGGATGTTAATATTGAAGTATGCTTTCTATTAGAAACACAGTTTCAGCTCCCTGCTCTCCAGCTGATGCAGGATGGAAACAATCCATATGACTGTTAATGTCAACTTTCTTGTTTTGGCAGAAGTTTTTATTTATGATTGCATTTTTTGCAGACATTACTGGCTTTGATGTGGAACATTTCTTTCATGATACATATTCACTGCAGGACTATCTACATTCAAGCTGCTCAAAAGCATCCTCACCATGAAATAATTGGTGTAGCAACTTCCGTGTGCTGCTAAGATTTCTTGGGGTGCACATATGGGATTTTTTTGGAAAGCACTGAGAACTAACTGCACTTGACTGCTGGCATAGCTTAGGAGTAGTGTAACTTGGGTTTTAACCTACAAATCTGATGGGAGAGCCCTAGAATTAAGGGGGTTTGGGAATGGCTCAGACTTGACATAGAGCTCAAAGGAGCTTTTCACTTGGGAATACATCTTTTGTGTTTGCCTGACATAAGGAGAGTGTTGAGCAAAGAAAGAGCTGTCTGCAAATAAGGCAAGTTTTGCAGGAAGAGGTGTAGGCAATGGCAATGTCAAAACTACTTTCAGAAATTAGAACCCAACTGAAGTTGGGTCAGATTTTTTGGAGCCAAGCAGTCTGAGCCAGTAGCATCCATGTATTTCATAAAGGCAAAGCTTTGATGTGAGTCTGTCCCCCTGTGTGCTCAAGTTCCTCTGCCAGGGTAGCTGCTCAGAGCTGTACCCTGCATTGATACCAGAGCACAGCTGTGGTCCAGGCACCATGCTCCAAACTATGTGTATCCTGAGAGCAGTGAAGAGGGAGGAAAGATACATGAAGTTTGCAAGGACGTGGTGCCCAGGCAAGGGACCTCAGGTTTTAGGACAACCTCTCTCAAATAAATTCATAACATAATATATAAAAATATATATAAATTCATAATACAACATATATGTATTACAGAGTTTCTCTTCTGGATGATGAGAATGACAGACAGGCAGATATGGAGGCTGGAGAAAGGAGCTTGCCCTTGGGAAGCAGAAATAGCTAAGGTAGGGCCAGGTGGCAAGATTGGCCAGCGCACAGACCACATCTCTGCTGCCCAGGCCCCGAAGGCTGTTACTCACAGGAACAGATCAGGGATACTTTTTAGATTCTCAGTTTCAATAACTAACAAGGTATCTTGATGCTCCTTCAACATTTCCTGGTGTAGTTTGCATTCGCTTGTGTTTGTACCTAGTAAAAATGCCATTTGCTTTCCCCAGTTTCAGAGATGTTTCTGCTTTGCCAGCCGGGGTGGCTGGCCCTGCCTCTGCACCCACTGCCAGGCAACGCAGCACAGCTTGATTTGAGGCTGGCCAGATGACACAGAGAGAGGGGTTTTTGCAGCCTCCCAGAGATATCAGCCCAACAGGTACCGGCTCCTGCTGGAAATTTTGAGATTTAGAAATCAGCTCAGCCTGAGGAATTTCAGGACCAAGGAAATTTTTCCAATATTTATGGTGAAGAGACACACAAGTGCCCAAGAGAAGAAAGAACCACTAAGAAATTTGGGTTCCTCATTTAGGATTGGGATTGTCATCTAGGCAGGACTAGATGCTGTTATTGAGCTCTCCATTGCAGCCAGTGAGTGCATGGCTGGGCTCAGCAAAAGCAACTTTTGGGGGTTTTCCCTGGTTTGGAACAATGAGGACAATCTATGGAGGTTTTGTGTCCTGTGGTTGTATGTGGCATTTTATGTTTTGAGAGCAATTTGGGTAGTTTAGTGGCCTAGACCATGGTGGAGCAGGGTTAATCACAGAATCAGTTAGGCTGGAAAAGACCTCTGTGGCCATTGAATCCAACCTTTCACCGAACACCACCATATCAGCTAGACCATGGCAAGAAGTGCCACATCCAGTCTTTCCTTAAACACCTCCAGAGACGATGACCACCTCCTGGGGCAGCCCATCCCAACGTCTAACCACGCTTTCCGTGACTAATATCTAACCTAAACCTCCCCTGGTGCAGCTTAGCTGGCACTAGCTGCCTGGGGGAAGAGATCGACCCCCATCTGGCACAATCTCCTTTCAGTTGCGTGTAGAGTGATAAGGTCACGCCGAGTCTTCTTTCCACCAGGCTACACACCCGGTTCTCTCCGCTGCTCCTCATTAGACTTGTGCTCGAAACCTTTCGCCAGCTTCGCTGCCTTCTCTGGACTTCACGAGGCGATCGTGAAGGCGATGCCGTGGGCATCGCCTCGAAGCCGGTCAGATCAGCGTTACCATCCCTGAACGGGACAAAGGAACTCACGGCAGCGGGGCCGGGCACGGACAAACTCCGCGGCCGCCAGCTCTGCCCCTGGGCACCAGCCCTCTCCTCGGGCGGCTGCCCCTTCCCCCTCGCACGCCGCCGCCCGGTGCCCCCGCCGCTGCCGGGTGACCCCGCTGGGCCCGGCCCCTCCTGCCGGGGGCGGGGGGCGGGCGCAGCCGCAGGCGCGGGGCCCAGGAGCAGGCCCGGGGCGCCGCTCGCTCCCCCTCCCGCGGACGGGCATCGGGTGGGCGCGGCCGCTGTGACCTTGCCGGTACCGAGGCGCTTCCTCCGCCCCGCGCCCCCGCACCGGCGCCGCTGCCCTGCTCTGCCCGCCGCGGGGGGAGGAGGAAGCCGGGCGTCCCCACCGGCCGGCGGCAGCGGGCGGGCCGGGGGCGGCGCGGGGAGGGCGCTTTGTGTGGGCAGGCAGAAAATGGCCGCATGCCTGTCAGGCAGGGAGGGAGGGAAGGAGGGAGGGTGGCGGGGGCACGGCCCGGCCCGGCTCCCCTGGCGGATGTGCGCCGGGCCGCGGGGAGGTCGCCGCAGGGCCGGGCCGCCCCCCTTTGTTGGCGGCCTTGGGCCCGGCGGGGCGCTTGGGGCGGGCGGCGGCCGGACAGGGGCACTCGGCCGAGCCCGGCCGCAGCACTCACCGCTGGCCCTGCGTCCCCGCCGGTGTCTGGCGTGGCGGGAGCCGCGGGGCCCGGCCCGGGGTCACTCACCTGTCCCGAGCCCCGCCTGGGCCCCGGGACCCCGTTGTCAGCGCCTCCCTGCCGGCCTCCGCACGGTGGGATCCCGCACCACACGTAGGGAAAAGCCCAACCGGCCATTGGGGCAAAGAACGAGACCCCCCAGCTCCGGGTTCTGCTTCCCTCTGCCCCAGCATCTCAGCAAAGAGCTTTAGTTTTTTGACGTTCCCCGGAGGGCTGCTTCGGCAGCACACAGCAGAGGAGACTTTTCCACACTCCGGTGCTTACAGGTGTTCCTTTTCTCTTCACACAGAATTACTGCCATGGCAACTCAAGTGCTGGGACAGTCTGGTGGGAACAGCCTCTTTCCCGGCAGTTCTAATATTGGCATGGCATTGTCCAATGACATGTATGACTTACAGGACCTTTCTAAAGCTGAGCTGGCAGCTCCTCAGCTTATTATGTTGGCAAATGTGGCCTTGACGGGAGAAGTTAGTGGCAACTGCTGTGATTACCTGGTTGGAGAAGAGAGACAAATGGCAGAACTGACAACGGTGGGGGACAGCAACTTCTCAGATAGCGATGGAGAGGGTATGGAAGATACCCAGGCTGCAGAGAGTGACCGTGAGGCACCTGAGAATGTGGAATTAAGCTCCCTTGAGGTTCCTAGTGTGGAAACTCAAGGTCCAGCTGCTTGTTCCCCTCCTAAGACTCCCAGTGTGGACAAAGATGCCTCACTGGAAGCACCGGGTACTCCAGAAAGCACAGAGGACAAGTGTAAGAGCTTGAAGAGCAAACCATTTCGTTGTAAGCCTTGCCAGTATGAGGCAGAGTCTGAAGAGGAGTTTGTGCATCATATCAGGGTTCACAGTGCTAAGAAGTTCTTTGTGGAAGAAAATGCAGAAAAGCAAGCACAGGTGAAGGAGTCTGATTCCTGCACTGCAGAAGAGGTGGATTTCTCTAAGGGCCCAATCCGTTGTGATCGCTGTGGCTATAACACTAACAGATATGATCACTATCTGGCTCACTTGAAGCACCACAACAAAGCAGGGGAAAATGAGAGAGTCTACAAGTGTACTATATGCACATACACTACTGTCAGTGAATATCACTGGAAAAAACACCTAAGAAATCATTTTCCCAGGAAAGTGTATACCTGCTCAGAGTGCTCCTATTTTTCAGACAGAAAGAATAATTATATTCAACACATTCGAACTCACACAGGTAAGTTTTTCATCTTGTTTTGACTGAAGTGCAGTAAGACTACTGAGAATCTGTGATAAATGAAGCAAGCAGAGTCTTTTTGCAAAGTTTGTTCTATTCTGATAAAGCTTTGTGCTCTCTTCTCTGGTGCTGCCAGGTTATAGCCTAGTGGAATTTGGTTTGAGTTCCAGTCTGCAGTCCTGGAGGACTGAGAAAGTGTCAGGTGCCCAAGAGGAGATGAAGGGCATTTTGTTTAGTAATTTTAAGCCAATTTTTTGAGGAAGGCATGACAAAGTGTACCTGTGATAATTGTCAGAGTCCACAACACCAAAACCTGATATAGTCTAAAACCAAAACAAGCAGGTTGATGCCTGAATCCCACATAGGTAGTTTTGAAAATGGTGTCTTTAGACTGAGCTGAAACTTGACTACAATGTAATTACAGAGAAGAAAGAGCTGACATATGCATGCAGAGGAGTCCTCCAGCATCCACGAAGTCAAAATAAGAGTTGAGCAGTGAATTAATTCCTTTTAATGCTCAGAGGCTTCATTTTTTCTAGGGCCTGCATCACTGCAGCAGCCAGAAGTAGACACACACTTCTGTTGCCCTATAGGAAGCCTTCCGGGGAGTCTGGCCTGATTTCCTGACTTTTTCTAACCTTGGTTTGTAATTGGAAGAGACAGTGTGAGGCCCCTTTTTCCCTGGTGTATAGCCAGTGGAATCAGAGGACTGCAGTGTTGCTGCCGTCCTGTGAGCTGGGCCCACAGGTGACTCAGGAAATACCTTGCTTTTCATCACAGAGCCTCACCACCCTCTCACACGGGGAGTTGTGACTAACCAAAACTCCTTTCCACGAGGGGTTATCGTAGCCATCTCACCCCTCTGGGCCATGGGGTACAGTTACTTGGCCTCCTGATCCCTTTTGTGGAAGTGAGAGGGAAATTCAGAGCTTCCTTGCTGCTTCTTAGAAGCTTTTATTTCCACTGTGTCAGGGCTTTTCTGTGAAGAGGGCTCACTTGCTAACCATCTTCTAGCATGCTCACCTGACTTGGTTCCCCTTTATTGCAGACTGTGCTGGCTGAGCAAAACACTGGGGAATTTCTCCTTTAAAGTCATGTTTTGTCACAGCAGTGGCATGAATGGTTTGGAGGTTTCAGTTCAGTTGTCTGCAGCTGTCTGGAAGGGGTGGGCACTCCGGAGACCTCGGGGCTGGGCTTGAGCTTCAGTGTGCAGGAGTTTGTGTTTGTTAGCTCACTTTAGTGTCTGCTTTGTTGGGGCTGGTAGGGTCTGCTGGGAATTTTAGTACTTTATTCTTTCCTAAGAATAGCTTCGTGCTGTTGTTTTGTGGATACCGTCAATTTCAAACTCAGTCCTGTCTAAATATTTTTTTTCTAAGCAAGTAAACAAAGTTTATTGTGAGAAGTATTAGGAAAATAGTGTTGTTTATCCTCCAGCTCATATTCTTTGTGTGGTTTGTAGGAGATAACAGGAAAGAGACCTAGTAAAAATGGCAAAATAGTAGGAAAAAACCTAAATGAATCTCGTGGGGAGCTCATGGCCAAATGTGAGCCACTGCTTTGGTTCCTGTCTAGTTTACATTTGCCTTAACTTTAAATTAATCTCTGCTTGTGTTTGTAGATGACATTAGGTCCCCCTTTCTGATTTCTGAAAGCACTTGTTGAGTTTTACAGGAACTAACCACGAAAGCATGTTTGCTGAGGAATTGCTCTGTTATCACTACATTTGACCAATTTACCAATGAACTGTATTAAACTTTTTAAAAAATCCAGTGTATCCAGATCCCCTTTTTCTCCTTTGAAGACAGTTGTGCAGGTTCTTTTTGTTACTGTAATTAAGCTGGAATGAGTGATTATGATTTCAACATGTTTTAGTCTACCCTTGTTGGTGTTTCTTTGCTACTTCACAACTACGTAGTTAAGTTCTTTCAGGCAGTTCTTGCTTGATTAAAAACTTCCAAATATGTTAGTAGAATGATTTAAGAATGTGCCTTGTTTCCAGTAACATTGGTTTTGTGGAGGAGAGTGTTAAAGCTGGAGTATTAGAAGAATGAATATGCTCCTGGCAGGTATATTTTATACACCAGGCTAAAAGTCTCTGCCAATACTAATGCATAATAAATTGCCTTAAAGAACACAAACAAAACCAGAATGCACAAAAAGTCCCACCAAACAACCCTCACCAAAAAAACCCTGAAAAACACCCACAGCTATTTTATAGTCAAAAGTATTTGCAGGCTGTTTACATAACAGTATTGAATTTAGTAAAAACTGGCTGAATGATACTAAAATAGCTTTGGATTGTAGTTTTCATTTAAAACTGAAAAAAATTTGTTGGTTAAATTAAATGGGATACATCTATCTGTCATTTTCTTCCTATTTTATGGGTTCAGAATATTAAAGAAGAAAGTTGGAATTGTTTGTTTCTTTGGTTTCCTTATTGCTAATAGGTTGAATAATTTTGGATACATGCTTTTCCTTCTCTCCTGTTTTTTTGTTCTTCATCAGACTTTTTTTGTGGGGGAAATGTCTCTTTGCAGTTAATTTGATTCTGTTGTATTAGAGCCATAGTTTTCTGAAACACTGACTGTATAGAGTAGAGTTTCACAGGATAAATGTGCTGCTGCTGCTGCTGGAGAAAGGCAGTCTCAATTTTCTACCTGTATCCTGAGACTAGTTGATTCAGCTCACTAAAATGGAGTAAAGGAGTAAAAATGCTCCCTTCCTCGTCCCCAGGCTGGTTTTCTGCTGGTTAGTGAACTTAGCTGCCTTACTAATAACACATGCAAATACCAGAGCACATGGTCAGGAGCAGGGAAGGGGGCAGCATGCTAGTACCTTGCATGATTGGGAAAAATACCAATCCTTGGCATGTTTGGGGACCACAGGAAGACAGGCAGAGGTTATCTGCCTGCCTGTTGTTGCTTGCATTCATGTTGAAAAGCAGGTGTCCCAGAACCTGCCCTGTGCTGAATATACCTTACAGCTTGTGACAGTGCTTGTGGGACAGGCTGCTGACAAATGTTGGTGACCTTGGGCAGAGGGGTGTTTCAGGGATCCTACAGATGGTCATAGGCTTGTCACCTGGGAAAACTACATCTGCAGGGGCCTATCTGCTGCCTGGGAGTGGCTGGCTGGAGGTGTTCAGGACAATCTATTCCTCTGCTGCATAGGCAGAAAGGACTCTTTGTGTCCGGGACAGATCTACCTGGGCTCCTTTGTGCTCATTAGACCTTTTAGACCAAGTTTTGACTTGATTTACCTGCTGGTTTTGGAGCTGTACTGTGTGCAAGACAGTGCAGCATTGCTCTCTTTATTTTGCTTGTTAGAAGAAATTTCTAGAAAACTTCATGGGGCTGAAGGGCTGTATAACTAAAACATCTGCTTCAGTCAGTCACAGTGTTCTGTGTCTAGTTTTGAACTGGTTTTGGTTTGGTTTGTGGTTGGTTTTTTTTTGTTTTTTTTTTTTTTAATTTAATTTTGGTTGTGAGAGGGAATCTTTCTTGCTTGCCACTCTGTTTGAAGTTTGATGGAAGCAGATTTGTTTCAAGCAGATGGGACTTGTAATGGCATTACAAAAAAAGGTTTTATCAAGAGGTTGTTGAGGAATACCTTTGGTGCAGGTAGCTCAGTGTGCAAGCTGCAGTTTGAGATCAGGTTTTGCCTAGGGTGAGGGCACACAGAGGCTGTGAGTTGCCAACCCTGTACCTTTGGTGCCAGCCAGATGGATGGACACTGAGAGACACAACAGGAGCCATGAGCTGCCAACCTTTTGGATAACAAAGCAGATGAAGACTGGGGAGGCCAGCAAGGTAGATGGACATGGAGAGGCTCAGCAGCAGGAACAGAAGACTGGGGAGGAAGAGTGTGTGCAGGTAGATTGTGAGGGTATAAAAGTGCAGGGGTTCCACTCTTGAGTCCTCTTTGGGGGCACCAGCTCCAGGTGTCTCTGTGCTACTGTGCCATGAGTAAATAGCTTTATGGAATGAGGCATCTGAGACTGCTGTGGGAAACCTGGGGACAAACTGGTAAGGAAACCTGGACTGACTGTGTGTGAGTGGGGTGTGCAGGGAATCATGGGGGGCACCTGTTGGAGCCACCCACCATGAAAGGGCTTCAGTCCCAGCAGTCTGGCCTTGGGAGTGTGACTCTTGAGAGTCTCCTGAATGGTCAGACGGGGAACTTTCCTTAACAAGATGGTCTTAAACTTGTATGCCGAAGTCAGTCTCCCTGTTCATTTGCACAGAGTTAAGTGCCTGCTTGAGCTTTGGCTAGATTGGGGCTTATTCTGTAAGTGTCTTTTGGAGAGGTTTTTTTTAATGGCTTGTTTGCATATAATGAAACAGCTTGTAAAACTACAATACAAATCCTTTAGGGAATAGTATTTGACAGAACAGCCTGTGCAATGCATTTAATTCTCAAGTGGCAATAACACATTTTAAATTAGTTGTGGTCATTATACTTAAATCTAGTGTGTTTTGTGGCTGTGCCTTATGTAAAAAAGACCATGAAAGAAAGCCTGTTTCACATTCCTGATGCTGTAGGGAACTTTACAGATATGAAATTTCAGATAATGGGAAGAAGATATGACTGAATATTCCAGGACCTTTGGCCACATATTTTTTAATTGTAAGGAGTCATTTAAAACCAAAACCATTTCTTTGGAAGAACCAAAAGGACTACCCCTCCCTTGAACATGACTTAATCTCATTGTGTGTATTGCACCAATCTCCTACCTTGTTTTAATTGGAAAGGGAGGGGAGTTGTGGTTGTTAGGGTGAATTTACCTTTAAACTGCTGATCTAATCAAGAACGATAGTCTAAATGTTTGATGGAAGGAAGAAATGTGGAATTAATCTGCATTACAAAGGCTGCTTCTACTGCTGTTTTGGCACAGGCCAGCAGCAGAGCCTCACATCACACACGGGCAGATGCAGATCTTTGCTGCTGCAGAGAGAGCTGTGCCTCTGAAAGTGAGCACATACCCTGTGTGCAGGGCTCTTGTGGATGTCCAGGTCTCTGTGATTTGGAGAGCACCTTGCTTGTATAGCTCATATGTAGCAAATTTATCAAAATGCTGTAGTGTAGTTCTGCCTATGATTTGAATAAATACTAGGACTAAGTAACTTCTTTTTCCCTTTTCAGCTTCACTCCTCTCTTCTCTTGTGGATGTCTGCCCAAGACTAAAAAGTGTTTGTAGGGAAGACAGTGTGCTAGCAGTTTGGGGCAAACACCCCAGGTGCTTATCCGGACCTGCCTAACATGTTAATTATAAACCTGCCTGCCTTTGTTTGGAGCTTGTCTTCACTTGAAAAAGATTTTCAAGTATCATTGTACTGATACAATTTTTAGCTACAATTACAAGCTGACTGTCCTCAGTGGAGATACAATTTATGACAGTTTAGTTTCCGTTAGTTCTCCAGAACCAGTAACTCTTCAGGCATGGGGTTTTGAGTCTTTGAAATAAATGTTTATGCTACACTTAAGCTTTTGCTAGCAACATAATTTCACTCAGGGCATCATGCTTTTCCATGCTGCAAGCTGTTTTCACTCTGCCAGTAAAACTTTGGAAGCAAAGACCTGCTCTGTCTGCACTTGTGTTCTGGTAAATGCAAGTCCATGTGGAATGGATGGTCATATCCCATCTTAATCCAAATGAAATATGGCGGTTTCAGGTAAGGTGTTAAGCAAAGCAAGAACATACATAGTTTCTTACAGGATCTTTTGTGCATCTGTTGGGAGTGTTGGGAGAAGATGCTGTAGGGAAGTCAGGTCTGGTGGCTTAAGGCTTACTAAAGTTGTCTGTCCTCATAATCCTTTGGCTGAGGTTACAGTTGACCCTAGGTGGACATTAGGATGTGCCTCTGTCAGTATCCTGCCCTTTTACTACCCTCATTCATAAGGCATGACACACTGTAGTGGTGTGGCTCAGGCATATGCTTTTCACTGTCCCTTTGCTGAGAGACAACACCCCTCAAATACAGTGTGAGGATCTGTGACAGCCTCCCCTGTGTGGCTTGGTAATCAAGTTTGGGAATCTGCTGCGTTTCAGTAACTACTCTGCTGTTTGTTTTGCAGGGGAGCGACCCTATCAATGTGCGATGTGTCCTTACTCCAGCTCTCAGAAGACCCATTTAACCAGGCACATGCGCACCCACTCAGGTTGGTACGGAGTGGCAGCAGTGTGACTGAGCAAAGAGGGGTGGCTCACAGTATCACAGTGTGGCTGCAGCTGGAGGTCAGACCCTGGCTCCAGAGGGGCCACCTAAAGCAGTCTGGCCAGTTCTGTGTGAGATGTCATCTTAGCCACTAAGGCCTGAGCTTTAGCTCCTTTTTTAATGGAAAAGGTTGTCTTGCTAAGGAATGCTAAATGTCATGAATAAAACTGACAATGGGAATATATCTTTTTATTTTTCAAGGTCTATTCTGATATTCATAGGGCTGCTCTAGTAGTCCTAGTAATCTAGTAATAGGTATAACATTTTGATGATATAGGAACAAAATCTTGTACACAGCTCTCATAGCTGAGTTCAAATCAGTGAAGCTGGGAACATTTTGAGTAGCTGAGAATCTCCTCTGTGGTGCTAGGATAGTGTCTCATCCAGGGGTTCTAAGGGAACCCTTAGCTTTTGTTTAGTATGACACAGGGATGTAAATTGGTGTCTGCTTATGGCGAGGAGACACAGGAGAAAAAGCAGACTCAGAGGATGTTCAGAAGTAACTCAGTCTTGTGGCACTAAAAACCAAATTAGCAATTTTCATTAGCCTGTATTTCCCATTGCTGGTCGTGAGCTGTGGTGTTACAAACATTTGCTCTCATAAATCTCTTTTTGAATGAATTAACAGCATTTTTGGGAGTTGTAACACCACAGACACAAGCATAGTCATCCTTTATGTCTCTCATAAGGGAGTTCAGATAGACCTGAGCCTGTGCTTTTGATTTGTTTTTGTAAAATCTGAATTGACCATCCCTAGGTGAATTCCTAGTGCTGGCAAACAGGAGTTGAAGTCTCCTGAACAGTAATTGTCTCAATTTCAATTGATGAGGCTTTTAATTGAAACCAGGAGACAGGCAGTTTTAAGTGTAGTGGAGGGGAGCTTGGGCCCATTAAAAATAGCCAGCTTTAAAATGACATGTCAGTATTTTGGTGCGAGAATATTGTGAATGTAGTATTCTGCTTTCAGAAACAAAAATAATATTTGGTTGAACCTCTGGTTTGCAAATGAACCACCAAATTTGCAAATGGTTTGGTCAGTACTGAACCTGGAAACCATTTCATGAACCTATTGCTCTGCCCTTAGTCTGTGAAAGGAAGTCTCAGCTCCAAAGGAGGTAAGGAGTAGCATCTGCCTGTGGCCCCTGCCTCAAAGGTCTCTGAGGGAAGGCATGACTTTTGCTATCAGGGGCCTTGTATTAATAGCTCTCCTAAATTTTGTTGTGTGTTTTGTTGCATTGCCCAGGCAGCTGCACCTTTTCTATGGCAATTTCTGGACTCCTGCCGTTGACAGGCTGACTGTTTAAGGCCCACGCGTGCTGTAGCTTTCTTCCCACATCAGACAGCAAATGGCAGTGGTTTAGAGCCTAATTTGCAGCTGTTTTTTAGCCATCTTGGTACATATCCTTTTCACCTGCACAATAAAACCCCAGGATTTAGTAGAGGCCATGGACACAAACTCTTCACATGCTATCTTTGAGTTACCCAGTTGCAGCTGCCTCTGAGCACTCCGTGCACTTAGAACAGCTTGTTCATGTGTATGTAAGAGAGGCTGTTCTTGTCCTCCCACAGTGCAGGACAGAGCTATTCTTTGAAGTGTAGGTGATAAAGGCTCTATACTTGGAGGAAGGATGAGCAATAAACACATCAAGCTTAAACTTGTAGAAAATGTCACCAGGAAGTGCGAGGAAAAAAGAAGGAAATAAAGTGGAGAGGGAGGGAATCAAAGTAGCTCTTCTTTAAATAATAAATAGATGCTGCAGTCCGATAATGATGAGATGATCTGGACTCTTAAACAATTGTCCTCCTGCTTCCTGCCAGGGAGGCAGCACAGCCTTTTCTAGCGTTTGTGAGGGTGTTGCAGATCTTGTGGTTAACGCACAAACATCTTCAGTGCAGGCTGGTTGGTCTCCTGAGTTGTGCCACAGAGCATGCTTGAGTATGGGCAGTGGCTTGCAGGGGTGGGAGAAGCACTATTGTATCATGAGCAGAAAGGACTGGAGTGGATTTTCAACATACTGAAGAAGTAGCATGCATTAGTTCTGCAGATCAGTTTTGAGACGCTGGTTCAGAGCTCAGGAGCATCCCAAATTCCTCAGCTAAATTGGCACATATACAGATGCTCCCAAAGTGTTTCTGGACTTGAGTTGTTGCACTGAAAGTGTTTTTCCTATTTGCTTTGATGTGTAAGGGGAAAGCTGCGTCTGCTGCAATTGCATGCACTAAGCAGAACATTTCAGGGACACTTCCACAGAAGTCATTACACTAATATAAATGCAGATTTCAATACTAACATGATGGCTGTGGGCTGCATTTGGTTGCCTTGCCAAGAGTAGCCTGCAGCCAGAGCACTGTGTGTTTGAGACACTAAAACAGTGAACAGAATTTTTTCAGAGGTAAAGATCATCTGGGCACCCCTTTCATGTTCTTAGGTTTTTGCTAACTTCTTTTCCCTCATTTCCTTTCAATGCAAACATGAAGTATGCTAAATCTGTATAAACTTGGACTTTTTTGAAACGTTTGTGTGAAACTGCTATTCATCAAATGTTACATTTCCATTTTTCTACAATGCATTCAATGGACCAGTTGGGTATGGATTCCATTTGCTAATATTACTGTAGAGAGATCTCTGCCGGTATGTATGCCTAGCCAGAACCTGTGACGTTGTTACTGCTTGTTTGGTTTTGGATCCCCTTCCTCCCAGCCCTCACTCCTTCTCTCTTTTTTTTTGTATTTTGTTCTTAGTGTCTTGTGAATGTGTTTGTGACTTGTGGATTTCTTATGTTGACTGCTTAATTTTAAAGGCGCATGGATAATTTTTTTTTATCCTTTTCAAGTTTCATATTTATATATCTGTATTAGTGGGAAGTAAGTGCCCCACAACTACCATACTTAATAATCACCATCATTCCCTTCCATCCTTCCTTTGTTAGGTGAGAAGCCATTCAAATGTGACCAGTGCAGCTACGTGGCCTCAAACCAGCACGAAGTGACTCGTCACGCGAGGCAAGTGCACAACGGGCCGAAGCCTCTGATCTGCCCGCACTGTAACTACAAAACCGCTGACCGCAGCAACTTCAAAAAGCACGTCGAGCTCCACATCAACCCGCGCCAGTTTCTCTGCCCTGTTTGTGATTATGCAGCGTCTAAAAAATGTAACCTGCAGTATCACATCAAGTCCAGGCATCCCGATTGTTCTGACATCACCATGGATGTCTCGAAGGTGAAGCTACGGACTAAAAAGAGCGAAGCTGACTTTTCTGAGAGCGGTAATGACAAAGTGGAGAAGGAACCAGCAAAAGGGGATTCAGCTGCAAAGAAAACGGAGAAAATTGTGAAGGTGGAGAAAAAAGATAATTCGGCAAAGGAAAAGAAGTCAGCAAGCAACGTTTCTGCAGGCCAGGTGACAACCAGAAGTCGGAAATCGGCTTCAGAAAATAAGGAGGTGGATATTAAAACTGAAAAAAGTACTGAGAAAACATGTAAAACAAAGAAGGTCAAAAGAAAGGCAGAGACTGAGGCAACTTCCTCAAAGCAAGAGCCTGCAAATGATACCTCAGTAGTAACAAAAAAGAAAAAGAAAGTGGAAGCTAAACCCAGAGACTGCCAGGAAGCTCAAAAAAGTGATGTTGCACCAGAGGAAGAGCCTAAAAAGCAAAATTCTTGCCTCAAGAAAAACAGAAAAAAGAAAGCTCTGAAAATAAAGCACAGTAAAAAAAGCAGTAAACTTGATCAGGAGAAGATTGAGGAAGAGGAGATGCCAGATGAGTATCCTATCACAGAGAAAGATGGAGGTGTGAAGCTGGGCACTGAGGGCAGTGACCAGAAGGAGCAAGATCCCACTGACACAGTGGCATTAAACAATGATGGTGGTCATGCTATCAGCGGGGAGAGCACTGATCCCACTGATCCCAAAGGAAACTGCATCCAAGGTCCAGGACAGCTTTGTCTGCCAGCTCAGGATGCAAACACAGAAGGTGAGGTAGAGGACCAAGAAATGCCTGCAGCAGTAGGAGAGACTGAAAACACTGGTGGTGCAAAAGAGGAGGAGAGGCAGGCGGACAAAGGGGAAGACGCTTGCTCTGAGGAATCTTCCCATGCAGCATCTTCTGAAAAAAGTGTGGATGTACTCATGGATGTGGTACCAGATCTGGCACCTGAGAAGGAGCCAGAGGAAACTGTGGCAGAAACTGAGGCTAACTCAAGCCTGATGGACCTGACCAAGAAATGCCTGCCAGCGACAGAGTCAGCAGGAGATGCTGTGCCAGTGCCTGTGCCCACGGAAGGGTGTACACAAAGCCCTAAAGTGGCTCTGTCCTTACCTCGGGATAACACAGTGAATGAATCTCAGGAAATGGATGAGGATGAGGGCATCCACAGCCACGAAGGCAGTGACATCAGTGACAACATATCAGAAGGAAGCGACGACTCGGGGTTAAATGGTGCTCGCTCTGTACCAGAGGAAACAAGTCCAAAGATGTCACAAGGAGCTCCGGACACCTCGGTGGCCAGGGAGAACTATGTGTGCATTTTTTGTGACCGCTCATTTAAAAAGGAGGGTGAATACAGCAAGCACCTCAACAGGCACTTAGTTAATGTGTATTATCTTGAGAAGGCAGCAAAAGGGCAGGAGTAGAAATAGCTGTGGTTTAGGGAATCTTCTTTTGTAAGATCTTACACAGCTTATGTAAAAATACTGTAGATTTTTTTTTTTAAGCACGGTTTGCTTTAGTGTCTGCATTGTTTGCTTTTTTGGTTTAGGGTTTTTTTTGAAGTTGAAAATATTTTTGACAACTTTATGTATCATGGTGAACTCATTAACTATTGGATCTCTTGATTAGAGAAAGCAGGTAGGGTGTATGAGGTTGTGTCCTATAAAGTCACTGTAAGCTTCTAGTCTATTAGCTTATGCAGCTCTTTTATAAACTGAGTTTTAGGAACAAGACTGGAGCTAACAATATACAAGTTGGATGTTTATAGAGCCACTGGCATAAGTTGCTTTTCGTTCTAGCAGCCAACTCTCTTTCTCTCCCTTTTTCCCTTTCCCTTTTTTTATTTTAGTTCTTTTCAATGTATCTTGATGTTCAAAGTGTTAAACTACTTGATGGTTTTTCTACCAGGAAGATAGCTTCTATTACATAAAGAGCACTTTGTAAAAGAAATCAAAGTTGGCTAGTGATGAACATAACTGTTTAAGCTAATTACAATTATGAACGTACATTTCAGATCCCCTAAGTGTGAATGATGAGCCAAAATTTGAGAGCAGTCCTTCCAACTTTTGATTGGAGAACCTCTGTCTTGATTAATATCTTAATCACTGATGTGTAATTGGCTTTTTTTGTGGGGGAGCAAGTTTGTTATTTTTAATTTCTGCTTTTTGTTTTTTGATTGTGCTTTAAGGGCTTAAAATGTTGCACTTGTTTTTGATTTTTACCTATGCAGTTTAATCTTCTAGGAATAGCGCTTGTGCAGTATATGTACACTTTATATATGCATGTTTGGTTTTGTATGTGTAAGTTCTTTATATTTGGAAATGTTCAGACTTGTTGCTTACTATGGGACAGTTTTCTGTGGCAGTTTTCTGTTCCTTACTGCAGATTTTTCTTGTTTTCCTGGGGTGTGATTAACTGTGCATGAAGTTGCTGAAATTATGAGCTGCTTGGCTATGTATTTTTGACTGTGTTTAGAATTGTAGAGTCCTTGAGCAAACGATACCAATGCAGTTCCAAAACACTTTCACAGGATTTGTTCTGTCATGGAAATGCCACTTCTGCTACTTTGAATACACATGCAGAGTAATAAATTCTGATTTATAATTTGGGATCACCAGACAGGAAAATAATCACTCTCAGTGGAAACAGTCTGCAGATTGTGCAAGTCTGGAATTTTTTTTTTTCCATTTTCATTTTTGTGGTGGACAGCAGTCAAATTTCATGAGCTTTAAAAAATAAATAGTAGCAGTGATATAATCTAACATCTCATACACAAAAAACCCAACGAACAAGTAAAGATGAATCAACTGGTAAGCAACAAACCTAGCATTTAAAATCTGAAGGAATTTCTGCTCCATATTAATTCAAGTTGCATTTAATAAAACCACCCTGTTTCCATGCAGAGAGAAACATGCAAGTTGTCAGATTGTCATCTCAGGTCTACATGTCATACCAGGAGTTTTTAATTCTAAACAGATTTCATTTCCAGCACACACAAATGCAAGAGAGATTGCATACCTAACTGCTTGTAGCCAACCAGTGGCAAAATGAAAACAAAATCCGAACCAGCAGGGAAGAAGCAAAACCCTCCAGGTCCCATCTGTGCACTCTTCTGACTGTCGTTAGCTGCCTTTCCAGTGGGAGCAGTTGGGGACAGCTCCAAAGAAGCAAACTGGGAGGCAGGTGTTACTTGGGGAGTAGAATTGAAGAGCTCAGACAGCATTTGTCAGAGCACTTTATTGCAAGTAACTCTCTCTGTGTAAGCTCTGGAATAAACCCCATTCTTCACTGTGTTGTCCCCACAGCATTTTCCCCTCCAAACAAACCCACTGCTGTGAATTAATTGAGAGCAACAATGCTACGTTGCTTCTGCTTTTGGGAGAGATTGGTAATAGGAGGCCAAAGATTTGAGAGGGAAGGCATCCCTCATGGCAGAAATAAGTTGTATAATGTATAGTGAGTTTCTGTTTGCATAGATAGTGTTCAATCCTTACCTTGGCTGTGACAATCATTGTCAACTCAAGATCAAGTTGCAACTATATTTATGTTAAACATTAAGAAAACAAACCTAGTTGAAATGTTTTCCTGAACTACTAGTTGTAATAGTTTTAGATGTATTTTTTTTTCTTCATAATAGTGTTTCTTTATATATAAATGTTGCCACCGTTTGTGAGTGATGTGAGCAGATGCTGGGAATTCCAGTACTGTGTAGAGGTTTAAAGCTCCCTTCCTATCCTTGTGAAGAGCCTTTGCCATTTTGTGAGAGACTTCAAGGACTTTAGCTATGTTCAAGTAAACTCATGGACTGGCCTGATGATTTTTTCCTGTTGTTTTTTTAATGAAAACAATTCTGTTGACTGACTTTAAAGTTCTCTCTGTGAGACAAAAGCAAAGGTGGTTCTCTGAAATACTGTGCTGCACATTTCTGTGAAGTGGTCAAGGTTTCAGTGCTTGATCTGACAAGAACTCTTCAAAGACAACACTTGGCTGGCTCCTCTTTGGCGGAGTTTCCTACCACAAGACGAGAAACTGAAAATAAATTATTAACATATTAAGAAGAAGAAAAGTTGATTTTTTTTCTGTCTGAGACCCATCAACAAGATCCTGAACTAGCTTATCTGAGTGCAGAACTGTGTTGGAATTCTCTGCAAGGTTTGGGATTATGTTACAGTAAAAAGGCAAGGATGTAATGCATTATGTTTATCTCAAAAGTTAGGCACTGCTAATATGAGTATTTTAGGGGGAGTGTGGGTCACGTAGCCCACCATATATGGTGGTCTTACATTGCTGTGTCTCCCTTTAAACAATGCCTTTTTTTTTTTTGTTTTTTTTTGGTCTTTTTCAATATTGTTAAATTATTTTGTGTTGGTTTTGCCAATGCTAGCATGTTTGTGTTTTTTGGCAATAATACCTGTATTTGTGTTCAACCTCCAATACGTGGTTGGAAGGATTAGCATGCTGATACATCCCTACACTGCCAGCCCTTGGTTGAGTCATGTGTTTTGGGCTTTCTCTGTATGAGTCTATACACTCAAACTAACTGCCCCGAAAAATGATCAAGAAATGGCTAGCTAGGCACCTGAAATCCATGGTTTGCAATTGTTGTTTCTGGATTTTCATGATCTAGGCTGGAACTTTAGTCATTTAAAGAAGAATGTTTAACAGCTGACAGGCCAGTTAAGATACAGTAAAGTCATTGATTTCAACTGATTTAATGTAGCTGAAAGGTATTAAATCAAATTCAAGAGTTTTCTTGAATGTCAGTTGTGTAGATATGTGGCATGCATATGATATTAACAGAATCCAAATAGCTAAAAAAATTGTTTTATGTGTACATATATTTTTCCCCCCTCTAAAATTACACTAGCTAACAAACTTTTGTAAGCTGGCATGGAAACATGTTTATGATGTTTAGTTGCACCATGTTTGATGCTTTTACAGTGCAATACTTGTATTCTCTGAATTAAACCAAAGGTAATTTTTTTTCATGCTCTCTACTGTAGTGCATGACAGTCTTTTCTGCGTTTGTAATAGATGTAAAACGAGCCAGATCGTACTTCCTGTTTTTACCTAAATCATGTATAAGAAGTCTTTTGTTCAAAATGTAGTATAAAGTTAAACTAAATTGCATTATATTAACCTTTACAAGTGTATTTTCCTAAGCATAGTTATGATTAAATAAACTTTATTAAGGAACGTGCAGCTTCTATCTTCCACTTATTAATGGCTGTTTTTAACGAGAGGCAGGAGCAGTGCCAGTGTCGTCGACAGAGCTCCTGAAGACCTCAAGCCAGGCAGGTGGTTCTGGGGGAGGCAGTACAGACACGCCAGACTTGACTGCAGACAGGGACAGTGGCTCCAGAAATATGTTCTTTTTCCTTTTCAGCATTTTGTTTTCATTTCCCTGCCCACTTTAGTGAGGACAGGGCACAAGGTGGGGACTGCATGCACATGGACAAGGTTCAAATGCAATGCTGAACCTGTTTGTGATTTGGAAGTGCACAATGGGCATGAAGGGCAATATTCTCTGCCACCACAGAAGTGCAGCTTGATGGAAGCTGTGGAATGTAAATTTGAGTTTCAGAGGTGATGCAGGGGACGGTGGGAATGTGGGATTGTGAGCCGTGCAGCTGTTACTCAGGCAGAGCAGGGTGCAGTGCTGCCGCAGGACATGGCCGTGGGGTGCAGAGGGGCAGGGCTGGCAGTGCCCAGACAAGGGACAGGCTTGGCTTGCTCCTCCTGTGGGCTGCATGTGAGCACTTTGTGGTATGGACAGGGACAGCAGTGGTGCCTCAGCCTGCCCACAGACTGCGAGGGAGATGTAAGAGTGTGGCACAGAGATGGCAGGGGCTGGGTACCTGAGTGCCTCTTTGCCTGTGCTGAGTTAATGATTTCAAACTGGATCAATAGGGGAGGCCCTGCCCTTTGTACCACCAGCTAGTGCTGCCCCCCACCCTCAGGAAGGTGTTCCCGGGACAAGCTGGCTTATCTAGAGAATCCAAGTGGGTTGGCAACCTGAGAGATCATTTTCCCTTAAACCTGCAGTCAGGTCACCCTTTGACTAGTTCCTTGCAAGTGGCAGAAAACCTGCTGTTTTTTTTTCCCAGTAGAAAACCAGGATAAAACCCGCTAGGCTGGAAACATGCTAAGAACCTGCTTTGTGCCAAGCTGGTTTTTAACAGAACCAGGTAGCCAAGCACAAGTGCATGGTTCTGCAGCACCTGGCAGGCCAGTGGGAGATCCTGTCCACAGAGTGAGCTGCCCAAAAGGTGAGTTGGCTTGCATGAGGGATGGCTTAGCTTCCTGATGGACTGTATGGGGAGAGAGCAAGCTCATGTCTTAATTCAGCTGCCTTATTCAGGCTTTGCTAATGCTCTGAAGGAGCTAAAATGCTAGGTTCCTGATTTTGGTTTGGTGCTTGTCTTTTGTTTGTTTTTAAAGCTTAGCCATGCTGACATAAATTGCTTTATCACTGTTCTTGTACGTAAGTGTATATATGTATAATATAAGTTACATGTAGGAAAAGGTAGATCTAAAAGGATAGATCCTACCCTTACCCAGGTTGTATTTTTAAACTTAGGAAATGGAGCTCTCTGCATTTCCCCCTTGGCTGGGAGCACCAGATGTGCAGCAGTGCACCCTGGCCCAAGCCAGGCAGCTGAACCCGTCCCTGGCCCCCAGACCAGTCAAAGGAGCCTTCTTGGTCTCCTTTAGCCGGTACAGGTCAGAGGGCTCAAGCTGCTGTCATCTGCAGCAGGGGCTGTGCTGCAGCTGAGGGACAGGTGAGGTTTATTGCTGGGTTGGTTTCCATCAAAAACAGCCAAACAGAGTTATGGCAAAATGTTGAGTGGAAGGGTAGTGACGGTCCCTTCGTGGGATTCCAGGGACAGGGATGGTGGCAGTACCCTGAGTCATTGCAGAGTGCAGCTATCAGCTCATACACAGATGTTACTCAGCAACTTAACTCTTCAGGTGAGACCTCTTTGGATAATTTTAATAAAAGATTGGACTGTGAGTAGGAGCTTAATTAATCTCTGGGAACTCAATGTCAACCTCAGTTTTAGCACAGTAGCAGGAAAAATGGGGAGTACCTCACTTTTGCTCTCATCCCTTCCCATCTTCTCTGCCCTCAAATTCAAAAGAAAAAATTAAAATCCCCATGAAGTTACCAATAGCCTTTAAATTAATTTTTAGGTGAATAGCTTCCCTGCTCCCCATGGCAGAACTAGAGAGACATGTTTGTGGGTGTTTTGTTTTTTTTTTGTTTTTTTTTTTTTTAACAAATCTTCACTTTCTCTTGCTCTGCTTTAATTCTAGTTTCCTTAATTCTTTGTCACAGAATTTTCACTCAAAGGTTTCTATGCCTTTTTTCAAGCATAAGCCAGCAAACCCTGGAAATTCTCTGACAATTCAGGCAAGAATTGTCCATGTTTTGCACAACAGTCTTTGGAGACAGACAATGTAATTGAAGTTAAACTAAGAGCTTAGTAACTTACAGCACAGATCCTGAGATTGAGACTCCTATTTGCCACTTCTGATTAAAAAAAACCACCAAACCCCATCTTTTCTTAGCAGTGCTGGTCCCTACAAAGTGTGTGCATTCCTGGGCTGCTCCTCCAAGCACCACTCCAGGGGCTGGGTGTCTCCTGTTGCTTCGCTGACATAACCCTTAGCCCCAGGCAAGGTTTCTTGCCTCAGCATGAACTTGCAGGGTATGTCTCCTTCCCTGGCAAGGGCTGAACTCCAGTGAAATGCCCTGGGCTGGCTGGAGCTAAGCAAACCTCTGTCTAGGGGTCACCTTGCTCTGCACTCCATGGGTGTGACCCAACTCCTGCCTGGGAGCTGAGGGCACGAGCTGACCTCATTTGGAAATGGACACCTCTCTCTCCAGCCAGCTCTCTTCAGGCAAAGTCCTTGAGTCTCTCCAACCTGATGATCTTCCCTGCCATCTTCTGCCTTTTCCACAGTCTTTAGTGTGTCTCTCACTGCTATTATTACAGCAGTGTGGCACTAAAAAGATCACCAAAACTCAGATCACTGCCTAAGAAGAAGGAGCACAGAGGAAAGGTAATGTTTTCTTTTCAAAGTAATCTGGTTTTGACTTCCTATATCTGCCAGTGGGTGAAAACAGTGGGGGGAAAATTTCTGGTCAGTCTCAACACTTGGTTTCAAGTCTGAGCCTGTCATTCAGTGGCAGTTCTGCAGTGTCTTATAAAGAAAGAAGATTTTTAAACTACAACTGTCTTCCAACTCCCCTAGAAAACCTTTTGGCCTGATTTTCATACTACAGACCCTAACATGGCCTTGGATACCTTAATTAATTTTCCTCTAAAGGAAAAAAATACAACAACAGACCAAAAAAAGGGGACAGAGTCACAAAAGCCTTTGGTTGACCAAAACCATCTCCTCCTGAAGATGGGCAGCAAGGATAAAAAGATGTGTCCAGCTTTACAGGTGATACCAGTCCTTGGAGGGCTGAGCACTGCACTGTTTCCCTTCTGGTTTGTGCCAGTATGGATGCAGAAGAGCAGGCAGGAAAGGCCAGGGACCACTAAGGGGCATGACTGCAATGAGATGAGGAACCTACAGTGAAATTCACAATGGAGTATCTTGTTGTGGCGAAGGTGGGAAATCAAGACAGGCTGCAGCCCACCTTCATGGCTGGTGACACGTGGCAGCACCTCCCACCTTGGTTTCTGCACTGGAAGCAGAGCCCAGTCTCACAGCTGAGGAGGAGAACGAGAGCAAGGCTGGTGTCCCCACTGAAGGCCTGTAGAAAGGTTCTAAAAGAGGACCAGTGGAAATTCTCCTTGTTGCCATATGAACAGAGACTGAGAGCTGACAACTTCAGCAGGGAGGAGAGAGAGAAAGCCTGGGGGGTTGTCTAGATTTTTTTTTTTTTTAACTGAAAACTTTGGATTTGCAGAAAAATCATTGTGGAAATGTGGTTGACTCTTCCCATTGCATCTTACTTTCTCCAGTAAGTATGACTCTGTTGTGCCCTGTAAACCCTCTGTAGTTCTTCAGGTATCCATCCAAAAGTGAGGCAGATTAACTCAGTGTTACATGATATGCTAAGGGAAAAGCCAGTTAAAAATGGTGATGGCAAGGATAAGAACTCTAGTCCTTGCAACAGTATTTGTAGCTTAGTTGTTGTTTTTCCCCTCTTTTCCTTCCAGAGGTCTGTGGCATGCTGGATTCCCGGGAGTTTCAGGCAGGGGGAGCTGTGCCAGCCGGCAGGCAGCGCTAGGTGGTGCCGCAGCCCGCAGCGCTGCCCCGCCGGAGCGGCCGCGCCGAGCCCGGGCTGAGCGCCGCGGGCACGGAGAGCGCTTCCCCGGGGAGGAGAACAAGAATCAGCTGCCTTTCCCACAACGCTGCTAGTTAGAGAATCGCTTCTAGGCAAAAATAGTGCTGGAGATGCGATCAGGTTTTCAAGCAGCTGTAGAATTTTACGCGTGAAGAAAACGAGCAGCTCTCGGGAAAGGAATAATAGCTGCAGCAGAACAGGTCCAGGACACGTTTAGGTGATACTGAACCCACACGAACCTCCTCTGTTACCCCACTGTGAGGAGGCAGAACACGGTGCAGAGCACCCATGGTGCTGGTTTCTGTGTCCCCAGATGGAGAAGGACATGCATCTGGAACCAGGAATAAACACTTTCTCTGAACAGCATTCTTCCAAGAATATCCTGGAAAACAGAGGCTGTCAGCCAAATGAAGACTCAGCTGGTTCTTACCCACCGGGTTAGCTTCCACCTGATGAGAATTTGGTTGTTAAAAAAAAAAAAAATCTTACTCAGGAAGATCCAAGCGGACAAGAAAGAAGAAAGTCTGGACAACTCTTTTAAATTTTTTTTTTCCCTCCTCCTAAGGGATATTTTAACCTTTGACCATTTGTCTATGATGTGAAGTAGGATTTGAAAATGTTGAAAATTATAACATCATTGCAATTTCTCCCACTGTGGACTTGAAATAATTACTATAAAAATACAATTTGCGTTTTTGTTGAACTTGTTTTCCATTAGGGAACCCTCTGATGGATAATTTCCAGCTGCCTCTTGAGGTTAGATTTGTATGCCCTGCTTTCCTTCATCTCTTTGCTTCTGGCCTTTGCTCTCTTCCTTGTGCCTAGTCATTAATGGGTTATTATGCTGCAGCTCATGAGCTTGCATTTGCATTGTAGTTTTTATAGCCCTCAAAACCACAATGTGTGTTTATTTCAGAAAGTGAGCAGATAAAAGCCTTGGTCAATGTGTAATTTCTTTACTCCATTGTGTACTCACCCCACATTTGTAACAGTAAGACAAAGGAAGAAGTTTTGTAGGAGTCTGTTGGGGCTGACCAAACATTTTCACTGGAACACTTTCACATACACAATGTTCTTCAGTTATTCTAAACCCCCACAACCTCAGCACAAACAGAATTTGGACTTCTAGTGAAAATCCGGCAATAATTTTTCATATTTTAAATGATTTTTTGGTTGAGCATTTTTGAAAAAAAAAAACAGTCTTAACAATTATTTTGCAGATTAGTTGATTTAATCTTCTATTGCTTACCAGCTGTCATCAAAACTGAGAAGCTTTTTAATCTCTTGACTAAGTTTTTAACAAAGTGCAGTTCAAAATGAGAGAGAGGCAAACAGTGACCCTGTTGAGGATTCTGGGGTAGCTCATTGAGCCAACCAATCCCCAAAATTTGAAGCTCACCAAGTACCTGTATTACATGAACACTTTAACCATCTGAAATATGCGGCTTGATATTTCATACAGATTAAACTCCAACAGATTTTCCCCTTAGTAGAGGATCTGCCAACAGCAATAATTCCAATAGGAATTTCAACTGAATTTGTCCTACTTAGTCATAGTGGAAATGAGTGAGTGGAGAAAAACAAGGCAAAAGGCAGAAGAAGCTCTAGAAATAATGCACACATTCCAGATTTTCTCTGTGTGGATTAATTTCCCAGGCTTTGGAATGGGATGGCACTACTTTGGTCAGCTTAGGTTAGGCATCTTAGGTCAGAGATCTGTTCCCAGAAGCTATGGAAAAGGTAATTGAAAAGCAATTTCTGAACAGCTGCTGGATGAAAAAAGAGGAAAACAGGCCTTCCATGAACAGGATGCCCCTGTCACCCTCTGCCCTGGATAAAATGTTATTTACATACATATGTAAATGGCAATGTCAGTGCCTTGACAAGTATGAAGTGTGTTCTGTTCACAAGAACCTTCTCAGGGCACAGTGCAAAATACCCCACCTCAAAGGTAAAGCTGGAAAGGGGCTGCATATTCCAATTAGCAGCTGTACAAGAGAAACAAAGCATTTTGGATTCCCATGCCCATACTCTCCTCCTCCTGGGATATGAAAGTATCCTTCGGAGAATAAAAAAGGGAGGTGAAGTACCTGAGAAATAATTTCTGGGTCAGAAAGAGGGTATGGTGCTGACACTCATTTTACCCTAAGGAACAAAACAAAGGCTGGTAATTTATTTCAAATTTCAGCCCTTTAGAATGCAGACAGAAACTGCTCACATATAAAAACCAGCTCCTTGATTGAGATGTTTCATTAACTGTATGAAATGGGACAAGGAAGAAACACTTGGGAAACCAGTGAATTCAAAGAGATTATTTGAAGGTTATGTGGTAAAACGCTTAGTTTCTTCAGCTAATTAGGGCTGCTGGGGAATGTGCAGTTTCTAGGTCATATTAAGTGTAAGAAGCTTCCTCCTTTAGCCAATAGAAAAATAAAGCTTGCCTGAACTGTGTTTGCAATGCAGTTTTTTCCCCCCTTGGTTATCTCTCTTCATTTCTTCGTGCCATATACTCAGCAACCACATAAAGTAGAGGGGGCAACCAAAACCACACCAGTTAATTAAAACCTTCAGTTCATATTTCTGCCCCATCTGGAAGATTCCCCAAGTAATTCTGAACTGTAAAACTTCATATATGGTGCTTAAAATGTTCTTGTACAGCTGCACCTGATGATGATGGTGGTTGCTGTATTTCCCATGCTCTGAAAATATGAACAAAAAGTAGAGATGGCCCAATCCTGTCTCTGTTTATCTTGAGAAGCTGATTGTCTTGGTAGAGGATATTACCCAATATTTCTAAATGGGAAGGTTTTGTTTATGTTTCTTTTCTCCTGCTGCAGTGATACAGTTGATCGTTCCATTCTCAGGACAGACTCTGTAATCTCAGCTGATCTTGCCATCCTCATCTTACACAACCATCTCGTGCCCCTCTGAGCCACAAATAATCTTCTTTTGAGCTGCTGTCAAGGCTGGCTCAACCATTCACACCTCTCTGTTCCAGTGAGTTCCTCTTAACTTATGTATCAGCTATCATTTTCTGGTTTTTGCAGGCATGGGGAATAGCCTGCAGACAGAGAAAAGTCTGAGATGAAAACAGTGAGAAAATCCATTCCTTCATATAAAATCAGGAAAGAGTATTTCAGTTGGTTTAGGGTTTTTTTAAGTCTATGAAAAATATCAGTCTTCTCCCTTTTATTCCTCAATCAGGAAATGAGCAGGGCTTTTTTTTTTTCTGACAGTGGAGTCTTTATCGTCAATTGCTTCTGCAGTTTGGCTATTAATTTCTTTTTTTTTTGAGGAAATTCAAAGTAAAGCTGGCATTTTCACCTTCTGTTTGTGTTTCATGCTGGATTTTAATAAGCAAATGAAATTTCTATTTCATAGTGAAATGGAAATGTAAATTCAGCTTGTAAGCAGGCTTTTCTGCATTACCTAAAAACTTTACCAAAGATTGTCAAAAATATGATGCCATATTATGTAAAACAAAAGTCATTGGGCTTTCAACCATGTTTCAGACTACATAAGTGGAATCTTAACTCTCTGAGCCACTGATTTCAGTCTCATTCTTTAAATTATTGACTCCATTTTTAATTCCAAGCCTTTTTTTTTTAAATTGAGACTTTCTACTTCCAAGTAGATGATGCTCATTTTCCACAACATCTGATTTTGCAAGAGCAGTACCCCTACCTCAAATATGTCAGCAATGAAGGGTCTATTTACTGTCTTTCTACAGTTTTTGCAGTGCTGCCTCCTGTGGCCTGGGGGCAGGAGAGGAAGTCTCCTTAGGAGCAGCCTGGAATATGGTAGAGGTTTCCACACTCTTCCAGAACCCAATCCCTCTTTTTCTCTCTGCTGTGTCTTGAGTCACCAGTGCAAGACAAGGCCTGTGCTTACAAGGGCTGCCCACATTCAGGACCCCTGGGAGCCAAATAACTGGTCAGTGCCACGGAGACCTGGCTAAGATTTAGTTCTGGTTTTCTCTCCAGGAAAAAAAAAACCTACACATTGGAAGAAAGGGACAGCCCCCACTATTCTCCAGCCTTTTTCTTTTGTGCCACAATGCATGAAAGACAGTTATTCCTTTCAGACCTTTTCCTTTTTCTAATAAAAAGCCTCATTTCCAAGAAGACTGGAGTGCAAATTACCTTCTCTATTCAATTACAAAATCTGATCACTGCCTTTTCTTTTTTCACCACTAATAAAAGCTATTGAAGTAAAGCACCCATCTCTCGTTATGGAAAAACAGGCAGTAAGTCACCTTGAGATTAAAATATATACTGCTACACAATTTCTGGGGAATTTAGAGCAGTAATTGCTTAAGACAATGACAACTGAGACTAGAGGGAACATCGTATTTTTGTGGAACATTTCCAGGGACAATGGGGGAATTCCTTCACTGATTTAAAGTTCCACAAAGCTGCTACTCTGGCTGAGGTAAATGATCACGTCTTCATTGAGGTCAGTGCCCCAGCTCCTCCAGCTCTCACAACTTGGGATGTTTCCATAAATATGAACTACGATCCAGTCAGTTTAGATGAGTATGACAAGGCAGGTGCATTAGATCAGGAACTGATGTCCAGGCTGCCTGCTGGGATATACCCTTAGGACAACACAGGAATTTGGCACAGCCTCTGCTACCCACTTAACAGGCTGCAAAAGAGTCAAGCAAAGATGTGCCACGTCTTCAGGTTGTCCTGTTACCTGTCATGGCTGAAGTGGCAAATATCAGCTAATTACACCTACACTTTCTGAAAAAAAAAAATAGAGAGGGGGATAGGGGGGAGTTTAAGAGCAGTAGGGACTTGAATTAACAAAAGCTTTTCTAGTCTTTATGGTTTTGCTGCCATTCTGTTGTGATCAAAGAATTGATGAAGCAAAAGCTGGTCCCAGTGCCGTGCTACTACAGTTTGAAGAAGAAACCCTAAGACCTTGTCCCTATGGGTACAAACTAGAGATTCATGATAATACAAAGCAAAAGCCAAAAATAGGTTAGGGGTAAAGTGCTACAATCAGATAATATCTGAAAACTCAATAGAGCATCCTTCAAAGGTCAGGTTGTGTTATATTTTATGTATCTATGGAAGCACTTCAGGGGCAGGAAAGCTCAAAGTAAAGGCTGAATGTTTGACCCCTACCTTTAAAATGTTCTATAGGCACCTTACAAAAGCAGACAGAAAATACACACTGGTACTTCTCATGTCATATATGAAGGGAATCTTTTGTTGGTTTTTGATTCATATTCATACATTTTTTGTAGATCTCTTTAAATATGAGATGCTGCTCTGTCTCAGCAATGTGTGTTCTTCACTGTACTTTTATGTGCAGGGAACTGTTAGCTTTCAGAGCTTACAGATCAGAAATGGGAATGACTTGGATAATTCCAGCAGTGTTAGCATGGGCAAAAATTAAAAAAGTTCAGCTTGAAGTCTGAGATCAGCCCCATAGTTTCAAATCCAGCCCTCAAACCTTACCATGCATTAACCTTGTCACATAATAAATGCTAGAAGAGTGCTAACAATTTTACTTTTCATTCTTCACAATAAATTCAGGCTCCCCAGGGAAGACTGACAAAGCTCCGAAAGTGTTTGGACAATGCTCTCAGGGACATGGTGTGATTCTTGGGGCTCCTGTGCAAGACCAGGAGTTAGGCTCAATGATCTTTGTGCATCCCTTGCAACTCAGCATGTTCCACAATTCATGGCAAGCTTCCTGTAGCAGACTTAAAAACTGAAGAGATCAAGCATGAGATTTAAAGCAGGAATCCACGTTGAATTTCTGTGCAGAAACACATGTAGTCAGAGTGAAACCATGAAAATATTTCTGAATATTTAGGCTTTTTAGACATTTAGACATTTGTTTCCTTGGACTCTGGTGGAAATGGTGGAACATGTTGAAGACAGAAGAGAATTTTTTTCCATGATTGAGGAGGCAGCACTAAAAGAGATAATTTTGATGGGGACTCTGCCTCAGCTCCTTTTAATATCTGCCCAGCATGATAGTAGAAACCAGTGTCGTGGTTCTGAACACTGGCACTGATCATCTCTGTGGTCAGGACAAGATCCATTTGCAGGCCTTCATTTTTTATTTTTCTGGTTTTAGGCTTTCATGCAGAGTGAAAGGCAGCTTAGGTCGGTGTGAGCTGCCACACACTGCCCCCGTGTCGTGGGCCCTCATTCTGAGAGGGCCAGCTGCTCGCCCAATGTCACATCCACACTCCATTGGCATTAACCTTAAGGCAGGGCTGGTGACACCGCCTGAGCTGCGTGGTGTGCCCACCCTTTGGAAATAGCTGTCTGATACAATGCACCTTTCCTTTTGGGGGTTCAGTTGCCAGGATGACTAGTACAGGTGGAAACATTAGTGCAGGTTACCCTGACCCTAGGAAGGGGTCTGTTCTAAACTGAGGCTGTGGCCAAGTTTCTGCTGCTCTTGGGAATGAAAGCATCAGTTTCTCCTTGCCCTTTGTCTTGTCTTTTCCAGTTCAGCTTTCCTTTTCAGGTGTGCATTCCCAGCCCAGGCAAGAGAGGGCTGTTTTCATTTTGTGTGCAAGGCAGAAATGATTACAGTGAAAAATACTGGTTCTGGAGAAGAAAACACACACTCTCCTCTACATCCCCATTGCATTCTCAGCCCTGCAAAACTGTGAGTTGGAGTCAATCACGTTTGCAATGCATTTTCTCTTTTTTCTTCCAACAAAAGATTCTATTTTCTAATCTATATCACAAAGTAGCTTATTTTGTACTGAAGCTAAAATGGGCTAATTTGTTAATGATCTTTCTCTCTCCCTACATTTATTGGTAAATAGAGGGATATACCCCATTCTACTTTCATTCTGACTGTGAAGGTGAAATTGAAGTAAGGGTGGTCAGCCTCTCTTCTGCTGGAAGAGTACATTCATTCCTAAACAAGCAAACATTGTAGTAGCTTAAAAGTGTATCCTGAGCTTTTTGAAGATTGTCTGCTACACCAGCGATTAGAGGAGCAAGTGGACCAGAGCTGATGTTAGCACGTCAAAGAGGCTGCCCCATTTTCACAGTGCAAACCATTTAAAGTTCTGTGTTTAATGGCGTGAGACTCCATAGACCCCGAATTGAATCCTGTTATTCCAGATGTGCATTGTCTCTACAGGAATGCAATTTCACAGTCATCAAACATTTTAAGTTCATCAAGTGCTAATTATAGCACAGAGCATGACAGCAGAATCTTCAAAGCCCCGTGGGCAGAAAAGCCTATTGATCATACAATTGATTTTTATCACTTGGTATTGAGCAGCAGGGCTGCCTCCTGTTGTATAATCTGTTTTTAATTTTTTTTCTGTTTCTTTTTTTTAGTTTTCTTTTTTGTTTTTCTAATAGACTAATGAAATAGTCTAGCTTGCCCTGATGCAGGGCATTGTTTGAGTGGCATATCACCTGGGGTACTGTACTGCATTACTGCAGCTCTCCAACATTCCTGTCTGTGTTATTTTCTCTTATAAAGAATGTGCTGCTTTTTCTAGACCTTTCCCATGGAGCTATATGTCCAGTGATGATGTCTCTGAGACTGAAACGAGCCAACCTCTAGCTTCTGGTGTGCTGATGTCATTCACTTCAGCTCCATCAGCTTGGTGGGTTTCTAGTATGGGAGGGGAAAGAGAATTTGGCAGTGTGCTGACACATAGTCACTCATTGCAGTTTTGGTGTTGCTTGTGGGATTTATTGCATGTGATCTGAGTATTGACTCTCCAGGAGCATCGATCAATCACAGGATCAAGCTACATTTTCAATAGAATATAAACTGAGAAATGGTGTTTGCTCTACTGACTGCCACAGAGCTGTCAGCTTTCTGCCAAGCTCCTGGGGGACAGGCAAAAGGGAACAAGGGGTCCTGCCACTCCTGTAAGCTGCTCCCTCTTGTGACTTGCTATGGCTGATCTCTCCCCTCTTACATTCTTTTCCCCACCCTGTCTCCGTTAGCTGCTTCTTGCAGTGGAAAGATAAGCACAGATACCTGCAAACCTGCCAGCTGAGGAGCTGCATGCTCACCACGAGTTTTGTTGTTAATGAGCCACGCAGAGCAGGTAACAGGCAGCCCCAGAGGATTCACCAGGGGCTGGTGCCAGATACCTGTTGAAATAATTGGAAAGATTTCCACTGACTTCAGTGAGCTCTGGTTCCGTTCCTAATTGCACCCCCCTGTGTTTCTCAGGGATTAGAATCCAGGAAGCTGTTTGTGCTGTGCTTGTGTACCCACAGCTCCCTAATGTCCTTTCTGTGCCAGGGCTCTGGAGATACAGGCTGGATGCCAGCAGCACTTTGGTCTTCTGAGTACATTAATCATGCACCTCAGGGCCTCAGTTTCCCCATGGGCAAAGATACAGATAACGACAACTTCTTGGGAAAAAAAAAGTGCCTGAGGAGTTCTCATTTGTTGTATGGAGGAGTTGGTTGTTTTCATGGTCAGCCTGAGTGGCTGGACAGTGAGAAAGGGAGATGAGCAAGACCTAAATGGGTATGTCTGCTTCCAGGGCAGCTACACCGATGAACCTCTGGGAGCCCGCCGGCTGTGGCAGCAAGGACCAGACCCTGATGGGTCAGGAGAGTTCAGTTTAGCTAAAGTGTCTCTTGGGTGTGAACAGCCTGTATTTAGGATGAGATCCATGAAATCTGTCAGGACTGACCACTGAAATCAAGTGCCAAAAATCAGCTGCTTTAGGGAGGAACTCAGACTCCTGCAGACCTTTATGGTAAAGAACATCCCGAATGCACGATCACTCTTCGGTTTAAAGGATGTTTCTGCTAGCTCCTTCTGTCAGTTGTTTTCTTTAAGGATTCAGGAGAAAGAAAGAAAGAAAAGAAGAAAGGGCATTTAGGATGCAAGGAGACAAAGCCACGTTAAGTTTCATTTACAGAGATGAATTGGGAACAGGTGCTTCACATAACTGAGGGCCACCATTCTGTGAGAGAGCCCTTGAGAGTCAAGAGAAAGGAATTGCAAAAAGCAACAGTATAGTCAGAAAGATAACTATAATCAAGCCCTTTCTATATCTATTAAGGGGAAAAGACAACAACCACAAATGCAATGGAGACATTAAAACTGACTTTGTAAAAAGCCATTTTTAATATATTTCTTTGTTTCTTTGAAATAATTTCAAACCCGAAGGCAGGAATAATTGAAGCATTTACAGAATATATCAATAATACCTCATTATTCAGCTTTGCTTCAATCCACTGATTTCAATTTTCTTTTGAACAAGCTGCATTTATCAGAGGACTTAGCATATGAATGGGGAGGGGGGAGAAATATAAAATGCGTGCTCTAGATTTACATGTCTTAGGGTGCCAAATAGCCATCAAAACTAATTGTTTCTAAAATGCTTTATAAACCTTATCTTATGTGTTGACCCTAATCAGTGCAATTAATTTCATAATGGATTCTTTCTACACACACCCAATCTTATTATTATCCTTAGTCTAAATTAATAACATCATGATAATAATTAGTAGATATGAAATTGTCTCTTCACTGCTTCTCATAGCATGTGGGCTTGATAGAAAAGAGCAACGAGGATGACAATTAGAGTAAAACGTCAGCTGTATTGATTGTTGAGCACCTTAACCCTAGCATCTGCAAAATAGCTTTATTTAAATCTGAATATCTTTTTATATTCTCCCTCTATTCCTCCTTCTATTTTATTTCAACATTTTCCTTCCTGCAAGAGGCAACACCTCCTGCTCAAAGCTCACAACAAAAGCATTAAAGCAGAATTTTAGAGCCTGATTCAAAATATGCTGATGCCAGATTTTAAAGCAAATGAGCAATGGGGAGATTTAGGAGAGTGTCAGCACCTGGAGAACAATCAATATCCTTCTTGAGCTTTCAGTCTTCCAAAAACCTCAGAGAAGACGGACAGCTTTCTATTTTGGACTGTGATTTTATGGCCTTGTTAAGACAAATGGATTTGAATAGGGTGTTGCTTTCACAGCTCCAGGTCCAATCCTTGCTCTGCCTCACTACCTAACCATGGGATGGGAGTGTGAGAGGGGAGTGGAATTGCCCATGGTTAGGGGAGCATAAGACAGACATAAAAAACATCTTTAACCTTAATTGCCTTTACTGAATACATCACTGTTTTCAACCAGTTTCTGGAACAACTCTTTTCCATGGCTGTGAGATGATGCTCCCTGCCAGTCCACAGCCCTACCTTTAGGCCCAGTGCTGTTACAGCCTTAGAATTTGCACCCTCCTTTATTCAAAGTCACTTTTCCAGCTTCTGCAGTCACAAGAAAATGTGGCACACCTGCATTGACAAATTATCGCCTGAAGCCAACAACTTGAAAAGGGACAAAAACAGGACAAGTCAGAAGAAAAATTGCTTCATAATGTTTTATTCATGCACCTGACTGATGATGTATGGGCTACAGCTTTGTGATGACTGGAAAAAAAAGAAAGAAATTTGTTGTATCTTTTGGGGTTTTCTTTTTTTTTTTTTTAATGTCCTTTTTTGTTTGTTTTTGTTTGTTTTTTTTGTTTTGTTTTGGTTTAAATTTGTTTTTAGAAATGGTAATGATGGAGAGCGTGGTATATGAGGCACATAAGGAGAGTGTTCTCTGAAACAGAAGGTATTAAGTCACTTGGGTTCTTCAGTGCAAGAAGAAGAGCTCAAACCTTAGCTTCTCATTTTGGAAACTGAAGTTAGAAAAGCACATTCCCTTGATGCCATTTCAAAAAGAGATAGCTAACATTATCCCTGCAAAGGGAGGTGTTTTGATGTTTGGCAAAGAAAGCCTGTGACAGAATCACATCGCTGACAGTGGAGATGAAGGCACAGCTATCGCGGAAATAAAGTGCCTTGTGTGTCTCTTTTTTCCCCCTAAATCAGCTGTGAACAGCTTTTAAACAATCTTTGTATTTTTGAAACTAGCATCTTGAAGAGCTTCTTCCATCACAAAAATCTGCAATTCAGTGTGCAGGCTAAAACGTTCAGCAGAAAACGCAGACTTGATATTCAGGCAGAGAATGTTTCTTTGTTATTGGCAGCACTGGTGTGAATTCCAGATCATCAAACCAGATCCACAGTGCTGCACACACAGACAGCAGGAAAGATGCAAAAGCTCTCTGCTGTGCACATGGCAAGGGCATATCTGAGATGCAATCATGACCTGCCTGATGCGCCTTCCATCCAAGAGGTGAGGGCTTACCAGCAACAGAGACACAGCACAGACCACAAACTCCAGAGCCCTTAGTACTTCTATAGAGCAAGTGGTCACACAATCCATTTCTGGTTCACATATTTTGTCCTGGTTATTTTTTTCAGTCTGCGAAAATGAAAATAAGATCATGGGCAGTACAAAATTTGCCTCAGAAAGTCTGAAAATACTTCATTTTAAAAACACAAAAAGAAATATTTCCTCAATTCTACTTATGCCAAGAATATTTGGCAAATCCTCCTGAAATTTTGCATTTGTTTTGGAGGAAAAAACAAAGTTAATTTCTGCTGAGTCCACAAACTCCTCTTTAATCTGTGAACAGCAGATTCTTTGGCATCCTCACCTCTTCTCCGTGGCACAGCAACCCAGAGTCCAGACCTACTGCTCATGGCCACCCTGGCCCTGTAACAGAAGATGGCAGCAAAACTTACAGTGCTATCTGTGCTTGTAAAGCCAAATTGATTTCAATGTATGGAATATTCAGCCACCAAATATGCTCCCTCCTGGATTTTTTAATAACTCTGCAGTAATTCCTGTGTTGTTTGTACTTCTGAATTAGTTTTTCTTATGCTTTTTTTTTTTTTTTTTTTTTTTTTTTTTTTCATCTATGGCTTTAGTTCAGAACATAGAGTTCACACAAGTGAAATTAATACAACACAAAGGGTTCCTTCTGGTTGCTATTGACTGCTATGTAGCAACCAAAAGCCCTTTAGTTCTAATCAATTTTCCTGTCAGGTGAGGTTTGGACATTTTCCAAGGCACATCTCGTATTCTTCAAACAACGGGGACTGATCTTCGCCTCACTTTAACTCACTTACTGGCAATAACTCCAGCTTTGGCTCTACCACTTGACTTTTGTGTATCAATAGTGATTTAAGCAGCCTGAAGGTCTGCTGCTGTTGGGACTCATGTCCTATTGAGGCACTTAAAATTTCTGAAGATTTAAAATAATACAACACGGGTGGTCGCTTAAAACAGTGGGGTAGGCAGAGATGAAATATTCTGGGGAAATAACCTGTCCATAATCCCAGCAACCGCAGATGTTCTGGGCGTTTGATGATGCTGCTCCCTTGGAGATGCAGGGGCGGCACAGCGCTGCTCTGTAGGAGGCGAGCTGCACAGGGAGGCAAACTTCTCTCTGAAGCGTACAGCAGGTCTGCCACGTGGGATGATCCCTGCCTGGAGTGCTCCATGAGGGACCTCCAGACACACGAGACCCCTCAGCAGAGCTGCAGTGAAGCAAAGGGGCTGAGGAGGTGTGACCGGAGTGTTTCTGCCTCAGTTCCACTAGAGAGCAGCTTTGCCACAGCCACCGCGGAGAAAAGCAGCTCAGACCTGCACCAAACTCTGCTATCTCACTGAGGTTAGGATGCAGGCCCTGTTACTTGGTTGAGTACAAATCCATATTAATTTTCAAGCAGATCTTATACTAAAGAATAAGAAGTCCTGATAAAGGACAGGCTTTTTTTTTTTTTTTTCCTAGTCAAGTCAGAGATTTTGATTATACTCTGAAATCCAAGTGCAGCACTCTTTGTATTGGACCTAGATAAATGCTTTATGTTTGGCATATGCTTAGTTGTACATGTTTGAATTGACTTGCTACATCAGAATATCCTTTAATATATAATATGGAAGAGGGAGGAAATTTGCTAGAAATAGGTAAGATATGGTCAGCTTTTGAGACTGCACTGTACAGTAAATTATGTTTATACTTCACCACAGAAGGCACAGCTAAGTTATTGTACTGTGTAACTGTTCAATGAGCTCAGAGAAAATTCCAAAATTAGATTAAACTTTTGAACTTTCTGCAAAGGAAGAAAACAAGAAGTGCTTACATTCTGATACTTTATAAAAGAGGTGGTTGCTTTCCTAATACTGAATAATCAATTCATGTAGTGCTTTTTTCATCTGTCAAAAAACCCTTTGCCTTCCGTTCTCCAGCCTCTTTCAACAGGAGTATCTTTAGCTGCCTGCTTCACTGAAACCCACTGATATGTGCAGCTGCACTGTTTGGATTATATTTAAACTTCCCCTCTGAAAAAGATATTTTATGACCTAGCCTCCTGTGGCCTGATTCACACCACAGTGGAAGTTGTACATTCTCTTTCCCTACCTTATGCACCTGGCCCTCCTGCATCCTTTTTATGCAGCACTAAATACTCTGACGAGTTCCAGAGGAGCAGACCTGGACAGACATACTCTGTGTAGAAAACTTCTGCAGAAAGCTTAGCTGGCACACACAACTGAGACAAATTGGCCAGGAAAACAAAGGGAAAAAATTATAACTTCGTGTGTCTCTCTCATAACTGCAGGAATGAATGACTGGTCAAACCACAAAAGATAAATTTAAATTAACCCTGGCTGATAAGAAACATTAGTTTATTTAAGGTGAATCACGAGGTCTCAATTCAATTCATCTAAACCTGTCAGGATATTTAAAGAGCTGTAATAAACACTGAAATAACCAGTGTTTTTCAAGGAAAAAAAAAAAGGCCTGTAACTTTCATAGAAGCTACAAATGCTGTGCCTTTAACTAGCTCTGAAATATTGTAGCTTACAAATTCAATGGTTATCAATGGTTATGAAAGTGCTTAGGGAAATTGTTTTTCAGCTGCTTCTACTGGGAACCATTAGATTTGTGCTAGTATTAACCATACCTATGAAAAAATTTTTTCTACAGGCCCACTTTAAAGAACTGGATATTTTGGAAAAGCATTTGGATTATCCTCACTTGCATCATTGCCTTCTGAAAGATTGCCTTCACAACAGTTTGGCCTGCCAGGCATGTGAGAGTCAAAATCCCTTTTTGTACCCCTAATTCCTGCTCTTGTAAAGCTGTGCTTCTTTAGAAGCTGCCACGCTTTCAGAGCCAGCTGTCATGGGCAAGAGCCGAAACACGGGGTGAGCCCAGCTCCCTGCTCCATGGGGAGCAGAGCAGGTCCTGCCTGAGCACAGCCTGCACTGTCCCCCAGCTTCACGGAGCCTTGGACTGGCTCCTCGTTATTCAGGAAGCCAGAAACTCTTCCAAAGGATTTCCTATGTCAGGAGTGCTCCCTGAGCTGCTCACATAGTTGTGTTTGCCTCGAGATAGTACCTCTGCTGACTGTGGCCTTTGCTCCCCAGATCCTCCCAGAAAAAACCAGCCTTAAAACCTGGCCGGTGAGCAAAGGCAGGATGAACAGGGGAGTGCCCTGAGGTCTTTGTTCAACAGAATGGATATCTGCCAATTGAAACAGAGCACCTGAAAGAAAAAGCGGCTTCTGTAACAAATAGTAGCTTTTGTTATGCCTTCTAACAATGTTTTGCCCTCACCAAGAAAGGACTTGTGGTTGTGACATTCATGGTACCCCAGACATATTACTGCTGGGTTTAGTTTGTGTACCTAATTAAAGCTGGAATGTCTCATGGCTCACTGCAGCTTTCCATCACATGAGGCCTCTTGACATTATTTATGCAACTGCTAAGTGACACAGAAACACATCCAAGGGAGAAGCAGAGAGGAACAAATGGCTAAAGAAAGGTCAGGGTAATACCACGTGGCTGCTTGGCTGCTTCCTAGGAATGGAAAGAGAAATTCTGTTCCTTTTGAACCCCTCCTTTTCTGTTCTTTGTTAGCAAAATTAGTTTATGGGTTGTGACATTGAGGGCTTAATTTTCCTTTTATTGCTTTTGAGGGCTACAAATACACACAAAGCAGTAAAGGAGAAATATTAATGTAGATGTTCACGGTTAAAGCTGCCAGCAATTGGCTGTCACACAGACAGCATCATTTCTCTTTGTGCTTGATGCTGCAGACACACTCAGATCAGGTTAAGACACTTAAACGTATTCTGTGTGTTTCAGGAACATCTGTTAGCAAATTGTCATCTGAGAACAAGTTTGCCAACCCCCATCAGAAATGCCTCTAATACAAGTTTATGTCAAGAGCCCAGGCATGTAGCAGGAGCTCAGCGTTGACTTGAAGCCTGTGGGTTTTTGGTCATGGTATACCAGCCTCTGAAATCTGGCATGCAGGAAAAGGTCTGCAGTCTGATCAGTGGAACAGAACAGGTTTTGTAAGAGGAGCAAGGTAATGGATGAGCAGGTTTGAAGGAAATATAAGGAAATGCTTTCTAATACAACATGCACCTAACCTGTAGAGCTTGTTGCCATTGATGGTGTGGGTGCTAAGAGCTTACAAAGGTTCAAAAAGTGACTGAATAAATTCAAGAGAAATATAAAAAATCACTGGAGAGTGCTAATCACATCACCACATCCCATTCACGGGGCCTTATGTCTTGGATTAGTGTAAGCTTTAGTGTACCTGGGAAATACTACTTTGATCTTGCTTTGCTCTTATCCTTGTACATCTGCTACTGGCCACTCTCCAAAAAACCCCAAAAACAAGTAGAGTTTTTTGCATTATGTAGATGAATAAATTTCACAGACGCTTCATTTGCAGTTTGATCCTTAAAACAAAACAAACACTGATGCCATCACTTAACATCATTTCACATACAGTCAGTCACAAAGTTTCATTCTAAACCGCAAAAATTGGTGAGTGGTAGACCCAGGATGATTTATTTCTTTCAAAATAACATACTATTTCCTTAAAAACCAAACATATATAAATATGAAATAGTTGCTTTATATCTTGTGAATCCAAAAAATGTTGCAATGACACAAGGGTTTTCTGATCTGCAGGAAATTCCACCCAAAATATTCTCCCTATCCTAAAAGGCTTCTAGCCCTTAACTGTTTCACTCTTTAGATCTTTGACTCTTACCTATGTTGGCACATTTGCCCTAGGTTGATATTGAGCAAAGAAAGACTGTGACAAAAGAATCTTATTTCTAAGAAGTCTATCATGAAAATGTAGCTCAAGAAAAAAAAATTATTCTAAGTATCTTCAGCTAAGGCCAGAAACTAATTAAATGAGATATTGAAGGGCAAAGAGAGAGCATACAAGAAAGGAGGAGAGTGAAGGGAAAGAGTTCAGATGAGGTTAGAGATTTTTGGAAAATAAAAAAAAAACAAAAAAAACCCAATGCATTAAAATCATACCATGAAGAAAAGGCCAGTGGCCTTGCTGATAGACTGATGGTTCTGTGGGGCAGAGGTGGAGCTATGTTACACTTCACAGCCCTGACATGACCTAGGCTGATTGACAGTCTTTCTTTCAAATTTCCCAGCCACTAAGGTTTTAATTTGGTTCATCCTGCCTCTATTGTCTCCTGAGTGTTCATTTCTTCCTATTTAGAAAAATGCCACATATCCTGCCATGGCATAAGAAAAAAGTCAGTGTTCAATTTTGTTTTAAAACACCAAGAAATCCAGATTCTGATTGTTCATCTGCATTTCTTATCTGCACAAAAAGTGCATCTTTTTTAGCAGTGAACTGACTTTGGCATGCACATTTTTTGCAGGACAGTAAATAGTTTTTAGCTGTTGAGTATGATGTTCCTCAGAGTGTTAGAAAATATGCGTTGTATAAGCCAGATGAAATTTGAAAACATTGTACTTGATATTCACAAATTTTAAGGTGTTTTGATCTTTGTTGTGCTGTGTTACTTTGCAAAGGTTCCACGCCAGAAGAGGGCTTCATTGGGCTAAAATTACCTTGATATAATTTGGTTGCTGGATGGTGTTTAAACAGCAAGGGCTGTGTAAATCTGACACTGGGCCCAGATAAATCTGGTGAGTGAGATCTTTCAAAGGTAGCAAAAAGGGCTCGTTGAATTGTGGTATCAGCTGATATCCAGCCATTTTTGTTAGAGTTTGAGAATGCAAGAAAAGAAAGAAACGTGCTGGATCATACTCATGGATTTAAACATTTCTTCTTTTGTTCTGAAACACAAACATCAGGTTTTGAATATGTGGTTAGCCTTTGCCATAATCATCTGAAATTAATCAGGTTTAAACCAACAGGCACTGTGAAACCAAACAGTGCCTCACCATGAAAGTAAGGGAAAAATTATGCTGGGATTTCCCCAGGTCAGTCATTTTTGGTGCAGCCTTTCTGTGAATCATGTCAACAGAATTAACACTGACTTCAGCGGAGCAGACCTCTCCGTTAGTGCCCACCAGTGACAACCCCTGCTGACCTGAGCAATGGCACACACAACTTGGGCTCCTCCAGCAGGAGTTGTTGGTGCATGTAGCTGTCAGAGTCTACATCTCCTGGCCTGACAGTCTAGATTAATTCTTAGAAAGCAACAGAAGAAGGAAGCAGTCCCCAGGCTGTGAATGAAGTTGTATGGCTCACTGGTATCCCCAGGATTTGATTGATGATTTAAAACACGTGTGCCTGTGTAGAATTTATGGGAGCCAGTCACTTCATACTTCTGAAAAGAAAGTGGCACTGTTAGGGCTTCCTATAGCAGAGTATCAGAAATGCTATCCTCTGCTGACTGCCATAGGTGGGTGGTCACTTCAGCCTTTTAGCCAGTAGTTTACGAGGCCTTTATAGTCTTAAAATGTGCTTATGTTATAGCAATACCCAGAAGGAAGGACTGACTGCACAAAATAAAGTGGAAATCTAGAAAACCTCTGCCTTGGCATTGCTGGTAATTCCTTTGACAACAAAGCCATTCATGTTTTGCAGACAATAAAATCTCATTGTATTCCCTCCCACTTCCTTCCTCTTCACCCTGCATGTGCTTGTGAGGAAATGATCCACTTCTCCTACCAAGATGTCCCTCTCCCTCTGTTTTGGGGGAAATGCAGAATTGATTTTTATTTTTTTTTCCAGATCTACCATCCTGCTCTCTATAGCATGTTCCCGGTAAGTCTCTGTGGTCAAGCTTCTGAACAACTCCACGATACAAGAGTTCTGAGCACCTGGCTGCTTTGCAGGCTGCAGGGGCTGGTTCAGAGCTGCACTGATTGCTGCCGTGATCCAAAGGGTCACCAAGGGGTAAAGCACTCGACAGGGCACAGCACACATGCCTTCTACTCCTTGCTGTAGGGATGAGAGGGGGGCTTGGGAAAGATACTTAATTTTAAACCCATCTGCAAGACAAGTACTTTTGCTGTGAAGAGCATTGACATCTCCTCCTGAAAAGAGCTGGGTATTAGTAGTATTAAATAAGGCTTAAAGCCTTTGGCTCTTTCTTGTTTCCAGTTGCTTGAGCAGTAATATGTTCATCTGATAGGAAACTCACCTGTGGTTTTCCCATATGAAACTTAATATTAAGTTCTCCTAGGTGGATTCATAAAACATTCTTCATAATCCCCATTTATTTCAAGCCATTTTGCAGTTCTGAATAGTACAGTGCCTCATAAAGAACGTTTCCTTTCATTCAAAAACCATTTGCATTTTATTTGTGCCTCAGAGGAAGAACAATCCAAGATGATTACAATCCACAGACACTGTACGTAATGAAAAATTAATTGCATCAATCTTTTTGCTGTACCAGTCTTAACAACTCATTTTCAACCGGTCATTTCTCCACCTGCTCACCGGGGCCCGGGCAGCTGAAGCAAGCCCATCCCTGACACTGACGGAATACCAATGAAGCCAAGGTCACCTAAAGCCAAGCCAGTGGGAGAACAGCACCCAGAAAAAGATGTCACTTCTGGACCAGCAGCAATCGCTGTGGGATGGAAACCGAGTAAGTAAATCTTAGCCAAATCCTAGCCAAAGCACATTGACAAATACATCCGTGCAGAAGGCAAGTTGCAAAGGAGAAGGAAGGCTGTGTTGAAATGAGAACAACAAACAGAGGTAGTGCTGGCTGCCTCCATCAGGACTGTCACTTGGCAGGCATTGATGGTGGTTGTAAATCAAGATTTGCATGCTGGCTCCAATGCTAGTGATTTGTTCTGCCAGGTAAAGCGCTCTTGCAGAATGCATATTAATCAGGACATGGTTTCTGCTTTCTACAGTCAAAGTTGCTGAAATACAAAGGAAAAGTATCCATTAAAAATCCATACTTCACAAAGCAAGAAGAAAAAGCAGGGGGTGTGTGGGCAGGAATGACACCTGCTGCCTGCCTGCATCAATAACCCTGCAAAGCAGTAATTTTTATCCCCTGCTTGCACTGAAAATGTTCTTTGGGTGCAATTCAGTGCAAGCCATAGGTAAAGTACTTCATGTGCATGTTGAACTGTGAAAAACTACCAGAACTGGCAAAGGAGTGTAATTTCTTGGTTGAAACTGTTTGAGTATTGCAAATTCTCTTATGACTTGATCAGAGCCCTCAGATAGCTGAATTTCAGCCATCTTGTGGAGAGTTTAGTCATCATCCACTGCCTGAGGAAATGGTTGGTATTACATTTCACCACAGTTTCACAATATTTTAGGAAGAGAAGTGTGTAGCAGAGTAGTCAAAAGAAGGGTCTCAGCCAGGTGGGACAAGTAGGACACAGTGGTTACATGGATGATTAGGAGGAGATCATTGATAATGCAGTATCTAAATGCTGATAATACAGTATCTAAATAACAATTAATATATTACAAGTTTACAGTCCTTGGCCTTGCAGAAATCACAATTACAAAGCAGCAAAGCACCTACAGAGCTATTTTAGGATTTTCTCTCTGTATTTGACCAGCTCTTAGCACTTTTACTCTCAGCTTGGAGAGACCACTTTATCCCACTGGCCCATCAGGTTTTTACACACTTTTGCAGGCCAGTGTGCCCCCAAGTCAATCACAATCCTCTCGATTCCCCATCTCTGGAAGCATTAATTATGTGAACATAATTAATACACACCTGGTGTTCTTAGGACAAATGACATTGCCCCTCAGGGACAGGAAAGGGAGGGAGTGTGCCAGTGTGGGACACACACACACACACACCAAAGACCAGAATATCTTTTGTTTCACTCACATGGTGTCCCATATTTCTCCAGTCACTTTTTCTATTTCTGCTTAGATGTATGCACATTGTCCAAAGTAAACAAACCTGTGTTTTTGAAGGAAGATATTATATCTATTGGGGATCCAATGTAACATGTAGGAACTTAAAAAAGAATACAAGACAACACTTAAAAAATATGTTGTGTTTCCCCATGCAGCAGAATTTAAATTGAATTTTTTAAATTGATTGTAATCATTACTTTTAATTTTCCTCTAGAAAGTGCTTGCCACAGTTCAATAATGGAGGGAAGAAACAGCTGGTCTGTGCATTTGTGAGTGAGCAGCATTTAATAAGGTAATATGTTCATTTTCTAGGTGTCAGGAATTATGAATTTATGCCAGGTCAAATTAGTGCACATGTTTTCACACAGCACAGTGAAGAGCTCCATAAGCAAGCACTGTGGTGTTTAGGATGCTTGTGAAACACCTACTTCTGGAATAAGAGGAGAGTCTCTGTGTTATGGAGATGTTATGGAGATGCAGCCTTTTAGAACAGAAGTGACAGGTCACATTTAATTCACACCTCAGTATTGCCCCCAAATAATTGAAACAAGCACAAAGCTGTTGGCTGTAAAAAATGTGACTGGCGCACAAGCCCCAGGCTCCTATCATTCTCCTACTATGAATTGCCCCATAGCATTTCAGTAATATGAATAAAAATGAATTTTCCTTCTTCTGCCAAGATAGCAGTATCATATTGTGTTTGTAGTGTAGATAAAAAACAGACATCAAACTCTATTAAACTTTGGGCTAGACTTTTTTGCTTCTTCCCATAACCAAATAGTAAATATTGACTGAAGTAAGTTTATCAATATTTATTTTGAGGGAAAATAAGTCTTCCTGTTTGCAAAAGTATAGAGCAAATTTTTCAGGGAAAGAGATGACTCAAATGGTAAATTTCCCAATAACAATCTCAGTGGCTTTCAGCAAACAGAGGACATCCACTGGGGAGCATTCAAAACTGACTTCCAGAGGTAACCAGGTGTTAATGCCAGACAAGTGCCCAACAACTTCTGCTTTTAGACACAGTGCCATTTTTAGGACTGTTCAGTGAACTTCTCCATTTAGAAGGTGACGGTGTGCTTGTGCCTGTAGAGAAACAGGAACTGCAGGGTCTGGAGACCTACTGCCCAGGCAGCACGGAGGAGATGCCTTGGGTGCAGGATGAGATGCCAGTCCCGCCTAGAAGATGTTTACTTCATGTGCCACACACAAGGAGAACACAGGCTGGTGGGGAAAAGGGAGAATGGGGAAGGCAGAACTTAGAGGGCAGCGAAAAAAATTTACTCCTCAGCCCAGAGAGACCACAGAGGGACAAAGAGGTGTGAGACAAGAATAGAAATAGCTAGGCTGTCTGCACAACTGTAACCGGGGAGAAAGCAGCTGGCCTTATGCAGCTAATGAGATGTGAGCCAGTGCTCCCGCCAGCACAGGAGGGAAGGGACATCCCTGGTCCTGGGGGCACACTGGCAGCAGCATGAACAGAGCAGGCACAGTGGTGGAGGGACACAGGAGGGACACAGTGCTCCTGTGCCATGTGCTCTGGGATGACCCTTCTTGAGCAGGGAAATTGGAGCAGATGACCCATTGCAGTTCCTTCCATCCTGGCCCATTCTGTGGAGCTCTTTGGCATGGCACACTGCAGTCTGTGAGCAGAAAACTGGCCAAGATCCTAATTTCACCTCCTTGCATTCTATTCTTTCCTGCTCAGCTCTGCTGTTTATCTTGTTGCCTGTGTATAAAGTCTTTGTGGATCCATACACATGGAAAGGTCTGAGTCAGCCCTGAGTTTGCTGACCCTTGGCTGTAAACTGTGGCACTGAACTAGATGCAAGAGGTGCCTTGTGCTTACTGAGGCTGGAGCAGGACTTTGCTATCACTGGTTTTTAAGGCTCTACCCAAGAGTAGAACAGCTTTCCCCCTTTCTTCCACCCTCTCACTGGAAAATCACATACTCTCAGGGGTAGAGATTGACTTCTCCTTTCTCCTTACTCCTCTACCCCTTTCACTGGGAAGGAGAGAAAAAGGATTGTCTTGAGACCAATAAATGAAGAGTTCTGACAACATGATTTAATACTGACTGTATAAAATGTCAATTATTAAATGTTCCATACCCAGTGATAAGGAAAGGAGGAGATGGATTACCAGTTCAGTGACACCTTGGAAAATATGCTTAGCTGATATGAATACCCAAATTGTCAGGTTAGAGATTACTCATTGGATAAGACAGGAGCACCTGAAAAGGTGCAAAACATAATCCCTCATGAGGCAGGAGGAATAATTTGCCTAAAAGTACTTCAACTAATAGTTTTGACTGATTATAAACTGGGATCCTTGAATTATTTTCTGTTGACCTTCAGGAAAGTACCTGAGTATCAGGAGGATTTGGGGGGCTTCAAAAGCAGTGCTATCACTTGCTTTGTTTTCAGCACAAATAAGTAAGCTCTGATCCCTTGGATATTACCCATTAAAGTATGAGCATCTGGGAGAAATGGTTATAGGAGGGCAACTATTTCCTTAAGAAATATTTTGTCTTCGGAAATTTTCCTGACTGTTTATACGAGTATAAAAGGTGAGATGCTTTAATGGTGGAAGCACTGCCAGCTCCTGCAGGGTAAAAAAAAAGCTTCTCAAAATCCAACCAGGGGTCATCATCCTAAGATGTTAAGGTGGGCTGGATAGCCATTGCTCCTCATTCTCTGTGTCATTATGAGAATGATGGCCATTCCCATGTCTCTCAGGCTCTTAGTGCCTGGCTGCTTAAAAGCCTGTTGGCATGCACACCTCTTGGTTCTTGTGAGTTTGTGGCACTAGAGAGCTGATGAGAGTCACTTTCCCTTCCTATAAAGTCCCTTTCTGACCTTTCTCACATTGTTGCTGCAATGCTACAACATTGCTTCCTACCTCGTACAGAGGTGTTTGTGTGTGTGCTGCACAGGTGACATGAGAAGTCTGCAGCTGTAACTCAGCTCAGTCTCTCGTGCTAGGACAGTATGCTGGCTGGAGACATCCTCCTGACTCCACTGAAAGGGGAGGCTTTGTGTTTTCAGAAATCAGGTCTTGTCCCCTCTGCCTTCTTTCTACAGTGGTTGTTAGGGAGGCAGCTGGGGTGACCTTGTCTCCCTGTATGCAGTTGAATTACAAGCTTTTGCTTTCCTCATTTTCTCTAGAGTTCTAGCCCAATTTTCCCTCCTAGAAACCAAACTGATTTTCCAAAATGCTTCCATTTATCAAACAGTATCCTGAGGTTTTTCCTAAGAAGTTATCCAAGCCCAGGAATAATGCCTCAGACATTTGTGTTCCGTTTCTAAAGTAGAAAAATAAACTAACATGATCCAACTTGCTGTCCTCATGCCATTGTTGCTCTGCATAAAGATTGAACTGGCAGGATTTGCACAAATTACCACCAGAGTGAGGACACAAAGAATAGATAGAAGAAAAAGCACATAGGAAATTTAGAACTAATATTGTAGTAAAAGAGGTATCAGCTGAAGGGGAGGACCTTTAAAATCCCATATTATATAATGAAATCCAATGTTAACATTCCATACTGTACAGAAGAGTTTCCTTAAGGCTATGTTCTGCCATGGCAGGATTTATCTCTGTAGGTGAATGGAGAGGAAAGACAATTGCCAAGAAGAACAGCCACAAGCAAGTTATTCTCTCTTCCTGTTCTAGCAGTGACAAGTGGCAGAAGAAAAATCAATCATCACTCTCCACATTGCTCTCTGGGATTTGAAGCGGTTTTGTGCAGGACCTGGAGGAAATGGAAGATGCTTGGAAAGGTGTTTCTAACAACTAAAGGTTATACAGCTTTTCCCCAAATGGAAGAACTTGTTGAGGACCCTTGAGTTTGTGGGTATCCAGTTTTTCAATATGATCTCTAGCCCAGTCCTCCTCAACAAAGAGCAGCTCTTCTTTTCTCCAGACTTTCTCTCTTGCCCCTAGGGTTTGGGATTCCTGAGAGCTGGCTGGCCTTAGCAGTAAAGTCTGAAGCAAAGAAACCATTCAATAACTCCACCTTCTCTTATCTTTTGTCACCTGGGCACCAGTGAGTCATCTATGAGTTCTCCACAGTGTTGTCCAAGTCAATGACAGGCTTAACCTGTGCCAAAGGACAAAGAGAACCTAATAGTGAATGAAAAGATCTTTTTTCCCCAATACAAGTGTGAGGATGGTGGTGGGAATGTTGTGAAGAAAAAGCTCTGGGGAATTATTTAATGTCATGCTTGTAGATCGAGGGCTTTAATAAAATAAAAAAGAGCAAAGAGAAGACTATGTGCACCCTGATGATGAATGAATATGCCTGCTTGGTACTTCAGGGATGGATTAAGCTGTTGAAAAAGCATTCAACATTGGCTAAAGAACTGTAATATATGTGAAATTCCACAGTTAATGCATCATTAAATAATTTGCTGCAACTGATTTATAGGTGCAATATACTACACTGTGTCAAACCGTGCAGGATAATAAATGGTATCACAAAAATATACTATTGAAACTTTTGTTCTAATCAGTCTTTTGAGTTTTAGTAGAACATAGTTCTGCAGAATTGTCCTATTGATCCTGATAGAGTAACATGTAAAAGCTTCATGCTACATATATTTTAAGACCTTTTCTTAAGCAATCTGGGTTGCGGTCCAGTGAATCAGGCACTAGATTGTGACTTGTGGGACCTACACTTTGGTCCTTGCTCTGTCATTGAAACTCTAAGCTGCTGACCTAAGTTTTTTCCAGGCTGAGTGACACCTGTGCTCTCTCTTTCCATGGACACAATATACAATCCCATCTCCCACCTGCATATATTGGACACACACGGGCAGGGAAGGGGGTGATAACCATCGACCTATGAATCCAACCTTCATGGGACTTGGGTGACTTACTGCTTCTGGGGAACATCTTACCACTCCCCATATTCAGTGTTTGAAAAAGAAATGCTTGTTCCTTCTCTTCCAAAAGAGAATATTCAGGGCAAAAAACAATCCACATATCCTACCCTGTTAGTGCCTCTTTTCAGTGTTAAATTCTTTATGGAAGAAGTCTTGGGTCACTTTGATCTTGCCCAAAATGTTCTTCCCCTCGTCTTTCCACCCTCCACTTTCCAGAATGTGCCTAACCTCAGGGTTACAGGGCCTTGCTAAGTAAGATTCACAGTTACTCTTACTTAAAGAATAGTCTCATTTGTAGAAAACAGTTATTTACTATGCCAGGTAAGGAGAAGAGTAGTTTGAGCTTCAAAAACTGGTGGTGAGACATCCAGTTGAAGGAGGTCCTCTCTTCTAGTCCCTATAGGATGGTGTCTGTACTTTGAAATGTCCCTTTTGGGACCAATGTAAAGGACCCTGATGCTTGCTGGTGCATTTAGATACACCACTGTAATGGATGAGCTAATTGTAATTAATAATTTATTTGATTAATTTAACCCCTTTAAGCTTTTGTGCTGTTCAGTTTGGAAACAAGACTATTTTTTTCCTTCTTTCTAAATTATTAAGCAAGCATTTTATTCAGCTATATTTCAGCCTACTGGAAATAATTGCTAAGTTTTATTTGAATCTGTTGTTCACACTGTGTGATTGGTCATGCTGTAATTAAGAACTGTATTCTTTCACATTTTGTTAGAGTTCAGAGTATACCAGTGATCTCTAATTACAGAATTACGGAGTCACTGAATATGCTGAGTCCAGCCCTGCACAGAACCATCCCCAAGTGTCACACCATATCCCTGAGAGCATTGTCCAACCACTTCTTGAACTGTGTCAGGCTTGGAGCTGTGACCACTTCCCTGGGGAGCTGTTCCAGTGCCCAGCCACCCTCTGGAGGAAGAATCTTTTTCTAATATTCAACATAAACCTCCCTGACCAGAGCTTCAGGCCATTCCCTCAGGTCCTGTCAGCGTCACCACAGAGAGATCAGTGCCTGTCCCTGCTCTTCCCCTCAGCAGGGAGCTGTAACTGCAGTGAGGTTTCCCCTCAGTCTGCTCTGCTCCAGGCTGAACAGACCGAGTGACCTCAGCCACTCCTCACACGCTTCCCCTCAAGGCCCTTTGCCGTCCTTGTTGCTCCTCTGGACTCTCTCTGACAGCTCAGTGTCTCTCTTTTGTTGCAGCACCCAGAGCTGCCCCAGCAGTGGAGGTGAGGCTGCCCCAGAGCAGAGCAGAGCAGGACAATCCCCTCCCTTGACAAGAGACTTCACCAGGTTCCTCCATCCTCGCTGGCTGCTCATTGTCCAGGAGCTCCACACAATCTCAAGCCCAGACCTTCAGTCTTGGTCTGATCAAAGTTGTAAGTGTCCGCATTTCAGCTCTGCTTGCAGGTTGTTGCTGGGTTTCCTGGGTTGGCAGCAGACCTGGCTTGTTCCTTTCCCTTATGGTTTCTGGACTGCTGGTAGAAGCTGTCACTGCCTCTGCTCTGCCTGTCTGCCCGGCTCAGACACCTCAGAGCCATGCCCAGTCACCCTGGCCACTGCCCTGCTCATGCTGCTGCCATCCTCAGCTCCCAGCTCACCTTCCCTTGTGAGGTCACTCCAATCTTGCAGCTCTCTGGTAAATGTTTTTTACTGGAGGAGAGTGTTTAGTACCAAACATAAGAAATACTCTGCCTTGATTCAAGGAAGAATTAAATTGTCTTTTAGAAGTGATTTTGGCATTTTAGGGAAGAAGGTGGTTCATATTTTGAATTAAACTTTAAATTTAATCTCTAAGTTCCTGACTGCAACAGCGTTTTTAAGCAGTGATAAGGGAGAACTATTATGTTTAATAAGTAGGAAGGAGGTGTCACTAATGTAAATGCAACTTAAACGCTAGAATGAAGGGTTTCTGTGAAAAGAAGGGTCCATATCTCCTGAGCAGATTCTTAACATTGGTCAAAACCAGCCAGCTTTTGAAAGACCAATTATTTAAAAATAACCTTTAAGGGGTGCTGGAATCCTGGATGCTAAGAATTTTAAACTTTCTATGCTTAAAGGCACAGACCCACAAGAGAACACTACATTTAACCTAAAGCTGTAAAGAAAGCTCCTAAAATTGATTGTTAGTACTAAGATTACAAGTGTTAGTTAAAAGTGTGTAATATCACAGGGTGGAAAACTTAAGAGTTTGGGATCTTAGAATATAGAAATAAATATGAAGCAAGATGGAGGTTTTAGGGTAGATGCAAGTTGTTCTTCTTTACCTTCTTCTTCCTTCTTCACCTTCTTCCTTCTTCTTTATAGGCTTGGGTGATGTTTTGTAATTGGAAAAGTCTGCATTGCAAGATTCAAGGGATTAGTTATCAGGTTAAAAAGAAAATAATCTAAGTGTCCTTTCTTAATTAGACAGTTTAGTCTTATAAGACCTTGTAACAAGAGATAGTTGGACATTTTGTGCCTTCTAATGAAAGACCACCAAACTCATGGTTGTGAGACTGTTTTACTGATAAGAAATATTAAACACCTGAGTCCAAACATGAACTACAGTCAAACCCAGAGAAACCGATAAAGGGAGATCATGTTTTGAGACAGAGATGTAACTCTTTTAACATTTATGTTGTTTAAAAACTTCTTTCTAGAGGTCAAGAAGTCTCACTATCTAAGGGAAAGGTTTCCAAAAGCATTTGAGTTGCACAGCACCTGCATTCCTATGGGGCCAGATGCAAAGGATGGTATTCCACTGGGGTGGGGGAGGCAGACATTAAAATGTTAGGTTTGGCCAGACTGAGCATGGCAGTGCCCTTTCCAGAATATGTGCTGTACTGAAGTTGATGGGAATGCTGATCTGAATTAAAAGAGGACCAAGAAGTATCAGGCACCCTAGTGAATTTTAGAGCACACAGGACTATTAGCAAATTTTTATAACATAAGACCAGCTCCCTGCCAGTGCAAATCAGCTAACTCTTGCTGAAATACATGATCTCAGTTGAAGCAATCAGTTACAGTTATGCTACTTCACGATGTATTCCAACTGAAAATCTGTCTGAGAGTTTGTGCTAACCTCCCTAATTGACAGAAAATGTTCCCAAGATTAAAAACTGACCTAAACATCACCATCATCTCTTTAATACCAATCTTTACTGTACCATATGCCTGATAAAACACAGCTACTGCAAAATAAGAAAACTGTTGCCAAGATGGAGAATCTGTCAAGGGAGTCGCTTTTCTTTTAAGCCTTGAAAATACACTAACTCTAAGAAAACAGGCACTTGGAAAGGACCTTGGTGAGCTATGATCCATTGTCAGAAAAGTTGTAGCTAATTAGCAGCCAGAGGTTCCAGAGAGAACAAACTGACATGATGGAAAGCTCCTTGCAGGGTCTCAGCCCCCAAGAGTTTTGATGCTGGCACAGTTACTGATGCAACTTCCACATTAAATTAATCTAAAGAGGGAGCCACAACAAAGGACTTCTAAATGAAATGAATGTTCAGTAGCTCATGACTATTTGGTACTTGCTCACTGACCACTGCTTTTCCAATTGTAGCATTTTCAGGAGATGCAGTCATGGTGGAAAACAAAATTTCATGGCTCTTCTACTTCTGTAAATCACTTACTACTCTTATGAGTATTCTGTGAGTTGTGTAAGAGTTGATAATTTTATTTTTCAGCATAGAAGAACTTGTGCTTCTGTCATAAAAGTATTTCCACTGAGTTGTCCTAGTTTTATCCACATGTAATGAGTTACCTCACCAATTCTAAAAAGCTTCTGTATTGTCATCTTCAGGATATCTGCTGTTGGCTCTCAGTGAGTAAAGATTCCAAACCAGCTGGCAGCCTGAAGAGTCTTGAGATCCTTCTTTACTTTTAACTGCACAATTTTGATGTACTTTCCAGAGAACAAGATAAGAAATCATGTAACTTGCAGTGAATCTCAGTGATGAAGCTATCCAGCACGGAATGAATTAGCTGCCACTATCTGAAAATCACTTGTGTGAGGTAAAAGCATTTTAAGTGATGAATTAAATATCATGGCTCTAGTTGCATGAGTGATCAAATAAAAAAGAATGGCAGCTTGAATCTTCCAATCTTTTCTGTGTACAGATGTGTCATCTCAACAAAGGCCTCTTTGTTTGCTTTCAGTTTCTAATTTGTATTTCATCCTTGGAAGTGTTATGTGTAGGCAAAACAGCTTTCCTCCAGTAAATACTCCTTCAGTATTATCCAAGCTGGATGTGATTCAGACTAATGAAGCAAAAAATCAGCTTCTCATATGTGGGCAGAATGAGCAGAATTGCTTCCTTCTCCTGGTACACTCTACCTCATCAGGGGCGCTTTTGAAGAAACAATTTTTTGTTCTTTCATGTTTCAGTTATTTTTTCTTCATCCAGGTCAGTCTGCACAAAAGGTGGAAATTGGGAATTAATTTTTGCTACCTGTGTTCCTTTGAAGCTTGTTTCTGCAAGTATTGTTACAGTCTGGATTCCATCCCTGCAATTTAAATGAACAATTGGTACTTTACTGACCCCATTTCTTGTAGCTATTTCAGGAATTAGAGTGCTTAGCAAAGACCTTGCTGGCAATAACAGCTGATAGTGCATGGCAGAATGATTACCCTGTTCATTCCCTGTCTGTTCTCAAACTGCAACTTGTTTAAAGGGGAAAGAAGCTTCCTTCAGCGTATTCAGGTTGTGCCTGCTTGGCTCAAAGGCTCAAGTGCAGGCATGCTGCTCAGAAAACTTCAGTCCATACCTTTATCTCTGGTGATTCTCTGTGCCTCTGCTTCCCCAGAAGCAGAGGTCACTAGATTTTCCTTTTGTGCAGCAGTGTCTTGGCATCCCTTTGCATGCCACAGGGCCCACGGGGGAACAGGAGTGTGCCATGAAACATTCTCCAGAGCCTCTCACTGCACCTCCACAGCATGGGAAGTGTCCTGCTTCCCACAGGAATCACTTCTGCAGTGCGAGGCTGCAAACAGCATCACGGCCACACTGGCAGCAGGTCAGAGAGCGGGAGCTGAGCCCAGCTCCCAGATTAGCTCTTCCTCTTGTGACTGCTCTCACCAGCTCCCGCCTGCTGTGGGCAGCCCAGTCAGCCTCCCAGACTTGCTCAGACTCTTAATTTCTGGACTGAGATTTCTATGTGCTGAGTTTAACCAATTTAGTGGGAAATAAACTTGTGGAAAGCAGCTTCCAAAGCACTCTTCTGACAGTGTGCCATTTCCCCCTGCATTTGAACAAGCATAACAGACGCAGAAAAACCCATGTGTGTATTCACAAGTTTTGGTTTGAATACTTCTCCCATGAAAGAGGACAGCTATTCCTTTACAGAACAATTTCCCACTGAAGGAAGTAAAATCTAACTACTCACCCACCTCATAAATATTAATTTGCAGTTAATAAGTCTTTTTTTTTGTGCTGATAATTTGAAATTTTGCTACAAATGTCTGGTCTGTCAAAGCCTGCATATTAATTATAAGTAAACGTGACTCCTCATCTTTATAATGAAATAATGGTTTAATCTCAGGACTGCCACTTTTCATTAGGAATGATGAATGACATCTTGGGAATGACACTGACAGCAGTATCAAACAGCTTATCACAGCTGATACTTCAAAGTGTCTCAGGTTTGGCTAATGGTTGAAACAATAAAATAAGGAGATCAGCAAACTAGTGAACAACTCCATTTGTAGTTTTCCCGTGCGTAAGAGTCAAGGCTATATTATGGAAGAATTAATAATTTGTGTAGTGGTATAATTGAACAGTTCATTGTGATCCCTGCTGTTGGAATAAAACTATGGGCAGGTTGATATTTTTGTTTAGTGTGCACATAAATGCAGTTTTTCCGAAATGCACTTTGAACTGGAGTGAGGTTTCAGGAAGATTAACTTTCTACTATTGTTATTAACAGGCAGGTCAGCAAAGGTCCTCAGCACACAGTAGGTGTCATTTTAGAAACCATGGCTAAATGCAATGGACTTTTAAAAACATGATCCAAAACAGGGAGGATTTTCTCTTGTTTTTCTCACAGTGGCTTTCATTGCAAGTCCAGCCAAATATGTCACAGTTGGAGCTGCAGGAACTTACTTTCAGCAGAGATGTTCTTGAAAATGTGTCCTTATGATATTGGTTGAAGCTGCCTCTCCAAACTCTCCAGGGATATGTCTACAAAATGTACTACAAACAGATGCAAGTCACTCTGTCACTTGCTCCAGACTGATATGAAGCTCTGTGAACAATGTTCTCATGGCCCCAAGTGGGCTTCTGCTTCCCAGCTTGCATGCTCTCCCTCTCATCGAGGCTTGTTATCTCAACACCCTGCTGTCAGCTCTGAGCCCATGTGTTGGCAAAATATTATGTATAGACCTCTACTGCCTAAGAAACAGCCTCCACAGGCCCCTGAGCCCAGAGTTTCCCCAGACTCTCATCTCCAACATCAGACTTTTTGTTTTCCCTGGAGGTGGAATCTTGCAGGTTACCCACACTAGACCAGGATTTGACTACCAGAGGCAAAACAGGTCTGCTGTAACCATTTCCTAGTATTTGCTGAGGTTCTCAAGTGTGGAAACCTGTGCCTGATCTTCTTAAAAACAAAGAATGTTTTGTTTAATGAAGCTTGGACTGAAATATTTTTTAAAAAGCTAGCTGCCATAGTTAGTTTCATCTAATCTGACACCTCCTCAAAGGCAAAATTAAATAAACTTTCCTCTTCTGTGTATGACCGAGGTACTGTTGAGAAGAATGAAACAACTTCTGGTCCTTGCTAGGACCTGAAAGCCTTCTTAAGCCAAATGAAATCCCCATTTCTACATGTCCCTGATCACTGATCCACCTCTCATTTGAACTGTGTAAGCTCAAATCATATGCTTCTGTAGTTAGTTCTGTATTAGAAGCAGCTTACAGTGTAGTGCTGAGAGAGGAGCACCAGAACATACATGAGTATGTATCAGAAATAAAGCTGTCACATACAAATTGTAAGGACAAGAGGAATTGCTTTGGCAATAGGATCTGTCAGAAGCTCCCAGATATAAACAGGAGTGTTTCAGGTATGTACTCACTGCACCTAAAAAGCAGCCTATAAAGATCCACTTAGATATCTGTTACTCTTTAACAAAAAGAAAACCACCACTTCACATCAGCTGGGTACCTTGGTAGGTCATCCTTAAATAAATGTCTGGAGAGCAGAGGCACTGTGCTGGTACTTGCTGCCACAGCACTTTGTGTGCTGCTCCTCTCTGCTCAGGGGTTGACATCCATCCCTGTAGATGATTTTGTTGTGCAGAGCACCTCTGGATTTGTACAATCAAATTGTCTAAAATAAATTCTATATACATGCATACACACATACATATATATATAAACATCAGTCATTCAATGACATTTCACTCTAATCTGCCCCAAGGGGTCTATTAACAAGAATTTCATTTACCTTGCCTCCAAGGGTGGGTCTTAACATGAGGTGCTACAGTGCTGCTCTCATTGGAAAAATATCTGCATCTCAGGCTTTGCTGTCTCCATACAAACCTCCTTTCATCCAGTGCACAAGCTGTACATATTGCCTGTTTGAATTATGAGTAGATGGGCAGCAGGCAGCCCTGCTGACACTAATAGATCTTAATTGTCTTGGCCAGCCTCCCCTGGGACTCTTTCCCACTGCCTCTGTCCATGGCTCCAGGAACTCCAGTTCAGCTCAGGGCTTGCATCCCATTCCTGGGTCATGCTGTGGATATACTTTTCTTTAGTCCAGTCTTTGGATTTATCTTCTGCCGTGCCTGTCTTGATCCCCTGAGAGGTGCACAGGACTGATTTGTGACTTTGCCTGCTAGAGAAACCTGCTGCCAGCTCCCTGCTCTGCCTACCCCATTTGGGTGCTGTGGGGCTGCTCCCTGGCTGGTGAGGTCACTGCTCTGCCTGTGCTGTGGTCACCACTGACCCCTGGCTTTTGTTTCTTTCCAACACCTGGCTTCTCCTGTTCAAAAAACAGCAGCAAGCAGGGGTGTCAAACTGAAGGTGCTGGTAATATATCTCCTGGGCAAGACTGATGCAGGGCATGCAGTGCTGCTCAGAGATCATTATTTTTATGACTGTGGGGTCTAGAGGCTCCTGCCACTTCAGTAGCTTCTTGCACAAGGCAGTGCCGGTGGACAGTGTCAGGGAATCCCATAAAATTCCTGTCTCAAGAGCCAATGTGGATGTTAGGGGTGTGGAGAAGGAAACAGGGGAGTGATTTACCAGGGATGCAAAGGAAGTGGAACTCCCTGTGGAAAAGGAAGAAATAGAGTTCAGCTTGTCAGGGACCTTGTCCTTTTCCTCAATAATCATGACATTCAGGGTATGTGCAAAACACCACAAGGCATCTCAACAGGTTTATCCTGTAGTTATTCTACAGGGTTTCTGCTTCACTTCTGTGTCTCCATAGTTGGAAGGTACTTGTGAAATATGTGGGTGACTACAGTGATGAATGCACTGTCATGAAATCAGTAGATATGCAATGGGGCAAAACCATAATAGGCAAATATATGAAGAGGTACTTAAATATTGAAAAGAAGGGTTGTGCATCTTCAGGACTGGACTCTCTTTTCAGCTTCACCATTTAAAATGTACCTGCTAATGGCCTGCTAATATAATTAGACATAGGAGAATAGCTATAGCTAACAAACATGATATGGCTTTGGAAATTTCTTTATGTGACTTGTGGATGGAAAATCAGATTAGTTATTCAGCACAAACCTGGAACACATCTGGAAAGGAGAAAATTGAAGTGACTTTAAGCTTTGCCTGTTTTTTCGCCCTATCTGAACATGATATGAAAGGCTGCTTCTCCATTCTGCTGGCAGAGAAAACAAATGGATTGTCCAAGAGAGCAATTTCCAACACATTAATGGTAAATTGAAAAAAAAAATGCATCAAAACAGGAGGCTTCATGTCAAGAACATCAATTCCCTTCACTCCCCATTTGGCCTTGGACAGCCTTTGACTGAAAGCATTGCACAGAAGTGAATGACAAGTGGAGAATGGAGGTGATGCATAAAGGTAGTGTGGGGAAAGAAGGCAACCAATACTGGACCCTCACCAGTATCCCATGAGTCTTGTTGCTGGGATACAGTGGAGATGGATGGGAGAAGGCAGGAAGAAGTCATCTGCTTGAAGAGGTTGCTTAATAGACAAATAGCTAAAGCAAAGGGACAATTTAGAGGCCTAATAGAGAAATATAATCAGATTCCTATCAGCTTTTTCTGGACAATAACTCTGGTGTGTGTTCTGGTATAAATCTGATACCCAGTGCTTTACATCTCATTCTTTCAGCCACATTTTCAGAGGTCAGAGTGCCTCCACCAATGTGTTTTAGAGCAGCAGCTGTGCTGCCTTAGGACTTGGATGCTGTAGTGTTTCACAGAGTTAAGTAATAGGCAGTGCTTTAAGGAGAGTCAGGGAGAATTCAGGGTGTGCAAGATCTTTATTTATTGTTTGAGAGATACACACAGAAGGCCTGAAACTTGGCAGGGTTTATACAAGGAAAAGGAGTCCCGCTCCAAGACCCAGAGCTGAGTTGTTTTGACCAGCCATCCAGTGGGATTCTGTAGGGGAGACAAGAATTTAATCCTGAGTTTCAAACCTCAGATGAATATTTCACCAACAAGAACACATTTTTTTGTGTTTTTGCCTGCAGGTGGTCAGAACTTCACAAACTTGATCTTGACTTCAGACCACTGCAAAGCCAAGGCCATCAGATGAACCCTACAGAGATGGAGAAAAGCTGCATGATGGATCTTTTCAATTTCTTCATGCATCAAGATGAAAGTCAAGACAGGGGGACATGAACACTAAAGGAACAGGCTTTTAGCCCGCAGTCTAACCTCCTGGTTCTGGTTGTTTCTACTGCCTTTGGCAATTCACTGGTACAAAAGAAAATATTGATTTAGAGGTCTGTCATAGCATTGTATCTTCCCATTAAATACAGTGGGAAAGTCGAGAATTCTGAGTATTGAATTTCAGAAAGGAAAAATTTATCAGCTACTGCAGCAGACTTTTCCAAACCATAGAAAGCACTATCAAAACATAATTGTAATATCAGAGCAGTCATGTAATTTGATTGGTTTTCTTCACTACCTTTCCCATGCTCCCACACTACAGTCAGCATTTGAGCTCTCTTGGCTCAGAAGATGCCTGCAGCATGGAAGAATGATGTGCACTTCCAGCTGTGCCCAGCTGCTCTCCAGCCAGCAAAGTGCTGTGGGGCAGACCCATTTTTTCACATTTCAACCAGCACCAGCATTGGAGGGTGTTGGCTTTCTGATAGGGTAATGTTCAAGCTGTAAGTTTTTAATTTCACTTCACAGCAGCCCAGCCAGCCACTCTCCTAAGACGATTAAATGTTGGTTTTTGCCTGTTGAGCTCTGGCAGAGTGTTCCATGAATGCACTCATACCGGGAAAGCTCTTAGGGCAGTTGGCTGGCTCTGTAAGTATCCTGCCAGTGAGAACTGGAAAGGCTGCAGTATTTATCTTGCTGATTTGTGGGCATTTCATTTTTCAGATGGGAGCCTTTGGTTGCAAAAATGCCACAGACAAAGCTAAAACAGCTGCTGTGAGACTTTCTCAAAGGAGTCTCTCTCCTGGACGTCTCAGGGTATTTTTAAAAACTGGTGCACATGTGAGTCATAAAATCTCCCTGTATTACACAGATGCCTAAAACAAAGAAGAAAAAGAAAAGCATCCCCAGGCTTCAAGAAAAGTTCTTCCTTCATCTGGAAAGGACTGAAGGCTCTGGGTGATCCTTCTATGGTACCATACAAGGAGAAGGAAAAAAACCCACCTTAGCCTTGTTTGGAAAATAAGGTGGGTAAGAATTTATAAGCATTTCTGGTTTATTTGTAAATCAAATGGTGGGTGATATCTGCATCAAGGAACTTGAGAGCATGAGGTGTCTTAGCTGGGCTGAGAATTAGACCCAGAGTTTTGAGGAATCGCGTTCTTGGTGTTGAGCCAAATCCTGCAGCACCAGAGCATGGCCAGGTCCTACCAGGTCAGGTTTACCCCCAGAGGTGGCTTTGTGCATCTGGAGATCCAATACCTTGGTTTTGAGCCTTTTTAGAGAAGCAGTGACTCAGCTTGAGCTCTTCCATCTGCTTGTGCCTTGAAATAGAGGTACTGGTTAACTATACCCTAAAGACTAAGATAAAGCTGTCTCTTTACCTAATCTTCCTTTCACTCCAGAAATCTCAGAGTGGGTATTTTGTCCTGCTTTGCAGGATTCAGCAGCAGAGGATCACTTGCCTCACATTTGAAAGAAAAATAAAATAAATAATTATTAGTCATCTGTCATTGTTGATATCTTCTTGTAGAAGACATGATTAAGGCTAAAAAAATATTCTGGGTCTGAAAATGGAAAAAAGCAATCAAGAAGATTATAGGAGGGAATTAACTTATCCTGCAACATTTATGTTTTGGAAGGTCAGTAGATAAGATGTTGCAGGTAATGTGAAAAGATCACTTATAGATCACTTAGTTCTTACTTGAGCTAAATAAATTTAGCTCCAAACAGAGTTTTCTCTGCAAGCCCCTTCTATGGCTGCAGTGCATGCAAAGGCTGCCTCTCCCAGATCAGTGCTTGGGACACCTTGTTGTCTTCAGCAAGGCTCCCAAATGTAAACCAGTCACCATCCTTGGGATACCCCAGGCTGAGGAGACACACAAATGAACAAGAGTGTAGGAACCTTCTTCAATAAAAGCTTCCTGCAGATGACTGAGGTCTACTAAGGTCCTGTAAGGTGTAAACCTTTTTTACACTCAGCACCAAGTGAGGAATGAGAGTGAGAAGTGAAGTCCAGTCTCAACAGAACAGATGGTTCTTGGCTCCCTTCGAGCTGACCTCATGCTGCTGTGTCTCTGTCTTTCCAAAGCTGTTATTGAGCCCATCCAACAACGGGACAGCAGCCTGTGCTCCTCTGGGAACAATATTTCCCTTAAAAAAAAAAAAACAAAAAAAACACAGCACAGCTGGCTTCAAGTGCTGAATACCTAAACCAAATGATTGCAGTAAAAGCCCACTTGGGGCTCATTTCACAGCTTGGTACGGTTGTCCTTAGCTGAGGTGGCCAGATTGTCAGAGGTGCTGGGCACAGGCACCAGGGAGTCTTTTTCATTGTCATTATTTTAATGGGTGCCTTGCAGGCAAATTACTTCACAGGCTGATTAAATTTATGAATAATAATTATTTCATTAAGGTACACCGTACAGTTAAGAACTTATACACATTTTTTTCCTTTTAATCTTGTCACTTCATGTAGTATCTACAGAATTAGCCACAATACTTCTGTTTAGGAATGATCAGAGGCAAGCTGAAAACTAAAGTTATAGAATATTGCAATCCTTCTGCTACTAGAATTAAATGTGCAAATTTGCTATATTAATTACATGTACAGGTGTTGTGCAGCCAATGTTACATTTGGTGTGCTGCCTTAAGAACTGAAGAACTGTAGATCTTTTTTTGGTTTACACCCTTTTCTTCCTAAGGAAGGTGCACATTAAGAAGACTTTAAAATGTACACCAGTTTAGACTTATGAGGATGGAGCATATTTGTGCCCACAGTAATTCAAGATTTTCACACAGGTATTGAAAGTTTTTTAAGAAGGTGCAGAAGACAAGAGAGCCAGCTTGTTTATTTTTGGTGGGCAAGTGCTCTTGTGTCCTAGGATGGCTCTGAACTCCAAGTTCAAGAGTGGGTAAGAAGAGCCGGCACAAGCAGATCACTTCAACAAGGCCCTGGGAAAAACATGGATTCAGCTTCTTCTCTCCTGTTAAAATGAAAGACTGAAATTAAATAATTGCTAGGAAAAGTAGCTGACAAAACAGGAACATTTCTGATTTGGAGTGTGGGATAAAGAAATCCACACTGTTGGCCTGTTTTTAGCCAAAACACCATCACAAGGAGTGCATTTTGCCCCACACTAACACGTCCTTGTTTCTTAAATGGTATTCTTTATGAATCCTCACCGTCAGTCTAACAGCAGGTGTATCAGATACTGCCCTATTTGTGAATGCACAGCAGGACGTTGAAGCCCCGTACACTTCTCAGAGAGTCCTGGGGCAAGCACTGCAGCATACACCTCCCTCCCTGTTAAAACACCTTCTAGGTGGGGAAAAACGATTGTGCCTAAATTCAGCTGTAACTGATTTTATTTCTAGCCCATGTTTCAGCTGGGATTGCAGGCCTGTGCACTAATTTGGGTCCAAATAGCTCAAGATTGGTGAACATGTTCTCAGCATGGCTGCATGAATGAGATCTGATGTAACACAGCAAAACTGAGATTCTCTGTGTCAAGATGTTCACCATCAATGATGAATGGCTGGAGCTGTGTATTAATCTAGGTCTGGTAAAAACAGGCAGAGGACTATCTATAAAGTTTTTTTCCCAAGGATTGCTATCAATACTATTTATCAGCTTAATAGCATGCTACAGGGGGAGGTCTGGTTGAGGCCTTTCTTAACTTTCAGCTCAGTAAGGCCCACAGCAGTGAGTGTTGGGGAAGTTCTCCCTCCTGCAGGAGAAGCAAAGCGTCAATCAGGTACACACAAGTTGGCAATTTCAGTTCAAGCTTCCCGTAAATAAGCCTCAGCCTTCTGCTGTACATCAGGGTGATGAAGAGGCAAATGGTGCAGCTCGATTCCCATGATAGCCATTTCTTTCTCCTTTTGACTTAAAGAAATGTCAGCCCACTCTTGACACATTTGAAATATCTGCACCGTGGCCTGAAAGACCTGTTTCAGGACTTGTTAGGCGACATATTTCATGTTCCTATTTAGTTTCTTTTTCTTTCTTTTTTTTTTTCCCTTGGATAAACTGTTTGCTAATGATTTGCTTTAATGTTTCAGACTGTATTGTAGAAAACACTGCTCTTAGTCATACAAAGTAACTGCCAAGTTACAACTCTAATATTAATAAGCAAGGCTATCCAAGTGAGACCAAAATAATAAAGAACCTCTTCCCAAGTCCCCCACTATTCCCACATCACTCAATTCCATCTTTCTTTACCAGAGTTCATTTCTAAAATATACCCAAAAAGCACATTCCAGCCATGTCTGTACACTGAGAAGCTGCCCTCTTTATCCATTTGTTTTACTGGAATGGCTCAGAATAAAGCAATTTATACAGGAAAAACATCACTCAGTAGCTCACCTGTTAATATCTATTTTTTTTCCCCCACTCATGCCATAGTTGGGCTGTGGGAGATCTGTTCACATACAGGTATTTCCTGCCAGGGAATGCAGAGGCAATGCTGTTGCCTTCCAGGATCTCAGATGATGTGTTGCTGGCCCTGCCTTGCTCCAGCTTCTGCCTTGGGCCAGGGGAAGTGATGCCTGGGTCAGCAGCAAATTTGGGAGCTGCCGTAACAGCACCCAACCATGTCCAGAACACTCCCCTTCTAGTTCAAATCACATGAATTGAATAAGAAAAATAGTGTTCCTCAGCAGGCTGAGTTTTTTTGAGCCATTTACAAGCTCTTGGTCCCTCCCAAGCTGCCATCCTGAGGGCAGAGGTGGCCTTACCAGTAGAAGGATTTTTTTCTTTCCAGACACTGCTCAAGCAGGTTTCCCAGGGGCAGTGACAGAGCAGGTGAGATACCAGCTAGGAAAGACACAACACTTTCTCCTCCCACCCCCATGGTTTCAGCTTGAACACAACCAGTGTTGTACCACAGAAGAGATCTCAGCTGTATTATACAAACTTATTTTGAGACAGTAGAAAATATTTTAACCAGATTTCTCCTACCTGAAAATATTATTGTATTTGTTATTCTCCTTTACTACTAAAGTGTTTTAGACTATTGATCTTTGCGAAAGGGATGGATGTGCAATAACATCTGGGATGACATCCCTGTGGAGACTGAACTGGGGGGATGTCTGCTACCAGCTAGAAACTCACTTATTGATTGTGCTAGGGTCTGAGTTTTTGCTGTATCAGCTTGCAGAGGAGACTCATGCAGAGCTGGGGCAGGAGAGTGACTACAGCTTTTATGCTTGGGCAGCATGCTGGGCAGGTCTGCTCAGACACAAACTCAGAGGCTGACTCAGGCATGAGCCCAAAGCAGCAGTCCCAGGATAATGGAGGAGAGAAGAGAGGAGCCAAGTGCCAGAGAAAGAGCTTGTGAATAAAGTGTCCTTTGTGCAGCCTGGGGTCAAGTGAGTGATTGTCCATAAATCTTACCTGAGCCTAAACATTCCCTGCACGTGCCAGGGCAGAGCAGGAGCTTCTCAAACCCACTCTGGGAGTGAGAAATTGCCAACCATTTGAGACAGGTGGAGCAGTGCAAAGGGAGCTGGATAAGGTTCAGCTGACCTGCAGCAAGGTGAGAGGAAGAGGAGTTGTGCTCCGTGCCACAGCACACAGTGGGTCAGAAACAATAAGGGCTGGAAGGATCCAAATGCTGAACATCAACATCACCTGAGGAGTGGTTGTGGGAAGTGACAGGAGCTCTTGGCAAAGGAATCCAATAGGGGCAACCTCCAGAAGAGCAGGAAGAGCAGCAGCAACAACCCTTACAGGAGGATTTTTGAAATGCCAGTGGTATTTTTCAGAGTGAAACAGTTTAATGATGTTTAGAATTAGGTCATTGACTGCCTTGGGAACTGTACCTTAAACTTTCATAACCCTCATTTTGGGAAGTAAGTGTCAATTAGGGCTTATTTAAAGGTGGCTGACCTTTTCAACCTGCACTGCTGTGTGAGAGGTGGTCATGATCTATAGAGAACCTTGGGAAATATGCTTTATTTTTCCAGAGAAAAAAATTGCAGAGAAATTATCTTTGGTTTTCTAAGACCCACGTGCCAATGCACGGCTGAATGTTCCATCCCTGGAAGTGTTCAAGGCCAGGCTGGATGGGGTCAAGTGGAAGGTGTCCCTGTCCCTGGCAGGCAGGCTGGAGATCTTCAAGGTCCCTTCCAACCTTCTATGATTCTGTGTCTCTATGATTCTGTGGTTCTGTTCTACTCTATTTGGCCTTCCCAAGGCCAGTGCAGGTTCATAAAAACAACAGCCCTCCTGGATCTGAAGGTCTGTCACAGAGGAGAGGTAGAGCCAGATGAAGGGAGATCCTAAATGCAAATCCAAGCTGATAGCCACAGGAATGTTCATCTTGGTTCCCAAGCAGAGGAGTCAGCCATCAGGTTTAGTCAATTCCTCTGTCTGTTTCTAGGAAATAATTCTTTAATATTGTGCCAAATAATGTGTCTTATTTCTATTCTAATTCTTAGTGAAACTAGTTATTTTTGTATCTGCAATTTTCACTCTCTCTTCTGAGACATATCTGTCCTGGTTTCAGCTTCCTAGTAGCTGGTGAAGTGCTGTTTTGGATTCAATATGAGAAAAATGTAGATAACACACTAATGTTTTAGTTGTTGCTCAGTAGTGCTTAACCTATATCAAGGACATTTCAGTTTCCCACGCTCTAGCAATGAGAGTGAGAGGAAAGCTCAGGTGTTTACAAACAATTTGCTGGGTGAAGGTATGGGGTTAATCTTTGAAATGGGTCTTAATGTCTGTACTAATTTTGGGCAGCGGGTCTGTTGCAGAGCCCGGACAGCTCGGCTCCTGAAACAAACAAGTGGGTCCGCACAAGCTGGAGTTCCTGAGTTTTGGGCTTGAACAGGAAGCCCAGTTAGCACAGATGCTGCCTTTGGACTTTGCTGTTCATAGCATCCAACCAGGATGGCAGAGACAGCAGCCAGGACAGCTGGACACGGGTGGGACCCATCACACTCGGGTCAAGGTCTCTAAAGCCCCAGAGATCTGGACTTCTCAGCTGGAAGAAAAGAATGGGAGACCCCGGCTATCAGTAGCCATGAACAAGGATCTCTAGTGATTAATGGACTAATAGGAACAGTCACCGGCTGCTTTATTCTGTGAATTTACTTGCCAGAGCACCCTGAAGCACAGCACAGTCCAAGGAGCCCCTCCAAACCCTGCTGCTTCCCGAGCACAGATAGCTCTTCCTCGCCCCTCTCCAGCGCTTCTGGAAGTATCTCCCTTCTGCAATACACCCACATTCTGGGGGGGGCGGGAGGAAACAGAGATGAGACCCCAAAAAATCCCATTTCTCCCAGGAGAACGGGCGGGAGCCAGGGCGTGGCTGAAAATCCACCCACGATGCCAGGCAGGGGCAGCAGAGGCAGAAGCAACCCATGGATGACCAGCAGTGCTGAGGCTCCATGGCGTGGGCAGAAGGGAGGAGACGGCCCCGTTTTGTCCCGGTTTGCCCCGTTTTGTCCCGTTTTGTCCCGTTTTGTCCGGTTTGTCCCTGTTTGCCGGGGCCTGCCCCGCCTGGAGCGGCCCCGCGGGCGCGGCTGCAGGCCGGCCGGAGCGGGCCTGGCCTGGAATCTGCAGCGGGCGGTGGGAATTTCCACCCCGAAGGAAGCTTTGCTTTTGCCAGGGCGCTGAGGCAAGCTGGGAGACAGCCTGGCCATCTCCAGGCTGTCTAGGAACGAGGGACGCTGCCAGTGCGGCTTCATTTTCATAGAAATGGTTCCGGATACTTTGGGAACTCCTGTGGCACGCACATGGGCGTGCCCAGGGTAACATCCTTCTCCGTGCTCAGGTGGAAGGGACGCAGCCATATTTTTCCTAATCAGCATTAATATCAACTCAATTACAGCTGTCTGACACTGCAGAGCAAATCACAAGATCCAATGCAGAATAAATCCCCGTCATCTGGCTTTAAATACCAAACAGCATAAACCTGCCAGGACTTTTAGTTTTTTAAATTAAACTGTTTGGAGTGAAATGGCCAGCAGAGAAACAGCTCCAAAATATCCTGGCCAAATACAATATCATTTAATGTGACGGGAGCTTGAAAGCCCAAAATGCCTTTCTCCATGCCACAGCGTTGTCCTTTGCCATCCCAGGCACATGAGACAGAGATAAGGAATACTCTATACCCCACAGAGCTGCCGTGTTTTCTGAACTCAGTGCTGTGGAAGGGAAATTCCCACTTCCAGCCTCCTCAGCTCTCCAGATCTCCTGCCCCTGGGCCCAGTCCAATGTAGGCAAACCAGTGCCTGAGCAAGCAGTGAGAGGTTTCTGATGTTTGTTTACATCGCTGGCTCTGTCTCACCACGTGGTTTCCCATCTGTTTGGCCATGTACACGTTAATCCCAGTGAAAACCAGAACTTGGCACATCCCACATCCTCACACAGGCCACCAGCCCCTGATGTTTTCATTGAGCATATATAGAGTTACAAGCAAAATCTAAGCACAAAGATGGAGGAAGGAATTCAAGTCTTTGGCAAGAGGCGTTTTTCCAGTTGGGAAATGCATGGGAGTTTTCAGCTTTTCTGGGAAATCTCAAGCCTTCTTCCCTAGTGAAAAAAATTATTTTATGGGGAAACACCCAATCCCCCCAGCAGCCACAAGGCTGGATACCTGCTCTGTGGGGTGGCAATGCTCTCCTGTCCTCCCACTCCTGGAAACATCACCTGGGGGTCCTGTCATTCCCATGGGCAACATATGTGGGCAGCAACTGTATATGCTGGCAAAAAGGTATTTTCAAGGCTGTGTTCTTGCCTGTGATTCTTCTGCCTGCCCCTTTCATGCTCACACAAAGCCTCTTTGGTCTTCATTTTAGAGGGCCCAGGAACTCCTGTGTTACCAGCAATACCAGTAGCATCCCTCTGCTAACAATACTGAACAAGGGGAATTAAACCCATTTTGAGCATTTTCCACCCTAAGCAAGGAGCTTGCAGAAAAATATTCTGAAATCATTTATCTAAATCCATAATCCTGTTTTACCTGGTGGGTTCTTAGCTGCAGGTACCAACCTGGATCAGCCTGAATGATTTTTTGGACCCTGTGCTCTTTGCTCAGTGCCATTTTTCTGTTTCTCTTGTCTTTGCCTCTCTCTAAAGGAGACTTCTAATGGCAGATAAAGAAAGCTGTCTGCAGCCACCATGGCTGGATCACCACCCACATCCATGCTGGTAACCCCCAAGGAGGAGGAAGCATCCAGCATTGCTTCCAGGCATTGCAGATGTGCCCTAACCTGCTGCAGTAGAGGATGCAATGGTACAAGAAGATGGGGTGAATAAGGCTGGAAAGCAAAACCTTCCTGAATATTCCTCCGTTTTGCAGGGATTGCTCTGGCACAAATGTAAATGCTGCTAATGCCTCTTCCTTCTCCAGAGCTGACATTTCCTGAGCAGAGCTCTCTTCTTTGACCTCTCTCTGTAAATATTGACATTACATTCACAAGAATAATAGATTTCTGTCTACACTTACCACAGCTGAATGTTTCCACCGGGACTGTTGCTACTTTTTATGGCTGGAAATACACCTGCACCAGCTGTGAGGCTCTGCAGAGCCCCCCGGCTAGCCGAAATCCTCCAGGCTCTTAACAGACCACCACTGCCTCACCATCGTGAAGCCCTGACTCATCTTGAGACAGTGGGAAAGAATATTCTCCTGACCCTTTCTTTTTATTGGGTAAAGAGAAAAACCCCATGAATCTGACTATCTTTCTCCTAAATAATTTCCTCTGTACAAAGCACATGATCCCAGGGCAGGCATCCAGCATGAAAAATGACTTGCCTGTCACACATGACCCATACAGCCCTCCAGAATAATCCCACAGTGATGCCTGAGCCTCCCAAGGAATATTCCTCCCAAGGAAGAATATTCCCAAGGAGGAATATTCTTAGGTTTTGGTTTTCCAGTAACAATCCAGCTATTTCTCCCCAAAATGAGATCATTCCCCATCCCCATCACCCAGGGATGAGCCTCAGCACTTGCTCTAATGCTTTGCCTCCAGCAAAACTTCACTGCAAAGCATTGCTTTGCTCTTTCTGCTCAGGGTGGTGTTTCTTGCCATGCCAGAGGCCTCCTTTAAAAGCAAAATGATTTGGTGAAGCCTAAAAGCAGCTTTCTAAGTCTCTGCTTTCCATAATATGAACATTTGGCAGGCTCTTGGAGGCAGCTTAAGGCCGGCCTTCAGGGGGGCAGTGCTGACTGGAGTGCAAGCACCGAACAGTCCACTTGAAAAAGAGCACTCAGGAGCTGGTTTTGCACAAATACCTGTTTTTCCCAGTTGCCTCAGACCCTTGGCTGTCATATTCAGACCTTTGTTCCCCCCCTCCCTCTCTGTCCCTAAATGCATCCTGTTGTAACACAGTCTTTGCCTTTCCCAGGGTCAGCACAACACCCTCCGGAGTGGAGGCGGCGTGGTACGGATGTGCCAAAAGCATCCTCTCCTTGCTGCCAGCTCTGGCTCCACACACAGGAATAACCATCCCCCCCCTTTTATTTTTTTTTAGACATCTGGCATGCACTGAGCAGGAAAAATATGGCAAGCTGGAATTTCCTTCACTGGGAGAAGTGCACGCTGTTGTTTGGGCCAAACCTAAAGTTTCTCACTTATGATTTTTGCATATGAATGGGAATTCAGGCTTGGTCCCTGGAGGGACCATCATTATGTGCATTAACAGACAGCTGGGCTTTAGAAAAAGGGGGAAAGCAGAAAAAAATGGATGTTTATTCTGTACTTAGGCAAATTCATATGAGGGGAATCATCTCCCATTCTCGCTGCAGCACACTTTACTCTCTATATACACTCAATATATTCACTCATCAAGGCATATTGAGTAGCTGCTTATTAGCACAAGTTTGGTTCCCTTTCTGCATCCCTCAGACACACACAAAAAAATATAAGTCCTCAGTGTGGCCCATCTGGAGTGATTCTGTAGCTTTCTCTTGTCTGGGGGAAGCACAAGATCATATTTCTAGAGCATTAAATTTGCTTTGATAAAGGCTTTTATGTTTTTTAAAATATATTTTATATATTTTTACAACATATTCTCATATATTTTTATAATCTCCCTTCATGCTATCACGTCTCAAAGCTGGGAAATTTGCACTGCCCTGTGCCCTTCTGGTGAATGTAAAAGGGCTTTGCTGAGAGTCAGATTCTAATGAAGGTAATTCCAATCAAATCAAATCAAATCACAGTGCTGAGGAAACAAAAAAAACCCCATTCTTTCATTAGACTCCTGATTTATCAGCTCCTATAAAGTCACTGCTTCATCAGTGGGATGTTTCTGCAGTGAGCATAGAGATCTTTGTTTTCATCTCTCCTTTAGACAATAAGATCTCTCCTCCCCTTGAACAGGTGAATAATACTGAAAAAAGCTTACACTGAGATAACAGTGTCATCTTTGGGGACCAGATGCCCATACAATGCCATCACAGATGGAGGCATGTCACCTTGCTGCCTTTTCCCATTTTTGCCTGTTTTTGTTTGTCTGTTTGCTTTTTTTCTTTTTATTTTAGCCCATGGGGAGCCCAACGTGGCTGCACAGAAAGCGCCACAGCTGGGTACTTCCCTTCCCAAGCTGTGCTCAGGCTTCCCACATTTACAGAGATCACCGGGATACTTATCTGGCTTTTTCAAGTCTTATTTTTACACCCAAGCCTGCTTCCAGTGATCAGGTTTTATCTGCTTTGGTTTTTTCCCTCCCTTTTCAGGGGCATTGGGAAGTGACTGTTGCCAGACCAGCTTGTGAAGCCCTGGGGAGCTCAAATCCCCCCTATCACAGAGATGTAAATAGTGGCACTTTGAAATAAGCTGAGTTTTCCAAGGGAAAGTTCTGGCTTTAAAGAACTAGGGTGCGGAGCCAAGAGGGCTCACAGTATCCCTGGCTGGTACCTGGGGGTCTCAGCCACGCATTAGAGGTATGTTTCTGTTCCTGAAGAAGCTGAGCTGTTTATCAGCTGCTTATCAGTTACAGCCATGAGGATCTCTGGAGCGTGGATGATGAATTAGTGGGAGGCAGGGCTCTCTTCTGCCCTCCTACCCTCTGCAGCCCAAGCCTGGGTCTGAATGCTCTCTCTTGCCATAATTTATTTCTCCATTAAATTTCTGACCAGGGCCCTGGCTTTGCAGCTATTGCTGTCAGCCTTTTGTCTTTCTGATTATGCTAACAGCAGCACTTGAATGCTAATTGCCTTCCCTGATGAAACAATCACACAAATTCGGGGTCCTGGGGAGGGATGGACAGTACACGAGGGCTTTGGCCCTGGTGTAGGGGATGCAAATGCAGGGGTCAAGGATTCAGAATCTCTTTGGCTGCTGCATAAAATGGGAGGCAATGAAGCACAGCTCGCAGGGATGGGAGAGGGATGGCTTTTGCAGAACTGATTTCTGTGCCCTGAAGCAACCGTTCATGTTGATTTGGGACACTGCACCTCTAGCACTCCCCTCCCAAGGACAGCCCAGCTTTTTCTCTGCCAGAGCCAACAACCTTTCCCTACACAGAATATTACAATATTTACAATTAAATATTAGAATATTTACAATTATTTTATTTGATTGTTTTCTCTGGGATACGTGTAGTTGTGGCTACAAAAAGATGTTGGCTGTATAGCGCTGTTCTCCAAACCCTGCGTGTCAAAAGGATGAAGGGACCATTGATGCTTCCCCTTCCCCTTGCTGGGCCAAGGGAAGGACTCACATGGGCATGTTCAAGACCTAAAGTCACCCAAACCCAGGTTTTAGCAGCTGATGAGCAAGGCAGTCCTTGTCCTGGGCTCAGTGTGCATTCAGCTGCTCACAAACTCTGGCTGTGAAACCCTGGTTTTCCACTCCGAAATACTAAAAGCTCCCAAAAGGGCCACTGTTTTCAAGCCAAGTAAACATTTTTTTTCCCCACCTGGGCACCATGGATTGACCTTTAGGTCTGTGAGTGTCTTTCAAGCCCAAAAGCAATGGCCAAGCCAGGATGAAAGCCATGCCTGTGGCTCCCTTCCATCTAATTTCTCCTCATTCCTTGCCAAATGCACATTCCCAGCCACTTTTTCCAGTCCCTTCCCTGCTTTGATGGCTGGTGACTGCCCAGTGGGATGGAACTTAGGGGATTTTAGCACTAGTGAGAACACCCATCTCTTCTGCAGCCACCAGAGCACTGCCTCCCTCCTCTCCTGGCTGGGTCATTAATTCCTCCTGGGACAGGAACACTAATAAAGGCCAAAGCCTTTCCAGTGCTACACCTTGATCATCTCCATCCATTCCCCCCGTCTGGATGAAAACACTCTTTTCTGCCCAATCCAGTCTCACTCCTTGATTATTTGGTGTCATTCATCATTTATTAGCCCTAATTCTAATGCCCTAATTCTTGTCTTAATTAAGAGGTGATCACCCAGTGCTTCTGCATGTGTGCGCACATGTAGCCATGCATCTCTCTCTACATATGTATTCCATATATACATATATGCCTCCTTCTCCCTCCTCCTCCAATAACTGGGTCCAGCCATGAATCTTATGCCATTTGAAAGGTATTAGCAAGCCCTGAGGAAGTCCTGAGCTCCTACAGATCTCATGGAAAGGGACCACAGGAAGCCACTTTGACAGCATTTTGCCCACCGGATGGGGGAGGCTGCTTCCTATTTTATTTATTTTTTTTAATGAACACGTAATTTCCCTTTTTTTCTCCCAATGAAACATTTTTACCTTGCATGACCTTTTTCTCAACAGCTCCACACACCATATTTCTTGAGGAGTAAATGATTAAATTTTAGAGCCTGTAGTTTCATGTTTAAATGTCAAGCTTGAAACACAGACCTCAGAAGAGAAATCCTAGGATTTCTATTTTCTTGTAATAAATATGGTCTTTACTGGGACCAAACCAAGAAAACGGCAGGCAGCCTATCTCACAGGTTTTCTGCATTTTTTTTTTCAGCTTGGAAGATTTTTTTCTTTGGTTTTGTAGTTAAAAAATAAGCTTTGAGAGAAATAAGTCATCTTTACCAGCACAAATGCATCTGCTGGCCATTTAAGGGGGAGCTTGAAGGGTTCTGGGGTCAAAAAAACCTGGTTAGAGCTGATAATGGGTATGAAAGCAGCACACTGGTGTAAGAGAGCATCTCCTTCTCTTAATTTGCTGGATGTTACTACAGCTGATGCTATGAGTAACTGAGCTGACCCCAGCTAGAGGTGAGGAAATAAAGGAGTAAGGAAGTCACCTACATGGGTGCCTTGTTTTCCTCCATGGCTGGCTCACAGGACTTTATGGGAGGAAAATAATGAGCCATATGTTAATGGGGTGTCAGAGGTCACTGTGGGGGCCTGCAGCCACCAGCATCCAGCAGCTCCCAAAGGAATTGCACCAGATGATCCCAGAGGCAGTCATATTGTAGAGACAATGGGTGCCTTCAGAGAGCACCACACACTTCACACCTGTGTCTCCAAGGCTTTTTTCCCCTGGAAACCCTATGGCATGCAATAGCTGCAAACACACCCTGGTCTGCTATATCATGGCTGCAAAATGAGCAAAGCTTTTTGCTGGCCACCTTGCTGCTCTGGCTCCCTTTTCCTACCCGATCTCAGCCTGGGATTGTTTTGATATCTGTCTTGATGTACATGAAATTTAAGCTCTGTCAGCAGATGCATTATTAAAATTGCACACTTGGAAGCACACATGCACCTGCTGAGGGAACTGCAACAGGGAACACCACGTTTTCAGCACTCATCCCCGCACTGCACTGAGTTTTCCAGCGGCATCCTCTTTTTCCAGTGTTACCTCACTCTGAGCTGTCTCTCTGTGACCCGGTGCCATTCTCTTTCTGCACTGACCTATCTGCTGGTGCAATAGTTTGTCCTTGCATCTCCATAAGTCCCACACCACATCTGAGGCACTGTGGATAAGGTGGTTTCTCTCCTGCCACCCACACATTTCACCAAGTAGAATGACATGTGCCCTTCTCCAGTCCTCAAGGTCCATAGGTCCATGTCCCTCCACTTACCAGCAAAGATTAATTGTTCTGGCATGAGGTTGTGCTGTTTTGGCTGCTTCTTAATGCACCTGAGGGTGACTTTGAGAAGGCCCTGTTGACTTGAATAAATTTATCTTATTCTTTAATATTTTCTGCTTGTTGGTTGCAACTTTCTTTTTTTTTTTTTTTTTTTTGTGTGTGTGTGTGTGTGTGTGTGTGTGTGTGTAAGTATCCAGTCACACTTTATGCATGGCATGCTATTTATGCAGCTCAGCCCATGAAAAATACATGAAGAGTCCCTTGCTCTTGCTCCCCACAGCTTCATAAATCTTGCATTGCTTTCTGCATGGCAGCTCAGCTTCATGGGGTGATGGGGAGCAGCCTCCACACTGCTCCTGCCCTGGGGCCACAGCATCCTCTTGGGATTCTGGCATTACAGGCTTGAACCCTTCCAGGTTGGCAGAGGAGGGGAGAGGTTCAGAGCCCCCTCAGCCCCATTTTTATATTACTGGACAGGAGAATAAGTCCAAGTTACTGTTTAGCTGCCCTGCAATGTCTCCAGCACAGCCATCATCTTGGCATGCAATTTATTTCAGTTTTACTGAAAACAAGAGTCATGAAGAGAATATTACCCTGAGCACAGCTTGTTAAGCATTCACAAGAGCTGTTTGCAACTCGAGATGCAGCTGTGCATTTGTTCAGGGACCAGACAGAGGCTGTGCAGAAGAACCGCCCAAAAACAAGTCAGGCATGAGCAGAAGGACCCACTTTGAAGGAGAAGCACCTTACCTTTCGGTGCAGGTAAATTTACTAGCTGGTGCCCACGAAGTGCAAGTGCCTTTTCTCAGTCTGAGCCCAGCAGAGGAAAATGACAGGCAAATACTGATCTGAAATTTGTTTAAGAGCTGGTCCCAAGCCACTCTGAGCACAAAGGCTCGTGGAAATTGCCTAATTCCTTAGTTCTCACTTAAGATGGAACATTGTGGAAGGAGTTTGCAGCCAACTCTGATTTTTAATGAAAGTTTCCCCATGACTGTATTTTTCCCTTAGCAGGCTCTCTGCCTCCACGAAGCTATCAAGGATGCTGTCTGCGTGGGCAAATGAACAGTTCTTCCCTCTGTCCTCAGAGCCCCTCTGATTCCTTGCAGCATCTGCCACCATCGTGATCCAGCAGCAGACAACCTGAAGCTGAACAAAAAAACACTGAGAGGGGACTGGCACGTCAATCCAGAACGATTTTATCCAAGCTGCTGACAACCTCAATTTGCTAACCCAATTGACCTGTGCTCCCTTTAATATATAAGGCAGCATTCCCCTGCTGTCCCAGCCTGTCATGCCTTTCCTGGCCACGGTGTACCACTACCCATCATCTGCCACAGCTTCTCGTCCTGTCAGGAGACACACTATCCATGTCTGCACCTCTTCCCTTTGTCCTCTAGCAGTGGATAAGAAGATGGTGGCTGCCCATCACCACCTCCATGAAGACCTTTCCCAGGTCACTCTTTTCCCCCTCAGACCTCAGCCTTTCCCACCTATAGCTTTTCTCACCTCTCTTTAAGGCTGGCCCGTGCTCCTCTGCAGCATGTGGTTGCCCCCAAATCCATGGAGCAGGGGATGTGGTGGTGGGTGCTTCAGCTGGTCATGGACTTGCTGGTATCCCTCCCATAAAAATTCAGAGAAAAGTCACATCTTGGGAAGAAAAACACTCACAAAAATATGGTATTTCTGAGGGATATGTGGTGAGGGACTGATCTGGGGCTTTGGCAGGCCCTTTGCCCTAGAAACTAGACTAAAAAAGCGTATTTTACCCCCAAAACAGAGAAAAGTGGGAACAGCCTGTAACAAGGGCAGATGCATTCCTGTGGGTCTACATGTCTCACTCTTCCCAAAGGCCACTCTTTCACTCAGGGACCACAAGAGTAGGACCAAATCTGCATTTAGGAGAGAAAAATACAGAGAATTGATTTCCTTTCCATGGAGGGAAATCCTGACGCTTTGTGGAAAGTCGAGGGGTCAAGCGTACGTGTGATCCACGACTGGATGTTGCTGTTAGTCAAAGGTTTTTATTTTTATGAAAAAATAGAAAATTTCGCATCTTACACTACAAAAAACCCCCCATGTACACAAACAAAATGCACAGAGAGCACCCAAAGAGGGGGAAAGGGGAGGAATAAATACAGCAATGCTACAATCTCCTATGAGTTAAAACTCTGATGCAAGGAGCTGAGACAGAGGCTGCAGCTCTGGCAGTGCTGGATGCACCAGCTCCTGCTCTACCTGCTCTAAGGAATTACAATAAAGGATTGGCAACTAAGTGTTAATCCTAAGACTGCTACTGATATATTTTACACCTGCCTTAACATCTAGTTTCAAGTCCACAGCAGTCCAAGGAGTCACAATTTCTTGAGCACTGGGACTTTCTACATTATATTCAACACTGAATAGACAAAACAATTTGACCCTTATTTTTTATTCTTCTCACTATTAACGTATAGGAGGAATAAATAAAATTTTCAACTGATTTTTCTCCCTTTTATATCAGTCTTCCTTTTTAATGCTGAAGTAGTTTTTCCAAGGGTAGCTACACAATGAAAGGGCATCAGTCTATACAAGCCATTCTTGGCGACACTTCTTTCTCCCAAAATGAAAAACTGTATCAAAAAAAGCCTGACCACCTTTTGGATCCTTTGAAATACCTCCCTACCTCCCTCTCAATTATCAGCAAAATATACTGGAAAAAACAGAATCTGTTGGCTCAGCTGAAGCAGTAGCGAGCTGGAAAAGCAAAGTGCTTGGACTTACCAACTTACCATGAGCAGGAAATCCACCTTTCCAAGAACATAACCAGCCAAATGTTGCTGTCATCTTGTCCTGCTGCATCCCAATGCATAAAATCATGCCCAACACACAAAGTTCTTGCAGTTCTCAGATGGGAACTGAAAACCTCCATTGTCTCTGTGATTTGCTCATGGACATAGAAGCTGTAACCTTTGGACCCTACACATTAAAACAACATTTTATTTTTAGCCCCGAGACAAAGTCTATTATACAGAGATTTATAGCAAGAACAGCTCTTGAAATAAATAGAAAAAGTTATTTATTTATTTATTGGAAGCGAGAAGAGGTGCCCTATTTACAAATGCAGTCTGGCTTAAGAACAGTTTTGTTTTCCACTGCTTTGTCATTTTGAACGTTACTCCAGCATCTGGTACGTAGTCCAGCAATACAAATGATGAAAAGAGGATTTTGGTTTTAAGAGCCCAGGAAAAAAATGACCGAGTTCAACTCCTCCCACAGAGCCAACAGGACAGGAATGAGTGGAGATGATGGGCAGGAAGTGCTACATATTTGCTCACAGCATCTCAGTGCCACCAATGGATGCAGGCAAACGAACGATTCCTCCTGATGAAATGAGCTGTTTCTGTCTTCCTACATGTATTTTTCCCAAGTGTTGCAGAGAGGGAGGCACAAATAATCTCAAGACTCTTCTGCTGACAGCTCTAATAATCTTATTTATTATACGACAAATCTCTTTTCTGTGTCGAAATTGTTATGTCTTGATACCCTCTTCCTCTTTTGTGGTCTGGTGGCTGCCAAAATGAAACAATGGGATGAGAAATGACACTATCAAGATTTGTTAGACCTTGTAGTGGCTCTTTTCCCTCCTATTTCTCCTGATTCCTGAGGAACTCAGCAGTTGCAGAGGCGAAGGGGGCCATTTCAGGACAGGAAAATATTGCCTGAAGAAGCCCTGCTGCTAAGGGAAAAACCAGTCAACCTCTTCTCCTAGATGCTTCCCTTCTTTAAAAAAACATTCTGTGTATCAAATCTCATCCAAAGGCTGGGGGAAATTAAAGAAAGACTTTGAAACAGCTCCAGGTGCCTTGCAACACCTGTTTCTGCAAGACATGAAGGACACAGGCCTCCTTTTGGCTGTTTGAGCTCTTTGGGCTCATAGCAGCACTGGGGATGAAGGAAGCTACAGCAAGTCTATATATTGATGTTATTGCTGAGGGAGGATGCCACAAGATGCTATCCAAACTCTAAGGAAGCAATACATTTACAGAAACAACAAACCCTTGCAATCCACTGAGCTGTTTTAAAATCCTTATCAAAGTCTTCACAAAATAGAAGCCCAACCTATGACTACCAAATTAACTGTGCTGTTTAATCCTATCTACAATAAAAATAGGGGGAATATTTCTTGGTGTAATTCCCAGGGGATTGGGTTGCCCTCAGGTCCCCTGAAAATGCCAGCCATGGGCTTTAATGGATACACTGAGCCCCAGCTACAGCCAAGTCCTGACCTGAGCTGTGCCAGCCCAGGCAACTGGCATCTCCTTGTCCTTAGGATGCCATCACTGTGACCATGTTGGGCTACTCTGCTCTTCCCTCCCCTCTGTGCTCTGTCACAAAGCGGCCAGGTCCACAGCAAACCTAGAATGCTGAGAGACAGCTTGGGACAATACAGTTCCAAAAATAATCCCACTCCATCACTCTGCGGGAAATACTACAAAATCTCCACACTGGATGCCACAGGCTCATTTCCAAACTGTGCCCCAGGACTTAACCAACATCATCAGAAAAGGAACAACAAAACTCCTTCCTTTCAGCTAAAATCACCTCATGCTTTCTCTCCTGGGCTCTGGGAACAGAGGCGATGGCTGCACTGGGTGATGGGTGCTGGGCTGAAGCACCTGTGCAGAGGCAACCCCATGTCACCTTTGGCCAGGACACAGAAAAATTAATGCCACGTTGTCGCTGGAGGCCATCAAGAACCAGATGTTTTACTTCTCTTCTTCTGGATGTCCTCAACCCGTGGTGTAAAACAAGAGGGGGGCAATATCTTTTATTTAGAGCAACTTCCTTCTACTTCATATACATAATGAAAACTCCTGAAAGCTTTATGTATTGGTCAAACCAAACTGCAGCAAAAGTACAAAGCATAGGGGTAACAGAAAAGGGAGACTGAGTAAAAGAGGGAGGAAAGAAGGAACAAACCAAGGAAAGAGCCCCAATCTTGTACCTGATGCGTAGCAAACTGTACAGTATATACATCTTCAATATGTATTATCCTCCCCAAAGAGCAAATAAAAAGAACTTGGTAACACAGAAGGAGGAAAACAAAATATACACCCTGTATTGTATTTGCCATGGAGCAAGCGACATGTTTATATGCTAGTCTTCTCTATAACTTAATGCTGTGTAACAGCATATTTTTTTCTTTTCTTTAAATTTACAAAACAAAATATCTATCGAGAAATAATCTAATCATATTGCTCTTCAATACACTTCTGTAGACAAGTAAGACTCGAAGTTATACTTCAGCAAACTGCAGCTACTGGGAGTCCATGAATGGCCACAAAAATCTGCCATTCAAGTCAGTCCTTGGAAGCATTACCATGTGCTGCTGTAATTCAGTATACAAAGGTGCTATATATATAGATGTACCTCCCATGTACAGACAACACGTGGTGGAAGGCTTGTCATCACCGCTGAAGCTTAAGAGACTGGTTAACCTCATGTACAGCAGACTCGTTTCCACGTTCCATGCATCTTACATTGACTTCATGAAAATGAGGACACAAATAGGAAGAAAAGCAAAACTTTAGTCAAACACTGCTTTAGAAATGCTGCAGCAGAGGCCAATGTCCTTCAGTTATAGAAATCACTGAATTTCCCTTTTTATCTTTTCTTGGGTTTTTTTAGTCAAAATAAATCTCAGGGCTAGAGTACAAAGTGCAGGACCGACCCACTTGAGGAAGCAACTTTAAAAACCGTGTTACAACGGCACCATCCCATTCACCAACTGGACCTTCATCTCTTGAAGGCTGTTCATTATCTTCTTCTGGTGACCAACAAGTGTCACTCCCAGACGTCTCAAATCCCTGTGGGAGAAAGCAGACGTTGGTTCCATGGACCTCTTAGGCACACGTCGCCGCGCACACCACGCGCCGCATGCGCTGCTGCTGCCAGTGCCTACCTGTTATCACTGGCAGCTCCCAGAGCCAAGTTTAGTTGGCAGGTTTTATTTTCCCCATTTGTAAATTTTTTCTTTTTTTTATGGCTGACAGCACCTCAGAGAGGTGATGTGCTTTGAATGAGATCACCTCGCTGGCCAAGGAGCAAAGTGTCAGCATCATCTTTGGCCAAGGATTCTGCTAGGCGTGAAAAGTCCTATTTCCAATAGAAAAGCCATGTAAGGAAGCCCATGTTGCTGTTTCCTCTTCTCATAGGAGAGGCTGGTATTTGATCTTGGATATGAGCAGTGAGGAGTGAGGTCAATCCGTGCTTTCTTCCTCTTCAGATGAGGGAAAGCCAAAGAAACACAAGTGGCAAAAGCCTCCAACATGGCCACCATCCTGATGACTCCTTAAAGTCAACAAGAATTAACAAAGCAGCTCCCCTTTGGGTCTTTGCAAATCTTCCTATAAACCCACATGTGGTTTTGCTTTGGAGAGGTGAATTCTAGATGCCAAGGGCATTTGTGTTGATTCTGCCTACTGGGCTACCACTACAGGAAAGCTGTAAAATAAGACAGTTAATGTAAAATGCAGGATCAGTAGCAAAGATTGTTTGCATCAACTCCACCCTCCAAAATTCAGGTGTATAGACGAAGGTAATCACTTTCATGTGATTCATGTGAATGGCATTAAGAGGCACCTCCAGGGTATACAATTTATCCCATCCAAAGACAGGAGTGGGAACCAATCTTCTGGAGACAGCACAGCAGGACCTTGGGTTATCAATGACACCTCTAAGCCAGGTAAGGCCATCAGTTATGGCAGAGTGTAATTATAGAAATTTCTTACTGGGTAGAAAATGTTAACAAAGAAATTGTAGGAATAAAAGCTCAGCAGAAACATCAAGACAGTTGCATACATGTTTCCAGCCCAAGACACAGAAGCTGTTAGAGAAGCAGGTTGACTATAAGAGGTATGGTGTTTTGTCTGAAGACTACCACTGATAGAAGAATATCGGTCCCTCACTTTCTACCTGCAGTCTGGAGTGAATTAAGGATGTTTCTAAGTTGTGCCTTACGGTCCTGGCGATACACTTGTGAATCCCCAAGCTGCTGACACCCTGTGTGCAACTCTTAGGAGAAAGTTCTCCACCAAAAGCCACTGAGATGTGGCCTTGATCACGCAGCTGCTTTTTGGAAACCATGCTGCTGCATTCATGCAAAGGCTGGAAATCCCCAGCAACACCTGGGAGCCCAACCACCACCTGAGACATAATTGCAAACCTGGCCTACAGTTCACAGCAGGGCTGTGTGCTGGACTGCAGGAGAGCACATTAAAGCAACAACAAAACATTTTCACATGAGCTACCCATGGAAGTGTGCCTCTCTCAGCAGCTTCACATTCTGGACAGAAACTCCTGTGCAAGTAACAACCAATCATCCACGTCCACAAATTACACAGATGAATGCTGCTTTGAATAAAAAGCAGTCTTGAGTGAAGGCTAATACATTGACACATAATGTTGAAGCCAAAAGCTACATCTGTACTTCTCCAAGGACTGTCATGTTTTCTGCCTTTTGATTTGGAAAATACCAAGTTTTTTGCTTCGGGCTAAACACATAATTTCATTATTGTACCCTTTTTCAGCAATGCTTCTTGGTAAGGGGTACAGAGCAAAGGAGGTCAATGAGACACATCAGCAGTGCTCCTTACCTGGCAGAGAAAAGGCTGCAGCACCTGCAAAAGGTGTCTACCTTCTCAGGGGGACATGCTTTCATTTCTGCCTCCACTGAATTGTGAAACTAGTTCAGCAAGCCATCTTAATAATGAAGGAAAATGAAGTAATGCTATTGTTACATGCAATTTATTTTATGTACACAGCACAGTTGGAAGTTCACACCAGAGATCAAAAAAAATCCCCAAAAAACCAAAACCAAAAAACAAATCAACCCCTGAAACCAACACAGTATAGGACCTGATTTTTAAGAGACAACATCCATCTTCCCCCTGCTGAGTCCTGCTCTGCTGGCACTTTTTGAAAAATCAGCTTTTTTTTCCTCGGGTATCTAAAGTGCAAGCTGAGCTCTTTTGAAAATCCAGTACCACGTATTTCATAGATGTGTAATTTCTGACACTCTCGCATGTTTTGCTGGAAAAAAACAGCCTCAAACTCGGAGAAAAGCATGCATGTCTTGACCCTTTACACACAGCCCCATCAGTCCAATAACTCCCCCACCCAGTTCACTACACAGCCTTTTTTTCTGCCCATATAGTATCCCCTTAACTCAATATCCTTGAGGAGAGTCTCATTGATTTACAAGAGAGAAAGAAGAAAAAAGAATTTCTGGTTTCAATACATTAACTGCTCACCAGGGGATTCAAGTTTTTTTTTTTTTGAGTACCAAATTCTCTCAAATATGAAGCCACCAGCCAAAAACATGGGGGACTCCTCAGAGAGCGGAAAAACACTACTGTGGGGTCTTGCACCTCAGCAAAGATGAACCAGAAGACACAGCTCCTGAACCAGATGCTTGCCAAGTATAAAAATCAGCAGGTTTATTGAAAAGCCACCTTGCACATATCAAAGACAACAACAAAACTTTCTAAAAACTGCCTAGAGAATGTAGGATCTTTAATCCTGATGTTTCCAGCATGACTTACAGCATGTTGCATGCTCCCATGCATCCAGTGCTGAAGCACTTAAAGAGGTGTAAGGCAGAATACAGTTTTGAACAGAACTGGGTGCACAAACCAGCTGGTCTGGGGACAAAAATATCCCCAACAACTTCTGTGCCGAAGGGCTGCAAAAACAACTGCCTTTAAGCTCCAGTCCAGGGTTGCTTGGCTCACGTTACTGCAGCCAAATGGAAATTTCACCGGGCTCAGCTCTGCAGAGGAGATGTGTTCAGACACCCACTGGGGCTTTACAGTAAAAATGTGCATTCCCTGCAGGAAAATGCACAACTGAGACCCGCAGGCACCTGCGATCAGGATCCAGGCTGCTCCTTGCCGTGGGAGTGACCTGACCCCTGGTGTCGGGTTTTGTGTGTGCCTCTGCAGTGGAGATCTGTCCACCCATGTGCTGGGTGGTCTCCCTGCTTCAAAACACTTGGCCTCCCCAGCCACAAGACAACTTTTATTCTTATTTTAGGGAGGAAGTTTATCTTTTCACTTCTTTCATTCATGTAGGGCTGGAAATTAAAGCAGGCAGGAATTTGAATCGCTTGTCAACAAGGTATTATAAGGCTTACCTAAGCTGACCAAAAAGCCAAGGAAATAAAGGGGAAAATTGGTGTCAGCTCATCCCAAGCAGCCTGTACACAGCTGTATGCATGCTGCTCTCTTACCACTGCCTTCCATGGAAGCCCAGCTGCAACATGCCAGTGACAACACGGTACCCCCTTCCCTGCAAGAGCCTCCATTTGCAAGGGTTGAATTCACAGTCTCCATGTTGTAAGAAATAGATTTAAAACATTTTATTTACAAATAGAACTACTTATACACCATGGACCAGTTTGTCAAACACAGTGTAGACTAGGACTGGATTGCCACATAAAATACAACCCCCTCACCAGCCGGTTTAGTCATGCAAGCAAAAGGGCTACAGTCCTGAAAGATCTCCGAGGTCAGCAGCCGTCAGCCTACCACAGGTATTTTGTATTTCACCTCCCATCCAGGGCAGATCTCACCACTCTTCTGCACGTGGTGTAACTACAGCTGCCCATGCAGACTGGGACTACTCATGGAGTTAGTTGTCAGTTTGAGTGAGGGGAAACAAGAAGAACCTCAAAGACCTTCAGACGATGCTAAAGAGAGAGGAATCCGCTTGCTAGGGACATTTGCATGAAATGAGGACTTAAAAAATTTTGTTTTAAGAGTTCATCTGCTCTTACTCATAATTCCCATTCTACTTGATTACAAGATGAGAATTTGTTCAGAAGCAGACACAGCATCAAAATCCCAGGACTGAGATTTCAGGTTAAGAATAAGCATCTAGAGCAGGTGAACTCTTAAATGTTCTTCATCCAGTATAACTTTTAATAAATAATTTATTTTATTTTAGAAGAAAAATATATACAATGCAAAGCAACACAACACATATTATTACAAATATTCAGAGCTCTTCATCTAATAACAAACAACAGGGTGTCCTGAGATTCAGTGAGTACAGATCTTTCAAAAGGTGAAAATATGTAGTCCACATGGTTAGTAATTGGTCCAGTCAAGGGTCAGACTGAAACTCATGTCATGGATCTATCTATTCTTGAGTATTGTCCTGGCAAAGTTATTCTTGCAGTGGATTGAAAGAGCTCCAGACACACTCAAAGTCACTAGGTGGTCCACAAGTTTAAAGAGCAGGTCTGGTCCACTGGAAAGGTTCCCTTCAAGTCTGATATCCAGTTGGAAAGAGAGGGTGGAGGGTGAGGCTCCACTTTTCACAAGGTGATTCATCCCTTTGCAAGAATTAGAGCTAAATGTAGAAATCACTCTTTGTTTGAACACATACATTTTCAGGTCTTTGTTTAAGTAGGCAGAGCTTAGGACTTGGGGTGATATCCATCCATCTTAGATTTTTAATATTTTGCTTTCAGAAATTTGTCACTAATCCTACTCTTTTCTGGAATAAACACATCAAGCCATCAGTTCAGAAAAATCAGAATGGTAATCAGGATTTTGCTTTTCATGCCAGGGGAGGGAGGTTTTTTTTAAAAAAAAAAAAAAGCTGAACATCAACTAAATCAACCAGGTCCTGTAAAGAAGCCACAAGCTGGGCACACACAATTACCAGTCCTGTCAGTGTTATGGCAACTCCTCCTACAGCACTTGTAGTTTTTTTTAACGTAGATTTTAGAAATTCTTTACATTTATCATATGTTTTGTCCTGCTTTTTCTGGCAGCAGTTATCTACCTAATTTCTACATCTGTCTCCTGAATGGTTTGAATTTGGTAAAGATAATTTTTGGTGGTATTTGAAGGCAATCTCTTAAATTGTAAAGACTGTTTTATTGATATCATTTGGGGAAACCAAGCTACTTTCAGATGTTCAGATCATCTTTTCACCCGATCCCCCCAAGTCCCAGCTCTGGAATATACAGAACAGTTGCCTCTATTAAAAATGACAAGGAACATTTAACCTGAATTCTCCTTTGTAGAGTACAAAATGTTTTGTTGCTCCCTTTTACAGGGAGGAAAAAAAAAAAAAAGAAAACCTCCAGAAAACCAACCCCTCTCAGTATATCAACCGTTAAAGAACTTTGCTTGTTCTGCTGCTTGTTTTCTGGAGAACCCATGAGAGTCTCAGCTGAGCCCACCAGGAGCCATTTTCTCCCTTACTTTATTTTTTAAGGGCAGTCTGCCAGTTTACATCAGACTGAATTCAAGACTTCAATACATGGCACTTTTCCTCTTAAGTGCTATGATGGTTTCTCTTTTTTCAACAGCTGAGAATCTGCTGTTTTTTTCTTTTTTTCTACTGTTTCTGAGAGGGATGAGAGAAGTTTTGATTTGGATGGGTACTTGGCCTTTGGATTAATCTTCCACAGGTTTTCCAAAAATAAACCTGAGTGGTGTCAAGCCTTTTTGCCAAGCCACTTCTGCAATGTAAAGGTGTGTGGGCTGACAGAGAACCACCAAACAGGTATCTCTGCAAGAATCTCTGTCCAGGCAGCTGGGGTGGGGAGGGGCAATTTATTTGCTGACATGGATAACTAGCTGAAATAGGTTTCAACATTTTATCAGCTTCAACTGAAATGGAAGATGGATCAATGAAATGCCTCCTTCCAGTTTAAACCCAAAAGCTCTCCCAGGCTGCCAGGCATCAGCTCCTTTGCACTGCTCTGCTGTTCTAGAAGCCCAGAAGAAAGCCGAAGCTGAGCAGCCCAGATATGCTGTCTCCACTGGGACCAGTAGGATGACATTTGGGCCAAAGAGGACATCCTGGGACCTGGTGAGGGGGCCTTCGAGGAGGTTTGCAGGCTGGTGAGAGTCAGAGCATCTCTGGCAGCTATAATTTTATTTAAAGCCTTTCAAACCAACTCACCTTTCTGGTTAGAACTGTGCAGGTAATGGGTTTCTTGGTTCACTGCTGATTGGAAAAACCATTTTAAAGCACTTTTGGATCACTTGAAAAGATTTTGGGGGACTTTTAAAAAATTTCTGGAATACTAAAGAGTAAACATAGGGAAATAGTTAAATTTTAAAGTCAAATTAAGGATCTTACTTCATAATCTGAAATGCCGCACTTCAGGAAATTTGGAGGTTAGGAATACTTTTAGCAGCATGGGATGCTAAGACAGTGTGGAAGGGATAGTAAGATTGTTTAAAGTTATACAAGTAAGTAAGCATCTAATTTGCTGTTGAAAACTACTACTTGGGTTTCAAGTCAACATTTTCTGTGACCCAAACAAAAGCATTTTACTTCTGAGCATTTTATGTAGAGCTCTTGAAACTGCAGAAAATTCTGAAGAGGAACAAGGTAGAAGCCTAATTTTCTTTGACATGACTAATTAAGCCAAACAGCAATAAATCTGTGATGGATTTTAGACAACCTGCATTTTTCTACCAGAAGTTGCTCTGGTTATCAAATTGGGATGGTACTGTGGAGGGGAATGCTCCAATGTTTTCCTTTCCTTATAAATTACTGCTTCATCCTATCCCCCTTCTTCCTGCTCAGCCTCTGGCTAGCCATTTCTGCCACGTAGACTCTGACCAGCCTGGGGATGGATGCCCTCTTCCTTGGTCCATGCTTGCAGATCATCAGTCTAAATTGTGGAGTCCTCAAAAGCCCAAGTAAAGTGACACATAATTGCAGGACAAGACTGGGAAACAACATGTAAGGGTCTCAGGAGCTGAAAAGAGGATCCAGGTAAGAATCCATGCACCCTGATTTCCCTGACAGCTGGTGGAGAGGACTTCTTCCCTAGCTCAGGGTTTTCATGTGAATGGCTGAAAAAAGACTGGATGAGTCCAGATGTAAGGGGCAAATATTGATGGTGTGAGTGGAGCAAGTAAAATCGGAGTGAGAGCCGATATGCCCCTGCACTCCCTCCGTGTATGTAATGGAAAACTGAACTCCATGGAGATGTCACTGACCTGCATCACACTCCTGTGCTCTGTGGTGAGCTCCACAGAAACTCTGGGCAGACAGGAGGAAATGCTGCAGTTCTGTGGGGTAGGGGGATTTTTCCTGGTTTATTCTTAACCCTCAGAAGCAATTCTGTATGTGCAGTGGCAATCTGCATGTGGTCAGAGGAGACACAACCTTCTCCAAAGCAGCAGAGGACAGTTCTTCCCATTCTGCCTTAATGCCTGCAGTGAGCTAAGCTCGAATTAACGCAGCTAGAAAGGCAGGCTTTGAGGGGAGTTTGAGACAGCACAGGCAGCAGCAGGAAAGTACTGACACAACTACACAAGCAAGGCAGGCAATTAAAGGTGCAGCATAGCAAATTAGCAGCCCTGAGGCATTTACCAAGTCATTTGAAAGCTGTTGCCTCAGCTGCAGTCACACCCACCTGCAAAGGCCACGGGCACATTCAGAAGAAAGGGTCTCGTTCAGGAAGCCTGTCCTCTAGAGCTGCGGGCTGCTGATGCTCTTGCATCGGCATCAGCTCTTACCTATTTCTGTTTATGCTGAGTATCATTTCCACACCTTACTGGGCTTCACTGTTCACTCGCTCAGCCATGAAACCAGCTCGTCTGCTGTGAAGCCAGGATGTCTCAGCAGGGACCTATACATTTACTAGTAGGGTAGAGGGTTTATTTTGTTGGTAATCCCAAATAATCAAGTGCTAGTGTGTCAAGAGGATGGCCTGGCAATAACAGAAACTCATGCATTAATTTCTGTGAGTAAAGGAGACAAAATACTGGCTGCCAATGTAGTAATTGTAAATTTTAGTCTTGCCTGCACTTGTTATCAATAGAGATGCTGAAAGGGAAACTGCTGACTGCAAACACAGGATAATGTTTTCTCTTTCTGCAGCCTCATCCTTACATATTCTTGAATGATTTGTCTTTCTCCTCCCTCCTCCCGTTGCAATTCCAAGAAATGAGGTGAAAATGATCTGGACACTACTCACTCTAGGGTCACCTGAGCCACTGCATCCATTGAACTGTATCCATTCTCCATGAAGATCTCTGTGTATCGGCCCATTTTGATGGCTTCCAGCCACTCACCCACGGACCTGTAGGCACCACTCCCGACTGGACTGTGCTCTACCAACAAATTTGACACTCTAAAGGTAAGCAAGAACAAAGAAGCAAAGACAATCAGTATTCAGAGATACACAACGTGACTCAAATTGCTTTCACTTTTTTTATGGTAAAGATGATTCTTCTGTTCCATTTTCAGTGATTGCTGCAGCCTAAATTCTCCTAGCAGGCTTGTATCAAACACAGCACTTCACCTGCAACCTCACTCATTCTTGAGTTAGCTCCTGCCATTTCCAGTCCTCACCACAAGCAGAAAGAGGAGGGGAGGAGTGGCATCCATCCCAGTTACCTCCTAGCCCCAAGCAGGCTCCCCCAGTCACTCCTAATTCAAAGTCTTCACTTTGATGACTCCTGCTTTGCTCTTTTCCTCCACCTTTAAAGCTCATAATTAACTTAAGGCAGCGCAGAGCCTGGAAGCTGAAACCCAAATTACATTTCCCAGCAGCGGCCATCAATGGCAGGCAGCTGTTGCCAGCCCAGGGAGCATTAAACAGTCCAGGGGCTGCTCCTGCACAGCCACGAGGGGGTTTCGGATGCTGACAGCATCCAAGGAGCCTGCAGAGAGCAGCAATGCTCCAGCCACGCTCCAGCCCTGCAAACAGAGGCATGCTCCTGCTCCCACACCCTCACTCCAGAGCCTGCCAGGCAATTGCTCCCTGCTCAGCTATGCCACGCACGGAAGAAGCAATTCAGGCAAATAATAACCCTTCACCACAGCTGGAGCACTGATACAGTACCTGGCACAAGCAGGGTCCAGCACCCCACTAATGATGTGCAGAGAGCAAAGAGGGCTTGTCCAAGGTCAGCCAGGAAAGAAACCAGATCTGTTCCCTTCTTTGTAAAAGGGGACACACAGCTAACACAAGCCCTGCACAAAGATTTTTACCCACAGATAAAAAAAAAACATTTTCCAGGTCAGCCTCTGACGGTGGCTATTACACTTAAAAGACTTTCAACTGGAAGGAGAGCTGGGATATTATATTATTATAGCACTTCAGGAATCTTCATATATTTTATGAGCACATTAGTATTATTTGTTTATTTAATAGCAATGCTGAAGGGTCTAATAAAATGTGAATACTTACAGTACCAAGAACATAATGGCTTGCCATAACATTTTATACACATGAGAAATTCAAAACTCCTAAGTAATCATAATGAGAAGTGGATTTTCATCACTAATGTCAGGAGGTACCTAGTGATACCATAGCACACACTGTAATGTAGAGAGTGACTTCCTCCCTTATTTGCATTAATGAGAATTTCCATAAAGAACACATTACATATATAAAAAAATCCTTTACAGCTGCTCTATATTGAAATTATGATTCATTTGGAATTACTATGGTCTGGGAACAGCAATCTATGAGAACAGAAACATCTCCACAGCCTGACTGTTCAGGTGCTTCATCCATATCAAAAATATCCACAGCAGCTCTGAAAAGGAGAGGTTTGGAATTGCAAGGACCTATTCATGGAATAAAACATCAGCAAAGCGCTTAGCAGCTCAAGGAAATGGTTTCCTGCGTATTTTCCTCATCTGGCATAACAGTTGGGTATAAAAGAGTGCAGGAAACACCATGTAACAGGCTTGGAAAATAACTGTTCTGAGTTGAAAGTAAAAGAGAAACCTCACGTATTTTATGCTGTCATAAACCTTTTCCTGCAGGTTTGCTGGCACTGACATTACATCTAATTGCTAATAAGAATAATTTCTTCTTCAGATGGTAAATGGTAGATGTAAAATAGCCTGAGGAACCAGATCTAGCTTGTATTTAAAAATTAACAGAAATTTCAGGTTCTTCTCTTTCAGTGCACGAAATGCCATGCACAGGGACATGCCACCAGAGGGATGCCCAGATGCAGAAGGTGAGATGTGCCACATGCAGCTGTGCAAGGCTCACTTGGAAGGTGTGGGGACAAAAGACTACAAGCTCACAGCAGTGTATCTGTTTTGGCCCATACCATCAGTCTAACCTAATCTTATCTCCCTCATTCCTGTTTAAAGAAAACAACATATCCTTTTTTGTGTCCCTCCTCTGAGGATAAACTTTTCTGAAGGGCCTTTTCCATGGCTAATCTAGGGAACTGCACTGCCATCAGTGAAACAGCAATAATATACATATATACATATAACATATATATATAATATATATATACATGTATACACACAAACACACATACATATACACATATATATATACAAAACTTTTATATATATATTTATATATATATATATATATATATATATATGTATGTATATATATAGATATATAACTTCTTTATGACCTTTCAGGGGACTGCGTGATCAGCAACACTGATGACTCAAAAGTAAATGTGTGGTTACAGTGAAAATAGAAAAAGCCTCTCCAAGACTATTTAGCTCTTTCTCCCCAAGTGCAGCTTTATTTCTTGATTGTGTTTACTTTACTTGTAGCTGTGTAGCTATTCAGATTCATGTTTAAATACAAATTGTCTGTTCTATTCACTTCATGTGGTTTTAGCAAAGGGTTTGTGTACAGTACTTTGGTAACCAGAGACCTCCTCTTCCAATTACCACGACTCTCACGACTTGTAGTGGTGGCTAGCATGTCTGGGAATAGCTGTGGAAGGATGTACCTGGACATCCATAAGCTTTGCACTCCCTAAGAGCTTCCCCAAGAGACACTCTTCGTTTGTATTACCAAGATAAAGTCAACAGGCAGATAATTGGAGCAGTATTTACTATCTGCCTCATGCACTCAAATCTTGCCTTCTCTAACCTTGCAGCACAGGTAGTTTTGTCACAGACAAAGTACTGCTGAAACTCCTGTTTCTGAAAGAGAGACCACAGTAATTTTCTTTGTGGTAGCAGCGCTGCATTTGGAGTCAGTGAATTGCTCACTTGGCTGCCAACTGCAGCAGAAAAAGTTGATATAAGTCAACTCCCCTGGACATAACAAAGCTGAAGGAACATTCCCCCAAGAGCATGCACTCGGGCTAAATAATCAGAGGGAATCCAGCCCTAGGGGTGGGTGTTCAGACAAAGAGCTTGCTCTGAGAAATGGTTCTGGGCTGAGTCTGTACCTGCTTGATGCATTAACCAACGTCTTCAAGCTGCTGGGGTTACGGATGAGCTTGTCCAACATGCTGACAATTTCGTCAAACTTGGGCCTGCTGTTGCGGTCTTTCTGCCAGCAGTCGAGCATTAGTTGGTAGAGAGCAGCAGGGCAGTCCATGGGACTTGGCAGGCGATAGCCTTCCTCCACGGCTTTAATCACCTACAGGACACAAAACACAAGGCTTTGCTTCCCCTCATCTTTTTCCCAAATGCAAACTGACTTTAACGTAGAACTTTGGGATCAGCAATATGCTCACAAAAAGTCCTGCCACCCCCCAGCTCTGCACATGAGAGGCCAACTCAGTAAGCTCATCTATCTTGCATATTTTCCATGGGATGTGTTGAATAACTTTATTTTTAGTCATTGCAAAATTAATCTAGATAGCCAAGGTACTGCTGCAACCAGGGGGCCAGATTGCCTGGTTGCACTTGTTCAAAGCCCAGTTGTGGTCTCTATGTTATATACCAGGAAACTCCTGGAGCCTACGCTAAATCCATGAAAAAAAGCCTACAGGGCTTTCTGGCATCTTCTTGGAGTGCAGTGATTTTGTTTATTCAGATGTTGGCTTCTTTTTAAATGAACAGGCATGTGCTGGACCACAAATTTGTATTACAGTAATAAAAGTCTGACTGTATTTCAAAAGAGACTTTGAATGCTAATTGATGGATGGATTCGAGGCAGAGGCAGAACAACCATCTCATATATCATTCAATACTGTCTGGGTCTAGTAGTTTCTTAGTGTGGCCACATTTCTGCCAGGAATTTAAAATGTCAGCCCAAGAGTATGTAAATTAAAACCAGGGGAGTTGTTGCACTGATTTAAAATACAAACCATCTATGGTTTTATATCTAAAACAAGTGATAAGCATGTGTGTTGCCTGCCTTCTTGAAAGGCATAAAATGAATAAACGAGGACAGAATTGAAGAACTTGTTTCACCCAGTTTGAGGCAGATCTGTGGCAGAGCTTTAAGCTCAGCAGTTCCCATTTTGAACCACTACAATTTTCAGGAGAATGCAGCTCTTGTTTCAAGCCACAAGTCTCTGTGTCTGTGGCAAGGGAGTCATGCAGCCCATCTTCACACCCTCCACTCCCAAGATTCCTTGATGAAAAGGAGCTGGAAGCAGATATTTGCTATGACCACATGAAAACCACATGTGCTTCACTGTCCACTCCAAAGACCACCTTAAATGCCATTAACTCATTTCACAATTTGAAAACATCCTGTGTTGAAAAAGAAGGCTCTGTGATTAGCATGGAAGTTGTTGTCTTGGTTTTCAGTGGCTAGATGAGTAGTACAGGATGAGCTGTGTCAGGCTAGCACTGCATTTCAGAAGGCTTCAAAATTCAAAATGGATTGTTTTTTAATTGTCCTCCATCACAGAGCTTTTTGTTAAGTGTAAGAGTTGCAGGAATGAGCCAAGCTGACTGAGCAGCAGCAGTGGGAACCTCAAACTCTCTGAGGATGTACATAGCAGAGAAGCAGTTAGGTGAGGCTTTACCATCTCCAAGGGTAAAAAAGCACAACAGAAGATCTGGGCCACAACATGTGCAGTTCTTTTCTGTGTCCCGGGCCACAACATGTGCCCATCTGAGATTTTCTCTTTTGGTGGAGCAGTTGCACCACTTTCCACCCAACCTGCACTTACAAGGAGATCTCTTCTATGGCCTGGCTGTTGCTCCCAGCTCCACCACACTGTGCTATTTATACTCTCTGTTCTTCACACCATGCTTTTCAGCTGGTCCCTGATTCCAAATTTGCAGCTGCTCTATAAAGAAAAAGCTTCAGTGTGGCACAGCCATGAGAATGTTATTTGCTGTGTCCACGTCTGTATTTATAACAATAATGGGTCATCCTCCAACTGTAGCAGAAAGAAAATAGTAGCTAGACAAGGAGCAGACCATCTGGCACCAGATCAGAATATCTGAACTATATCTGCAGTGGGGTTATGCGTGCTGGATATTCCTGGCAGTAACATCACAATCAATAGCGTTAACTCAATTTACAGGATGTCATCCGTCCTGGTGATACAATGTAAATGGTCTCAAAATGCTGCAAGAAGCTAGGATGCTGAAATACACTCTTGCATCTGAAGGTGCCTTCAGGCGTCTAGCAGTAGAGGAGCAAAAAAACCAAACCAACAAAAAACTGAGTCACTTGCAGCCACCACAGTGATTAGAAAATAAGAAAATGGGACATTTCCTGCTCCATTCATTGGTGTGCTTACTGCTTTGTAAGACTTGCAGATTTAGAATTTGCACCTAAGGAGGCACTTTTGTCTCTCTTCCTCTTCTGCACGAGCACTATTCAGACTGGGGAAACTGGATGTTTAGGAGAGGACAATTTGGGATAGTCTATTCCAGTAAACCAAAGCAACACTCAGTGGTGTTTTCATAGATTCACCAGCCTGAACACTAAAAATCAACCACTGTGATTATTTAGCTTATCGACCTGTGCAACACAGGCCACCATATTCCTCTCAATAATTCCTGCATCAAAGCCTTATCTTGTGGTCAAGCCTAAGCATATTGTTAGAGGGCCATCCAGAAACCAGCATGACTTTAAAATGTGATTTGTAGCCTTAAAACATTTTCTGCCCTATTGCACTTCACCTCCTTTAAAGCAAGCCATCTGTAACAGGGTGAGAATAATTTTGCTCATCATCAGCTGTGCTTGAAAATTATGTGCTTTAATTACAAGCCATACAACAAAAAACTCTTGTGCAACAGGGTCCAAAATTTATGTGACCCCCTTTTTCTCCGCACAAAAGCCAATGCTGTATCTAACACCACTGACACTTCTGTCAACACAAGCAGAGGAGGAAAGAAGAGGAGGCCTTCAGGAGCTGAGGGGGGATGAATTGCATGAGAAATATGCCACAGCACTGAATTAAGTTCCTATGCCACCACCATCCAGGCACTTACCAGCTGCACAAATGGCAGAGGAAAGTAACACAGAGGTTACACAAGCAAGGCCGAAGCAGGAACTGATGCTCATAAACATCTCAGTAGTCCTTTGTTTTCTGCTTTCACTCCAGGTAAGACTGTGCCCCACAGAACGTGGAGGCATTTGGGCTTTTTGGAGCAGTCATAGTGTTATGATTCAGACAAGGGACTCCCCTGGCCACAGCCCATTACCTCACTGGCACCGTCTCAATCTTAGCCTGGCATTTACTGAACAACATCTGTGCTATGCCAGTACATCAGCATTAAAGATAGTTACAGTGCTCAGTATGAACGAAAAACCTTGGCTCTCAACTGCTGCATTCTCTGCACAGACTATGGAAGCAAGTCCCTGTATTTGATTAAGATAAATCCCTGTGTAGATACATGCTGCTTTACTGAACTTCCTGCAAATGTGACAGCCTCAGCAATGCAGGAGCGGCGGGGCATTCATGCCAAACAGTGCGTTCAGGTCCCTGGCAGGAAGCATGGCGTGACCATCTCAAAGGTACCACTCGTTTCCATGCCTGGACTCAAAGTGAGATGAGACAGCAGCTCAGCATGACAGGTAGTAACATCCACTGATGGCAAAGGCTCCTAACAAAACTCAGGGAGAGCAGAGTGCTCAGCCAGAGCCCTTGCTGCCAGTGAAACGGAAGAAAATTGCTGGAATAGGAACACTGCTCAAAAAGGCAGAAAGGATGAAACACCAAGTGTGACCGGAGGAAACCCATCCAGCAGCACCATCTCCACAGGTAGCAGGGCTGCCCCACATGCCCCGTTGGTGAATCTGACCTCGTGACTAGCTGGCATTCTCAGAGACCTTTGCAAATCATAGTTCTCAGAGATGTGAAGAGAAAGGAGGGACCTAAAAAATCTGGCTACTCCAGGCTTAAATTTATTTAGCCTTAGACAAGGATAGGTGTTGATGGTAAGTTCAGGGTAGAATGCAGCCCTGCAGTACGATCAAAAGATCCTTAGCCTGGCTGGGATTGGAGCTGCAGTCAGGTGGGAGAGAGTATTCCCAGGCATCTCACTGTTTGGAGATGCTTCAGAGGGTGGCCTCAAGGTCAGAGACTCAAGGGGGCACTGGAACCCAGGAGCAAGGGACACAACGCGAAGGGTACTGTACAAACAAATGAGAATTGTGCAAGCACAGACTTACAAGATGTTCACAACTGGAGAAAAACTATTCTCTTTAGATCAGCAAGGCAAGAACAACCAAGACTCCTGGAACTCTGTGGACTGCTGCCACTAGATCAAATCACCCAGCTTTTCTGCCGGGAAACAAAGCCCTCAGCACGACTCTCTTGAGTTTCTGCTTTATGTGGCTGCAGGGGTTTGAACACACAACTGAAATGCTGCCAGTTTATCAGCATCTATCCCTTGGCAGGCCTTTGTCATTAAGCAGAGGAGGGACAGGCTCCAGCTCTAACAGCATTAGTGAAGCTCCAGTGGTCTGCTGGGGGAAGCAGGCTTGCCTCCGTGCAGACACATTTCACATTTTCCTCTGCGCACAGCCCATTCTGGGTTGCTGCAAAAAAAGAGCATCAAAGGGGAGGATCATTTCTGTCTGGCATGGGGCAGCAAAGCCATTTTTACAGCAGCTCTCCTCTAGTCCCCATTCTGCCTCTCTGACAGCAGAACGAATGCTGAGCCCTCAAAGTCCCATCACACAGCAGCTCTGGCACGTGCTTACATCTTGGTTTGTCATTTCCCAGTAGGGCCTCTCGCCGTAGGACATCACCTCCCACATCACAATGCCGTAGCTCCAGACGTCGCTGGCAGATGTGAATTTGCGGAAGGCGATCGCTTCAGGTGCTGTCCATCGAATGGGGATCTTCCCTCCCTAAATGGAAAAGAAATGGAGAAAAACCCCAAAAAATAGATTGCAGAGGAGGGCAGAGAACATGAGTAAAAAGTTGAAACAGCTCTTCTCAGAGCACCAAGGGATGTTATTTTCTCTCTGGAAAGAGACATCGAATTTTAAAGTAAATCTGTTTGACAGCATGGGGCCCCTTTCCACATTATCTCAGCCCATAAGCATTTGTAGGCTGCCTACTAATTGGCTGTCCTGAAGGTTTGTTGTTTGAATGTTGTTTGAATGCTGGGACATGTATAGGATCAACATCTCAATTATGTTGCACGGGCTGGTAAGGGAATACAGTTCCTCCATTTCTGAGAGCGAGCGGGGGAGGAACAGACAGTTCTGAGGCTAAGGAAGACTTTGATCTAACGAGGGCTTCATGCAAATTGCTGCGGAAGTAATTCCCTTTCTTTTTCTTTTTTCTTTTTTTTTTTAATGCAGTCCTGGTCCTGCAGAGAGATCTGTGTAGCAGGCATAGAAATGTGTGTGCGCAAAGACCAGCCGGCTAAGCCTCTGCTGTGGGACTCAAAATGATGCCACAGCTGTCAAATGTGCTTTGCTGTTTCCTTTTCTCCTTTCTATCATTTTAGAAATCAAACTTCAGATCAGCTCTGAGAAGGGAAAGGGGAGGGAAAGGAAAGTCTGGATTAAGGAATACTTTTCTCATTGGATTTAAAGAGCTGTCTCTCTTGATTTATATAAAAAAATATTTTTCTGTGAAGTCCCTTCCTCTACGTGTTGAGCTAAATATTGGAAGGTCTCCCTGAATGCCCCCTAAGTGTTTGTTATTGGAAAAAGACAGGACTTGGAACACATTTTCAAAGCAACTTTTTAAAAGTCTCTTCTTCCCATAATTACTTATTCACAAGCTCAGCAGCGCATGCCTTAAGTGAAGGGCCAGATTTCTCAGCAGTGCCAATTAGCACATGGCAGCACAGGGGAGCCACAGCAGGGCTGGCCAAGAGCCCTTCAGCCTGCAGGGAAGTGCCAGTCCAGCTGTGCACTGAGTCCCATCACGGGGCCATGACAGACAAAAGCTGAAAGGCCTTTCCAAGATGTCCACAGCAAGAGGGAACATGACTCAAGACAGCTCCCACCACCCACAAAACAATACCCTTGGAAAAACACAGTAATAAGACATGCCCAAGGTGTGCCAATCACTGCCATTAATATTGGAGGCTCTTTCCTGGTCTGTGCCGTTAAAGGTGGGTCCTGCCCACCTCCTCTCTCCAGCGCCAGTGCCATGTGAGCAGAACAGGGGCAGAGCACTGAGGATGGAAAAGCTCTTTCTTGGGTTGGGAGAAATTACTCTCAACCGGGTAATCCCGAGGGCAATGTGCATTATTTACAGTGGGCATTCATTACACACTTAACAATGTTTTAAAAGGGTCAAATTGTTCAGAAGACCATGGCTTACATCACAGGATGGGTGCCTGAGCAAAGCAATTGCTCTTTCTTCCCTTTGGTATTCATCAAAGTGGACAGAGTAGAGCTTGGAATCATGGCAACTTTGCAATGTTTGCCATTTAACTCGTGTACTCAACTTAAACTTCAGAGTTATTGATTAAGCTCTGTGTTATTTGGCCATCCCCAGCATAAATTAAAGGCATTTGCAAAACTAATCTGGTGACAATTAACTGGTATCACCAGATCTAACCCTCTTGCACAGTTTAGAAGCTCTGGATTCATAGAAACTCTTGGCTAGAGAGCCTGAACACCAAAATGTGTCAAGAAATACGTTTCTCTTGAGCTCAATCAGTTTGGTATCCCCATAACTGACCCTGGTTGTGTACGCTGCTTCAGGGTCATCTTCTAGGACTCTGGAGAGGCCAAAGTCTGACACCTTGCAGACCAAGTTGCTGTTGATCAGGATGTTCCTGGCGGCCAGATCTCTGTGCACGTAACCCATGTCAGACAGGTACTTCATTCCAGAGGCGATGCCTCGCAGCATCCCGACCAGCTGGATGACGGTGAACTGCCCATCATTCTTCTGCAAAAGGAAGGAGACTTTTGATGAGTTGAGAGCCTCTGCACCCTCAGCATTGTGTGTGCATGAATAAAAATGCAAAGGCAAGTCTCCAAGGAAGGAAACCAGGAAAATTAATATTTCATTACTCTCATGCTCTGACCATGAAGTTTTTCTAAGTTTCACTGTTTAGATTAAGATCTCTAGAGACAAAGCTAAGGAAATGTAGTTCTTTTAACTTGAGATCAAGGAATGAGCTGCATCTACTGGTGACTGATAGAGAGACTGTGACTGGAGCGAACACGTGTATAAGGGCACCAGGCTGGGCTGTTTCTCAGTCAGGCAACTGAATGGCACCAAGTTGCATGGAAATCCTACCTGTAGGGGTTCATGAACACTTGAGGGGGTAGGGACTCTTCCCCATGTTGCCACATTGCACTTCTAACCACTTCCCTCACTCTCCCTTCTCTAGCTCTTACATTTAATGGAAAAACTCTGACTAGTCTGGGGTTTGCTATGCTGCAGTATGGGTCTGCTCATGAACCACACCACATTTTGCAGGCTAAGCTAATACTTTCCTCTGCCTTCTAAAAGAAAAATAATATCCTTCAATTTATTCTTACCTGTTTCTATCATTGCCTGCCCCAGGTCCTTCATGCTGTGTAAACGCAGATCAAAGAGACAACTGACCTACTCCTGCCTCTGGACAGCAACAACACCCAGAAAACATTTTCACTGGCATTAACCATCTACAATGAGCCCAAACCAAGTCCCCAGGTCTCCCTGGAAAAAGGATCTTAAGCAATACCTTTAAAAATGTATCCAGAGAGCCATTCTCCATGTATTCAGTCACTATCATTACCGGTTTGCCTAGAATAAAAAAGTGCATGAGTTTGTTAGGAATTTATCTAAAAACAATGAGCAATAAAAAAGTCTTTTAATAGCATCTCTGCATCTGGATATACAGCCATACAACAGTAAATCTACACCAAGACACTGCTGTCCCAGAAGGATGAAAAGAGCTGTTCCCAGAATATATAGAGAAGTAGGGAGATTGAGGAGGAAAGGATGAAAAACGAATGTCATATTATGGGTGGGGTACCAAGCCCTAGACTCTTTAGATTATGATTGAGAAGGACGTTGCAAGCTGAACCCAGGCAGCCTTGTTCTTGTCTCCACCAACAAGCTGAAAGCTTGCAGAGGCCACACAGCAGAGTCTTTGGATCCTTCCCTCAAGCTTCAACACCCTGAAGTGACAACAGGAGCCCAACAAGAGCAAAAAGGATGATCTGAAGATTGGGCTTGGTAGTCACCAAAACTGAGAGTAGGAAAGGATGGGATTTCATTCCTTGTAACACAAGTAATTCCATGTGACTACCCTTGTAAACACATCTGGAAGTAAGAGATGGAATATTTACACTGGAAAACAAAAGCTCATTAAGTGTGGAATGAGTGCAAGCGGAAATCAAAGTAAAAGTTCTTAACAAAAGACCTGGTGTCCTATTGTTGACAGGAATAATAATGTTTTTCCAAATCTGTTTGATTAATTTTCATGCCTGAGTCATTTTAATGGTAATTATATATAGTTTTTGCTCCGTTTTTAAATCTAATTTCTCGCTAGCTTGCCACAATGGCGTAGCAATAATTAATGTGGTGTGCTGCAGCCCTTGTAAATTCAATGAAATCTTATAAGAACATGTAAATTATTTTTTATTTAAATCAATTTCCATTAGCTAGCACAAAGCACAGACAAAAGAGAAGCTGTCAGTTATTTGTAAAGTGCATTATAAATGTCTTTTATAGAAATGATCAACGAGAACTGCTGTGTGTCATAACATGCATGTGGAAGGTAAATACTAAAAATCAGTGCATGTCCTACCCTTTAGATAGATCTTAATTTTCCCATTTTTGATTTCCTTAACTATTTTGCCTAATTTACTGCTTAATTATGTACATAACAAAGGTAATTGTGAACTTGTCAATCAAAATACTCATTGTTGTGCAAACATTACCTTTGCAGCACGAAGGACCTGTGCTGATTCAATTCTTTTATGTTACACTCACAGCTGCTGCCCAAGCTTAAAACTCACCCAAAATATTACTTTTGATATGAGAAATGCACCTTGGGCCCATCTTTCATTTGGGATTCACCAAATATTGGTGAATCCCAAATGAAAGATGGGCCCCACCTTTAAAGATGACGGCCATCTGTCTACACACAGCATGGGCTGAATGCAGGAGGGAGGAGAGATCTCAGGGGCCATGGCTACTGGATGGCAAACATGTCAGTGGCTTTGCAGGGAAGAAACCTCCAGGGATATCTCAAATGTTAATGTTTTGATTTTAGAAGCTAAACACCTAACTGCAGCATGGGGCCCTTTATCTCTGACACTTCAAGGCAGCGTTGCAGTGAGAATGGTGCCTTGTTATTCCACCACCCTGGGGGACCTCCTCCAGACTCCTGCCTTTGGATGCCATCAGAGAAAAAACAGTAAGATTTCTGGCACTTATGTTTCATTATCTGACTGCTGCAGGTTGGCAGCAATCATGGAATAAATTAACCCCATCTCCAAGAGCATGGAAATAAGGACACAAATAGATAACTTTCAACAAAGTAAATTAAAAGTAAACATCAGCCCTTCCAAAGTGCTGGGCTAATTCTCTGTGTCACCAGGTCTTCCTCCTGCTGTCAGTACATGATCATAAAATATATGTGGATGGCACTCATGTCAGTGGTGTGCACATTGCATCAGTGCAACCAAATGGGATGCAAATGAAAACTGTCACTAGCTTTCTAAAGCAGAAATAGCAAAGGGTTTGTCTGCAAGAGGACAATGAACATGATTAGTCCAAATTAACTAAGGTGTGCAATTGAACTATATTAGTTAAATACAATTATATTCTCATTCAGAATTAAAAATGGCCTAATTTGATTTAACCTAATTTACTTCCAAGGTAAATCATGATGCAGGAAAGACATTTTACCCTAAAGATCTGATTCTGCAAAAGGCCAATGACCGAGATACTGAAGGGTTAAATAAGTTAAATACTTAGAGATTCACAAAAGTTGTTTTGGTCCATGTACAAGAAAAGGAAAAACCTATGAAGATGCTACAGATGTCTGCTGGAAAAAAATTTGAGTACAGTAAACAAATATTTACTGAGCTAATAAGAAGCTTTGGTTCATACTGAATCCAAACTCTAGTTGCTCCAAGACTAATTTAGAAGCAGGTCACCCTGTGTTTCCACAGCTTTCGGAGCAGACAGCTACTTTATATAAAGGCACCTTGCTAGAGAGGCACATTCTCACTAAAAGTGGAATTTCCAACCATCCCCTGAGGCCCCAGCAGCCAGAAGGACTCAGGCCAATGCCAGTAGCAGCTTTCATGGATGTATAATCATCACTCGCTCCCTGCCCAATATTCCACAACCCTGCAGGGCTAGATATTGGAGCTCTTACACAGGGTGTCCCTGAGAGATTTTGGTATTTATTAAAATTTTGGGAGAAATCCATTTTGGCTATTTTTTTCTTAAAAGTTTCAGGAAATGCAATTTCAAGGAAAAATGCAAGAAAAGGCTGTTGATTACAAAACAGCATTGCTTTTGTGAGATTACAAGGACAAACAGCTGGAGCCTCTGTACCTTCTCTATTGCAGCTCTGAAAAAAACTAATGTTGGAGACGCTTCCTCTGAGGAATGACAAATTGTACTGAGAGCAGCACATGGCCCCGAATGCCACCACCTGAGCAGCAGCAGCTAAGCAAGCTCTGACACTGCCAACCATGAAGGCAAGAGGGGAGACAGCCATTCACACCTGTGAGGCTGGTGCTTCTACACTTAAAACACATCTTAAAATAAAGAAGTAGTTATTTATTTTAGAATTTAGAATTAGTTAGCAAAATAATCCTTGATGCCAATAATGTAGATCCTCCAAGGCTCTAAAATGGACGAATAAGAACCACTCTACACATTTTCCACGGGCTCAGCACAGCACCAACAGACTTGTGCTGGGCACACTTGGATGTGCCATCCCTTTCCCTGCCCTTATCTGTAGTGCATACTGTAATCTGGAGAAGAACTGGGCTGGAAAAGTTACGGAAGACTGTTTTGCTAACTGAGCAGTCAGACCTCAGTAACACTCAATCCCTCCCACATGCCAGCACCATGGGCAACTATTATCAGGGGCATCTCTAGCAGATCCCAGAAGGAGCTTGCTTTAATTGTGGTTTTATACCTTCCTGTCATCTTCACCTACAGTCTGGTTCTTCTTCCCTGCTTCTGGAAAGCAAAATGTTTTTGGGGAGATGAGGAAAAGTGTATTCAGAACAGGCATCACCTAAGTCTTTCCCCCTTAACCAACTCTCCCAACAGCCACAGCTCACAGTGAGCAGTCCACAGCAAGTTGCACCTACTTTTTGTGACAACACCTTCCAGGTGGATGATGTTGGGGTGGTCAAACTGCCCCATGATGCTTGCTTCTCCCAAGAAATCTCTCCTCTGTTTCTCCGTGTAGCCCACCTTCAGGGTTTTGATAGCCACTGGAAACTCACGCTTTCCCTGCAGCTTCAGCCTCCCACTGCAGACTTCCCCAAATTCACCTGCAGAAGAAAATGAGGAAGAGCGGGATCACACCACATCAAGGGAACACATGACGTGCCTGTGCCTACAGGATGCAGCACAGCCTTGGCTGATGGGAAGCACAAAGGGCTGCCCTGCGTTCACGGATATGGACTGCTGAACATCGCAGTGATGACTACCTCAAACAGCCACTGCACCACAAGCCAAGTAATTCATAAGCACAAGAAAACCTGGGAGTAAAAATGTAATTTTCCTATATTTAAAGAGATATGCTTTATATTCCACTGGTTTTTTTTTTTTCTCATTTAACATTTTTGTCTGCTATATGAAAGAGTCTGTCATATCCTATTCCACTGTCCTGTGTGGACAGCTGTAAAACTCAAACCACTTGCTTCTTAACCTTCCTTTGGTAAGTTACATAGATGGAAAGCTGTCAGCTGTTCACAGCAACATATATTTTTATACACTATAAGCTCTTTGCAATTTTATTACTACCTTTTCCAAAAAGTCACCTAAATGGACTTTTTTCTGGTGAACATTAAAATCCAAACCCACAATTTCAGAGGATAGAAAATACTCCTAAGGTCAGATGCAAGTCTGAACAAACAGCTTTATTGGAAACAAAATGGGAGTTTCTTCTTCTAACCAAGGAAGTTTAAAGCTTTGGACTTTGGCTTGTGCTTTTTTAATGTTCCAGGTGATCTCTTCTTTTTAATTTTGCTTGAAGACTGACAATGTTGGGGGATAAAACGTTAAAATGGTAAAAAGAATGTGAAACTTAAGTGACTCCTTTCCCTTAGCATCCATTGAAATAGCTCAGCTGACCATTTGTGACCATTTTCTGCATCATTTTCTGAAATTTCAAAACCGCAGACAGTGACAGGTGTGTCCCAAGCTTCAGCTGGAACATGCTCACCTTCACTTGCAGGGTACCTAACAGTTCAAATATTTCGCGGCCCTTCCCCGATCTCTCATTTAAGAAAGCCAACCCTTCGTGTTGCAAAGGGTCACGGAATGCATCTCCATACCAGCTCCAATAACTCTTTCAATGGTTATGCATGAAGCTTCAATTTCCTTAGCAAACTCGTGGACAGCTTGATTAGGGTCCTCGTAGGTGTGGGGGTCCACATAGGTCCTCACTCCAGGCAGCTTAACTGCAAACACAAATTAAGCACATTTAATGGCACGTGACATCACGGAAAATGGGCATTACACACTCCTGTCCCTTACACTCTGCTCTGCTGGAAATTTATTTCTATGGTGAAAATGAGTATCATTCTTGAAAAATGACATTTAGTTTATATGTGACATATGTGCAACTTTGGCATATTTAGAAAAGCACAACAGTGCTCAGCTGGAATGGTGTGCAGCTAAAAATCCCTTTTGGTGCTGTGTAATGGGTTGGTCCAGCATCTGGTAGAAAAGAATTCCTTTCTGGAACTAGAGAGGGTACACCAGGAGGAAAAGTACAAATAGCAAAATGTTACAAGAGTAATTTGCAAAGCGAGCTGGATGGATGGGGATTGATGGAGAGCTGGAATAAATTATGCCCTACCAGTCACACATCAGCTAATCAATCGCCCACATTATTTCAGATAGAGTTACTGAGATTTAAAAGAACTGCATATTTGCAGTACAAAGCCTGTGGGTTGTATCAGTATAAATATAATCAATAGCGAGCTTTTTCTCCAGGACTTGAGAAGGGAAAAAGTATTTTCATTATCCATATTAGAAGTTTGTTTTGACAATCATTAAGGCTACTCACATGAAGAATTGCTCATCAGTCTAATGAGACAGCTACATTACACTGTGGCTCTTAATTGATTTGCTTCCTGCTGCCTTCATTACATAGCACTAATGGAAATTTGACTTTCACTCACAATGTGTTTGCCTTTTCCACCCCAAAAGGCACCTCAGTGTTACCCATCCCCAGATCCCACAGCTCTTGATGAAGGAAGGACTGATAGAAACCACAAGATTTACTTTCTAGCATCACTGCAGAGGGGTTTTCTATAAAGGGCATTAACACAACATTTCTGAAAGCTTCCTAGGTGCAGGAAATAGGTGTTATTCCTCACACCTCTGCAGAGGCATCCAAGCTGAAGAGCAGCAGTGGGCTTGGCCCTCACCGCTGCCTGGAGTGAAGCAAAGGTTTCAAACAGGTATTTTGGACTGATGCATCCAGACCACAAAAATGTTGAGTTGTTATGTGCTGAATAGAAACAATAACATCTTGGTTCACACAGCAAAGACAGAGGAACAAACCAAAATGGCTCACTAGAATGATCTGGTGCAAACACATAGGTGAGAACAGCTCAGCATATATAAGGACTGTTCAAATCTTCAGTCCTCTGTGGGGCTTGCAGTAGGGGCAGGGGGGAACTTCTGCACAAACAATTCTTTTGCGAATAACCACCAAAACCTGATTTTTTTTTCTTTCAGAAAACCACCTCTCAGTTGCATTTCTCATTACCACAGAAAGCCAAAACCACATATGTATGTTTGCTCTTTACTCACTGTGCCCATTATGAAAATGCATCTTTTCTTCTTCTGGATCTTGCTTAGCCTTGCTATAGCCACATCGCCTGGAAAAAAAAAAAAAACAACAAACCACAACAGAAGAGTATTTTTGTCTCTGGTATGGCAGAACTCCATTCTTTACTTTGAGTCATACAATGCACAAAAACCCAGAGCAGTGACGAACCCAACCTCTCTGGTGGCTCTATTGCTGCTGTCCCAGTTTTAGCTCATCAAACTGGTTGCAATTTCCCTAACGGGATTCAGGGCTCAAGGCCCATGGATTTTCAATTGGACTTGTGTTTCCAAATCCCACAGATGCTTCTGAAAAACTCCACTTTACCTGACATTTAATGCAGCTATTTTTAAGAAGAAAAGAAAGCAGGAACAGGAAGGACAATGAAAGGGGAATGGGATGAAACATCAGAGTCGCAGAAACAAAATCTCCTGGACTGCAGAGCTTTTGCAGGCACTGTGTTGTATGTCTTGCATGCTCCCCTTCATCCACTGTGCATTTGGACAGAACTTTAAATGATGTTATTTTAGAAAATGGCCTTGTGTAATCATTAACATCTTATATACATGCAAAATAATGGCTTAAAACAAAGCAAAACCAAACCTGTTGCCTCACTGCCTTCAGGTGTCTCCTACATATTGTTGGCTCTGCACAGCATTTTATGCACATCTCCTCTCTTTCCACAGGGGACCTGCCCCTCATGGAATCCCCTCTGCCCAGCAGAAAAAAGATGGAAGAAGACAAGCTGCCTGACCTATCCTGCTCCCACCTTAGTGCCAGACAGTGCAAGGATAGTGCTGAATACTACCATGGAGTCACAACTACAGCTGTATGGAAGTTGCATCTCCCCCAGGGAATCTCCTATTTGTTTTTGGTTGCTCTTCCCCGACTCTTCAATCTTCTCATTGGTTTTCTAGGTGATAGTTTTGCATTAACTGTCTGCTTTGGTGGCACTTCTGAGATCTGCTTCACTTAGACAACCACATGGAAGCCCTAGAACAACTGCAGTGGCAAGAAAAATTGCTACACACACATACACACATTTAAAAATACAGGATGATGTATGTAGGATACACATATATATATATATGCCTGTCTTTCCTGATAACATAACTGGATATGGGGACTGGATCATCCTTACAGCAAACTGCATGAGCATGAGACTGAAGGACACTGCTTGGTAGAATGAAAAACCTGGAAGAGACACCTGCAAGCCAGCCAGCATGCAGTGGAATCACTAGCTGGCACACCTCAAAGAAAGCCTCAGGCCACTAAGAAGCCACTTAAAGCTGAGAAACCTCTCTTCCATCGCTTCCATGATTTTTGAGCTAGGGGCATGTGAGCACTCCAGCATCACTCACAGCAAGGAGGAGCATATGATTAGCAGGAACAAAACTGCAATTAGGAGGAGGCAGTAACAGGCATCTGCATGAAACATGTCCTCAGCATGAAGTCCTGTTACAGGGAACTGCTGTCTGCCCAGATGCAAGGGGCCAAGCAGCCTTTCGGCTATAGGATCCTGGCACTGGTGAAATGATCACAATTACAGACAAAAGCCTGGACACGATGAGACCCCACCACTGAGATGGACTCAGCAGAGCTGGATGCTGGACAGCTGAGGAAGGGAAAAGCAACATGAGCTTCTGGGGCTATTCTGGGGAAGAGGAAGCTTACCCTGGGGACAAAGGAGACCTGTGCTACAGGGAGAGGAAGGAAAAAGAGATTGCAAAGGTTGTGCAAGCACAGGGGAATGGATCAAGAAGACAAGGGAAAGCTGGCAGGCAATTGAGGATGCAGGCAGGGAGATAAAGAGGTTGCACTTGATAAACAGCCAGGCTATACATGCAGGGCATGATTTCAGCAGTGGCAACCAAGCTGAGACCATAACACTTTGAATGTAAACCCCACAAGAACAGCACTGAGGTGCCCAGAGTTGTGCCTCAGTTATCTGCACGTTGGTGCTCATTGCCTTGCTCTAAAAGCAGCAGTGCCATTTTGTGAGATGGGGTCCTGCAAAACTCAAAATCTCAGCACAAGGTGTACATATAAACCCTGGGAGTAAGGGTCATTTCAAAGCACATTCTGGTGTTCACAAACCCTTGGTGAGAATGCATTCTTCTTCTTCTTCTTCATCATATGACCTCCCCTTTAACTAAATAGAGAGATGAGTCTTGGAATCAAGTCTCACTTCTGGCAACTCCAATTCTTTCTGCTGCTAGTTGCCAAAGTAACATCAGCTTTCTGCAGAACTAATTTTTCTGGATGGAGGCATATGACTCAGTTTGCCTTTTAAAAATACACAAATATGTCAATTCATCCTTCTACCAAAAGCAGGTATCCAATACTTCTTCTGCTTTGCCTTTTGGAGCAAATGCCCTTATCTCTTCCTCAGGTTTGCCTGTAAAAATGCTTTTCTAACATTTTCTAATATTCTAACACTGCTGCAGTGTCTGGATTGATCATCCTTTCTATGACCTGCATTTCCCAATTCCTTGCCCATAAATACGGAGGAGACAGAGAGACGCCATCCCCTGCACAGAGTGATCCAAGCACACCTTGCTGCACAATGATCCATGTTTTACTGCCCAGGGATGCACTCCAAGGGCCAGCACAAACCAGTTGGCTGCAGCTGGCCCCTTCTCTCGAGCTGGGTAACACATACAGCAGCACATCACATTAGCATATGAAATCAGGCTCTGGGACGCCTGAAGCATCGTTAAAACAAGCCTTGACAAGACACATCAAAGTGAAATGGCAGCTAGTGGACTGTGACTGTCAAGCAACAGTTGGGTGTCACTAATAAAGCTTGCTGCAAAACCTGCCATCCCTTGTGCCCTTCTCTTTCTCAAACACTTTCTCAGACTACCCAGAGTCCACGCTGACTGGGGCCAAACTGTGCTTCTTCCATTCTTGACCTTCAGATGCTTTAAATAACACATACAAGCAGATTTTTCTCCTTTCTTCACCAAATAAATCCCATAAAAAACTGTAATTTTGGGTTAACAGTCTGCAGTTGCTTTGTGATCTTAGTGGCAGATCAAAGTATCTAAATATTGTGGCTTTGCAATACATTTTGGGCGAAAATAAAGCTCTCAATTGTTTGTGAAATAATCCATTTCTGCGCGTGCATTTGCTCTTAATATTTATTGGCTAAGCTATGAGTCAAAAGCTCTGATGGAAGACTCATTCTCTACTTTATTATCACTGTACAAACCATAGATTTTCTATATCTTTTCTGTATCATGCACAGCAAAAGCATAAAGATCCTGACGCTCGCTTCATCTCCCACTGGGCTGGAGACACTCAGCCAAAGATTTAACGTAATTCAGCAGCATACCTGAATCTCAATTAATTTACTCCTGTTGTAGGTTTGTCCCAGTTTCCCTACGTGGAAAGCAGATGCCTTCCTTGAACAGCTCCGTGTTTTTCAATAAAAGTATCAGAGTAAAAAGAAAAGTGAGACTTTAAATATTCTTAAGGCATCATGTCTTATTTAAAAACTACTTGCAGATTGGCAGGCAGCTCATAAAATATTTATGGAGCAGATTATAAAAGTGAAGTTATAAAATGATCCCTATATAGGTTTATAAAATATAAAATGGACAGGTAGAAAGATGAACAATCCAGCTGGGAAACCAATGCCCACTACCTTGCATGACAGAAGCCAATTCACAGAGAAAAATCCTTCACAAAGTGAGGCAGAAAGATGCTTGCTCTCCCTGGACTGATGGAGATTCTTTTGTTTCTGCCCTGTGTTTCAGGATACCCTTGCTGGGTTGTGTGGCCACTTGAGGCATTCTCCTGGAAACCACAAAATGCCCAAGGGAAAGAGTTTTCATCTCCCTAGCTAGGGCCACCATTCTGGTCACAGCCCAGGCAAGACACAACCAGGATCTTGGATGTCAAGCCCTAGGTGATGATGTGAAAAAATCTGGATATACTTTTTTTTACAGGCATAGGCCAAAGCATTTCAGCACACAGCCAAGGCATTTCTGGAAATGCAGATGGGGACAGCACTGAGACATCGCTGATGAGGAAAGGGAATTCACCTTGCCAGGTGCAGTCAGTACCATCGAACAGGTTGTGCCCTGAAGCAGCATGCAATCTCTCATCCCAGTCTTCCAGAGACTTACACATGTATTTAATGTCTCAAATATGAGATAAACGAAGCATAGGCACTTCTCTGAAACAGAGACAAAGCACTTTTTTTTTTTTTTCCAGGGGTGAGACCTTCACTCAGAAGCATGTCTTTTACAATAAATCAACTTAGAGGAACGCTTCCAACCCATCTCAAGCTGTCACTTTACAGGAGGTATGCAAGGACTGCAAGGTTATTGTTTACAAGGGGTTAGTGCTTATTTCAGACTATCTGTTCCAAGATGTTAAAGCAATAAAGCTGCATACGTGTTGCAGTGCAGGATCATGTTCCGTGCAGAGGAACAAACAAACATGGATCTCTCCATCTGGCCAAGATCCTGTTGCCTCAGCTCATGTGTCGAGACAATAACTTGTTCAGTGAATAGCTTTATCCTTGATAAACAATTCTGATACTGAGAGCCAGAAGCAAAAGACTACCACTAGTGGTGTTAGTCTGTGTTCAGCAGTTGCCTTTGCTGCTTGCAATCCTAGGATAAAATCAGTATCAAAAACCAGGGAATACTCAAGGGACTGGTGTTAACTGAACAGCTTCTATAGTGGAAGTTGCTTTCCATTTTTCTGTTCACTTTCCTCTTGCACAAGATCAGAAGAGTAGTAAAAGGTCTGCTGATGACAAGCAAAGACCTTTAGCTCAGTTCAGAAGATACAGGAGATGGTTGGCCTGAGAGGAATGGGGCAGATCCCCTTCCAAAGGGCTGCAGACTCAAAATCTTCTCAGCTGCTTTCCCAGCACTGCTGTCCCCCTCTACACTCGTGTGACACTGTATTTGACCTCTGATTAACTTGGATGCCTTACAAAGGAAGTTTCACAAATCCAGCAGTGGTATTTTTAGCCTTTGGTCCTTCCCTGCCTTTGCGCTGAATGACTCCCTGCTTTCCTAAACCACCGCCAGAACAATTAAAAATAATTTAAACAAGATACCGTTTTCCCCTCTTGCAGGAAGCTCCCTCTGAAGTGATTTACATAAATCTCTCTAAAGAGGTTGTCGTGCCTTCCCATAGCACAGCCAATGGCATCTGTGCCTTGAAGTAGCTTCTCCCATTTCCCCCTCCCAGCCTGCTGCCACATTAGTCTCCCTCCAGGTCAGCCAAGTTTTCCTTGTGCATCCTTCATAGCCATCCAGTCCAATCCTGGTCTTCTCTGAGAACTATTTTCCATTGCTGGCATCCTCCATATGGGGGCCTTGAAGCATGACTTGCAGCGAGGGACTGCCTCGTGCACTGGTACCACAGGCATGACAGACAGTGGAAGTACTGCAAGGTTTTCTTTGCCAAAACAGTGGTCCACATACCAGAACAACTTTTTACAGGCACATACTTTGAGCTGAGCATCCTTGCTTGCTAAATCTGCTCTTAAGCACTGAAAAGTCACAAAAAACCAAGAGAAAAATGCTCCACCAAGGAGAAAGAACAAAACCAAAACCAAAACTCCTCTTCTATCAAAATAAAAAATACAGCACCAGAGGACTCAAAAATGGTACACCTTAGTGAGTGCTGTGCCCCACAGCAAGGAACTGCACCATGACCCAGCTACCACCACGCAAAGCCTCAGCATCCCCCAGAAAACACAGGAAAAGAATTCCACACCCCTCACCAGCTATGCTGAGAAAACTTCCCAGCTTAACAATGCATGTGGGATGTCTCAGAAATTCTGTGGTCTCAAGCAGCTATCTGATGGGGATGGTGATTACATGCATCTCTTAGGAGGCTTAGGAAGATCAGTGCCCACACAAATATTACAGTTGATTTTTCTTTGGGAAGCAACTCAACTTGCATCACCCCTCCTTTGACCAGTTAGAAAAGAGGGGAGAGCACAAGAGAGTAGAAAGTGGTGAGGCAGCCCAGATGGTGGCAGAACAGGACAGCATGCAGCATGGACACGCACCTCAGGACACCCACAGAGATATGTCCACTGCTGCTGGAGCATATTGGGGGCAAGCAGCACCAAGTCATTGCTGTGTATGTCATACACTGCCATGTGTGTCCATGACATACACTTCATTCCACTGACATGCATGTCACATGCCACCAAATAAATACTTTCCTGCTCCCGCCTACCCCCTGCCTCCTCTGGGGGCACGTTTCCTCCCCCCGGCCCCTTTGGGTGACAAGAAGCAGGACTCGATGGGTGTCCAGCATCCATGGTGTTTTATCAGACACCTGCTGCAGTGTCTGGATTGATCCTGGCATGACATAGTGGGTTTTTGCCCCTGAGATCCCTGCTCTTGCTGAAGATACACTCTGCTTCAGGTCACGCTATTTCCAGTTGTTGAGATAGACAAGCTGGGTACAGAGATCGGATGAGAAAGTGATTTCCAGGCCAATACAAGAAAGGAAGGGAGAGGCAGACTGTGCACAGAAAACACGGACGGAGGACATGAAGGAGGAGCCAGCACGGGTGGGAACACTGACCATGTTAGGCTCGGATAGGCAACAGCACGCAGAGAAGAAGCCCACCCACAGCCATGATCGCAGCAACTGAAAAGCAAACAAAAAGGCCCAGGATAAGGAATAATCCCACCGCCCTGGCAAGGTGCAAATACATTCACAACATTTCTATATGTATTTTCTTCCTTCTTGTTGCATTTATTATTGGGACCTGAACACCCCGGGCTGCAAAAGTTTCATGGCATATGCTATTGCTGGTGAAACATGCCTTGGGGAGAGTGTCTAGATCCTGGTGCTGTAAAGCAATTAACCATGTGCTTCCTGTGCTGGAGTACCACCATCAGGATTAATGGGGCCACCCATGTGCTTAAACTTAAGCACCTGCCTTGAAGCAGGCAAAGTGACTTTTTTTCCACAAGCATGCATGTGGTACAATTACCATTGCCTTTAAAAAGGGAAAAGTACTGGATGAATACGAGCCCTGCTTTTGCAGATCCTTATGTGTGTACTCACAGAGCCCTTTCTGCATCTCCTTGTGTCAGCGAAGCTTTGCACATGTTAGGTATCTGCAGAAGCAGGACCTTGTGAGAGCATTCAGCCTAAATAAACTCAAAATATGGTGAGCTGAAAGGCACTCCATGCAGCCACAGCTTGCCTTTGAAGGCTGCTCAGCCATTACTTTAATCAGACTACAGGTTTGCCTGGCATCAGTTCTTAACCCAATGCTGGCTGCACTTCAGTAATTGCCCTTTATCCTTGTCAGAGAACTTGCACAGACAATTTTTCTGTTACCAAATCTATTAAGACAGATCATCCTGGAAAAGAACATAGTGCAGAAGAAACAACAGGAAGGACTTCAGTACAAGCAGGAGCCCAGTGGTGCAGGTATACTCCAATTAAAGTCAGCTGAAGATCTCTTCACTTCATTTCTCCTCAGGCATCACAAGAAGTCATTCTTGAAAAAAATCCTATGCATGTCAGATTTATATACAGTATGACTTACAATGCCTAAATACATTAAAATAGTTTATTTAGACAAAATTAACATTCTACAACTGCATTGCCTTAAATTATGATGCAAAATAACTTCAGGCATGCAATGATTTACAGAATTATACACTGGATTATGTGCTTACTTAAATTAAAACTGGTGAAGAATGTCTTCTAAGCTCCTTTACATCAGCAAAACAACTTGCTAACATTTTCTAAACAGCAATGCCAATATCTCTAACTGTAATTAACAATATTTTCTATTTTCATAATGCCCCAGCTTGTTCAGTCATACTAATATGGAAGGACATCAGCCTTCACTAACCCACTCCATTGATCCAAGTTAACACCAAATTAACACCAGAGATCCAAACCCCAAAGGTACACAAAGGGAACGCAAGCACTATATATATTGAGTCAATTTTGCCATTTTCTTCCTTTAACCTTGCAGGATCTGAGTGCAGGGAGCTGGTGCATCTCCGGAAGATCAGTTTGGCTGTGACCCTTTGGCTTATGTTTCAACTAGGAGGCCCCTTTCCCCCAGGCATTTTCTAATGGTTGCTGCCACCAGACCTTCCCACACCTCCACACCACTCAGCATGCAAAGTCAAAGTTTTCCAAACAACTGTTCAATTAACCTGAAAAGCAACTACTTCCTTAAAATGAAAAGAGCTCAATGTTTCCCTGAACAAAGAAAACTCTTTAAGACCTCATCAGCAACAGGGCTGCTCTGATACAAAATCAGTTCCCCACACTGAATCCAGAACTCACTCTCTTTATACAGAGTAAAAACCAAATGTTCAGGTGCAGGAAAAATGTACTTCAGTGTAGCCTTGCTCCCACAAACCCATCATCTGTGCACTTGTGGTCAAAATATTCTGAGGTTTAGCATTAGGGGAAATCTAAAGTGCTTAGACACAAACTAAGCAGGATCAGCAGACAATAAAATTCACTTTCCGGTCCATGGAGCACTTGGATAGGTAAGTGAACTTACTAATTGGTCTGAACAGTCAGGACAAAGGAAGATTTATTACTACTTGTGTTAAAAGGATGGCTTGATTATGCAGATAAACTTCAAAATATAAAAATCCTGAGGCAAACAAAACTGATGTTAAAATCAAGCAAAGCCATTATGCAACTCGTGGCCGTTGGATTTGGGTGCCTGATGGCTTCTAGGAGGGGCCCAGTTTCCATCTCCTCCTTTCCTGCAGGGCTTTCTTAGTCGAGAAACTGAGGAGCTGAAAGCAAAGCCTTCCAGACAAGATCAAATGCTATGGATAAGATTGAAAGGCTTTTTAATGATATACAGCTGGACTTCTCCAGGGTTTTATATCTTTAGCCAGCAAGCTGACCTGTACTGGAGAGCAGAGTTGAACCACGCACTGCATACATCAATTTTATCTGCAAAGTCTCCTCCAACCTCACTGAATCAACCAGCAAACTATGAGGAGAGCTAGTAGGGGCTGTTACTGGTCAGGAGCCCCTCTGATCTGCTGCAGGATAACAGATGACATGTCCACATAACAGCAAAAGTTATTGAGAAAACACCTGCAGTGTTAAATCCCTTTGGCTGGGAATGAACAGGCTCTGAGGCGACACCATCTCCAAAAGCCAAGCTTGCTTGAAACAAGGTGTGACACCAGCTTCTAGCCCTGGCTTCAAGGAAAGGGCTGCAGATAGGGAAAAAAAAAGAAGCAGAGGAGCCTGCAGCTCCAGTGACACCTCCAGGAATTCTGTGGCCTGCTGGCACTGCCCTGCTCCCGGGCCAGCCCAGCTCTGCTGCCTTCAGCTATCTCAGGCACACAGAGACAACACTCCTCCTGTTCCAGGTAAGGTGACCCCCACAAAGCTTATGTGGTTTGCAAACCCAACTGTCCAGAGCACAAACTTTAATAAACCTGTGTGAGGAACACTTATCAACACCCTTGGCATTGTTTCAAACCCTGGGCTTGGTTAATGAAATGTATATATATCATGGGCCCCAGCAACTGTGCCTGCAATTAATGTAATTAATTTACCACAAGTCTACAGATGACCCAGAGAGCATTTGGAATTAAACTACATTTTTAATGGCTAGATAGAATTCAGAGAGGCTCTGCCATATATAGATGTGGCTTTTAAGAGTTATAAGCTGAAGTCTTGGAATCATGATAAATGGAAGTCTCATTTGTTGCTTTTAATAAGCTGTTCTAATGGGATGTTCTTCAGAGGCTTGCAATTAGAGACTGAAATACTTGAGGGTGCCTGTGAAGATTTTTCTAATCCTTCATACAGCCTTGAGTGATGGTAATGATTGCTTCCTGCATCTCCAGGTCAGGAGGCCAGCTCTACACCTAGCAATTCCTGAGTCAACATGCTTGCTCTAAACATCAGAGAAGTACCATTACACACTGTGAGCTGTTAGCTCATAGTCCCAAAATATACAAATGTTTAAGGAGTCACCTGCTCTTCCTGCTGAGCTATCCTAGTTCATACATTAAAGTGTGTCTCTGCACTGCTTGAGAAAAACTGAGAATGGAGAAGGCCAAGCAGATGACAGCTATGCAGTCACTATGGGGAAGGAAAGCAATGTCTTCAGGGAAAGAAACTGCACTTGGAAAGACCTCTGGCATTACACTTTTCTATGTCTAAGACATAAGAAAGAAGAGATAACCTTTTTTCTAGGTAAGAGGCCAAGTGCAGCTACATGGTGAAGCCCCAGGAGAGGTCACACTTCTGATTTCAAAGCAAGGTGAAACATCCCCATATTCAGAAGTGCGGAACAACAAGAGTCTGACTTCCTTCTTCTTTCTCTACCCACTCCACAGTCAAGAGAAGACACTGTAAAATCCCACTTTCAAAGACTACATACACAAGGGGTGCTGAACAGAAGCCTCAAGCTGCTACAAATTCCAGCTTGAAGGGCAGCCCAGTTCCCTTCTCCAAGTGGAAACAGGACTTGCACAATGCCATCAAACAAATCACCTGCAAGAAGGCGAGGAGGTTCCATCACTCACTGCTGCACTACCCCCCATTCTCCCTGCTCAGACAAAGCTTATGGCAGTTGTGTATCTGTTCATCACAGTCCTTCCATTCCCTTGGCTGCTGCCAGAGGAGCTCAGAAATAACTTGGAGCTTAGTTACAGATTTGGTCAACTCTCACCTTCTGTCTGGGCCAAAGCCATCCAAAGGCAGATCAGCCTGGGTCCTTAAACCTGTCTCGAAACTGCAGAGCACAGACTGCCTCGTGGAGCCCAGCGAGTCTGCACTAAGCCAAGAAGAGTTTAGAGGAGAAGAGGAATGAGGTGTTGGAGCAGCCAAATTTGACAAGCTGATGTTGGCAGGATGTTAGAGACGGGTGCTACAGGCAGCAGATTTCCACAGGGGCCCTAGGAAGGTGTGACGCCGTGCAGAAGGGAGCACTGGAGCACTCTCCCTACAGAGAGCACTACCGTACACCAGTGCTGCTCCTCTCCGGGAAAATGTACCAGCAAAGAGGCTGTAAATAGGATGGAAGTAGTAAAAACCTTGACCCCAACAGAAGCAGGACCAGACGCTGCCTGCTCTTGGGTGGATGGGAATTTTGACTTGGCAGAGCAGTAGCTTCCTCAACAAAATCCTTCCTCTTGTCAGGTGAATCGTGGGGAATATTTGGCAGTAGGCAGCATAATAAAGTGGCTATAAATCACAGGAGACAATGTCCTGCAGGAAGAAGGAAGAGCAGGCAAGAATGTAGAGATAAAAATCCTTTAAAATGTCCCAACTAACAAAAATTGTGACTCATGCTGGAAAAATTCTCTATGAAAACCATTATCTTTAGACTCTCTCCCATTTCCTACGGAAATATTGAAAAAGCAAACTATTTTAAGCCCTGACACAACTTGGAAAATAGGATGGGGGGAGGCTGTGGAAAAATTCATCCATTTTGACCTTCCACATCACAGAAGGTTGCAAACACTCTCTCAGGACCTGGGATATACACCACAATCTTTCACCCGCTCTATTCCCTGAAAGTCACTTTGTAACAAGATGCACATATTTGTGTCCAGAAAGAAGCCCTCTGCCACCACAGGCACAGATATTTAAAAGTCTAAATCAGCTGAGGTCAAGGATGGATATGCTGGTGTAAGAGCCTCTAATTGCCAATACCCAAGTGGCAAGACTTGTCTTTGCTTTGTCTTTCAGAGGCTAGCTCCTTGCCAGAAGGAGACTTTCTATATATGCATGACACAGGGTGAGGAGCAGTTTTTTGTTCCTTTAATTTTTTTTTTTCCTAAGTTCTATGAAAAGCTCCCTCTGGTTCTTTGGAAGATCACTTGAGATGGAAAGGTCATCCATAATGGGCAGTTGCCTATAAATGCAGATGCACAGTTGACTTGGCTGTTTTGAACAGCTTTTGCAAACATGCACAGCATTGACCTAATATCTTCCCCACCTTACTCTGTAAAAGCTCATGCTTTTGTTCAGTGCTATGAAGTTTGAAAGCCTGGGGGACTGGAGGGACCAGCAGTCTCTTAACACTGACTCTAAGACCTTGTCTGTTTTGCAAAGAGGGCTGGGTTTGAAGAACAAAAGAGGGGTACTGCTCTGGAGCAGCTGGTCTCTTCCCCACACTGCTGAAAACCTGGCTCCTTAACTCAGTTTGTAGGGAGAAAGAGACTGATGCCACACAACAAAAACTGAGGCACTTTACTGCTCCCTGTGAGATGGAGTGCAAAGATCTTTGTCGCTGGATTGTCTGACACAGACTTTAAAACAAAGTTCAGTAATGATTTCAGATTAATACATACTTCAGTCAGGAACAGTAATGGTAACAGAGATCTAATTCACACATTGCTAGGAAAGCAAAATGTATACATTTGCTCTATCTGTAAAAGGCACCGCACTTTTGAGAACACATAATCCCAACAAAACAGAGATAATAACAACTCTGTGTTAACTAAATGCTTGTAGCTGGTTTAATAATAGATTTTCAATCCACTTCTCTTTTTTATGCTGAGACAACTACAGTCTGATTTAGTGAATCTCTTTGATTTGTAATCCCAATTGTTATATTATTAATATGTCCTTGATGCAAGAAGCAAGATAACTTAAAAAAGTGATCAGCTATTTGGCTTGGCATTTATGACCTTGGTCAGAGGACATGTTATTTACAGGAAGTTTTCTGGAGCATCTGCAAGCAAACCAGCTCTGAAATGCAGCTTAATTGTTTAGGGCAAAGCACATTTAGTTTCAAATTCCCAGGAATCTCCAGCTTCAGACGCAAAGTGCATTTCCACAGATGGACGCTGACATGTGGAAATGCCACCACGACTACTGTTCAGCTGACCTTTGGTTTAGGGCCAGCTGCCAATGGGAAATGCCAAGCTGTTACTTATATTCATTCAAAAGAAGCAAGAAAACTGCAGAAACCTGAAAGCAAAAAAAAAAAAAAGAGGACAGAGGTGTGGCTCTGCCTTTGGGAACCTAGAAAAAATAAAAAGCCTGCAGGCTCCAGCAAACTCCTCAGCCCTGTGACTGGAAACTCCTCACAAAACTGCCAAGAGCAGGACGACATTCACTTCACACTGCAGAATTGCTCTCAAGCCTCTGCTTGCTGCAGCCTGGGACTTGGGAGGACAGGTGCAAAGACATGCCATACAGCATCCTAGGGAGGAATATCCTGAGGAATCCAGGGCCTCTCAGGGACCTGGGAGCATCCTGAAGCCAGGACAAAGTAGCCTATTGGCAAGAGCTGGCCAGGCTACATCCTCAGTGTGGCAGAACAAGATGGTTTTTCTCCTTCTCCTGCTCTCTTACATCAACAGAAAAGACAGAGCCTGGGCTTTGCACAGCTTTCTTGGTGTGGCAAGCAGCAGTGATTCCAGCTGGAGTTCAAAATAGCTGTTTTCCTAATAGCAAGTACAGGAAAGAATTAGGAAAGAAAATGCAACCCCCCTGAAACCAGGCACTGGAACAACACAACCACTCCAGAGGTTTAATAGGAAAACATCTCCCAGAAACAGGTTAACTGCTTCAGAAAGGGATTATCCCATGACTTGGAACATGTTTATTGTCCCTGCTGTCACAGCAGGAGAGTTACTCCACAAATTGTCTTGAATCCATATCTAAGGCAAAGCAGCATGAGTAACTCAGCTCCCTGGCATCTCTGCTTTCTTCCAAACCAGAGCAATTTCTTTGTTTTGTTTAATTTCAGATTGCCTGCCATCTTTCTGGGTTTTTGGGGTTTATTTTGCTGTTCTCACAAGTCACTCAGTGTACTAGAGCTTTAAAATTCATGGGAAGTCAAATTGGCAGACAAGTCCTGTGGTTTTGAAGCCAGTTTTCTAATAATGGACCAAACCTTGGTGTGGGAGGCTTCTCCACCAGCTCCAAATGAAGGAATGTGGTTTTTTTTTCAGTTAGGGGAAGGATGGAAAAGGTAAAAATGGATAAAGAGTTCAGCTCCCCTTGTGCCTACCCTTTCCAGACATCCAGAGCGGCACCGTGGAGAATGCCCAGAAACCTGCAGTTGCCCTGGGGTCCACAGAGGGAAGTGTGAGTACAAGGTAGGAGGATTAAGGTAGCAGCAGAGGCAGCAATAAAACTCTAGCCAAAGGACACAAGGGCTTTCATAAGCATGCCAAGAGATAAAGAGCTAAGAGGAAGCACATCCTGGAAAGCACATTAGGCAAGAGGACAGAAAGATATAACTAATGAGAACTGCTGACAAATGGCTCAGGGTTTGCAACTGCTTGCTGAGACTAGAGAGAGCAGCAGTGAAAAGGAGACTTCCAAAGGTCCTCAGAGGGGTACTGAGCCCTTGCCAGCAACTGTGGGAAGAGCAGGACCTACTGGCAGCCACACAGCTGTGATTCCCTATGGGCACAGAGGGATGTACATTCCTCCACCTGTCATTCACCCCCCAGACTCTTGCTTGCAGAGGTGCCAGGTTACTTCCACAGCTTCCCCACAGTCACATATGGCATTCTCCTGTTTGCACCAGTACAAGCACACATCCAGGCTGGGGGAAGCCAAGGTTCACATCCACCTGCTCTGACTGAAGAGGAATTTCAATAATAACCTCTAGTCTTTAAGGAGAGACTTGAATCCTGTCTAGAGTGTTCAGAGCCAAATCTTTTGACTACAGCTTTCCTGTAGGCCCCGGTGTGAATCGCCTGTGGCCATTGACTCACCCTCGCCTCTGCTGCTGCATGTTTCTCATGCAGGCAGGAGCATTTACTTTTCCATTTTTAAGCCCAACAAGTCACTCAAAGCAGACAACAGGGGCTTGAACAGCTGAGCTGGAAGAGACTGTCAGTCTCTGACCTTGACTGGAGATGAGTCTGGCAGCACACTTACCTTTCAAGACAGGAAACAACTGTGTCTGTGTCCTTCCATGGATGCCTTATGCCTGGGGACAGAGCTGCTCAGCCTGGCAGGATTTCACTGCTCTGCATTTGCAGACTGATACCTTACCTCCTCTGGGAAATAAGACCCTCAACCAACAAATTCAGTGCAGTTCCTTGCATCTGTAATATCTCTTAATGTCTACAATATCCTGTAAATTACAGCCACTGCTAGGCCTGAGCTTAGGACAGACATGTATCATAAAAGCAACTGTGGGCTGACGGATACCTTAGAAGCATAAATGTTTATTTTGCACTGCAAACAAATTCAGCCTTATCAGTAGATGTACTTCACAAGGCTTTCTGGAGTTCTTCACATATGCATGAAGGATGTTGCATTGTTTGACTACTGCCACTAAAAGAAGGTACTAATACAAATGTAGAATATGGAAAAAGTGCCTTCCATGCTGGCTGCCAAACAAGTTTAATGTTGCAGCACCAACTTATCCTGATACAAGCCAGATTTTGCCCCAGTACCACAATCTCTTGTTCATCAAAAAATTCCATCAACTTCCATTAGAGTTGTCAAAGATGGTATATTCCAGGCTGTCATCACTTGCCTATGTTTAAGCACATGAGAAGTCAATGGGATGGTTTGAAGCAGAGTGCCTCCCTCTGTGGGGGAAGCTTTCTGTATGATTTACTAACGCTTGGGGGACACATTAGTATCGTACACATGAGAAATGAAATCCAGATCTGACCAAAATGTGGGGCATTTGGCCATTTCAATGGCTTTATTCTCATTTTCTTCGCAAGTGTTTTCCTGAAGTTTTCTCTGTGAGCAAAGTCTATTGCAAGCTCTGAGTACAAACATATGGGGGTGAAAATATTTTACCTGTAATAAAATGTTCTGCTTATTTTTTAAGGAATGTGAAAACAGTTCCTGTGAGAATCAAGTCAAACAATCAGGGCCAGCCTCTACACAGATGAAAATCATTGGGAAGTGAACTACATCTCTGAGAGTGCCTTTGTCATTCCTGCTTGTCCAAACAGATCAATCAGCCCACCCTCGTGCTGTTTTACAGGGCTACCGCTTGACAGCTTTGTTCACATGCTGCTTTTGCCTAAATCACACTAATCAGCTGGTCAGATAAAAGTTATTACAAAAGTTGAAGAAGTATAAATACACAGCTTCTTCTCTTACCTTCCGCTGAGAAGGAAACCGATAACAACAGCCAGCAGAATGACTCCCACTGTTACAGACACAACAATTATAGGAATCTGGCTCTGGTCGCTGGATGCAGCTACTGCTGAGATGAGAAACAGAAAATGGAGATTAGGGTTAAAATGACAGTCAGCACTCATATGAGTCTTTCTAGTGAGGCTGCCAGCAAGGTTTCAAGTCTTACCAGTTTGTTTATTCTTTTACGGTTTGCGTTTTCCCCCTTTTGCTCTCTGTTTCTAGTTTGGAAAGGATATGGGTGGGAAGGAAACAAAACCACATGCAACAGTAAGCCAAAAACCCAACAAGATTCCATCTCATTGCTGAATTCAGAAACTAAAGCGTTGCAGGATGCAGCCTTTGAGTTTGTAAACTCAAGTTTCTCTCCCTGAGTTAGCTGCATTAGTAATCAGAGATAAAAGATGAAAACCCAACAGGCCCTCATTTGGATGAAAACCCAGCAGTCAGAGAGAACATTTATGGAATGTTATTGCTAAAAGACACAAGAAGAATGTACAAGATAAAAAGAATTACCTGCACTTCAAGAAGCGATAAATAATTATAAACTAACTCCTTGTGGCATCTCTATCACGTGGTCATGAAGTGCCCTCTGTAAAACAGGAATTTGCTAAGACACATACGCTGGTTGGTCTTTTTATTGGCCAAAACTTGGGGAAGCAAAACTCTTCCAGTCTGTGCCTTGTAAGGAGCCCTCCTGCCAAAAGGCAGGAGACTAAGCTGGTGATAAAGATGCCAGCAGAAAGGTCAGGAGAGCTGATTGAGAACTGAGTTTTGACATGGGTCAAATAAGAGCAGGCAAACAAGCTCCTGTAGGCTGTAAAATGGAAACGCCAATACCACTTGTATCTTGTTTATCTGCCCCACTTGGCAGGGGAAGGAGCCCATTTATCCCCAGGGGTTGTACGTGGGGTTCCCCAAGCAGAAACCAAAGTCTCCTCACCTTGCCCTCTTTGCTGCCAGCTTATTTAGCTGCATGTATATAACCACCCCAGGGTACAAACCTCACATCCTCCCTGCAAAACCAGCTCCCTGGCACAGGAACCACTGCTCTGTGGGGGAAAGCCTCATTATAGCTCTTAACCTCGTGCCAGCCCAGGATGAAGTTCCATCTACCCCAGAGAGCAGCAGGAATTGATTGCGTACTGAAGAAGCCTTTAACTAAATGATTGAACTAAAAAAAGGGTCCTTAGCACAGGATTAACGTTATGAAGGCTATAAAATAATTGAATATAGTCCCATATTAATTGTTAAAGGAAAGGAAAGGAAAGGAAAGACAAAAAGGTATGGCATTAAACATTGATCTGCACTGGGCTTCAAGCAGCTCTTCGTACAGGAGCTCTCTGGTGCTTAACCGCGAGCGGGGTGGAGCTGCTACGGCAGTGTAAGTGATTTCAGAAGGACTGGTCCTGATACATTAAATATTTCATGTTAACTGCTCCAAACCCCTACCATCATCCAGAGATTTTATTAGCCTCATGAAGTTATGGGGGCTCCTTAAGGTGGTGTTTTACTGCTTTCTTGACAAAATAATTAAAAAGAAAAACATTTAAAGGAGAACATTAAGCAGTGATTGGTGGGTTTTTTTGCACAGCTCAAGGGATGGGGAAATGAGATAAATTCCACTGTGATCTATGGCAGATGAAAAGCCTGAATCCATAAGCCAAGCTGGGGCTTGCTGCCATTCAAAGTCAGGGACACACACAGACACCCCTGCATTACCCCTTCTCAGCTTGGTACTGTGATCCTACTCCTGCCCAGCAGATCAGCTAGATTAGCTCACCAATCCAGCCAAAATCCAGCTCTTGGCAAGGTTAGCTTTTGGGGCTAGATGAGCATGGTGGCATTTGGAAAGGATGAAGCAACAAGTGGATATACCCAGCAACACCTTCCACTTAGATAAAAAAAATTCACTGAAAATTGAAGCCCTGGCTGCTTCATGGTGCTTTCAAGAATTGCACAAGCAGGGAGAAATATGCAAAAATGTCCAAAATCTGGAAAAAGAAGGAAGTCCAAAACAGCTTATAGCTTTCCTCCACTGCATTTCTCAGGCTGTTGTTGTATAATTCCTCCAAATGTATTAAAGATAACTATAGAAACCTTGCAAACTGGAAACAGAACCTGTTATTCAGTCCAAACGACTTGGAAATTGTTTTTGTTTCTCAGAACAGCCACTGAAAGGTTTTCAACTGTGCTTGAATAAAAATCATTTGCTTTGGCTCTAACAAGAAGTTCAGATCTGTACTCTGATTTAGCAGTGAGATTTTGATCTTTGCTTGCTTTCAAAATCTCCAGGATGTGCAGGAAAGCAGTGGGAGTCTGGTCACACTCCTGACACTAATATTGACTTTTTGTAGGGCTTTGGGGAAAAAAAATGCTTTTTATAAGGCTTTAAATGTCAAACAGAGCTGCATTTTGCAAGATACTGAGGCTCGTGTTCTATTTCAATCCTATTAAGTGTTAAAGTATCTGGTTAAGTCTGGCCTCAGCCAGAGCTTGAGTCCAACAGACGAACAATTCCCATTCCCAAACTGGGGACTATGCAGTAGGTATTCCTCTGACTATTGACTCCTCAGTGTCAGAGAAGTACCTATTCCTCTGCCTTTAAAATGTGAAAAAGACTGGGAGGTGGGTATGACTAAATGACCCACAGAATTCCTTTTTGTTTAAAAGTATTTCCACATGATGTCCTCCAAAATCCTGATTAACACAGATACTTACATGATGGGCTTGATGAAAGTGCCATTATTTTTGGACCAGAATCATAGGTAATAGATCAAATGTGCATATATTTCATGTGTTACTCATTAATAGACCAGAACAATATTACTCAAACAACTCTAAGCTAGAAACTTTCCAACTGAGTAAAACTATACAGAATAATTTTTTGGCATAACATGATTTGGTTGCTACTTATAGAGCACAATTAATGATTAATAAAAAAAAATAAGAAATACATTAAATAGACTGTTCTTACTGCATTAATGTTTGCATTGTGATGCAATTTTCACTGTATTAGCTTAATCACTGGCTCCACAGCTACATTTGCACATGTATAATGACTCCTTGAAAATCTATTACGACTTCAAAGGTAGCATGCACTGAAAAGACAACTCAGTATCTTCTCCTCAAAGATGATGAATTTTAAATAAACTGGAGTAAGAGTAGTCAAAATATTTATGAATTTAAATTTCCCAGGAAAACACAGCAAACAGTCCCTTTCCCACATGAATGATCAGAGTATTTCTACCACAAAATTCCTCTTCCATGCACACAGTATAAAAATTAATAAATGACAGCTGTACAAACTAATAGAGAGAAGAGGTATTTTCTGGTGGACAAAATTGTACTTGACACCTTGGCAAAATTCTGTATTTGGGACAAAAAGAATTTCCCCACAGCTGTGCCTAAACACAGAAGAAAGAGAAGCTGAGCCTCTGTGTGCCTCAGGAGTTCACCCTGCCACAGAATCTGTTCCAGAATCCAGCCCTGGATTAGTTTCATTAAAAAAAAAAAAAAAAAAAATTAAAACCCACAAATGTAACAGGTCAAGAAGAACTCCTGCACCTGCAGTGCACATTTTTTACCATTTCTGATTACAAGTCAACCTCCTTTTCTTGAGGCTGTGGCCTTGGCAGCCAACAGAAACAATCTTTTAACTTGACAGGAACTTACCCCAAAAAAACACCAAAGACACTAATGCTGGTTCAACCCTTCCCTTTGCAGAGAGGCACAATTTCAGGGTTTTTCCTCCCAGATGGGAGACATATTTAAGAGAGAGATATTTAAGAGAGTTCAGCATCCTCTGCAGCCAGCCTTTAAGGAGCAGGCCCCAACCCCTCTGTCCCTCCTAGGAGGAACAACTCTCTTACACCAGGGTCCTGTAAATACAAGATTTTTGTAAGCATGGAATGCCACGAATTTCTGAAGCCTGAAGGTCTCCTGCCCCACCATGAGGAAGCAAAGGACAGCTATGCCAAGTGCAGAGTCACGGTGTGCCCGATGTTTCCAAAGCCAAGGGATGAAGCCAATAAAAGGAAGCACTCTGTGCAGAGGTATCGATCCCCTGACCTGTTTCAGGGAAGCGTTGCAGAGACACTGACAGTAATTAAAAGCACTTACACACTGGGCTGGTTTCGAACTCGAACCTGCGGCTGAAGCCCCCGTAGCCGGCAGCTGTGCGGGCTCGGATCTGGAAGACGTACGCCGAGCCTGGCTTCAAGCCATCCGCCGTAATCGTCGTCTCTTTGGACTTGATGATGGTGTAGCTTGTCTCCTGGTCCTTTTCCCAAAACCCCCCCAAAAACAACAAAGTTCAAACACACACAGAGGGGGTCTCAGAGAAGACAGACTCTTAACAACCCCCAGAGAAACATAACAAAAGACGACTGAAGTATGTGTTTTTGAGGATTTCCTCCTCAAAACCCCCTCCCTCTCTGAAGGTCCTTTCTGCAATACAAAATGTGAGGTCTGCTTTTCTCTTTTATAATCAATGATTCTAGGGGGCACACAGCCGGCATCTGCGGTAGAAGCAGCTTTCCCCTGCTCGGGATGTACATGGCCTGGGGCAATGGAGAGGTTTATCATACAAAGATCAAACCCAAGGCACAGGGAAGATAAAACAAGTCCTATCACCTTAAAAAAGGATTTTGATTTACACCAAAATGGCTTCCCAGTACTGTAATAGGCCTAAAAGAGAATAATATATTACACACTATACAACTTTATGCCTGCATTTTTAGAACCACGAATTAGACCTTGGGAAGAGAATAATAAACCAAAACTCCAGGAAAATACCTAATTTTTGCATTGTTCTTCTGAAGCAATGAACTTGAAGAAAAATTGCTGAAATAAATCTTCATCTACATCAGTTTCTAATGTGAAACAGTTCCAGTTCTTTGATTAAAATTTTGTTGAAATGCTAAGTAATTACTCTTAGAATTATTTACTGTAACACATAATCTAGACAAGAGCTCATAAATTAAGGTCTACAAATTTGGAAACTGCTTTTTATTCACCATATCCTCTCAGATCCAAATTATTATGAGTTAAACCAGAGTTTTTAGTAGTTCCTTACCAAGATTTCTGGATAGCTCTTAGAATCTGAGCTCATTTTTCTTTTTTAAAAATTTAATGGCCAACTTCCCATTGACACCAATATGCCTGGCTAAGGTGCTGGGAATTTCTTAAATGTAAGATTACAAAATTTCTCAATTGATGCTTGTTTTGGAGAAATGTGTACACACACACATACACACACATATATATGTGCCCTTTTTTTCTTATTAAGGAGTGATCCCTCTTACAGGAATGCAATCTGACAAAACTCAGTTTTCCCAAACATTTAATATAAATCATTCTTGTCCCTTAGAAATGAATGTGAATTTACCCTTATGATGGGCTGAAAACAGAGAATATAAATTATAGTAGCAACAAAGAAAAAGGATTAAGGGCAATATTCCCAGCCTATCTCAACTACTGGTTAAAAAGCAGTAAGTGAATATTAGGTCACATCTTTGCTTGTATGTCGGCCAATTAACTTTTCAATACACTCTTGGCTTCTGCAAACACTTACTACAAATACAATATTTTAAGTCCCCTCTCCTGCCAATTTGTTTGAAAATAAACTAAGGAAAATTAAGAAATATACTTGGTTTTTTTTTTCACTTTAATTATTTGCTTTACCTTTTTAAGTTGTTCTTCCCAAGCCATTCCATGGTAAGGATTCAATGTACCCCAACAGTCATTCAAACAAGTTAATAAAATAATTAGTAATGGATTATTTTCAGCAACAAAATAACCCGATTCCTGTTGTGTACCTAATCTTCAGCCCTATTTAAGTCACTCACATATCTCTTTCACAAGCTCCCTCATCTGCAAAAATAATGTTGATTTTATTTTGATGGAGAAGATTTATGAAATTCTTTCTCCTGTTTAAATGGACTGCTTGAGCAGGTCCTTCCCATGGTCAGAGAAAGAAGACAGAAGGAGTAAGGATCTAATCCTGGTCCATGCTGAGCAATTTCACTTGGATCACAGATAGAGCTAATGGAATATCTTCCTTAAAACAAAAATTCAATCCCCATAAAAAAGTGACTTGTGACTCAATTTCATTATTTCCTCTTGTTTTCATGTATAAAGCCTGGATGTTTCTGAGGAAAAAAGGACACCTTACAATTCCAGCTAAGGCAAAAAAAAAAAAAAAAACATGCTATTCAGTCAAATCTTGAAAACCTGATTTTTGGAAATCTAAGATTTCTAGAGATTTAAGGCCATATCACTCAAAATACACTACTTTGATAAAGTGCATTTGTAACCATTTTCCATTTAAATGACATTAATTTTGCAGGAAGATAACAAGTCACTATTTGAAATGAAGACTAGGAGGGGCAAGTTTTGTGGTGAGACTGCTTCCCTTTAAACCAAGAGAAAGAGCTGGAAAACCCAGGCAAGTTTTTAAGCCAAGATGCCCCTCTTCATACCAGAGCACATGCAGTCTCTCTCCACAACCCCCTTCTCCTCTCCTTTCACATGGATGGAAAATCAAGTGAGAAATTGAAATACCAAAGGCAAGGGACTGCCTGATGTTTCTGGGAGGAGACAGATGCTCAGTCCCCAGCCCCTTCTACTTTTAACATAATGAGCAGGCTCTGTCTTAATGTGATAAAGCTTGAGAGGAATCTGACACGCGGATTTAATGTATTTGTTCAAGAGAAGTGGCACACTAATGGAAAACAACACCCTCATTTCAAGTCATCCTAATCACTTACTGCAAAATCAATCTGACATTGATTTATGCATAAAAATCTCTCCATTCTCTTCCATGACTCAAATAATAATAACTAAAAGAAGAAAACAATAAAGAGAAGGTACTTGGGAAGCTCAGCAATCAGTCCATCACACCTTTTCAAAATATTTGATTTCGTATTCCAGGATGATGCCATTGGGTCGATCTGGCTCCTGCCAGGAAAGGGAGATGCTATTTTTAGTTATCTTCCCTTTTTTCACAGTACTGACTGGAGAAGGTGCTGCAAGACAGGAGAAGAACAGAACAGACGAAAACCATGGTTAGTAAGATGGTTTGCCAAAGTCAAACCCATCAGTGCATGCTCAAACACAAGGCAATCCTTAGCTTCTGCAGGTCAGTGGGCTCTGTTTCCACCTTGGTGGTATTTGCCCATTTTTAACAACTGGACTTGCACAGATTTGTGGTAGCATGACCACCAAGGCAAAGTAATTACATGAACTACTATCACAGCTTACACATCAACCCCGTCTTTTCAAGCAATTTTCAAACACATCAACCCCATACCTCCTCTTTTCAAATGTGTCAGCGGCCTACCTTATCAGACTTACATATTGATTATGCTTTGCTTTCTTTTGCCTGTTTTCAAGGCACATATTTTTCAGAAGACCTTAGATTACATGGGCTCCTTAACTATTTTTGGATTTTAAGTAGTTTAAGCCTAGGCATCTTTCAGCCCCTTCCTTTCAGAAGCAAGGAATATTATAACCTTTATAATTCAATTGCTCTCCATAAATATCACTGGGGTGTTGCAGGCTCACATAGTGATGCTAATTCCTTGCAAATGGCAAAAGATTTTAATGGCAATCACAGTTTGGAAGTTCTCAGTGTGCTTGGGGAAGCCACAGCATGAGAGCAGCCATACAAGCTCTCTTCATTATTTTATGAAGCAGCCCTGAAAGGTTATCTGCCCTTTACAGCACACATGTGCATCAGAAGCAGCCTTGATCCTTTGTATTCAGCCCGATGTCTGCAGAGACTTTTTAAGTTGTGGTTGCTGCCACCCCTGCCAGCTCTCCAGCAGAAGTTGCTATGGGCAATGCAACCCTAACACCCCAGGTGTTTTATGCCAGGGATTAGGAAACAACACTGAGGGAAAAGAAAAGGGGATGGGAGAAACTCATAGTCTCCCATTTGCAGGGCCAAGAGCAGCTTCTCCAGAGATAAAAACAGGCTGTGCCTGGATGAGGGACTTGAGCTCACCCTCCACACAGACAGGCGCCTGCAAGGATGACAGGAGGCCTGAGGAGACCCATGGCAAAGACTTTTGTGTCCATATGTGGAATTGAATGGAATGGAAGGAGCAGCAGCAAACAATCACATTTCACCTTTCAAAATGTATTTGGAGCTATAGAAAACAATTTCTTCTATATGCAGGACTAGCAAATTATCTTAACACTATAAAAAACCCCAACCCATTAAGTAAAATAAAGACAACAAATACATTAATTTTACCAGGTCTGATTTTAAGCCAAAAAGTAAGGGAAGAGCTCCAGACAATTATTCTTGGACTGAAGGCTTGGACTGAAGCAGCAAGACTCTTCTCTGTTATAGCAAGTTGCCACACCTCAGTCTTGCTTCAGCCCTAGTTTTTTACACTCCTGTTCCCTTTCCCTGCTTGGCTCTTGAAGCACCCTGAAAGGTGTTGGCTATTTCCATACTGTTTTCTGCTGGAGAGCTGGCATCAAGCTGGACAGACAGTGTTTGCTTTTTAACTGTGCATCCTCCACTGTGCTCACAACTGCTCCACTGAGCGAGTAAAAACCACCTGGATTTGAACAATGACCACAGTATTTATGCAGGCACAGCTTGGTGATCACCAACTATTTTTCACCTGCAAAAGTCACCTTAGCCCTCCCTGACTGACATCCTCTACACGTTTTTGGGCTACATGAAGGCAAATAACAAACATATAAATACAAACTGCTAATCTGGTAAAGGAATTTCTGTTACTCAACCCAGGTGCTTAAATATGCTCTGTGCACACATGTGCACGGCAAACTGAGCTGTGCCTCTGAGATCCAAGATCCGTGTACATGTGTACAGTCAGATATTAGCTCAGAGAAGACAGAGAGAGTAGGGAGCTCCATCAAAATAGAATGAAGCCCCTTCTGATGCAAGGGAGCTACATAGTTTTCAGCGGCATTGGATAACAAGCCTTGCTGTGTGGTGATGGTGCTAAGTAAAAGGAGAGAGTACAATCCTCCTTAAACAGATGATACTGATCACTTATGAGCCACTCAGATGCTACCATGTACAGGGAGGAACCACCAAAACACTCAAAAAAAGGGACCTATGTCTTCTGGAAGTGATCTCCAGTGCCCCCAAATCCCTGCAATGCCTATCCCATGCTTACAGAGCTAGCAGCAGAGGTCTGGTAGGACAGAGAACATCAGTGCTGAGCATTAAACCATTTTAAACTCCTATTAGCAAAATTAAACTTGAGAAAAGCAGTGAGGGGAGACCTCAGTTCTCCCTGGTATTGAATGCCTCTCAGGAAGGTGAAAATCATGCAATTCCCAGTATCAAAATTACCTGATAAAATAGTGGATTTTTCATCCAATTTATTGAGGTTTTCTGAAGTGTTTATAGGACTGAGGCTCACAGGTACTTACAGCCAAGAAAACAATGTTAGTGCTGCCAAACTCTGCTGCAAAACCTTTCCCTAGGATGTTCAGGGCAGTTAAGCTCTCCTTTACATGTGCCTGCATAGTACAACACAAAATACACCACCAGCCAACCCAAACACACCCATCAAATTTCCTACACCCCTAAACCAGAGCATTCCCTTTAAAAAGCATGTGCAAAAAGCTTGGCTAGTGAGCAGCTTTGTGGACTTAAATCTCTGGGTGTGCAAGTCTCTAAAATGTTCAATTGTGGCTCCCAGTACACTCTGCTCTACCAGGAAATGGATGGAAGATAAGAAAATGAGTAACCCAACTCCCCAAGTAAATTAGAAGAGGAGTAACCGTATCCTTTTTGAATCTCCTTCAAAAGAAGTGTTAAAGTGTAACCGTGAGATAAAGTCCAATTAAGTAAATTCAATAAATCCCAGCGGTGCTGGCATGATACAGCAACCACTCTGCATCCTCAATGCACAGAGATTACGGTGTTCTGAAGTGAAGGAAGGAAGGTATAAGTATTTTAGGGTTTTCTTTGTCAAACAAAATGTAATTCAATCCAGGCAAGAGGACAAAGTCTGCAATCATTCCATCTTAAAAGCCTGCAACTGGATACTGCGCTATATGATCTCAGAAAAATAAAAGGATTACTTAAGACTTGCTTTTCAAAGGTCACTGCTTCTGCAAGGGCAGCATCCTCTTAATAGAAAGAAGTCAAACAACAGAGCCCTTCCATTTGGAGTACAACATGTAAAAAAATAAATTCACGTAATAGTCATGATATATAAAGCTGTAATATCCCGTGTTTCTTATGTAAGCATACAGAAGTCTTGTTCAAATCTCTGCTGTGACACAACAAAAGGTGGGTGTACATTGTGAATTGCACATGTTCTGCACATATGCATTAATTTCTCAGCCACACAGTCAAGATCAAAGAGGGATATTACATCATTTATGTTTATGTTTGCCATTTATGAAAACAGCCATGCATGTGATGAAAGCAAACAGAAGATGTAACAAGGTGTGAAATTGCCAATGTACATTTTTGCTTTCCTGAGACCAAAAATTAATCAGGAAGCAAAGAAAAGCCTAGAAAACTGATTCTTCCTTTTTTTTCCCCCCCCCTAACATTTCGTAAGAATAGTAAGGGGACATACCAAATAAATAAATAGAAGTTTCTGCAGAAGACACATCATTAGTCACATCTGAATAACTACAGGAAATTATTTCAGGAGAAACAGACTTTTTAGGACATTGTTCCTCAGCAATTTTTGACAATGACATTAGCACTGAATTAGCCATCTAGGCACCAAAGGCCATATTTACAACACAGTGTGCTGTGTTCCACTAATATCTATCATACAGTAATGCTTAGTGGAATAAAATGCTAATTATAGTTTAAGAGAAACCAGTGTTATCCGGTGAACAACCACTGTACCAAGACAAAACAAATAATCCAGTTTCTACTTTTCATGGTCTATCTAATGCTCTCTCCAGGCCAATTACTTTTGCCTTGGTATTTTTCACTTTGGCAGAAACAACAGCTAATGGCTCCCCATCTTACTCAGCCCCACAGCCATAACCTTTATCTGTTATTATATAACCAAACAGTTATGTTATAATTAATGCACTTAATAAAACCAGATAAAATTTTTGAAGAAAATAAAACCTGTATTAGAAGAGTAACCACACAACAAGTAACTCTGGTTTCACTTCAAAAGCCTGGTGTATTGTAATTTTTCACTCAGTTTCTAATTTCTTTCTCAGGCCTTTGGTGACTTCAGTGTTTGAAGCAAAACTTGCCTTATTCACCAAGTCACACTAAAGGCATTGTGAAATTGCAGGTGGCTTCAAGCACTACGTTAATTAAAAAAAAAAAAACTATAGATATGTTAGTTAAAATAGAAACACTGAAAGGAGAAGGAAAATAATGCTTTCACTGTATTATCTCTGCATTTCTACATAGAAACTTTTAGGGCAGCTTAACACCCAGTGGCTCTCTTAAGGGCACTTTTACTGTGAATATTACACCTGGATTAGAATTTAGGATTTAAGTTATAACTTGTCTTTCGTGCTGCAATTTTTCATATCCCAAAATGCACTCAAGTTTGTCTGATAATGGATTTCAAAACTCTTTGTCCCTTGAGAACAAAGAGTTGCAAACCATGCCTGGCTAGTTAGGCAAACAGGCTGGGCCCCAAGTTTGCAGGTGCTTGTAAATGTCTTTGAAAACTGAGTCCAGGGAATGAAAGGTCCTTGTACTAAGTAGAATAAAATACTATTTCTATTCTATCTGAGATCTTTCGTAAGGACTTCAATCCTGCACAGGCCCTAAATAAGGCAAAGAGGTAAATTTTAGCCCCAGGATTAGATGAAATCCAAACACCTTGCCAAGTAGGAGCCAAACCCTAAAACATCGTTCATATATGGAGTTCATTTTCTTTAGAATGATCCTTCAAAGCATGTCTTGTGTAGATGGGGACTTCTTGTTAGTCCTTTTCACGCATCAAATATCAAAAATGAGGACACAATCTTCAAACTGCTTTGCCAATGGATATATAATATTTCTTCACAACTTCTACGTTCCAAGATGAGCCCCTGAGGTGCCAGATCTCAGATCTCTTTGCAGTCTGAATGGGCATTTGGAATGCCTCTGGAACCTGAGATGCCCTGACCCGTACCTTGAAACAAAACAGGTCAAACAAAAGAGAGAAACCTAAATGAAGCACTCCATGGCCCTGACAGAAGGCAGGGCCCCATTTTTGTAATATGAATCCACGACTAACTCAAGCAACCAAATCTATCTCATTTGAAAGAGGGTGATCTTTCAGGTGGCTCCCATCCTGGTTCCTCTAAGATTCAACACAGCTCCTTAAGGTCGACACCAGGACATGACTTGACAGCCAAGCTGGTCATGGCCAAGGTGCTCCCAAGACCTTGCTGCCTCCCAGCTGGACAGAAGGTTGCGTTCATGAAAAGTGAAAACCCAGCTGGTGCCTAATGGATGAAGAGCCTGTTCTTTCCTTGACAAAGCTTTCCTCAGAGAACTTCTCTCTAGGCTTCTAATCCTTGGACCTAAGACACCAGAAAAATCCCTTTGCTAAAGGCGAAGCGAGCAGTTGGGATGCTGTGGTTTTGCGGATACTATGAACCCAATGCTTTTAATTACCAGCACTCCCACTACAGAGAACTGCTCTTGTGTTGGTAAACACAAATCAGGAAAAACACTTTCAATTCATATTCACATTAGAGAAATAACAGAAGTAATCTGCATGCAATTTGCATTAGCACAGGGATGATGGCTCATCTCTTACTTCTCTGATCTCTTTAACAGCTCAGGAGATCTGTGTGGCTACGCACCAATGTGGTCTAAGGCCTCAAGGTTTACTGTACCCCAAAACTCAGTGTTCCTGCAGTAAATGAAGTGTGTTTAGGGGAAGGAGAGGTGTGTGCACATTAAATTCAATAATTCAAGGCTTTCTTTTCTCTCAGTATCTTCTAAAGGAGCTTGCAAGAGAATCAGCAAAGAGAGAAAACAGAGGAAACCACAGCAACAAGCTAACATCAACCGACCCACCTGTAAGGACCTACTGCTTCTTATGGTAAATCTTTAGATGAACACTCAATGATTTTGCTACTCCTGTAAAATGGTTTTAAAAGAACAAATAGCAACAAATGCCTTGCTGCATGTGAAAAATCACTACTGAAATCCTTCCTCCAATAAACCGTGTTATAAAAATGTGTCTGTAAAATATTCTTTGCTATTAAGACCAAGTACTGATTATTGACATATAAATTACAAAAAACAAATCCATAGCTTTAAATGTTTGAATGTAGTCTTTTCCTCTTCATCAAAATATGTTGTTAATTGTGAGACAGCAGGACTCAACACATATGCCTGAAGGACAGTGGATGCAACCAGTGAAAGCTTTGCCATTCACAAAAGTTTTTTACTGTAACAGAATATTGCTAAGACTCACCTACCTAAGTGCCTACCTTTGTGGAGGCACCCCAAAAAGGTGTAGCAACATCTCACCTCTGGCACTCCTCTCTCTTGCTAACTGCATGAAAGTTTCCAAAATTCACTGCTTACACAAAAAGAAAGCAAATAATTTTTACAAAATCTACCATAAGGAAGTTACTTTGTTTCAGGGCTATCATATATTAAAACTGCAACAGGATTACATGCAGAGCCTAAAGACACCACTCTAAATCTAGGCACTAAACTACAGAGCCTTTGGGGTAAGACTGCCTTGTCATTCCTCATGTGCACACCACCCCATACAGAACAGAGCCAGAATATTTAATGATACCTATCATATATCACTGCCATCTCAAAGAAACACATAACCTTTGGCAAGGCTCTTAAAAGCACATGGTTTCAAAAAATAAATTGGATTCTTGCCATTTGCCTTCTGTTTACAGAGTTGCACAGACACGCTCTCGGCTCCTGCCAATCATGGATGAGAGACACGAACTCTTAAAGAATGGAAGCTGCCTGCAGATCCACAAAACTTGCAAGCATGAGGCCTGAGGAAAACAATACCAGATACCACAAGAGAAAATTGTGTAATATTGAGCACACTCATCTCAAAGCAGGAGGAATATTACCTCCAGTTTGTTCATCAACAAACACACACAAGTCCTTAGCAGGAATACTGGTATACAAGAGTTTCAAGGAATTTTAAGGACTCTGTATAATCAAGGCTACAAAGAGCATCATGATCTGTAACATCAATTAAGATAATTTTTTTCTCTTGAAACCTGGAGGCCTGCAAACACTCACCTGTATTTTGCAGGGTGCAAAGTCCCCTTCACACAGATACAGGCTGTTTAGAAATAATAATTCAAAAAATTGGACTGACAAGACTGGCCCTGACCATAGCTCATTGCTTGAGAAACTTTTTTTCAATTGCCAGGCCTAACATACATTCATTTGTATTTACAGCAGCATCAGCCCTGTGTCCTACACAGCCAGTTCTCATTAAGCTGCAATTTACTGGGATACTCAGAAAGGGGAGTGAGACATTAGGGCATCACAGGTTGCCTGGGCTCAGGAAAAAGAGGCATCCCTGATATCCCTAGCAGGTACTTGCACTCAAGGCCAATGTGTATCTGAGACAAATATTTGCTGGATCAGGGAAGAGAGCATGAAGAAATATCTTCCTATAGGGTGCAGATCCACAGGAAATTCCAATACTTGATTTTGTTTTTCTAGTGCCTCTGGAAATCAAGATAGTAAGTTTTTCTGAAAGCTGGAGAACAGATTGCGGTTAAGACCAGAGCCAGATTTCTTCACACCACAGAAAAGCTGTAATTTCCCTATATTCCATTAGTGGTTTAGTTGTGAAGCCTAAGAATAAATACTATTGACTTACAAGACTCTCATAAATTCACTCTTTGCAAGGTGATAAGGACTCCAGCTCTGATCCATCAAAGCATTTTTGGAAAATGCTTGATTTTAAGTGCATGAGCGCTACCACTACTGTCAGCATTTTGCTGGATCGTAGCCACAGGGCTCAGCATTTTGCCGTAGAATTCTCATTATTGAGTGCATTTATCAGACTCGCTTCCACCACACTTACCAAGGAGTGCCTTCCCTGTCTTTAGTAACCTAATATCTGATTTGCATTTAAGCAAAAACTTCCTTTTAAAAACCACATGCCATTAAGAACAAAACAAAGCCAAACCACAGCTACTGGATTAAATGTAAAATGTGCAGGTTCCTGCTCCCTACCATCTCACCTTCTTCATTCCTAAATTGGCTCCTTTCTTTGTACAAGACTTGCTGCATCCTTTTTCTAGCTGTTATCAAGCTCTAAACCCAGCAAATTCATAGACCATTTTTAAATTGTGTGGGAAATTTCCTTCTCTGCCAAGCCTGCCACTCTGTATGATACAGCAATCAGTCTTGCTGATGAATTCTAACATTAAAGCCAAATTACTAAGCACTCTAGTGAAATTAGGGGCAGGCAAATTAATTCCTTATGTTTCCACTTGAAGAACAGCTACTGAAGAGGTGCATCAGGTCAGAGAGAAGAATAGGCAAAGTCCTTAACTCCCACTGTAGCTTGTTTTGGATTTCCTGTGGTATTTGGTTCCTCTGAATACCACCACTGCTCTTATCTCACCTCTCATTCAAAAATGGGAGAAAAGCATGAGCCCACCACTTGTCACAGGACCCTGAGCTGGTCACAGCTTTGCAGAGCCACAATCTTGACCTCTTCCATAAGTGAGTTCCCCAATGATGACTGGAAGACTTGAAATAAAATTCTTAAAAACAAATAAAAATATATCAGACAGGTAACACTAGATCAAATCCCTGTATCAGCAAAACCTCAAAATTACTAGAGCTGAAATTGAAAGGTTTATGTACCTGTGATTATATAAAACCCTTGGTTTGAGACTGACAGTGGCTTTTCTGGATCAGAGCAAATGCTGCCTAGCTCCTACTGTTTTTAAGGGAAATGGCAGACAAATAAAAAAAAAAAAAATCTAACAGATCTCATTGTTGCTGCTAGCTGGGATATCCTGCCCAGTCTTTTGGCAGTTAAGTGTGACCATGGGCAGTGTTAGTCCTAAAATCTCAGGTTCCAAACATTGAGATGAAGCTAACTACCAAAGTTAGCACAAATCCAGTTTTACTACAGGTGCTTGGGAAAACACCTCTTTATACTATCAAGTGAAATTTGTGTACCTTCAGCTTCCTAAAGGGTAACCTCTGCAGTGTGAAACATGGGAGCATGCAATGCCCCTTTGGAAGGAAGGAAGAAGATGTAGCTTCACAGATGGTCTGAGTTGGAAGAGACCTTAAAGATCATCTAGTTCCATGTCTAATGCCAAGGGACACTTTCCAATAGACCAGGTTACCTAGAGCTTCATTCGGCCTGGCATTGGACACTTCTAGGAAGGTCGCAACCACAACTTCTCTGGGCAGCTGGTGCCAGTGCCTTAGCACCCTCATTGTAAAAAAATTTTCCCTTATATCTGGTCTGAACCTACCCTCTTGTAATCTAATGGCATTACCCCTTGTCCTGTCCTTACAGGCCCTTGTAAAAGTCCCTCTCCAGGTTTCTTGTAGGCCCCCTCTGCGCCCTGGATGGTGCTGTAAGGTCTTCCTGGAGGTTTTCTCTTGTTGGCTCTGACTTCAAACTGGTAGGAATGGGATGATCTGAGTTTCTTCTCCCCTTCAAGTCAGCAGACTGTGATCTCCCTGCACACCCTCCCACACAAACCATCATGCCATGCCGTTTGCCCTCCTGGTCACTCGCAGTTCTCCCTGGGGCTGCTCTTTTTGGCAGTGGCTGCTCCTGGCCCCACCAACTCATCAGCTGTTCCTGTGGAAGCTGTGGGCTTCTGGTGGGTCTTGGAAATCCTTGGGGAGTCCCTGGCTCAGCAAACCTTCCTGTACATCTTGATGCCCAGCTCTGCTGCGGAATGCACCTTGTCCATGCTGTTTGCTTTGGCAAGTCCTCAACCCATGGCTTCCCAGCAGGTGAAGTGATTTATCAGGTCCTTGGGGAGAAGGAGGAAGCACTTGAGGGAGCTCCAGATTGTGCCCCATTCTGGATGTCAGGAAAAAGTGCATTTCTATGGAATCCAAGAGGGAATTGGAGAAAACTCACAAGTTAAGAAAGCTGCAAACAGAGACTGTTCTGTCCCGGGGAAAAGGAGACTGAAAGAGAATATGAGTAAAAGGCTGCTGTCTCTGGAGCAAGACAAGCACAGTATGAAATTTAGGAACAGCTTTCTAAGGACAAAAATAATGAAGCACTGGAAAAATATCACCCAGTGAACCTGTGGCATCTGTGGAGGTTTATAAGCAGGTTAGATGAGCACATCCTGAGGTCCTTCCAGACACAACGCTCCACACAGACACCTGGCTATCACAAGGTATAAAGGATAAAAATATAAAGGATCTCGAAAGGCAGAGATCCAAGATACATACATGTAGTGCCATTTACTAGCTGGCTTGTTTGTGCCAGGAGATGTGACAGAAAAATCTAAATTGCTGAAAATGGCTAGTCACACAAAAGGATGGCACTGGGATAAAAGCATCAGACGAGAGGAAACAATACTCTGCTTTCTGGCTCTGCTAGAGACTCCTAGTATGACCATGGGCAAGTCGCTTCATCTTTCTGTGTTGTTATTTGTGCAATGAAGATAATGATAATTCCTTTATCTGTACAGACTTGAGGGGCAGGAACTAACTATTCAGGTGCTGCCAGCACAATCTTTGCTATGGCCCACAGGCACTGCTGTAAGGCAAATAAAGAAAAGAAGGAATACCTGCCAGCATTACTCCTGACAGCTGGCTTCTTCTATTTAAGTCACAAGCAACTTGGTGATGTCACACTGAGCTCAAACACAGAACAAAACCCCTATGTGAGTGACAAAGAGACAAAGAGGAAAATTGTGGGGAAATTTGTGGCAAAGGCTTGTTTTCACAATTTAATAACTCTCTCCAACTTCTGTTTCCAAGTGGAAGCACTAGTTCTGTGCTTAAAGGCAAGCACTGTGCAAAATTGCGTTGCTGAGGGAAAACTGCAGAGATCACGACCGAGCAACACAAGCTCAGGATGAACATCAACCTTTAAAATGGGATAAATGCAGCTGCATATGAAAGCATGGCTTTTGACTTTCCCACCCTGCAGAGGCATCACTTTTCTGCAGGAAGCAAATACAGCCTTTTCTGACAAAATACAGCAGGCTTTTTCAGTCCAGTTAGTTTCTGAAGGTGTTGATAAGGATTTAGAGACAAACTCAAGAATATGTCAGAATGTTTCTAACATGAAAACTCAATTTAGGGACTGTACAGGGACTCTCTAGTCCAATTTTTCCCTTTAGAGCTGACAGGGTATGTCCTAAGCCTTTGTCTATTTAACTGGGTCACCACAGGCTGTGGAGGCCAGGGCAGTGCAATGGTACCAGGAGAACAACCTGAAGATCTGAGGGTGGGATTGCCATCCAGAAGCTAATAGTCTCAACAAAGATTCTAGCTGTTTCATATGGTAGCTGCACATGCACTCTCTAGTGTATCCTGAGGCTTTGGTGACATCATCTCATTTGGCATTCCCATAATATTGTAGAAAGACGGAGGAAAGACAAGTTTCTCTGCAGATTCCTCTCTGGGTTCGCAACCCAGGATCTGGTTTTGGCAAGTTCTCCTTATACTCATCACTCGCTTCCCCTCAGCTTTGTGACTGTTAGAAAAGGGCATTTTAACATCAGTTACTGTGGGTTCCTCCTTCTGAGGGGTTTCTTGGCTCTCTTCTTCAACTTGGACCAGGGAATGACTTGACAGACATAAGGATGTGCCCTAGTCCTTACAACTTTCTCATCTTCATCTTTACACTAGTGTGTGGACTAGACGACCAAAAGATTTACTGAGAATTAAAAAACATACATGTATGTCTTCATAGATGCAATACATAAACCACTTCCCTGTTTGATATCACCAAGAGTCACATTTGTGACTCTCCTTTGACCAATCTTCTCACTGCAAGTGCTCATTGAATCTAGTGGCTGGCTGAAATTGTGCCTTGAAGACATCTGAAAGTAGTCCAAACAACAGATGACAGGACGGCATGGATACTGGAGCTCACTGCACCAACATCAGCTGCTCACAGGCATTTGCCTGACTCCTTCACAGGACTGTGATGATGTTAGCTGCCACTTGCTCTTGGAAAAAAGCAACTTCCAGCACCACTAAGAACTACCCACCCAGTACAGATGGGAGCTCATGAAGGTTTTCCTTCAGACGATGCCTTGAGTCATCCACAGGGGTATCATCTCAAGATCAGACATGCACATGGGTTTGCATGGGTCCAGGGCTTAGGCTGCTGAGATTGAACAGACAGAAATCAAACCATATGGGTTCCCCACTATTCTGTTCCCCAGGTTGTTGGCTATTAGCATGGCTCTCTCTCCCTAAATGTTCCCTGCATAAATGTGAGATTATAACAGTAAGTGGCATTAAAAACGTGAATGATGAATGCTATGCATCAGGCAGGATGATTAAATAACTATGTGTAGATTCTGGGACATATTAGCTTCTCTGCCTTCTGACATGATAATTGATCATTCCTAATCTATAGCAGAAACAAAACAGAGATTACCTCCTCTCAAACAATTCAGCTTCTATTCTCCTTTGTTCATTCCCTCAGCCCCTCCCTCACACAAGGGGGAAGCCCATTAACTAGCTCTAACTGTTTTTAATTCAGTGGTATTGAAAATGGGATCTAGCAATGCACGTAATTGATACCATTTCACAGGACTGCCTTCCAAGGAGCAGCAAAGGTGAAGCATTCACATTATCAAGGTCACTGCAGTGAATGCAAGAATAACAAAGACTTGGATTTGCATCAGGATTCAATTACAGTGAAGTATACAAATGTAGCTAGACTGCCCCCCCAAAATGACAAGTACTCTGAGAGAGCTAAATACAGCTAAGCAGAATTAATAAAAAGAGCAACATTTAAAATGGTTTTGTTAAAACCCTGTACAAATACAGTGGACTCAAACAGAATGTATTTTATGTTCATTTAACTTGAATTTGTAAATTTATAGGCAGCAGGTAAAGCAAGATAATTTTAAATCAATATACCTAGATCTTAAGGCCAAAAGAGATCATTTAGCCCTCCCACAAACCACCACTGACTTTTCATCTTCCTTTAAATCAATAACAATTCACTCCTGAGGGCAGATTACCAAACTTCACCATGCAGTGACTTGCTGCTCCACCATGCCACTTCGTTAAAAGAATAAAACATTTTAAGAGATAACTGAACTTTGTTCTAGAAATTAGTACTGAAGAAAAAAATTTGTTTAAAAAAAATCAATACAACAGTTACTATCTGAGAGCATGAAAAACAAAAAGAGAAAAGGACATTTTAAACACAGATATGCACACATGCACACTTCCATAAGCCACACAGGAAAAAAAAATCAAGAAGAGCCTGAAGAAAGGATGCATGCTTCAAGTTTTTAAAGCTGAATGTCCCTTGAAGACTGCCAGTAAATTTCCAAGCAATTTGGCAACATTTATCAGTTCACAAAAATTACAAAAAAGCCCAACTTTACAAGGCCTGCAGATACTGAACTATCACATCTGATCACTGGGAACTGCCCACATGCATTTTTATGCTCTATAGCACTGCAGTGCACAGAATTCAGCTCCGTGGATTACCCTCCTATGGGCCTGTTTCTATCAGTGAAGAATGCATCTGAGGAAAGAAATAAATTTTGCCAAGTGTTATCATCCACTTGAACTATCACATAGCTAAAAAAAGAGAAAAAAAATTTTCCATCCAGTCATTCAACTGTCAAGCAACTGCTTGCAGAGACTGCTTACCTCGTGTGGTATTCAATCACTTCATTTACTGTACTCCAACCAAAACTACTCAAAAGCCATAACTTCTTGTGCATCACTCTGATCAGAACTTCGTATTACTTACTTCCTTCTGCAGCTAAATGAAAGGAATGCTGACCACACAGGCACATCTTACCTTGTATCTCAAGAAAGACACTGCTATCATCCTTGCATGGTTTCTAGTGGCTGGTTAGTCTGGTATTTGCTGCATAAATATGGACCACAGGTTCCCTCTGGCTCACCAGGATGCTGCTCATTTTAAAGCTGCTTGAGCTGCATTCTCTTTTGTTTATTCTAAGACTGTGGCCTTTAAAGTCTGGATGTGACATTTAGAAGGCCCAGTAAATGCCATATCCTCTCTCAACCATGAATCTTGTCTAACACAGCAGTGTATTATGATCTCAGTGATCTAATTCTTGAGATCATCTCTTTACTAACAAGACCCAGGATGGCCACTATGATAAAGCCCTGGGAACTCAAAAAATATCGCAGTCAGTGACCCAATAATAAATCTGGTGTTCTCTGCTTCATCTTTTCCTCAGTAAGGCATGTCAAATCATATACTACCACTGTATACTGAATGACCTGGGCAAAAGGATTTTCAGAATGTGGGGAATACACTGCATTGATAAAATAACAAAAATCAAGATGACAGTACTTCCTCTTGCTTCCCAATACCCTGGGCAAAAAAAATATGTGTAGAGCCAAAATTTCTAGAGCCCAAACACAGACACAAGAGGAGCTGTGAGGGCATCCAGAGAAAGAAGTGTGGTGATCAAACTTACCTGAGACATCAGGCTCTTCTTTGCATTTATCTACCTAAGAGGCTACTCACCGACTTCATCAAAAGTAGCTTCCACACAAGCAAGACCAGAATTTGATCCACTAGGGGAAGGCAAAACAAAATACATCCCTCCAAGTACTGAATTAGCCAAAGAAATGAATGAAACAGAAGACCACTTGGACCTATGGTCAGCTGCAGGTTGACACAGAGAAAATCTGCTTTCCATTTTGGAAGAGATCCTATGGATGGTCTTGTACTTCAGTCCTTCATCAGGAAGGACTCACTCGGATGTACACCAGGATTCAATCCCTAACCCTGTATTCCTGTGTAGAGACCTAGAAAGCAGTCAAGAAACATGGGGACTAAAGGAAAGACACAAATAAATAAGTTACATTTATGTCTCCACCTTGAATCCAGCAAAGCAGAGTGCCATGAGACCCTGGTGACTTTTGGTCTCTTCCTGGCCCTGCTTATGAACTGATGGGCGACCTTGGGAAAAATCACTTCACTCTCTTTTGCAGCCTATAAATTCAAGTGCAGGAGGGACACTCCTGCTGCTCACAAAGCTCTATGAGGCTTGCAGTTAACATCTTCTATGCAGCATGTACACTCTCATCTTTGGTGGCAGCCTTAAGCCTGTGGTTGAAACAATCTCTCCCCTGAGATCTTATTTGCCCATCCCTTCACAAACATTTAATTGAAAAGCCCTAAATGATGAGTTTCTAGCTATGATCTTTTACTGAAAATCATCTTCTCTTGACAAGTTGTTCCTACCTTATTCCTAGACACAACTTCCAGACTTGCTTATTTCTGCAACATGCTGCTTCTTCCTATACTTTCTTTGATGGCCTGACAAGGGAACATGTTTAATTCCAAACAACTTTTTTTTTTTTTTTTTTTTTTTTAATTCAAGGTGACAGAGCCCCTGCCTGTGACATGTACCTGGGTTTACTTCAAAAGCCTTTTCCCAGGGGCTCCCAAGAGTCAAAGTTGCTCTCCTCCAATGCTGGCATGCAGAAATACCCTGCACAACAGAGCACAAATGCAACACTTCTCCCTCCTGGACCTGACCACTTTATGTTTTATTTTTAATGTGTGTGAATAAAACAGGCAGAGGTGAATATTGCAGCCAGAAACAGGTAAACCTCTGGACATGCACAAATATCAGGAAGCGACAATATTTTTGCAGCAGGGCTATGGAAACCATCTGGCTCCTCTCCAAGTGTTCTCCTACCATCTGATGTTACAAATGCTTGGATGATGGGAGCATCTCTGACAGGCTCTTAAGTCTCCTAAACTAGATTAATCTACATGCAGCGTACAGCAAAGCTACAGATACTTCCTAATGGTCTGAAGTGCCAACTTCCACGATAAATATACACATCCAATGTGCAATTATGCCTGCATCTTAACAGTGTTAAGATGGCTGCAAGATACTAATTACCAAATAAGAATTTGGCAATTATACTCCATCACACCTTCCTCCTGACACAGCTACTTTTAAATAAACAAGGATTTGTTCTCAGCTTCACCAAAGAAAGAGGAGCTTTCTCCTTTGCTTTGTTGTAGCTCACCAAGTGTGATAATGGAATTAAACAAGATAAAAAAAATTCCGTTTGCTGAAGTACTGCCACTGCTTCACTGAAGCCATTTCACTGCTGTTTAAGAAACACTATTAACCCTTTTAGGAATCAGGGGGAGGAACAACTGAAACAAAAGCAATCTCACTAGCTAATCCCTCCTATTCTCCAGCCAGAATTTTAGTGTTTGTCATGAACTGTCTGCAGACTTACCTTTACTTTAATTACCAATATCACAAGATCCAAAGTACTGCCCGTTTCTCTAACACTCCTGTTGTTAGGCAAAATCTCTTACCTGCACCATCTATGGATACTGGCAAACAGCTTACACCACAAGGAAAGAGTACAAGAAGCTTCTTTCTGAGTCACGTGAGAGGGCTGTAATGAGAGAATTGTGCCAATGCCTCTCAGACATGGAGGCACTGTCCTTGCAGTGAAGTCAGTGGCAAAGTCCCTGGTTCATGACAGTGCAGAGGGAATGAAGCCAGTGCTGAGCAACTGATATACCTCCCATTTGAGTGTTACCTCCTGACATAAAAATAAATGGGCATCATGGTCATCTACATAAGAAGCTGCTCAAGTCAGATTATAGCAAGGATAATTCAAACCAGTCCAAACCATTCTATGATTCTAAATGTGAGAATCCACAGCAATGTGAAAGGATGTGCTGATGACAGCAGTATTTTCCCACTATTCATGCAGCATGGAGACAAATATTGTGATCTGTCTCTGTCTGCCTTTTATGGAGCGCTGCTTTATGACACAGTTAATGAATTAGCAAAAAAAAAAAAAAAAAAAAAAAAAGTAACAGCCCTGTGTTGCAGCAATTGCAAATGATCTTTGACTTCCATCTTGGAAGAGAAGTAACAGAGGCCTGTGTTTGACCCCTTTATATGCATTTTGCGTGTGATGGGGGGAGGTGGAAGGGAACTTGGAGTAAGCATCTAAAAATATAAGTGTGCAAATGATGCCATGATGTACGACTATCTTGTTTACCATAATCCTCAGCCACAGATTTATCACTGTGCCCTTAAAACATGCTGTACATCTTTTTGTTCATCTTCTCAGCCCTACTTTCCCCTCTAATTGGAACTCAGTCTGTGAAATGTAATTAAAGCTCTCATAAATACTGTCAGCAAGTGCACCCTTTTTCATCCAAGCAACTACTAACATCTCGGAGGAGACCTCATCAACCTCAGCTAGAATACAAACTAATGTATCTTCTCACACACCCCACTCAGGATAGGGAAGTCAATCTTCCCACCTTCCACATAATTAAAGTCATCCACATTATGTACTTTTCCTTCACCACTCCCTCCCCTTCTCTGACACAGGTATTACCCTGTCAACAGCTGCCTTCCTTTCATTTAATTTATTCTGTTTCTAATCATTGAGCAAAATCCAGTACTTTTGAGATGACCTGGAGCAGTCCTAGGCATCTGCTCAGCACCAGGTTTCTTATTAGAAGACAGCACTTTCAACTCTCCTTTAAGAGGGATTATTTCCTGCAATCTACAGAGCTTATTCATGCCTGGGAGTGAAAAAAAATACCCTTTTCCATTCACAGTAAATGACTGTGACATTAACAATGAAATTCAATGGTACTTCAAAGACTCCTATGGGCCCTAAAGGTTGTGCAAGGCAGCCTGGGGACTGAATAAAGCCCAGTTAACCCAACAGGTGGCTTCATTTGCTCTGTGAAAAATAGCTGCTGCTTCTCTTGGAGAGGAAAACACTCCTATACTCAGCCAAACGGCAGCTGTAGAATTGTCTGACTTGCGGCATCTCTAAAGTTTTCAAGCACCCTCATGGCAAAGGGAGAAGGTGGCTGCTGTGCGTGCCAAAGCTCTCCTCCTGCTAGGACAAAGTGCACAGAACTTCCATGGTCCACTGGTTCATGAGCCATGTGCATGCCTCGTCCCTGGGACCCCTACTTCTATGAGGCAGAGCAGCTGGAGATGGAGACAGGGAGGCAGGAGACCTGATAGTTCCATACTTCAGATACCTGGATGTTCTCCCATCCAAGCCCTGGCACAGCGCCTTGGGCACCTGCTTGGGGCTCAGCCATGGGGACCAGGGAGCAGAGGGCTGTGTGACCCCAGAGCCTGACACAGCCCCTGGCAATTGGGCTTGTGCTCCAGGTTAAAAAGTTGAAGAAAAGCAGAGAAACCGGGAGGAGCCCCTGAAATCTTTCCTAAAGTGCTCAAGCGGATAAACACAGTGCCAGCATCTTTAGACTTGATTTTGTTAAGTGCTTTTTTTGGACCCTCATCAGTGAACAGTTGCCAAGCCACTCTAAATACTATTACTGTCAGAGGCCAAATAAAACTCAACTGTATTTACTGAACAGGTAGCAATTGCTCTCTTGCTAGATACCAAATGAAAACGATCAGGATTTTAGTTACATTTAATCGCCTGGGCACTGGAATTTGTAACAGGTTGGAATGGACACTGTCACATTATTAACAGCTCCCTTTCTAGAAGACAAAGCACAGTTCACCGAGCAGATGTATTGAAGGCAACACCTTGCACTCAGCTGGGCTCGAATCAAAGATTGTCTCTCCTGACAGAAGGTGCAAAAGAGGAACGGAAGAAATTTTCACTCTATTGCAAGCAATTAAGACTGGGAGCAAAGGGGCCCCCTGTCACACATCTCCCCAAGCTATTCAGCACGCTTTAGCTCACTAAATGCTTTGGACAAACACACTGTTTTCTGACATTTCTATCTCTAACACTGCAGTGAAACTGAAACCACAATAATACTGAAACCCCAAACCCAACAGCTCATCTCCAGTGGACTCTGGCCAGCCTCTTTTTTCTGCTCTTAAGTTAGTGTGGCAAACATAGGTTAGGAAACATTTCCAATGCATCTTAGGGCTCCAGCCCTATGGGGAGAGTTGAGCAGGGGCAAGGAGCAGCCAGAAGAGTCCCAGTCCTGGTGTGTGCCCTCTAGCCTGTCACACCACACCTCCATGACTCTGTTCCCCCATCAATGAACCAAATGCCTGAAAAACCTCCCTGATGAAGGCAATGCATAAAGTTTTAGGCATCGAATTAGCAATTTACTGACATTAGGTATCCCTTCCAATGTTGCTGTATCCATCAGGTCTGCATACAAGAAAGCTGAGCCAACTTGCATTAATTTGCATAACTACCATGTATTTAACTTCCCCATTTTGTCCTAAATTAAGAATGGGACACTGTAAAAACTGAATTTAAAACAGAAGTTCTCATTCACTGACCAATATCAGAAGATAGAGGAAGAATGAGATGCCACAACAGATGCACAATTGTTACTAGAGCACAAACAGTATTATCAACTAACTACTTTATGGGGGATTTGTTTTGCTTTATAGAGATGTTCTGAAGGGGTTACAAATAGCACTTAAAGCCCTCAGGAGTATTTGATTCTGCCAGAAGTCCCCCCCTGAAGCTTCAGCCAACATATAGCAGAGGGTTTGGTGCAACACCTCTGTGGAAGGCACTGGGCATTTTTTCCTTCATGCACACCCAGCTTTGCTAGTTGCTGTCTGCAGTTTTGGAGAAGGTGGAGATAGTTCTGTGCCCTCATGTGCATCCTTGCCCAGTCATCCTCTAGTTCCTTTCCATGTCCTTGCAGGGGCTGAGTCGCACCTGGGACAGAGGGATGTACAATAAATTAAATAACCCAGTCATTTTGCAGTGATAGTCTTCCAATTTACTGAACTGGGTGAGAGCACCTCTCTGTGGAAACTGTCTTTGTGTGGCCGGTGTTTAAAGGCTCAGATCATAAGTCTCCAACAAGGACAGCAAACAATTTGATGCTCTTGGTGCCACCCCTCAGGAGAACAAGGCAGAACCATGGAGCTTCATGGCTTAATGATCCAAGGCAGGAGCCCAGTGTGGGGAAGGCAGCTCTGGACATGATAGGATAATGTGCAGTGCAGATCAGCCCCCCTGTAATAAGCCACACTAATGCTGAACTGTGTGGAAGGCAACTCAGGAAATAGAATAATTAATAATGTACTTGGCTGAGCAGCACTTTCTCTTCTTGGATTGAGGCCGACTGCAGAAATTTGGAAAGAATCTACAAAGAAATGGCACAGAGGGTCCCATACAGCCTTGCAAACTGAAGGAGGGAGGCCAAGCCCAGTTTTCTGCTTTTACATGATTCAGCTTTGCTTTTTTTTAATCTCCTGTAGGGGCAGAGAGCAAAGATGCACAAGATTTGCACAGCAGGATGCAGAAGCATGGTGGGCAATTGTGCTGTGCATTCCTGGGAAGGCAGTAAGCAGAGCTAGTGCCCTCCACTGGCATGTTCCACCTAATTTGCTTTTGAGGCATTGTTCTCTCTCTGCAGAGCCCAGGGGCCAGATGCAAAAGGCTCCCTGTAACACTCTGCACACCCACCACCTCTGGCCAAAACCTACAGAGCAGATTTTGTCAAATGCATAAGAGAATTTGCTATTTTTCCATCCATTTCCGCAGACCAGTGCTCTCTCCAAGGCTTGCCAAAGGACTTAGAGGATCAGTCCAGAGTAGTGGACCCCTCTGCACAAAGAGCAGTGGCTCACTCCAGTTTCCTGCATTGCAGCAGAAAAACCCTCACCCAGCACCACCACAGCCAGTGGGTGCTCCACATCAATTCATACAGGGCCTTTTGATCAGAGCTTGTATTCTTAGAAATTGCCAACCCCCCAAAAATAGGAAAACAAATAAATAATAACACTTCCCTTCTGATGATTTCTATTGTACTGATCTAGCTGGAAATCCCATTAGTTACTTGCTTTTGATCAGGACTGCTCCTCCAGGACCAGGAGATGCAGCAAGCATTCCATCACACTGGCAAAAGAGCACATCTGAAGTGTGTTTGAATTAAAACCTTCCAACTCTTGAGCTTTTTGTAGTATTTGCATGTAGCTGAACTTTGGCCCAGCTGCTGTGGAAGAAACATAATTTATTGCTGGGTTGTCTGTCACCTCAGTGCTACTCTTGGCTCTTCAGATAGAGCTCTCCCCTCCCTGTCCCCATGTCCTCCCCAGAGTGGGGAAAGAAAGGGCAGTAATCCGGAAAAAGTACCAGCCAACCCTACTACTTGTATTACATTAGCCCTTTGCAAGAAATAAAGTGTCAGAAGTAGCATTTTGGAAATCTTTCAAGGAATGAGCAAGGGTTTTGCTGTCAAAATATATTGTAATAGCAACCACAACAGAAAACGTGGAAAAACATTCCAAGCCTCACTGAAACAACACCTCTCCAATGAGAAGCGATCCAGGGGAGAAAAACAATTCAGCCTGATACTATAAAACACTAACTGGGAACCTGTAGTTCATGCACATTGAGAGCTGGAGCTCAGTTCTGATACAGCAAAATCCTTCCTGAGATACAGAAGTCAGCTTGCTGTGTGGGTGCAGACAGCAGGCACAACAGCAACCAAGGGGAAAAAATCTGACCATATGAACCAAAAAATATTACAAACTGCTTATTAAAGAAGGGTCATGCTCAGGGCAGAAGAAAACAGACAGAAGGAAAAAGGCACCAGAGAACTGCTGGGTGGCCTTGCAGCACAGAGAGCCACCCTCTTCAAACGTGGGCCCAGTTAGGCAGCAATTTGGCACAAGGAATGAAGAGTGAAAGGCACCTGGAGGGTCTGAGCTTTACCAAGCTCTCACAGATACCCACAAGGGTGGGTAACCGCTGTGTTCTGTCCAGCACGTGTCCTGCATGTTCATATACACACAAATGCACAGAATCACAGAACCACTAGGTTGGAAGAGACCTTCAAGATCATCGAGTCCAACTCATGCCCTAGCACCTCAAGTAAACCACGGCCACCTGAACAAAACCATGGCACACACGCTGCCATGAATGTACTTACACATTCACACTCCTACAAATTCATTTTATTAGCATGATGGGTGCATGGGAAAGGAGAAATGCCCTGTGAAGCTGCTACACCCTGAGCAGTGCTTCTACAGCACAGCTCTCTCAATGCACAAATACTGAAACACAAATGTCCCAAGTCCTGTTTCCTCCACTGTTATATTTAACTTTTGAGAGAGAATACTATAAAGAGATTACTTGGTTCGGTACTGCAGCCAGAGAACAAGTGGATTGTTTTATTAAATGCATGCAAGTCCACTGCTAAACAGCACTGAAAGTACTTTTACATTCTTTTTTTGGCTATTTTGGAGTCCTGGTGTCCTAAGAGTATCCTCCAAAGTATCATTTATGCAGACTGTTAAAAATGTAAAACTACTTTTAATGCTAAAATCAGAGAAATAACATAGGAGACAATGGAATTACCAGCTTGCAGACTGAGATTAAAGAGCTGAATGGGACTTTATTAGCAGAGAAATTCAAAAGCAACATTCATGGGGGAAAAAAAATCTATAAATTGATGTCATCTGGGCAGTGGAACCATTTCAGATGCTTTACTTTTGCTCTCTGCCAGGTACTGTGCTCAGCACAATACAAAGAAAACTCCCTGGCCCTGAAGAATGTGTTTTAAAGGGATTAGAATTAGATTAGTATAAGATTACTTGGCAATCCTTTAAAAATATGCCAGCAAAATGGGAAATAAGATTTTAAACCACCTCTATCACTCTTGTAATGTAACATGAGTAATGCCCTGTAAAAACATAAGTTTCTTAAAGCTCTGACCTTGTGAAGTTCTTACTACACCTGATCGCAGCATGGCCTGCTCTATGCTTTTTGGAAAAAAGTCAGTGTTTGCTACTCATACACCTCTAAAAACCTGGTCTCAGGTTGCCCAATATCTGCTACTTTACCCCAAGCCTGAGGTGATGCTGCTGCTGGGGATTCTGGTGGCTCGGGGATGTTACAGAGCGGTGTCAATCCTGCTGGTCGCAGCATCTCAAGCCAAATATTTGGGCAGCTCTTTCTCCCTCACATCCATCTGCATGGCACCATGTGGGTGCAGCCCATGGATTCATTTTCCCTAAGTATAACCCAGGATTTGCTTTTTGTACCTCATGCCTCACGAATAGCACACTTTGAAGAAGACTAATTGCTTTACCATAAAGATGTTTGTCTCACTGTCACTGGGAGATGGTAAAACCTGCACCCTTCTGCACAATACACAATGGCTGTCATCAGCTGAATCTCATAATTAGATCTTCAGCATCCTTCTTTTTCACTTTTTCAGGAGGAGGGTGGATAGAGACAACTATTTCTCACTATTTTTATTTTCATCTATAAATAAGATGTTTTAATTTCATGTCACAATTGAAAGGTCTCTCTGCAGATGCAGGAAAATGTTTTTCGTTCATCTTTTAATGTCCTTATATACCAACCACAGGGCTGTCTCACACACTTCCAGAAAAAAAAAACAACCTCTAACTAAAAGTCATATTGTAATTTGGGGATTTTTTTTTCATATTCCAAAGACTTGTCTCAGTATTCAAGCATGTATTTCTAATATGTGAAGTATAACAAAAAGACTTATAACAATTATGAAAAAGTAGCAATTACCGATAGGGGAGTTGTAAATAAAACTGTAAAATATTAATCTGATCCATAATTCATTTGCTAACAGACATCCAGCCATCTGGGCTGGGGTGAACTCATGACTCTGGAATAGGATGCTGGATGAAGATTTTGCATTCAGTATAAATGCAGCCAGCACCAAAAAAACAACAACAACAAAAAATTCAAACAACCAACCTTTTGTAGAGCACCGGCTTTCAGGTTTTACTTTGCCAGTGTGTTTCCTTTTCACAGCCTGTGACTGCATGCTCAGATTGCATGAGACCATGCTTCAGAAACATACCAAAATACTTCTTGAAGCTGATTACCAGCATATGCATTTGAACTTCGCAAATGAAATTATTCTTTTTCTGGCTGAACCTTCACTGGCAGATCAACACTAATTTTCACATCTTCCTGAATATGAAGGGTATTCACAGCCAGCAGAAAGTTCCTGCTGCAAGGGGCAGTGCAGAGTGCACTCAGCTTTAAATAGAGACTATGGTCTTTGAGGCAATACAGTTTACCTGCACATATTAAAATACCCCTGTATTCACCCAACCTGGTATGGCAGACATTCTCTGCTTTTAAGATAACATTGTTCTAGGTTAAATGCTGCAATACCTGGGTTAACACACTGGAAGCCAGTGCTGCTTCTCTAAATGGCAGTGCTTTCCACAGAGATGGGCAATTGCAAACCTTAAAACCTCTATTTATGCCACTAATAGCTCCTCTCTGGCCAGTGTGAATCTAAAGCAGAATTTAAACTACCAGACATACCAAATTCATAAAGGATTGCCTGCAGCCGTTAGAATTTTCTCAGAGTCCATAAAATAATTAGACAAATTCATGCGAGAAAAATCCATTAAGGGCTATAAAGCACAAAGAGGTGTTCCCTGGAGGTTGGAGAGCGCTCTAAGGAAGCCCTGGGACGTGTGTGCTTCCTGCTCTTAGCCCTTCTATGGTATCCACTAGTGACCACTGCTGGGAAGGTGATGCAGTCCAGTGGATCAAGTATAGTTACAATGGATGTTTAAAGACAAGCTGGCTGTGGAAAGGAAGTTTTTCAGAACTAAGCGTCTGCTTAAGCTTTTGCAGACCCTAGGCTAGCAGTTCTGGCTGAAAAGTAGAGCTGCAAGACTAGACTTGCTTCTTGTGTGAGATGATGGAACATGCTGCCTCTACTGGAGCATCCCCTTGGAAATGTTCTGTTATTCCTGAAGAAAATAAGTAAACTGCTCCCTTCCCACACCAAAGCAAACAAACCTGTGAAGACTTCAAAGTTGAAAGAATCAGGCCCTGAATGTTACAGGACTTGAACTCATCAGTTCCCAAAGGCAATCTCTGGAAAAGTGGTTCCTATGTCTTGCCTCATTTTCTGATGTCTTCTTCCCAGACTGTGCAGGGCTGCAGTCTCTTGGTTCCAAGAGCATGTAGACACTGATGTAAGATTCCAGCAAGCTCAATATTGCAGGTTTCCCTTTCCAAACCAGCCTTGGCTGCTTTTCAAAGAAAGTACACATCCTGACTGCTATGGAAAACATCTTCTCCTTGCTCCCCTCCACTGCAGCATCACAGCCTGTGCAATTAAAGGAAGGACCATGGTTTTCAGCACACTTCCCTGCTCCAAGAGCCTTCTAGCTGCTCCAAGCATCTAGTGGTTTTTGGTCAAGTAAGAACCTAGCTATGCCTCCCAGACAGCATTACAGGTTGCCAGGTTCTGTCCTCCAACACCTTTGCTTAAAAAGCACTGCTGCTCCACAGGATGCAACTTCTATCTCTGGTTTGGCCTCCGGCATGCAGACTCCTTGAGGCATTAGACATATTAACTCCTCCTCTGTTAGCAGGCACATCTGGACCTTTCTTCTCCTCCTTGCCCAGAAGGAGGGCAAAAATACCATACAGGTCACAGAAGGGGATTGAACACTGGCTTCTGACTTTTCAAACAGAAAACAGGCAGGGGGTTTATCTAAAAACACACACAGAGAAGGTCTTGAGTGCAAAGGAGTCTGTGGCATCTGGGATGCCGGCAGGAGAACTGCCCCACTCTCAAACCCCCCACCTCCAGGCCAGTTCTGTGCCTGAAACCATTCCCAGCATGGGACTTGCTGACATCAAAAGCAAAGAAAATTGCTTGGCTGTTTAGGCTGGCTTAAAGTGAATACTCCTGGCAGGTTTTAAGGCTAGAAAGGTTTTAAACATTGCATCTTTCCAGTGTATTCCTGCGATGATACAATGGGCGCGCAGGCAACCGTGAATCAAAACTGCTTGCTCCCTATGGACCCATTAGGAGACACGCCTCTGACCAGGAAGTCATGGTGGGTGCTTTCTGTACACAGGGCAGATAAGATGAAAGACCTCAAGGGAGATGCACATTCTGTCCAGAGCGACAGCATACCTTAATCATCCAGCTAGGTGAAAGCGCTGAGGAAAAAAAAAAATAGTCATGCAGTTGTCACTTGAAAAGCAAACTTCAGTATTAGCAGTACACACAGACTGCTCTCTGGGAACCATTTAAATAGGTAGAGGTTTCAAAAATATGAAAACTGAGCAAAACCATGAGCAAGGGAAGCATGGCTAACTCGATGCTATCATTGCCACTTATGAATTATTCACTGTGCTCCAGCCCACATGCACGAGGCACACTTTTTAACACACTGTGAGACTGCATTACAGATGACTTCCTGCCATCTGTGCTGGGAAGTCCCTTGGACACAAATTTTGCAGCAGTGCCATAGGGAAAAACCATGCTTGGGTCAACTCCTGTGCCTACAAAGGGAAGAAGGTCCTCTGTCTGCCTGCTGCACCTCTAGGGTAGCCAAACGGAGGCCAGCACAATTTCTATCTCTCATGGCTCGTGGCATTGCTCATCCTTTCTAGACACATGTTTTCCAGCAGAAAAACACCAGCAAAATCCCACAGAAACAACAAAGGTTTGCAGATTGCAAGAGGGTTACAGGAGAACTCGTCCTGTATTTGGAGTCTAAGGCCACTGTGTCCTGCATGGATCAGCTCCATCCCAAGTACTGCCAGGTCTCCAAGGATTGGGGGAACAGAAGAATGCTGGGGTCACCAATGGAGACTAGCAATCAGCCTCTTCTTGTGCACAGAACTTTACTGTTCCTTCTCTGTATTTCCAAATTTAAGTACAAAAGTTCTGAGTAAAATTAAAAAAATCAGTCTGAAAATGCCAGATGGATTGCGAGCACCAATTCTTTTACTCATCATTTGAATAGAGGAGAGGAAGGGGGAAAATACTATTTTGGAGAGAACCACCTTTTTGGTTTTTTTTTTTTTTTTTTTTTTTCTCCAGGAAGGAATCCCTTTGAGAGTCTAACCCAGAGGTAGTTTCTGCTGCCATGCCCAGACGGGGTGGTGCACATGAGGACTCACTGCCTGCACATTCTTTGCAGTTCTGAAATGAGCATGGTCTTCTTGGGATGGACAAAAGCCAAACCAACAAAACAGACCCTGGCATTTCTCTGCAGTGCTGGGTTACTGAATATGTGCCAGTAGGACTCCAGCAGCCAGACCTATCCCATGGCATGCAATTTTTCAATTTCCTGCAGCCAACAGATCTTGTAGCAGGATTTCTCCTACTGTTGCAGCTGGCCTTGTGTCACTGATTCAACTTCATTAACCAGCCTCTGTGAAAATATAATCACCACCAGAAAACCTGTGCAAGGGAAAAGATAAGACACAAAAGCTGCACCTCTTGGAGGTAATTCCAGAGGGAAGGTGGGTGGCCTGAGACTCCCTGAAGGCACATGTGCCCTGCCTACTCTTACTTGAGAAAGGACTGTTGAAGTCAGTCCATATCCAGAATCACTGGGCATGGAGCACTCCATTACTTGCCTCAAAAGACATTTTTTGGAGGCACCTTAAAAAGCCAGATACTCACTTTCCATGCTCGGCAGTTACTCTGATTTGCAAAGTCCCTCTTTCTGTCTGCTTTATTTCTGGCATGGGCAAAGCGATGATGGCCCAGAGGAGTGCTGAAAGAGCACATCACTGGGAAGCCCATTTGATGCTACAGCTAAGGCAGACAGGCCTGCCTCACCTCACAAACACACGATGGGACCATCCAGACAGACAAGGAAACACAGTCACCACTGCTTTCTTTACACTGCAGTTTGGTTGAACCTCCTGTTGAATCAACCATGAGAGCACAGAGACGCAATTTCAACACCACACAGTGTATCAAACACCCACAGCTTGATCCACTAGTATCTCCCGTGATTGTGGCTCCACTAAGATAAACAGGGAGACTTAACCAGAAGCTACACTTACCCACTTGTCCTTAGCACGGGACACATTTGTCACAGGTTTCCCATTTCCTCTAAGAGACCTTCCAATACAAAGCTGCAAGTGATAACTGTGCAAGGGGGTTATTCTTGGCCTGATGCAGCTATGTGGATAAATTCTGCTGCAGCTATGAAGAGTTTGGGATGTCAGTCACAACCCAGGACCTTTTCCTCACTGTCTGCACTGATTGGCAAGGTATCATCTCCTCACGCACAGCTACATTTACTGAGATTTATGTGGATTTAATGCCACACATCAGGGAAAATCCAGTGGCAGCAATGAAATACCAATGCAAACCCACTAACAGGAAAATATACTTCTTCCAACAGCAGAGTTACTGGCAGCAGCCTCCACAACAGGAAAACAGTAAACAGCATTAGGACCACGACACCCACTGATCTGCACTAAACAGGTGCCTTTAACGGGTGTCATACTGCTGTCCTCTAATATTCCTCCAGCAGATTCCATGCCACATCTATCAGCAGCACTCCCAGCATGCCTTGATTTCCTCTCCTCAAGAAACATAGGAATGATTCCATCCAACACTTCAACAACCCAGTTTAATTACCAAGACAGGTATCTGCACTTCCTTGCTGCTTGCTGTGCCAAGCCTGTGCATGTACACCTGGGCAGCAGGAATGAGATGCAGCCCTGCTCCAGCTAGTGTTTTTCTGTTCCACGGTGAGGATCTGCCAATCTACATCCAGCTGTCACACTGAATTGCCCACTGGGTTTCCTGGCTGAAACTTGTCTGGAGAAGGCAGGGGGTGGCTCCAGTGATCTGGCAGCACAGTCCTCACAGTCTCAAATGCCACCTGTTAACAGTCCTGGAAGGGCTTTATGGTGGATAAATGACACTGGGGAGCCCTGAATTAAATGTCAGGAAGCAAGCCAGATAGCAAAAGGAAGAGACCATAAACACAGAGCATGAGGGACAAGAGAAGGATAGGTCAGTCTGTAGGGCTTTACAGAAGTTGTGTGATGTGCCTGGTGTGTTGATGCACACAGAAGGAGATGCAATAATGTTCCTGCCTCCCATCATACCTCCAAGTGACAGGGGACAATGGCAACTCCATGCCTGTGTCCAGAGTGACAGGTCATTCCAACTTCTGGGAAAAAGAAGGGCAGACAGATCAGAGCCCTGGACAAACGAATAAACCAGTCTACATGATCTCTGTCTGTACAGTGCAAAACCAAGAATAACACAGTATGAGTGAAATCCTAGCCCTACCTTGTTGGAGAAGCAGTGACAATGTAACACACCTCAACAGCCTGAGCCCAGTCAGTTTAGCATCACAGTGTAGAAGAGGGATTAAATTTTCCTAAGTCACTAAAAACAATTTTCTTAGGGTAAATGTTTGTAAAGTTTAGATGTTTTAGCCATTTTTAATCAAAATGGACTCTTAGAAGTTTCCCTGGTTTAGTGGATGGATACACCAACATGCAAAGAAGTGGAGGTATCCCCAAATAGCCTAGTGTAAAAGGAAAAAGTCACAAATCCTAAAAATGTGTCCTAAAAATGTGTCCTAAAAATGAAAGGAAACACACTGAAGACTGCAGTAATTACAACCTATGAGACAAGCACTGCCCACCTCCCACCCCCCATATTTGAAGAGGCCATAGTCCAGCCTTCCATGCTGGAGACTTCCACCCATTCCAAAGGAAGGTCTGCACTGGGTCTGATTGGCTCAGGCTCCCACCCCAGACATTGCCCCAGGTTGAAGATCCACTTACCTGCCTGGTTTGTGGTTACATTTACAGACACAAACTGCCGGGCTCCGGGGTTCTGGTCGGACACTCCATTCACTGCCTCAATTTCAAAGGTATAGTTTGTATGAGCAAGCAGATCCACCATCATGACAGAGGTGTTTTTCAGGCCGGTTTGCTGGGGGAGGTACCTGACATGACCGCCACACGCCTCACACAGACCCGAGTGTGAGCTGCACTTCTTGCATGCAATATAATAAGACACATCTTTCCTTCCACCAGTATCAGCAGGGGGAATCCATTCCAGAAAGACACTAGTCTCGTTAACATTTGAGATGGCACTCCGAGGAGCAGAGGGGGGTCCTGGTTTGCAAAGTGAGAAAAACACATGGTAAAAACAGTATCATCAGTCATCCTGCTCGCTACTACTCTCTAGGCTGAAAAGAGAGGCCCCGTTGCTCACGGGGACCATTTGCAACAACACCTGAGGGAAAACAGGGATTTGTTTTGAGCACTCTCACGTTGCTCAAGAGATCTGTGTTGGGATGCAGTCACCTGTGTGGGAGGACAGTACACAGGTCTGGCTCAAACCCAAGAGGAGAAGCACTGAACCCTGGGGTATTGTCTCCGGTGCTCTCCTGGCTCTTCCTGCGAAGGGATTAGCAAGCCTTTGCCCTGTCCAAGTTCCTGTTGGCTTCACCAGGGGCAAGATTCCTCCTCTTCATCCCGCTGCCCCTGTACCACTAACCCCTAGGTCCTTAAAAAAAGACACACACTGGGGTTTTCACACCACCCAGGTACACAACTCAGATGCCAAATCTTTCCTCTGTATGCAGCCGCCTCTTCCATCAGCCATTTGGCAGCAGTGAGACCAAGGCTTAGGTATCCAAATCACACTTAAGTGAGATGCTCGATGCAGCCCAAAGCAGATGGTGATCTACACGGGCCACTGGAAACACGGCTGTGTCCAGCCACTCCATGGCAGCCCTCCTGGTCCCTGCCAGGCTGTGGCACGGCTGGTTACCCACGCCGCACTTGCTTACTTTGCCAAGCCTCCCTGCTCAGGATGCCAGCGTGGCACTGGAAAGGCTATCCAAGGAGGAGCAACTACTGCAGAGGTACCAGAGCACCTGCACAAAGTGGGCTGCTTCTCCTCATCCTGCTGGGAAAGGCCATGGCTGGACAAGCAAAGCCCACCTGCAGGCACCTTCAGGACTTGCTGCCTCGCAGAAGGTGCTGCCAGGTTTTTGTTTTCAACAGGTTTGTGCTGCACATGAAGGGCAAGCTGCAGATACACCCTGAAGACAATGTGAAAGGACAAGCAGGACTCTCATGCAAGCTATCTTCATGTTAAGTACTCAGGGAATGCTAATGAATGAGGAAGAAAGAGGAAATTTATCAAAGCAAGTCAGGATGGATTTTAGTCACAGCACCACTAGAAACTATACAGCAAAGGCTGGGATTTTTGCGACGGAAGGCAACACAACACACTCCTCTACGGTTTGAATGGAGTTGTCAAAACCCACAAGCAGTTCCTTGAAAAGGGTCCAACAAGTAGCTTCACTAGCTAGACATCCATATGAATCTTAACAGGCTGACTTAGGCTGTCATCTTCTCATTTTGTTGTGATAACTAAACTCGATTCGTTATTTAAAACAGGCAGTGTTGCAAAAATGAAATAACTTTATAAACCAGAAGCATTCTCCTCCATTTCCTTTTTCTATTTCCCTCTCTGAGTCTATAAAATTTGTAACACTGATAAACTGAAACACTGTAATGATTTCGACTCAAGTTGTTCTGATTCAATGAGAAACTCACTGCCAGAGGAAATAAATAATCCTGATGTATTTTTTTCTTTTGTTTTTCAGAGGAAAAGCAGTTGAAGAAAAAAGCTAAGTTTGCTTAGGAAATGCCAGATCATCTTTGTTTTGTTCTGTGATCCCTTCAGATCCCTACAAACAGGGAGCAATCCACTCCCAAGCTGCACCCCAGGGATCCAGCACTATTGAGCTAATGACACCAACATACAGCCCAAGTCAGGACTATTTTCTGCCATGTCATACTTGTACTGATATAATGCAAACTATAGAATTCATCACTGGAGCTGTATGGAGTTATATGTGCTGCACTTGAGGATTTTTTATATGTTTTTTACTGGTTAAATTGCCCTATTTTTTCTTCCACTGGATGAATGCCCTTTTGCTGATGCCAGTACTCTAGGAAAAAATAAAGAACTCAGGCACAAGAAACACTTACTGGACAATGTGTCTTTAACGGGGGATAAATTATTACTTTTGTAAAGTCACCAGAGGTTTTTACTTGCTTTGTACAGAAAAGTCAGCTACTCTTCTTGAAGGCTTAAAAACATCAGCTTCAGTGGAAATGCTTTAAAACTGGCTTTTGTAACCTATAAAATTAGTGTTCTCACAGGGCCTCAGAGAAAGGTCTTTAGAAGAATCCTGAAGCTGTACGTGAATAATACTTGGCTAAACCCCAGCTGGGAGAACAAAAAGGTGTTTTACCTTCAGAACAGAGGGGCCCTAGATCTGCTAAGGTGGTGTGCTTTAATTTCCACACTCATTTTGTGAAGGGCACAGATATTAGTCTACTGACTTTTAAAAAGATACATGTAATTTTTGAATTTGCTATTCTATACCATCAGATTCACTCCTTTTGCACCACAGTTTTCTGAGAAGAGGCAAACACTTTCTGAAAACAAAAATATTGATATTTTACTTGATGGACAGCAAACCTGTTGTTTACTGTTGCACATATTTAAAAAATATAACCTAAGAGAGAAATTACTCTGAAGATAGAAATATATGTATGTAAACACTCGAAGTGAACTGCAAAGTTTTTGCAAGTAGACTATTACAGTAAATACAATCAAGTCTTTGATTTGTCCCATGTGTCATAATACTACAAATATTTCCCCAACATGCTCTGAGCAACATTAAGGCTACTTGTAAGAGACATGAGGAGAAAAGAAAAGGGTGGAACTGTTTTGATTTTAAAGAGATATTGTGCAAGGAACTGAAGCTAGGATTACGTAGTTAAAAAGAAATAAAATGCAATTACTTCCTGGAGGATGCACAATAATATTAAGAGAATTCTCAAATATCCATCAGGACCAAATTTTTTTCTTTTTTGTCTGAGAGCACTAATTATTTTAGACTGCATCACAGCATTATGAGTTTCAAAATTACCAATCATTACTGACAAAACATACTCTAAAAACTGGAAAAACTGAACAAAAATGTATTCCTCCCTCTCCCTGTACTTAACTGAGCAAGTGACAGTGATATAGCAGCTAGTTTTCTTTAGTGATGCTGGTGCTGCTGGTGGTGGGGAGTCTCATGCAGCTTGGAGCTGAAAAACATTCACTTTAAATTAAGAAAATGTGATTTTACAGCTATACCGAGTGGCAAGGGGACTTTGCAGGTGTGGATGTGAAAACAAACATTGATGTATTCTCTAAAATTAACTGCATTTCTTGTTGAAGGAATCCTATGAATATTATTAACTTCTGTGGCAATAAATAATAAAAACATTAAAAAAAAACCCTTGCAATATTTTCCTACCACTCATGACTTAAGTCTCTCTCACTTTTGTTTTAGCTCATGATGAGCTGTTCCCTTCCAGATATAACTGGACTGGTTTAGAACACCAGTGTTGCTACCTACTCCTTACTGCCCCTGCCAAAATCTTCTGCCCCTGCTGCTGAGCTGGAGCAGCACATGGAGCCCTCCTCATCACTTTCAGCACAAACAGAGCAGCATTAGGACAAAATCCTAAGAAAAGATGCATGGGGAAGGTGAGGGTGACAGAAGCACATGGAGAAAGCTCAGATACTCCACCCTGTTTTTGGGGTGGAAGGTGTGAATGCCAGCAGAGGTGCTGCAACGTCCTCAACTGTGGCTCTGGGGTTTGCAGTGGGAAGCAGAAGCTGAGTTGCACCTTGATGGGTATGAGACTTCTCATCTGCCCCAGAAGGATTTGGTACCCTGCCAAGCCATATCCTAACAAAGCTTTAGGCACCACGCCTGGGCTTTAAACTAGCTTACAGTAAGCTCCCAAAACAAAAGTAAAACCCACACTGAAAGAAAACCACCCAAACAGTAAAAACCAACAAACTCAGGCAGTCACCACCAATAAGTAAGTACAAAATCCCCAAACAAACATAAAAAGAAAATCCCATGGTATTTGCAGAGTTGGAAATTACAGTCTTCACCTAGAGGGTTTGAACTGCACTAGAAACCTGGGAGCGACAGGATCTTGAACTTAATTTCTTTGTAACAGGAGTTGTTCACCTCACTTGCTTGTGCCTCTCCGAACCCTGCTGATGCTGCTCAGGCCACAGGCATGCATAAACATCCTCATCCAGGACGGCAGCTCCTCCCCTGGCTAATGCACCAGCAGGACAGACTGCATGTGCACCTTTCCACTCTGAGAAGGGCACACAGTGGTGTGCATCAGAGAGCACACCACTGATGGTGGGCGGGAGGCACAGCGGACACCAGAGTCTGGCATAGCTCTCTCTCAGTTGCTGGCTTTGGCTCTGTCTGCACAGAAAAGCCTACTTTAGGAGTGTTCCAGAGCACACTGTGTTTCCCAATACCATGCTGGACCACATTTATCTGAGTTTTTAAAGTCAGGCCAAGGGGTAAAATGAACACCAAGAAATGCTGGTATCAGATTTTTCATGCTGTAACTCACCCTGGCTATGCCTCCAAAAGACTCTGGCTCACCTATTTAATAAACTGGGAAGCACTTGCATGACTCACCCCCCAGACCTCTTTGATCTGACAGCACCAGTGACTCCTATGCTGCCTAAGGCTGCCTTCTCCTTCCCTGCAGCACAGCTTCCAACAGCCATGCTCCTTTGCCTGGTGAAAATCAAAGGCAGAGTTCAAGGGGCCCAATTCTGCTCCAAGTGCCTCCTGCAGGCAAGCAGAGAGCTGCCAAGGGCAGTTTCCTTTGAGAGAGTGTGTCTCCAACAGGAACAGACTTTTTCTTTCTCTGTTTGAAGTGGAAAGATGGGGAGATATGAAGGACATCTGTATTCACTGGGAAAGGCACAAAAGCTGCTACCATCCCTACATGATGCAAAGTACTTCCCTATAATATGAAAGTCACCACTGCACCATTGTCCCGTGGCTCTGAGCATGTATGGAGTCACAAACCCACTTTTTCCTCCATTGCTTAAGTTTCTTGGAAGCCCCAACTGCTCCTACACCAGTAGTTCAACTCCATTTCAGTAATTTTCAATCACTTCTGCACCACAAAAGTTACATTTGGAGCGTGACAGCCCCAGCTCAGATCTGTGCTACACTCAGCAGGACTAGCTGGGGGCGTGGAAATTGGGGCCTTAAGTATATGAAACAAACTGAACAAGGGACTTTCAAGGTACAGCTGGCAGGACAGCTCATGGGTGGCAGGAGAAGGGTAAAATTAGTGATTCTGATTACACCAGCTCCACCCTGGACTCCCAGTAGCCCAGTGTGCCTGTTATACTGCCCAACCCCTACATCCAGGAGATAAGTTTTGGAAAAGCAGTTTCCATCACAGAGTTTTGAGAAGAGTGACCATCTCCAGGCAGACTGGAAAGATAGGGCTCTCTCCTAGCTTGTTTCCTGAAAATGAGCTACAGGATGACACCAAGCAGGGCCATGGAGATTCTATCCATGCCACTGCTGGCAAGGATACCCGTGGTTAATTCCGCGTGCGTGCCCCACGCTGGCACCCACACACTGACATGGATGCCCAATGCCATGCTGCTGGCTGAGCTCACCCAGCAGTGCAGGGGGACACACAGAGCATCTGCTCATTACAAAAACTCTTGCTGGCTTGGATGCCAGCTTTCAAAGCAAAAAGCACTGAGAAGCCTCTTCTCGTGTAACCACGAGCACGGTGGACAAAGACAGTGACGTTACAAGTGTGTCAAGACTAGTTCAGACTCCAGTGCAGAGCCTGAAAAAGCACATTAGTTAGTATCATAATGTCTAGTCACAGTACAGGAACAGCTTGAAAGGATTAAAAACAACCCTATAAGCACATGCTTACTTGTACAGGCCATTGTAGGTGGGTCTGATTCCTTCCTAAAATAGTGTTCTTCACACAGGCAAGATGTGGATGCTTCATCAAGTGTGTAGCTGTGAGGGGGACATTTGCTGCAGGATGGACTGTGGGGTGAAGCTTTGAAGAACCCAGGTCTGCATACTGTGAAAAGAAGAACCACAGGCTAAGCTCTCCCATCATAAAATTAATCTCTTCACATTTCCTTTTAAAAAAACCCCATATCTTCAGCTATAAAACAGACAAATACTCACGAGCTATTTAGTTTGCATATTTTAAAACAGCCTATGCCACTAGCAGATAGTGCATACTTAAATGTCTGCATGAAAAGAGAATGTGAATTTGTTGATTATTTTGTTCCCCTAGCATCTGCCATTGCTGGATATTTATTTTCCTTGTTGAATGCATTAGAAGTAACATCATCTGGGCTCTGCTTTAGAAAACATTAGTGTGATTTTTTTCGTTCAGTCTTAGGAAAACAGGTAAAATACATTTCATGGTTTTTTGTTTAAGATGTTCTACACCCAGAAATCAATGTCTCAGCAAACAAATAGCAACAGAGTGGTGGAGGGGATCTCAAGATCGACATTTTTAAGACATTGTGATAAGGCTACTTCCCTAGGGTCTTTCCCCCTGCAAACCTGTGAGGAATTTTAAAGTGCTCCATATGACAGGCTGTTCTGAGTATAGTCTGAACTAGGCATGCTAACCATACAAGGTATTTCTTCCAGCCCCAATACATATGCATGACGAGGCACAAGGACTTGATCTGAGAGTTACTTTTTTTTCTTACAAATCCATGGCTATGTGTAGCTTGGGATTTTTTTTTTTTTAAGTAATTTGAAATGAATACAGTAGTATCTTGTTTTCATCCTCCCAAAACAAGTGCTTTTTCACCTGTGCAAAGCTCTCTGCACTTCACCTGTGTGTGCACACTCAGCCAGAAGCAGTGATAGCCACAGTTTTGCAAGTGATTTTTACGAAAAAAACCCAGCTGGTTCTGTATCATACCATTATATACAGAATTACAAATGCACTGTTAGCAAAAGGAGGAAATGGTGACTTTCTGTTTGTCTCAAAAAGCAGAGACAAGGAGACATGTTAAAGCAGCTCTAAAGTGCTGTTACCTTTCTTCCTTCTGAATTGCTTTAGAATATTTCTGCCCAGTATGATATTAATGATGCACAGATCTGCTAGCAGACTTGAAGAAGTTACCTGTAAATCCCAGAACCTTTCCATCTGCATTCAAACTCTCCCAGTTGTAATTAGCTTGCAAAGGAAATGAGTTCACAGTGAAAGCATTAATATTATCCCATCAGGAATGTCCCAGACAATTACAGCATGTGCTAAAACTCAATAAGTGATGACAGAATTCATCTTCACCATAGGTAAAGTATAGGCTCTGATGGACCAACTAGGACAACTGCTAAAGTTGGCTCTGCTTCCTGCAGCACCAGAGAAACTCCCTTGACATCTTCCCTTTTACATCAGTAGTTTCTCCACCAAAGGTGAGACACTTGCACATCAATTCCCAACTCCCAGAACTGAACTCTAAGCCTTTGGTGATGAAGATCACTCATGCATCAAATGTGTGACTCAAGAGCATCCAACAGAACTCCCCGAGACCCCACCTGCACAGCCTTGCCCAGACTTCACACCTCTCAGAGCAGGTCCCAAGCCCAGCACAGGCTGATGGTGACCAGGTCACCCCATGGAACTGCAGCTGCTCCGCCCTGCTGTAGGCGGTGATCAGCTCCCTTCTGACCTCCCCAAACCAAGCACCCTCCCACTCTCTTCCACAGCTTCCCTTTCTTCCCACTACACAGGCAGAGAACAACTGGTTGGCCTGGAGAGATTTACAGGTCCTAAAAACCCGTTTTCCAAAATTGCTCATCATCCAGCTAGTGTTCCATTCCATTCCTAGGCTGTTGTATCCACCTGCAGGGTGCAGTTGTTCTGCCCAGACACCAGGACCAGCGAACAGATCTAGGGCTGAATCTCTTCTTGATGGATTTTAGCAGACTTGCCACAAGCTGCCCTCGTGATTTATGGCACATCCCTCAGTTTCCAGCACACACTTAAATTCTTTTATTTACTTTACAATCACCTTCAAATGCTGCCCTACCTACAGCAAGGACTGTTATACAGTCTCTGGAGAGTCTTCTGGGAGAGCAGACCACCAAATGCTTCCTCTCTAGCCCACAATTTGTATTTCAAGGCCAAATCAAACACCCTTGCACACACAGACAACAGTGGGGAAATGAAAGCACAAAAAATGTGCAACATGTAATGACAGCAGTGCACATCTATTGTGTACTCAATGTAATTAGCCCTCAAAAAAGGACCTGAATTTATCTCATTATGTTCTATCAAGACAGACAGAAAATCATTACAGCACAAGAGTTTACTGTGCTTCTATTTTGAGCAAAGCAGCAAATGCAAAATAAGTCAGTTTTCCTTGACAGATTTTAAACGAGGTGTAGCTTGTTGATGATGGTACAATACATAGCTCAGCTCAAAGGAAATGTGTGGTTTTCATGAATAAATATGGAGCCAAGAGATGCACAAGGCAAATAACCCATGTTTTAATGAGAGATGCGAAACAGAACTGAACTACACTAATTTTTTTATAAACTGCAGGCTCTATAAATGGGTAAGTCCCCATTTATATTCAAAAAGTATTAGGAGGAGTGCTAAAGATCATTATGCTACCCTGAAGATTTCAGCATGAGTCCTCAAAACAAACAGGCAGCAGAGCAGCATCCTGTTGGACCAAGGTGCAACATTCCCGTGTCAGTTAGAAACGAAGAATTCATGGACAGGAGATGGGTTATGCACAAAAGGGGAGTACAGAAAACCAAAATAAATGCAAGAAGTGCCACAGTGAATGGTGTTGGCTGAATCCACACACCTGAAACAGATGCTCTGGGACAGGGGGATTTCCAGGGTTCCCCAGAACATCCTTCCAGGCTCTCATGACCAGCAGCTCCTGATGGAAGCCATGCTTGCACTACCAAGCAGCTGTAGTTGCATGGGTGTCTCAGGCACAACTTGTATCTACTATGACAATTCCCTCTGTATCCTTTCCTGTGTTTGCTTTGTACACAACACAAAGGAGAGGACAGCCTGTGAGATGGCTCAAGCTGCAGCAGTTTAACAGACAGAGATGCTGTGATGGAACAGACCCTGTTTAGATGAAAGCTGACCCAGGGGCACCCTACACCTCCACACTGCAGAGCAAGTATCACAGCAGGTGAGCACAGTCTTTGCTGAGCTGAACAGCCAAAAGCAGCAGCTGGTACCCTGTCCATTTTCTGCCACTGGTGGCAATGTCTCAGACATTTTGCAAATTTGTTTCAGAGCAGAACAGGGCCAAAAACAACTTACCTTGCATGTACCTTGGGTTTTGGTCTATTATCTTGCCATTCCTCTTCTGACAGTCAATCTTATAATCTCTTCATGAAGTATACATAACTTTATTTAAAATTACATGGGTGTCTCGTGTTTAATTCCTAATTAAATTTTATTTTAGTCTTCTTATATTTTTATCTCAGTATTTTCAATTCACCAGCCATTGAAAGGATACACAGAACTAGCACAGTACAGTCACACAGATAATGGTGCTATCTATCTTTTAAAGGGGATACGAAAGCAGGAGAAATAAGATGAGCTTAAGGCTCCCCATAATCTTCTACAAGCCAGCTGAAAAGAAATGAAACCAAGTTTGAAGCTGTTGATGAGATCTGCTTCTTTCTTCTTAATATTAAACTCTTTAACTGATTAACAGCCAGTGATGTGTGAAAATAGTATTTAAATTAAATTGGTTGCTTGAAAAAAATTATTATTTTTAGAGACAGCAAATACGCCATAAACAACCTGCTAGTGTTAGGTACAAGTGGGATGTGTTTCTGTTAGTAGCACATCCATTATTAGCAAATCAATTTCACTCTTTTTATTTTTAATAGCAGCCACAAAATGTGCCATGCACAGAGCATTAACATCGGTGCAGCCTCTTGCTGCACTCCTTAAAGGGGCCGGAGAGAGATGGCTGTGGTGGAGGATGGCAGCAAGAGCATCTTGGGATTGCAATGGCATGAGCTGATCCCTTAAACCAACAGCAATCGGATCAGAAGCTCTCTTTGTACCTTGCAGAGGGGAGCCCACAAGAGCCATGCTGAAGGGCACTGGCTCCTGGAAGGAATGTGGGTGGATGGAGGTAGAACCACTGTTCCTCTTACAAAGACAACTGGCCTCTGCCAAAAACATGCTGAATGTGCTGTACCAGTACTAGAGACAGCAAGTACTGGGGAGGAGACAAAGCAAAAAGATGGGAGAACAAGCCAGTAACACCAATCAGCTGGGACTGCTTGCCAGATTATTTTCTACAAGCCTTAACATCCAATGATTTGTGGCTGCATCCCTGAGCTTTGGCTGAAGACTGCAGCCGACAGGCAGGGCTACTCTCCTCTCCAGCTGCCCCATGCCTTTGCTGCACACTGATCCAAGGCAACACATGCTGGAAGCAAGGACCACATCCAAGGCTTTCCATACTCACATGACCATGTCAGTTAAACCACCCAACCATCACGGAATCATTAAGGCTGGAAAAGACCTTCAAGATCATCAAGTCCAACCTGTGACTGAACACCACCATGTCAACTAAACCACAGTACCAAGTGCCACACCCAGTCAGCTCCTGAACACTCCTAGGGATGGTGATGCCACCACTTCCCTGGGATGCCTGTTTTAATGCTTGAAAACCCTTCCAGTGAAGAAATTCTTCCTGATGTCCAACCTGAATCTCGCCTGGCGCAGCTTGAACCCATTTCCTCTCATACTGTCACCAGCTGCCAGGCAGATTATTTCCTTCCTAAAGTGTGTCCAGCCTTCTTGGACCCTTTTGTTATTAAGGGCTGTATCTGAATCAGTGTCCTGAACAAGCCAAAGTTTGCCCTCTGGAAGTGCAAGGCAGGTTTTGTAGACACCTTACTTAAACAAGAATCAAAAACTTTATAATTCTTTGGTCACAATGCCCAAAGCAGCCTTCAACCACCGCATCTCCCATCAGCCCTACTCTCTTCATAAGCAGCAGGTCTAGCAGGACACTACCCCTGGCAAGCTCACTCACCAGGTCTGTCAGGAAGCTAACATTCCACACACTCCAGGAACGTCCTAGACAGCCTCCTCTCCACTGTGCTGAGTCTCTAGCACATATCCAGGAAGTTAAAGTGTCCCACAAGAACAAGGGATAACGTGAAACATCAGCCAGCTGCTTGTAGAATATTGTATCGTCTCTTTATCCTATAATTAGTATTAGTGGGAATTCCAGTTTTGTCCCTGTAGAGAGAGAAGCTAGGAAACATGACCCTATAAGCCTTGAAACCCCAGGAGATATAAAAAAGGTCCAACTTATTACTCTCTTCACACTCTTGTGATGCTGGGAGGATAAGCTCACAGTACTTAAGTGCTTAGGATCAGTAAAGTGACCTTTCATATGTCCCAGAACATAAAACTCAAACACGAATTACACTGTCTCCCTTGCAGAGCACCAAATTAGTCTCCACACTAATCAGAAACCACAAGTGTAACTCATAAGGCAGTGCCACTAATCCATAAATAAAGCTAAAGGACTAAATCTAACAAAAATTAATGAGAATAAGGATGCCTACCCTAGATGGAGCACAGGTTATCTGGCTGAGGTTTCCTCCCCAGTCTGGAAAGACCACTGGCTTCTCCTTCACATCCTCAGTCCCGTTTACCTTTCCAGACTGCCAGCTTCTTCAGACAGGGACACACAGCTCACATTGTCACAGCTTTTAAAAGTAAGCATAGTGTAAAACTCTCTGCCCCATGGACAGACCCATAGTCCACAATGAGGCAGCTCTCAGCTGAAACACAAGCAGGACGTGGAGGGATGTGCGTGTGTGTGTGTGTGTGTGTATGTGTGTGTGTTTTCAGCTCTGTAGCTCATCAGCTCTGCTTTCATTAGCACATTGCTCTGGTGCAGGGAATATGCCCTGAGAGCTGAAGGATCTGAGCAAAAACAAGCTACAAATAAATCAACCCCTGTTCTCTGGAGCTGCCATGCCTTGAAGTGTTTGCACTGAGAAGAAGGTGCTGCTGCCTCTTAGATGTGTCCAAAACCTATAAAAGGGTTTAGCGAGGTACAGCCTTTATAATGTGGAATCAATTAAAATGCTGAGAGGCTCCGAGCCTCAGCTTGTGCTCCTGACACGCTCTTTTACTTACAAGAAAAAAACAAAACAGAAAACCACAACGGACTGTCTTCGTGTCTCCCAACAAGCATAAACATATGAATGCCAAGCTCTTCTAAAAAGTATTTCAAGAACTACAGCAACCCACCACAGAGCATCCTTCGGCAGAATTTACAAGCAGGCTCCCAAGAGCTAATCCAGCCCTCCCTATAAACTTTCCTGAACTGCAGGCTGACACTGAAATTGCTGCCAAAGCTACAAAGCTACAGAAAAACGTGTAAAAATGCCCCAATTATATCTCTTTTAGGCTTGGTCTCTTCTATCTGCAATAGTGCTATGTTGCTTCCTGTAGCATGCCTTGGAGATTTGAAGGGAATTAAATAAATACCCACTAATAAAACATTGTAATTTGAAGCTGTTGGTTCACTTCAATCCAGCAGTCTTGCCAGCATCTTTCAGGAAGCTCAGTACCCAATGCTGCAGTCCAAGACCTGCTAAAGGTCCTTTTAAATGATGTCCTGGAGCTTGCTGGACAAGTGAGGCATCTATAGGCTCTGCACTCTGAAAAAAGAGACTCGGTTTCTAGTTTGGATCTCAACCAATTCATGTTTCTCAAATAGGAAATATTCTTTAAAGCTTTTTTTCTTTTGTTCTAAGAAAACATTGTCTTTTGATGTGGTCCTCCCCAACCCTGAACTAACTTAGGCTGAATATTTCCACTCTGCATTGAAATCAGCTCTAGCTCTGAATACAAAAACAACCTTAAAAACTAGAATATAAATAAGCTAGTGCTTTCAGTCCCTTCCTCTGAAATACCACTTTTTTCTATCACGTGGCTCACTAAATTGTCACACAATAATTTATAACACAACCGTAGTCGCTAGAAAACTAAGAATTAACTGCCACTAATGACATTAATGTCTTTCTTCTAAATGGTGTAAAACTTCATCACATGGCATCACTTTGAAAAATTCATCAAATTCCCAAATAAACTACATTTTCAAGACATAAAAATACCTAGAACACAACACATTTGAAAACGCTCATGCTTACATTAGTATCTTAATGGGCTATATTTCTGCACATTCTGACTTTGCTCTAAAGAAGATTTTAAAGCAATCAATGAGGCAAAACCTGAGTCAAGCCTAAACTCTCAGCAGTGTGATGGAGGAGCAGGGAAAGAGATTTATACTGGCATATATGCAAACCCACACTATCATTTGTGTTGATTTCACAGAAGGAAAGCAAGCTATGGAAAATAAATGCTCTTAGGGGAAACAGCAGATTTTTCAAAGGCATTTAACACTGCACATGCTTGCTCCCTGTGCCAACTGCAGGGCTAGGCACAGGTTTGTGCTTTGGTTTTGTGGGGTCTTCCTTTTTGCCAAACTCACCTGTCCAAAAAAAACCTGAGAGAAACTGGTACATTTCTAGAGAAAGCACTTAAGGTGAAGTGTCATTTCCTAGCAAACCCAAAATTTCTGTAACCAGCAGCTGCATGCTCTTGCAAGCATGTACAAGGGCTCCTTCAGCTCTCAGCACAGGCAACACCTGCAGTCTTCCTTGCTCTCTGTCTACAAATGACAGATCCAGGTTGATCTCACTGAACCCCAACTATCTGGCTTACAATAAAAGAGCTGCAGCTCTTCTGCCTATCATATTTATAAATTATGTATCTTCACAAATCTCTAGGTCCACAAAAATCTATCTGTGTATCTTTGTTCTCTGGGGTGTGGGACAAAGACGCACTTAAATTACTCCTAAATTACTGTCTTTGTTTTTTTTAATGAAGACAAACGGAAATAATTTTACTCCCTTAAACAGAGGAAGCCATGATTTACAACGCTGCACCTAAAGGAAAAATACAATTTAAGACACAGAAGGCAGCAGAGACACATTTGTTTCCGCATGCTCGTAAACATAACTTAAGATGCCCGGCTCCACACATAATCCAAGAGGCACAGGAGTCTATTTTGGGGGTTTCTGCACACAAAGACACGCACCCGGGTTAGCCTTTGTTATGCGAATGGCGACTTAAACATTCAAGCTGCAGTACCATGCTAAGCAAGGGGAGGATTGATGGACAAGCCACAGAACTCCCTCGAGTTCGACAGCAGCATTGACTGAATAGCAACAACAAGCATCGTCCCTAAAGGCAGCTGGGGGGACAAGATCAAACTTGAAAATGATGCAGCCAAAACCCCCGTGTCCATCTGTATACACCTATTACAGACAGAAATGCAAAGATCAGTTGGCCAAATCTCCTGGAAAATAGGGCTCTTCAAAGCTACATGTTTGCTGGCACAATACTACAACGAAAAGGTTTTAGTCTTATGGTTCAGTCTGCCATAAGGATCTGGAGCCCAACTGGCAAAGAAAGAAACATTCTTTAATTATGCTGTGGTTTGGACAACTGCAAGCCACTGTGGTTAAGAAATATGAATGATTGGGAGGATTTATTTTGATGATTTATGACATGTGTGTTTACTCTACCAATCAACCATTTTAAGGTTTTAGCCTGAACTAATAAACTGTACATAAGCAGACAGTAAAGAGAATTAAAAATTCTTAAAATACTTCCCTCCAATTGGCTCTACCTTGCTTAACTTCATTTGTGTGAACAAGATTTCTTGCTGGTATAAAATTAGCCTTTCCTCTGCTGACTATTTGGTCCAAAATAGGCAGCATCCCACCAATCTACAGTGATGCTAACACCTACTCTAAAGGATCCTTTCAAAGCTGGCATCAAATGTTTAAGGGCTTGTTTGCTTCTAGCTTTATGATCATCTGTCTCAGGAGGTAAATTCGGCAGGATTGGCTGTAGACAATTTGGTTTAAAATTGTTCCTCTGTAATTTATGGCTGAACATATGTCACTCCAGACACATCTATTCAAATTCCATCAGAGGGCGACGGAGATGGATCTTTTATAGTCCTGACCAAAAAAAGATAGGAAGGATTTATCCAGAGTTGACAGAACTAAGTGTGCTAAATGGGTTTATGCACAGAACAATGACTTTGGGGAAGCGATGTTTCTTGGGTTTTTTTTTTTTTGTTTGGGCATTTTGTTGTCATTGCAAATTTAAGGTACAAGGCCAATTTTGCCTTGAGCAGGCAGCTGAGAGGTGCACAGAAAGAAACATGGACATATCTCTTGGGGAACACCTCCCTCCAGTCATGCCTCCTTCCACAGAAACTCATGGGCTTTTACACTGGAGCATGCTGGTTGGAGTTACAAAAGGAAGTCTCACTGAGGTAAATTCTGCCCTGATATACATACCACAAGATGCTCTGGCTTGTTAGAAGGCCACAAATCAAGGAGTGTGTGCAAGGAAGACATGGCAAATATTAATACCATGAGAAATTTAACCAGGAAAGCTTAGCAAGCTCTAAACACACAACCAAGCGCAGAAACATCAAACAGTTATCCTGTCACACAGATAGAATGCTTCATCATTTCAGTTTAATTAACCAGACTGGCTGGTTAATTAGAACCAGACTTAAAAATACTGAGATTATTTGTTAAGTTGATTAAACTACCCCTTTGGGTCAGATGAACACTGCAACACTTTACAGCTCACCTGCCCTGCCAAGTAACTCCACCAAACATCTCCTCTTTAGGAACAAACTCAACAAATGGCAACCTGAGGCACTGCTGACTCTTCCCATGCCAGCTGGACAATACTGGGAGCTTTTCCTCTGTGTTCCAATCCACCAGAGAATTTATTTCAGCAGCATCTCTCCTGTCTCTGGAGGAAAACTTGCTGCATATAAAACATACTCAAACACAAGACAAAACAATGTAACTTGACCTTTAAGCACCCTGGTTTTGAAGCCAGCCTCAATACTCTTTGGGCAGGGAGCCTAATGGCTTTTGGATGCTGGAGTTGGGTCATCCTTGCCATTAACTAGCTAGAACTGCCATGACTCCAGGCTAGTCAGAAAAAACCCAAAAGCCCAGAGGGGAAAAAAAATCCCCGCAGTTATATCCCCAGATGATGTTTTATCAGACATACAAACATGACTTTCCACGTAACATAAACATTACTTTATGTAATAAACATACAAACAGTACTTTTCTAAGACAAAAGCATCTATTGGGAGGAGACATCCTGCTAACAGCCCTGTCCACTGCCTCTTCTCAAAGGCTTTGTTCTTGCCCCAAAAATGGCTGTTTGACATGTGCAAGTGTTCCAGAAATTCACATATGTAGCAAAAAGTAAAGCAAAGCAAACACTGCCTTCCCTCTCGCTACAGGAAGCCTTACCATGATGTCCTTCCTGCCAAAGCCATTTCCCCATACCGTAAAGTACTAGCCTGAAGCACACATTGCAGCAGCAGTGCTGGCATTCTCACAGGCTTTTTATTTAAGGTTGTGAGCTGCCAAAACTTGATTTATGGATATTTAATTCTCAAACTATTATAAAGGAATACTGTTGCTCACATGTAGCTCACATGGCTCTCCAGCTATATCTAAATAAATAAGCACTGCCTTTATGAGCTTGTTTGCCCTGGAAACCCTGCACTGCATTCATTTGTAATTTTTGCTGCATCTCTGCACCTTTGCATTGCATCAACTCGAACAGTCTTTCTAAGGCAGCTTGGGGAAAAAAAAACCAAACCAAACCTTCTGCTTTACCGAAACCATTCATATTGGATTTCTTCAAGCAAAGCCTGGAAGACACCAAGAGGGGAGAAAAGGGAGCAGGAGGCACAGGCACAGGGGCACTGCACCCTTGGTTTGGCATACCTATGCCTTGCAAGAAAAAAGATTGCAACCTGCTGATCTTATGTCTCATACACAGCCACTCCCAACAGCTTGCCACTCCTCCTTGCCAGCTCCAATTCCACACCTTGTTTGCAAAGCCTTGTCAGGGGCTGTGGCATCTGTCCTGTGGTACCCAGCAGGAAAGGGTGGCACAGGAAGGTGCTGCCTGTCCTCTCAGCAGCCCTGAAATGTAGAGACTGCAGAAGAACATGAAGAATCAGTTTTGTCATGAGGAAGAAAAGGCCCAAAAAAACCCAAGAGGGAAAAATCGGTTACTAGCCTTTTCGAGAAAAAAAAGCCTGAAATGAGAAAAAACCACCAGCAAAGCTAGCAGAAGGCAAATGCAAAAAAATGTCGAGTATTAATTATTTTATTTGAAGGGGAACACTCTGCACTGAAAGACCAAACAGGAGTTTCTGGACTCAAGTATGAACTGATAATATTCTCCTCCCTGTAATCTCTTGACCTCCCCAATATCTAGCATCCATTCCATATGGATGCACTTTTGGATGTTGGTTTCTTTTCAGATGCACTAGAGAGCTGCCAGAAACTTCTGTGGCTCTGACACTTAGCCCAAATACCATTTACAATTTATTTTTTTCAAATTTGCGCAAGTGGTAAAAATACAAGGTTCATTATTCCACGCAGAAATTCTCTTATCATCCAGCCAAATTTAAAAATAAATAGTTGCAATTAAATGTGTCGCTACATTATTTATGTAGATGCATTCAATTTGCAGAAAGCTGCTATAAAAATACTCCCCTTCAATCCACGGGAAATTTATTGCACTTTTATTGTATATTTTCTTCTCCCTGCTCAAATGTATGCTGCTCTCTGCCTTTTTTCACCCGTATTACTTAACACATTATTTTCCAGCTACTGTTTCTCCTACATTTGTCTTGAAAGAATGAGGGATGTAATCTAAATCCAAATGTTTCTTGATTATTTGTGAACAAGGCTGCTAAGTGATCACTAGACAGATAATTCCAGTATTTCCCTTGAAATCAAGCACCACTCCTTGTCTCTGCATTTGGCTCTTACAGCTGTTGGGTAAATGATATGCACCAAGGCTGCCCAAGGCTCCTGCGTGCATATTAATTCTGTCAGAAACTCCAGACACTAAAGAACTGCTAATTTAACAACAGACTGTGAAATTATTTTTTCTTTCTTTATTAATTGCTGTGCTATTTGAAAGTGACTTCACTGCCCCCACTGTATCTGGTGTGAAGAACTGGGGGTATTTCATCCTGTGAGGAAATAACTTAAAACTTTCTCCCCAGCAGTCCCTACATTCATGACCAAATGTAAATATATGAAACAACAGCTAATAAAACCAGGTTAACTTGCTGCAGGTGTTCCTCTGTCAATTTAGCCAGGTGATATTAGCAAAGTCTGACAGGGAAGCACAGTGATATATTTCATTTGTGCCTTGACATTTTGATTCTGTTTGTTAGAGTGTATGTGCAGGGATCTGGCTTTTTCTCCAAGACCTCTATAGCTGTCAGTCTGTACAAACAGGATTTGACGATGTCCATTTAGCAGGATGGGAGGGCAAAGGAAAAAGGAGAAAAGAGATTGAGAAACCAGGTATCTGGGTAAAGCTGCACTGCAGTGCAAAAATGGATGCTTTTCACATACAGAGCAACTCAAAAAAAAAAAAAAAAAGAGCAGCTTGATATGCAGGATCTGAGAGAGTTTGCATGCTTTAATCAATAGCTCCTTCGAGAAAGGTGGCCAAGAATAACATAAATAGATGGCAGAGGAGAAAAGACAAAAGGCGAGAGCTGGAGAAGGCACAGGATCACTGTACACTCATCCACAGAAGGATTTTTGGCAAGTCTTAATTATTTTTTAAAAAGAGAGATAAAAAAGGATGCTTTCATTTCCTCGAGAGAAATCAGATTTAAGAATAAATCTAAATAGGAAGTTTTGCTTTCCAAAGCTGCCTTTTTCCAGCCTGAGGAAAGAAGCAGAAGGTGATGAAGCTGTCTCTTCCAGGGATAATGTAGGAATTTAGAAGCCTTCAGCTAGTTTCTCCCTGCAAAGAACTTGGACCAGAAGCAAGCAAATGATTTACAATGAAACAGAGTACAAAATAGCTACAAAGATGAAACAACAGAAAATGAATTCAGCATTAAACAAGACAGTACCCAGAATTTAGAGATTTATGGTTACTGGCTGGTGTATAAAGATAAGAAAGGGATTTTGATAGTCTGGGTGATTCCTGCATCTCTGCAAGCACGGTCTAAAAGCAACACTGAATACACAACTCTAGTTAAAATTCAGGGGAAAAAAAAGTATTAATTAGTGGGGCTTTAATCATACCTTACCTTTCAAAATGTACCTCTACACAGCATCGGCCACAGCAGTGCTGCCTACAGGCTGCACAGCCAGGCAAGGGCTTGCCTCTTCCTCCTGCAGAATGCATGACAGCTGCTCCCACCACATCAACACCAGGCTGCAGAGAGGCATCTTCCTCCTGCCCTGTCCTCTCAAGGCCACGCAGCTGAACACAGTTTTCATGGTCCAGCACACATGAGAGATCCCAGGACGAGTCCAGCACCCAGCCACTGCCCAGCTCACACAGGACCAGCTGGGAGCTGTCTGATGGACAGGAGAGCTGGGCATCCCATGGCTATGGGAGGGCACATACCATACCACCACACACACCAACCTACAGCTCAGCCTGGGAGCAGGACCAAACCACAACACCCACAGCTGGGCCAGACACCTCGAAAGCCACCAAACCTGGTCCCTGTCATCAGGCATGTCTGCAAATGACCTGCCATCCCCCAAAAAGGGAAGGCTTGAAATAAGTTTGTGTCAAAAAGAACCCATGACAGACATCCCTGAGTAGTTTTGCACCTTCTGTACATCATCTGTGACATAAAGTGATGTAAGGAGATCTCAGCTGAGCAGAGCCAGTCATGTCCTCCTTACCTTGCTGCTCCACTGAGGTAGAAAATATGTATTACTGAAGCCTTAAAGTGCTTACAATTATTGCTGCAAACCCAGTAATCTCCACGGATGTAGGTAAATTACTGATCTCTCTATCACTGTTACTTACAATGCAAAAAAACCTTGGGTTTTCTCCACAGCTTAATAAAACCTGCGGGGAATTGGTGCAAGGCTTTCATTCCTTATAGCCAGCCTTTAATGCAGAAGTCTAGATTTCCTGGAGGGGAACTGAATAGTTTAGGATAATTAGTGATTTACATATAGAGCTGTCAACAAAGCTACATAGTATTAAGTTACCGTGATGAAGGGTTCCACCTTCTCAGTTGCTACATCGGATTTGATTTTATTTAAAAATTCTGTATTTTAATTCTGCTCACATTCTGCAATCGCTAGTAAAGTGGCCTGAAGCGGACAGCAAGAGGAGAGCACTAAATCGAAGGCTTAAATCACTTCTTCCTCAGTTCCCCCTGGCAGATTTAAAGAGCAACCTGGCACTAATGCTTTCAAATAATATACTGCTGGACCTGACACAGCAGAGAAACTCTGCTTCAAATCACACAATGGTCTAGATGACCATGCAATTACAATTAACCTCCTGCCCGCTGTGCCTAATGACAAATGATCATGTGAATGATAGACTCAGGAAAGGACCTAGGTATCAAAAAAATTATTTCTGATTCTTACATATTTAAAAAGCCATTTTCAGTTAGGAAAAAGCAAAGGGACACTAATTTTAGTTTTGCATCCAAAAGAAATGAATAACCCTTGATAATACACATGCAGGCATAAGCACAGGCTGTCAGCCTTCTAGCAGCAAGACGGATGCATGGAAGTCTCCTTCTGCCAGAGCTCTGTAATCAGAAAAGTACCAATATCCTCCACTGCTATAAATCTCAGCCCAGAAGAGAGAGCATGAATTTTGTCCATGTTGGATAAAAAAAGGTAATATAACCTCAAAATAGCATGCAATATTTTTTGGCACACTTACTGGGCCCATGGGGTTTGCATTACAAGGTCAATAAGTAGGGAGTTATCCTGTGTTGTTCCGTCAGGTTTTGTGCTTCTCCTGCTTTATGTCCCTCATCTCATACTTACCTCGAGACCTCTCCTTACCACGGAGCAGCCTCCTCTCTCTGCTCACACAGCATCTTCAGAAGAAAGCAGAGCTATTTTCCAATCTGCTCCCTCTGCAGAACAGGGAAGCACAAAGATCACACCATCCTGGGAAGTGCTGGGGGCACCTGTTTCCTTTCCTGTACTCGGCTCTAATGGGGTAAGAGTTTATTTGCCCCAGTTGTGCTCCTGGTCAGTTGTTCTGTCAGCAGAGCACCTGGAGTGATGACTCCCTCACTTGCTTCAGTGAAGCAAGCTCATTAATTTAAATAATTTTTTAAGGTTTTTGAGAAGACACTCATTCTAATTACTGTCCAGACCTGACAGGGCAGAAACCTCCAGCTCAGGAGGAGCAGGGGGTGTGTGTGTGTGTGTGTGTGTATACGTATTTTTGCATTTATAGGTATAGGACATGCTTATGCAAATTCTATCTCCCATTCTTCCTATATCTGGCATTTTCCACATCTCCCAAGAAGGGCAGAAGCAATATGGACATGGCCACTCACCATTTGAAAGCATCAAATCACTTGCAGGCATTGCCAAGAGCGAGCCTTTAGGTCCTCCTTGCTGCAGAGCCGAAGGATGCAGCACCACCAGACAGCCACAGCCCATACCCCCAGCCAAGAAAAATGGTCAGCACCATGCTTGGGCAGGCCCCTCCTGCACAGCCTGTTATGGCAAGTATTATGAAGTTGTATGCTGAGCTGTTTTACAGCAGCTAATCACGGGCATAACACAATTAGGAGATAAGCCTTGCAATGCAGAACATTATGTATAAGGGTTTCTACATATATTTATAGCACCTGTTTCAGCATGCCTTCAGACAGAATCTTCTCATGTAAAAGAAATATGCTGTACTCTGGCAATTTATTCTCATACTTGATTAGGGAAATGTTGCTTCATGAATTCTAAGCCATGACATTTTCACTAATCTTTCCATTTCAACAGCACAGAAAGGAATGTCTTTCATATCTCCATGCTTATCATTTTCAAGCTGAGTATATTATCTGCTCGTCTCTGGATTTACTTGATAGCTCTTAAAAAAACTAAAACAGACCACCACAGTCTGTGAAACTTACTTGGAGAGCTGTTTGTCAATCCAGAGATGAACAAATGTAGAAACTAGCTCTCATCTTTATTCTAAAGTATGTCAAATAAATAAAAAATCCAGATTGCTATCTGTTATTTCCCTTCAATGGCACTGCTGCTTGAAAGGTTACAAATGAAGATGTTTTTGCTTTTGCAAAAGGCCACACATTAAACTTCTCCTATTGCCTTGCAGGGATGAAATAGAGTCTGTTTATTGTTAGATTTCCTAAGCTTGCTCTTCTACCACGCCCCCCAATACAACAGCCACCCCTGCCCTGCACACCAGTGTGCCCCTGAGAGACCTTACCCTGCCATCCTTGCAGCCCCGCTCCTTCTGATCCCCAGCCCCACAGGCATTTGAACACCTAAACAAATTGCCAGGAGCTCCTTAGCTGGAGTTTCCAAGTTACAGATTTAATTTTGCGTGGCTTGTCAGGTCCCTCAGTAGCACGAGCTGTTCTTGTGTGCCACAATACCTTGTCCCCTCACAGTTTTACCTGGGACTGCTCTCTAACCACGGTGCATCATATAGACCTATAACCTAGAACACAACCCATCATCTCGTGAGGGGATAAAACTCGACCTGAAGAAGTGTCCTGGGAGTGCATGTCACTCACAGTGCCTGCTCTCGGTTTTTCAAAGGGGCCAAGCTACACCCAGCACAAATCAGGGGCCTTGAAAGATTCACAGCACTCTGCTTCAGCCTATGAATCCATTCCCAAGACATCATCCTACCTGCTAATGTAGAAAGAGCCTCTGCTGTTATTAACTACAACAATCTTGCCTTTTGTTCTGCCGTAACACACACCTATAGCAGCCTTTATTATATATTCAGACTCAACCTGTCTTTGGAATTTGCTTTCCCAATAGCTGTCATGCTCCAACACTTGTCAGTTGACTCAGATAACAAAATATTACTCTGATATTCACAGCACAACTTGGAAATTCCCTACACAAACTACAGGGAATTCTGCCAGTTCTGAGACAAATTAACTGCTTATCAAAGGCAAAACTGACAAGGGTTGTTGGTTTGTTTTTTTTTTTTTTTTGCATGAATCCATGGTTTATTACTTCCCAGCCCCGTAACGCTACTTAGCTTTTTCATGATCCATGCATGAAGACATTTAGATATATCACCTCGGATTAATAACAACACAATTACAACCACTTAATACGTTTAAGGGAACAGTCCCAGCTTAATTTCCGGTAGGAGCACGCTCTGCTAGCAAGGCAGAAACCATCAGCCTGTGCTCAAACCTTTCTTTAGCTGCTTAGGCAGAACTTCCCTGCCCACCAGCACTGGGATGAGAGCTCAGTCCCTGATCCCAGCTCCTCAGGGCAAAGTCCACATGGCTTCTTTCAGGGTCTGACTGCAGCTCTTCCTTTTCTCACACCAGAATCAATACCACCACAGCTCCTCCCAATGTTATGCTAAACTCTGGCAGAGTATCCTTATTTTTCCTCATGAAATCAGCCTTCTGGGTCACAACTTGGAGGTTATCTTCTAAAAAGCCCCAAATTGAGCCTGGCAGCAATTGAGTGCCAAGACCCAGAGTTCTCTCAGGACTTAAATGCCAAAGTATTCTGGCTTCCCATGCTCCAGGAAAAGAAACTTACTCCAGAGACCTCGTGGGCACAGGGATGCCAAGTCCTCTTGGCCTGAAGGGCAGAAGAAAGCTACCAGCAGGATACCAAAATCAGCCCTCCACATACAGCAGCCCAGGCTTGTGCTCAGCAGCCTGCCTACAGAGAAGCTGGCACCCCACCACTAAATAACCCATTCCTCTCTATCACACATAGTCCATTATCCTTCCAACCAATTTCCAAGCCCCTCTTTCAGGGGTGTGTGTGGGGAAAAGTATAATGTTTCCAACACGGAACTACAGGGTGGGCATATTTCAGTGCCAGAGCAGAATTGATACTGCCCACACAACCTGGGGTTTGGAAATAATGTATTTATAGAAGTACATTAAGACCAATTTAGAAAAGGTTGATTAGATAAAGTAATGCTCATTCAGGCAAGCCTAAACAATTTTCTTATTTCATTGAATCAGCAATAATGTACTCCTACAAATGCAATAAATATATATCTAATCACCTCCTCCTTCAGTGACTTCTCCCCTTGTTCCTTTTGGCTGGCAGCATTTGGTTTGGGTTGTTTTCAGAAAGCGAAAAAACCCCAGTAACTCATTTATAAAACCTTCCCTTCCTGGTAATTTTATTTTATCTCTGTAGCATAAGGCAATTTAGCAGAAGCAAACATTGTTTACTTGTTAATACCAAGCCAGAACTCTTAAAGAGAGTCGATGAGACCACAGAGGAAAACTATTGTTTTCTTTGTTATTCTGCTGGAAGACCCGCAGTAACATGTCAGACATTGGTGGAGTCTTTTGGGGAAAATACGAATAGTTCCTCTGTTTTCATCCATATGCATGGGAAATCGTGCTGGTCTACAAGCACTGCAAGATTTTGTGTTGCTGCTCCAGCGACATCTCATGCTGTAAGAACACCTGCTTTAAAGAAAAATTCACTGCAATTTCTAATTCAGAAATCAAGGTTTTTTTAAAACCCTGGCTGTTTGATTGTGTTACTGGATCTACTGATCATCACGAGGTACATCTCAGGAGATACACAGCGCTAACTGCAGACCAGGCTTTTGTGCCTGAGTCCTGGCACCCCACAGCCCCTGTGTGAGCCCCAAAGTCAGCATCTAACCCACTGGCACTCAGATGAACTCAGAAATCGAGGGGCTGCAGGCAAATGAGGGTCCTAGCCAGACATATGCATACAAAATTCTTTTGTTTTTGTTGCATGGTGACATCTGTTATTAGGACAGCGGCTGTTTACCTGTGGGGTTCATGGCTTTCTGTCTTAAGAGTGCCATCAGCTCAACACCATATTTGGTTCTCAGACTCCCTCCTAGCCTCTCTCTTCCCTTTTCATCCTCTCCATTATTTGCCTCCAGCTCTAGGAGGAATTAATATTTCTTTAAAGCACCGTGGGCGGGGGGAGGGAAGAATTGTTTTTGTCACCTCCTTTCTATGCAAGCATATGCTGCTGAGGTATGAGGGCACATACATATTCCTGCAACAATTGCATGAAATATAGACATGGGGAAATTTCTGCTGCTGGGCAGAATTTTTGCAGCTGTGTTTGTGTCCAAACCAAATTCCCAAGGATATACTCTGTATAAAGTCTCTATCAACCACCAGCACAGAGATTTGATTCATCAAGTATACCCCTTATAAAGAGAGACATTTTTTAATCCCATGCTACAAATTCAAATTTAAATCAAGGATACTGCTCAAGCAGGCTTTTTATTTTCCATATCCAAGTCCAGCAAATTTCTCTGGATCACTTTGGATTCAGTGAAGGGATGTTATTGGGCTGCTACCAGAGCTCACTCCCTCCTAGACAGAAAATGGCAACATTTGGCCTCTATAAACTAAAAAGGTTCTAATTTAGCAAATACTTAGCATCCTTTGCAAACAATAATCTACTCCAGCAAGATGCTAGGTAAAAACTTTTGAAGCCAGAACTGCATTTTCAAAAGTCCTGTGTATACGATCATAAAAGCCCAATTTTTAATAATTTGGTAAGCAACATCCAAATCACTCCTGGTACCACTACCTGTTTTGAAAAGTCCTACACTTAAGCAAGAAATGCATGTGGAGTTTTGTCTTGTGCTGTAAGTGCCTAGTCTCTCCTGGGGACTTAACAAATGCTCTCAGAAAACCAGGAATGATTAAAGCTTTACCATTAGCTTCAATGGGATAGAGGTTTTACTCCACATCTTTCACTTATGTGCCTGGATATAGCTTTAGAAACCTAACTTTAATTTGCTTATCTTGGAAATCTAACTCTAAAAATTCAAAACAACCAACAAGGGCTTAATGAGGGAAACAAAATTAGTCAGACTTACATAGCTCTACAGCAATACAGACAGCTGAGCAGCTACTTCTATGGAGTCAGCATGAACGTCTGCAAGATGATTTGCTGGTTTAAGGCTTGCACTATAATTTTGTTTGACTCAGGATTAATTCTGCTCAAAACTGAATTGAAAACAAATGAATATTTACATTCTTTGTGCTACAGCCAACACCCAAAACAAGGAGTACATTTGCTCAGCTCATCCTGAGGGTGGCATGGATGTAGCTCCAAGACCTCACTTGTGGTATCTCAGCAGCATGGGAAATAACCTGTTCTTTAATTTGTCCAGCAGCGAAAAGCCTGGAAGTAAACAAAATCCCACAGATAAGAGAGCTTCAGTCAGGAAAAGTTCAGCTGGATCTTCCAACTCCAGCACCAAGACTAATTCCTGTTGAAAATGTCTGGATGCATTTTCTTTATATAGTTGCATAATTTTTCTGAACCATCCCTGCTAAGTTTTTCTCCACTATGTGCACTTCACATCCTTAGGGGAATAGTCTTTCCTTGTTGCTTTCCTCTGGAGCATCACCCCATCCTGAGCAACAATGCTCAGCATGCCTACCCTCAATGTGACCAGGACAAAAGTCAGCTATGGTACTCTCAGGCAAGGAGCCACTGAAGACAGCAAAAAATTCATAGAGAGAGAGAATAAAAGTCACGATGAAAAGGTGTGAAGCTTGTGCTTGAGAGAGCCAAAAGAACTTTCCACAGCAAAAACTAGGGAAAAAAATTAAGCAGAGAAGAAAAAGAATGTAGGGCCAGGAACTTGCTGGCAGTGCTGTTCTCTAGAACTCTACTGGCCGTGTCAGACAAATTAAGATATTTCTGCTTACTACCTAGCTTTTTTCTCCTGCTTTTTAAGGATTCTATTACAATAATAACCCCAGAATACCCTGCAGCACTCGCTCTCACACATATGCATAGATTAGGTCTAATATAATGCACTTCCCATCACTGAGCGAAGGTGTGAGTGCACCTGCTCTGCATTGCTTCAGGCAGACAATTGCCCTGTCCTAACCCCTTCTGCAGCCAACATGGCAAGCAATTTATCACCATCATCTAACTTCATTCACTTCCCTGCTGAGTGACAGCTATCAAAAGTCTCATTATTGGTGTGCTACTAGGTGGAAAGGCAATCACATCACCTAACAAGGTCTTAAAGAGGACAGAAACTTCCCAAATCCCATTACCTAGAGGCCCTCCCTCCCCCAAGATGAAGATTTGAGCATGTTTGTGCCACAGATGTCAAATACATTTCTGACCCTTTTTAATCTTTCAACCTTGCTTCCAGGTGAATGAAGCAGGAGAGTCCTCCTGTAGATGCATGGATTTGCTTTGTGGAGTTTAAAACCATCAACAGTTGAATTTGCTGGATGTTTTCAAGGCAAATCCACTTACCTGACTAATAAGTAAGCCTTCTGGGCAGGGAAAAGTCACACAGAGATTTACCCTTGGCAACTCCAGCACAGTGGTAGGAGCATATGTCTATACAATGCAGAACAACTATTTGTGTGTATTTGAGCCTATTACTGGAAGCAAAGACAAAACCCTTCCAAATCTACCTATTCCATGAATTTCTGCGAGTGAAACAGCAAGGGGCACTTGTGGTAGTGGAAATCTCAAAATCTGAAATAAGATTAACAATGACAAGAATGACAATCAGTAGTCTAACTCAGTGGCTCACATCATCAGGCAATGCTACCATGTCTGGTGAGGCAGCAGCCAGCCACAGCTAAGCACGAGTCATTCTGGGTTCATTGCACGGTTCTGCTGCAGCCATGTCAGTCTGAAACACCACCTGCAGATTCCTCCTGACTTCTCCACGGTAGGACCTGGAAGGGCTGTGCTTTTTAAAAGCTGCACATCAGGGAGAGACAAGACAGAGACAACAAACCAAAGCAAACAAATTCAAGACATCAGTTTTTGGCCAGCTCCCATGAGTGCAATGCAGTGAGAAAGGCTGGCTCAGTCCCTTGAGCCTATGTAGTTCAGCTCCCAGTCTGAATGCCAATATATGGGCCACCTCTGTATCACACTTGCATTGAACAGGGTCCTGCTGAGTAGGTCAGACCTCCTGGCCTTTCATGTATGCTGCTTTACAGGACAACCCTGCCTTTGAGATAAGTTCATTTACCTTTCAGGAGAAAGCACACATGCCTGCATCTCCAGACAAGCTGCAGTTTGCATGCATCCTGCACATCTCCAAGCATCAGCACTCAGACTTACTGATGATTCCACTTACTATCACAAACCAGAGGCTCTTTTGATGCTGATCATGTGCTGGAAGATGTGAGCAACTGTCTCCATGAACATGAGACCAGCAATCGCTCTCTGCTATGGGCTGCAAAAACTGCCAGAAATGTGCATCCTGGTATCTTTGGTATCCAAGGGAGAGCTACTGAAGCATTTTCATGCAGGGACTATTTAAAAATACTTGTACTTTCTATCTGTTTGGTGGTTTGTTTATTTATTTTTTTTTGTTTTGTTTTGTTTTGTTTTGTTTTTTAAGTTTAGAATGGAGTAGTCTGGTGCACTATGCTGACTTCACAAAGCAAAAGCACCACTTTCAAACTTGAGGACTAATAACACAGATTTATATTAAGACAGTCCAATGAGCTAGTCCAATGGAAGATAAAAGAACCAAAAAAAAACCCTGTTCTATTTTTTCCCAGTGTTTGTTTCACCTTTAGGATTCCTCCCTTTGAAAATCAGAATACCCACACAAATGTGCAAGCGCACATACATGTATATATGCACATGTTAAAAAAATGCAACAGATACCACTCCCTTCCCATTCAAGATGTTAGTTACTTTTTTCTGTATCTCATGCTGGAAGAGGAGACGGTTTTGTTTCCTGCTTTTTGTTCCTGGCTCTGGTACGACAAGAAACTCAGAGTGACTATTTTTCATGATGCAACACTTGATAAAAAGGACCCGCTTAGCACAGAAGGTCTTTCCATGTGTGGAAAAGGCAGGCAGAAATGGTCTCCAGCCTACCTGTGATATTGCTAGACTTATATTAAATGGTTACTAGAACCCAAGAGTTTATTTTGCTAAGGACAATGGGCACTGGGGGAACTTGGACACACCCCAGTTACTCATCATCTGGATTCTTTTATAGCAAAGCAGTCTGATGCACCTATAATTATGGTTGCTAAAAACTCTTCACTGGAAGCTAGTTTTTTTTCTAAATGATCTTTCCTCTAAGAATTGCTAGATAATTAACATGTTTAAATAATTTCCACTTCTTGTCCAAAGCCCAGATATTTTCATTCTGCAAAAGGTTATATTAGTCAAAGTTATGAGAAGAACTTAAAAGGTTCCAATTCCATTCAGAAACATTCACAGAAAACACTTAGTAGTTTCTGTAATAAGTAAGTCCACAGCATTAAGCCTTGCTGATGACGCATGCACTTCATATACCCTTAGAACATTTAGTTACATTCTTCCCATACAGCACCATGGCTGCCTCTTTAGGCTAATTTACAGCAGCACCTGGGACTTTTGGTCAAAATTCCTCTGGAGAACAGATCAGAAGGGAGAATGGGACAAGGGTTGAAACAAAGCCAGATCCTAAGAACAGCTTACAAGGCATAAATGAACGTTTTTTCCTCACAAAACCCACAACATGCTCCAACTGACTCTGCTACAACTGGCCATCAAACTGCAGCAGATACCAGGGCAAATTAATGATTCTTTATTTTCGTGCAAGCGCGCTAATGAGCTTCACTCCCTTTGTTAGCCAAGGTGATCTAAACTGAGACTGGCAGATTTTTCTCCCTTAGTCCAGAGAGGTTTCCTGCCTGCAGTTGGGCCTGCAGTAATGGCCAAGAGAACAGAACTTGTCTGAAATCCCCCTCTTCCACCCACAGTACTAAATCCACAGTACACCTGCAGAGCGCCGCTCCACAACACCCACTTATCAACCAGGTATCCGTATTTAGATCTTCATCTCCTCACCGAGTTGTGAAACATTATTCAGAGGTTATATATATCTTAAATATACTAGATATCTTCACAGACACATCCACACCTAAACACATATCCATCCACAGCCCAAATGTGTCGGGATATTTTTGTAGGGCTTTTTTTTGTGGGCTGTTTTCAAGGATATTCAAAGTTCAGTTTCTGCCAAGTCAGTGTTTTATGTTCTCTTTTTTTTTTAAACCAAACTGCATTTCAGCTACAGATCATCTCTACAGGAGTCAGTTCTTATTATCAGTGGACTTCTTAATTAATGTTCACCCTGTCTTTTTCTGTTGCTATATTGAATTTGAGTGCATATGGCTTAATAGACACACCAGATGCTGCTTCCCTAGGTTGTTTAGAAGCTAATGCTTCATCATTTGAAGGTTTCTAAAAAAAAGAGAGGCTCATTATTTAGTAGATTAGCCATCAGTTCAGAAGGGGAGACAACCTGGAGGAACTACCTTGCCTGGCTGGAAACTGAAGTCCAGACCTTAGGAGGGGCTGTGCTGCTGCTTTACTGGAGAAGCAAGCCTGGGCACCTTCTTTTTTTCACAGCCTACTGACAGTGAAATAATGTCTTCCAGAAATAGCATCATTTCCTCCCCCCTTCTCCAACCAGGTAAGGGCTGAACCCAATGGACTCTTGACTTCTCCCAAGGCTGGAGACTTTTTCTGCTCCAGTCCTTTACTTCCCGTTTCGCCCTTCCTTATGGCTGAGAAGGTGAATAGAGATATAAAACCACTGCCTTTAGCAGCTGCCTTGCCACCCACAGAGATACCAGAAGTCAGCCAGCAGTGACATCTCAGACTCAGGCATGTGACAGCTTGAATCACTGAGTATGGTGATGCCTATCCTCAACTCTCCTCCCCCCTGACCCAAACAGGTCAGGCAGAAATGTAAGCAGTTCTTGCTCTCTATTGCTGATAATCCCAGAAATATCTCCCATGTGTCACTTTAAATGTATGAGGTCACAAGTATTCGTTTAGGAAGCAGACAGGCAGGAGTTCAAGTATCTTTGGCTGCAAAGAACATGGGTGATGCAGTAAAGCACATGAGTGAAATGCTTTAGTTTATAAAATGTTTTATAAACCAGAGCTGCATTGGAAAATGCATACAGTACAATCTGGGCACCAGAAAAAAGCTTGCAGTGCATGCTGGTGGATGTTGTTTTAAGTATGCAGACAACCTACTTGTGAAATCCATTAAAACAACAACCACGTTTGTAGCATCTTTAGGCTGAGCCAACTCTAAACAATTTTTATGTTTAAGAAGATAAATATGGAGGATCTGACAAGGATAAATATGGAGGATCCAGTGCTATCATAGATTACAACTACAATACAGGCTCGTTGCAAATACCTTGTGTAAATATCAATAACCTTGTGTTGGGTTAAGAAAAAGAAAAAAAAGGAAAAAAGAAAAGGAACAAAAGAACCCAAAAGTCACCCTGCCCCCCACATCCCATACTGAACCCCAAAAATCCCAGTAATGGCCCAATGCCTTGCCACATCATGGCTGCTGGTAGCAGGATGTTGACACTCCTAGTATCAGAAGCTGCTCAGGCTGCTCGCCAAAAAGAGCTTTTCTCTGTCTCTCCCAGTCTCTTTAGAAAGCCTTAGGATGCCTGGAGGAGCTGGTAAGGATGGGCTGCAAAGGCACACTCTGGGACTGCTTTACTTCATGGCCCACAAGAGCAGAGGCCGAAGTTCTGCACATGCACAATTTCTCTGTAAAAATCTTCTCCTTTTGCCATGCTGGGAGCAGTTCATAATTATGAATTCATGGTTCACAATTATGGCTCATAATTCTTCCAAAATGGAGAGGCTGGTGATACAGGAATCTACAGAAAGAGCTGAATCAGCATTTCCCTTGATTTTCCTTCATTTCACGAGGAGTCTCCATATGGAGAAAGTCTAAACTTCAGCTTTTTGTTTCCAAATGAGTTTAAACCATACCTCTAGTTTATTTGGAGCAGGTGGTGCAATAAAAATGCTAAAATGAGTTTATAGACAGGATTATATGACTTAGTGCTTCTGGCAGAGAAGGACTAGCACGAGAACAGTGGAAGTCCTCTCTGCTCTTCAGTCCTCTGCTTTCTAATCTTGCTCAAACCAGAAGAGAAATACTAACTCAAAATAACCTTTAGGCCAAGCCAGCCATCTCCTGGCCCTTGCTGCCAGGCTCTGCAGCCAAGGCAGAAGCCTGTGCTGGAGCATTTGTTCACTCCCACCCAGCAAGAGAGGGTTTCACTCACCCAAATACTCATCGCCTGCATCAGGCAGCCCGTGGCACAAATGGGCTGTCCTTGAAAGACCAGAGCTCATTACTCCACATGAGCATGCCAGGCTCCAGTCTCTCTCTGGAGAGTGTTAAATATGAGCTGCTTTAGACTTCAACTTCTGGAAACATGACATGTTGACAACAACATGAGGAGAGACAAGAAATTTGTGCAAAAATAGCTTATTGCAGCCCAGCCAACCCCCAACACATTTTGCCTCTCCAGTGTTATCACACAGGAATCTTCACTTTTAAAAAGCAAGAGTTAAAGCCAGCTAAGAGAAAAGGACACACAGAACCTTGAGGCTTACAATGGTAGAAATACAGAGGGGGGAAAACATAATGACAGAGTCTTCACAAAACAGACTGGTCGTGAAGAAGTCCCTAGGCATGTTTCACACAGGCCAGGACAAACCCCTTAACGGCAGCTTATAAACAAGCTTTCAAATAGATAAGGCTTAACATTCCCACCCCCAACACAAGAGCAACTGGGGTAATTTCTCACTAAATCCAGCTGATTAAGAGCCACAACCTTAACTAACAGCTACCTAGAGCTTGATCCCTGCAGCCTCATTTAGGCCCTCAAAGGGCCTCAGCTGCAAAGGTGCTGGTCCTACATCAGGCAGGAGGAGCCATCATCTCAGGCCTCCTACGCTCACAGAAAGGACTACTGTACTCAGAACTTCTGGGCACCTGCCCAGCATCCATGGCCATTTCTGCCCAGAACCTTTTAGAGAGAGCCCATAAACCACAGCACAGCTGTGCTTGCCTTCATCCAAGCTCAGGCACACCCTGGAGCCACAGGAGGTGAGAAATCTCCTCACGCTGTAGACAACTCTCCTTCTGGGCATGTTTCTCTGAAGGGCTGTCATGACCTCTGCAAAGCTCCTGCAATCCCAGCAAAGCCTCCTGCTGCTGCAGCACCTTGGATGCCCAGCCATCTCTGGTGGGGTGGGTCTGTCACTGCACAGGCGCCTGGGATGGTCCCTGTGTGTTTGCTGTGTGAGATGGCAAGGGCCACCTTGGCTGCCAGAGAAGAGAGGTCTGACAACACAGTTTTACAGGGGGATTGGAGCCCTCGCTACATCCAGCCCATGGTATGAGTGCTTCATTGTGCTGGGATTGGAAGGCTCCTGATGATTTATACAAGACATACAGTGACCTTTGGCTCATTTAATGTCTGGTTAGATAATAGTCAGCCTTTGATGTACAAACTCATTCAACAGATTATTCCTCCAAGGTGTCTTTCTACCTCTAGTGCAAATCAGCCCAGAGATAATGTCAGAAACATGAACATATGCGTCCTTTCAATCTGCTCCTTCAACAGTTCCTGATACACATCACCTCACAGCTCCCATCCCAGGGACACGTATGGATAGTGCCTTGTGTATTGCATCAGTGAGGTATTTTCAGAGAATAAAGCTGCGCACAGGCAGAGCTCAGCGAAGGGGGCATGCACCCGTGCACATGCATGAGAAGCATGTTGTGTCCAAGAAGCAAAAGCAGAACAGCACTTAGAACAAGAAAAAATACATCATGTTTTAAGTGCAGCCACCTAATCTTTTTTCTTTCAGGTCTGTGAGGCACAAGATCACATTGATAACACCATCTCATCAAGTCACCAACCAACACTATGTGGTGTTGTTGCTATTTTTTTTTATTCTCAGAGAAAAAAAAATCTCTTTAATGAAGCTGTTCAGCCTTATGTTTGAAAAGCAAAAGCAGGAGCCGACCTCATCAGTGTTTAAGACTTACAGGGGCTGAGAGTGTTTTCTCACTGAGCATCAATTCCAGCTCTTTGAACCAATTGCCATAGATTCCAGGAGCTTGCCCACACTACAATTTTCACACTTAGCAACTGTAAAATTGTTAAAGCGATATCTTTCCACACGGTTGCTCTGTTATTAGTGCTTAGTTTGGCATGCCACCTTAGTTACGGGCTTTAAATGCCACTTTCCGGGGTAACCTTGGCCATGAAATCGGAAAATCAGATCATTTTCTGGTCTTTTTTTTTCTTTTTCTCTGGATAAGATTAGATTTTGCTACGCCTGACTGACAAATCTCATTTGGGATTCCAGAGGAGGCCGAAGCCCTGACCTCCTTAAGAAGGAGGAGGCAAAGATGTCTCAAGCTATGATAAGAAAGAAAGAGCTAATTTCAACACATCACCTAACAGGCAATTAGTAATTAATTTGCACTGAGAGACAAACATGCTTGCAAAATATGTTCAGAGACTGCTTCCCTGTCAAGCCAGGGTGCTTAGTTTTAGTTCTCTAAAATGATGCTAAAACATAGGAGGTTTTCTTTTTTCTCTGTGTTATCTACGTCCTGTTATATTTATCTCAGGATAACAGAAGGATAGGGGTTAGGGGCTTTCTTTAAATATTTTAACTAAATGCAATGAAGAAGCAGCCCACCAGCATTTTAAAGAATTATTTTTTAACCATGTTTGAATGATTATTTGACCTTTCTGTAGCTACAATTTTTGACAGCTCATTATGTTCCAAGCATGTTATCTGTGCTAGATGCAGTGTTACTTAAAAAGGATGACAAACTGCACATCAACCATAATGAACAACAGACAAATGTCAAGAAATTTCATTTCTAGTGTTTAGTCATGCTCCCATTGAAAGTTAACATCACATTAAACACTATTATGGAATATCATTCAAAATGACAGGGCAAAAGCTCAGCTGCTCCATCAAGTAATATACTTTAAACTGCAGGACTTCAATGGTTGGTCCACAGAGCTGTAATAACTGATGATATGCAGGACCACCCACTGACACCCTGAGACTTACTGCTGATTAACTAGGAATAAAAAACCGTATCAATTCAGCAGTGATGCCCTGTACTAAGATTTTCATTCCAGTTATTATCCTTAACATCCCCAAAGAAGAAAAGAAATCAATCAATATGCAGAGGCTGGAAATATTCTAGATTAGGAGGATTAAAATACAAGGCACTCTAGAGAGACTGTAATTTTTGCAAGGAGTTATTCTGAAAGAGACATTTTCAACTAGAAAGGCTGCAGTAAAATTTAAGTGCCTCCAAGAAGCAAGGGCTCACGAGGTTTACCTCCCCTCAGAAAAACGTCCTGGGATTCCATTCAAACTTTAGTGCAAGTGCAAGCTGAGGAACCAACTGGAAATCTTACACATATGGACTTACTTCAGAGCTATAAGCCCCAAGAAGGCTTCTTCCCTAAGTAGCACTTCCAGCTCTTTGAACTGATTTTCACAGAAAGCTGTTTAAGACAGGTTTGCAGAGCTGGGATAAAGGGATGGTCTGTCCCAGAGAGCAATTCAGAGTGGGGAGGCTTTTCCCAGCAAGAATTAGCTTGCAATGGGAACCACCCCTCCCACCTTCACAACCCCCACAAAGCTGACATGCCAATGTCATAATAGGAATGCCTGTTTTGTGCCTTTGCAACCTTGCTGACAGTTGGAGGCTGCTAAACTTTTCCACTGGTGCCAATTATCCCCAGGCACTTGAGGCAGGGTAAATGAGGCACACTGACAAGTGACAGTAATTGATTTTTCAGCATGCATTTTTTATATTTAGACAGGGAGTGCCAAGCTAATGAATGAACTACTAAAGTACAAAAGTGGATTACAGCATGTCAAATAGTCTGTGAAAAGCACCCATCTCAATGTCCTTCAGTCTTTCACTGCCACCCTGCCTTGCAACTACTGCTTGACTTTGACTTCAGTGGTCTTACCAAAGCAGGCACACAGGCAAGAAGAGTTCCTTCAAACACAGGCAAGAGTTCCTTCAAACCCAGTCAATCAGGCCAGGACCAGCCACTGCTGACAAGGTGACCATAAGGAGCCCCAAGGAACAGGGAGAAGCAGTTCTGGAAAAACCCTGATGAGGCAAAACCTCACAAACACATTACAGACAACAAAAAAGACTTCCTCAGCCATGACCTGCCAATATTAAAAGCCAGAAACTACAAAAGCCTTCAGTAACCCCCTCCAACATCTTGAGCAACAGTTCTGAATTTAATAAATAAGCCAATGCTACTTAAAAAAAACCTGAAATCCCTTTTAGTGGTTACTGCACAAAATGTAGACTTGGGGATTAAGCCTTAAGGACCTCCTGTCAAAAGTCTGTGCAAGTGTCACTAAATGCAGATATGTGAGTAATAATATGGTTTAGTCTTTCTTGTCACTACCAAATCTCCATGAATTTTGTGCTCCAGGATCACATCAGAACTCAGAGAAAAGCAGGAATTTGGAGAGTTATTTCACATCACTGCTGTCCAGCTCACAAATGCTCTATGCAGTGCAAAACCATAACAATTTACTTTCTCATTAGACATCCACAGCTTTCCCTCAGATAAAAACCAGCCACGCCATGCTCCAAGCCCACCCCAGTGTTGATGTTCAAGCTGGGATACAGCTTGGCTTCCCCACCTATATCACAGACTGGCACCCATTTGAACAGAATATGAGCTGGCAGTTTCATATGCTCACCTTGCACAGAGGGCATCCCTTACGGAATATTATTTATGGGTGAGGAATGAGACAGGGCAGTTTGTGAACCTTGTCCAGCCAACACTCCACTCTCCCAGATCTGCAGCAGGACGCCAGGAGACCAAATTCCTCAGGCATATGTTTGTTAAAACAGAAAAGGTTTATTTGACTGTCATCTCAGTTAACAAACAGGAAAAAGGATTTCCATAGTGAAGATAAATGTCAGTAAATTTCATCATTCCCAGCTATTTTGCTGCTTAAAGGACAATCACATGATTCAGACTCTTTTTCCAGGAAGAAGAATCCTTTCCAAGCCTGGTGCTTATCCCACATCTTTTTGATTTGTCTCCCCCTGCCTGACTCACCCTACCTGCTTCCCATGTGATTGAATATTAATAGCATGAAATTTCCTATTTAATGTGACAAAGTTCTTTATCTGTTGGCAGTCTTGTATTTGATCTTCATCTTTTCTGCTTATCCTATGTTTTTGTTATGAATAAAATAAAAATTAAAACGAGTAAGGTAATAAAATGAAATGAGATCATATAATGAATATCTTGGGCATTCCACATAGAAGGAAATTAGAAGGAGTTCTATAGAGCTGCATTTTTATTCAACAGGATATTAACACACACATGTGTCTTCAAGACCTAAATCAGAGCATCTTTTTATCACTTGCAGTGACACAGGGGACTTGCAGGAGAAAGAGGATGTGGACAGTGTTGTAAATAAACTGTTCAGCAACGGAAAATATAACAGGTAATAAATACCAATTTGATAAAGCCCAAGTTTCTGCCTGTTCTCAGATCAGACATGGAAATCAAAGAAATCTTACTCTGGTATGGTGTGGTGCTCATTCCTATTGCAATCCAGCAAAAAGTGTTGGAAGCAACTCTTACAGCGTGGATAATACAGTGATTTTGTCACCATGAGGTTTGCTTTTAATCAAGAACATTGCTCTATTTTTTTAATGACAGAATTTCTGTTAAAAAAAAAAGATTCGGTATTTCTATCATGAGGAGGATGAATTGCAAAGGAGAGGTTTGCACAAAGCACTGCTGTGTACAAAATGAATTGGTTTGAGCTCATCTTTCCCTCTTAGATCTGGAAAATGCTACAGTGGAGGGGAAAATTCATTTAAGGTTGAGACGACTCCTCTGTGCTCATAGCTTAACACTGTCTTGGAGAACAGAGACACGAGGAAGACCCTGTCCTTCAGGTCCTCCTCCACAACACAGGCACTCTTCCTCCTGGGATCTACTATGTCCTTTTGCTCATTTCTGGCATCTACGGGATTCATCACAAGCAGAGCTGTATTCCTTCTCCTTTGCTTAATATTTTTTCTACAGAAACATTCCAGATATTTTTCTTCAACTCCCCCTGCTTCTGTGAGAAATGCCACAACTCAGTCAAGGCCTTATGCTTTCAAAACCAGTCCTCAGAGTTATTAGTCTTGCAGCAAAGTGGGGAGTTAGTGTTATTAGTCATATTGCTCTCCACCATTCATGTAAATGAATCCAGTGGGTAATAAAGGGTATATTCTTATAATAAAGATGTTTGTAAAAATTTTGGAATCTGTAAGGCTCAGAAGTGTCTGAATTGTTGCAATCCGTCATGGCTGGGGCTTTCAGGGCCAAGAGGTGATCCTCCCCTCAGTTGCAACTTAACAAGAACTTCAGGTTTTGGAAATGAATTACAATACTACTCACCACGGACCCACTATCTTTACCTTCAAAGGGACTCTATATAAAATGAACCAAGTAACCTGCACTTAACCTTTTTATCTACTGAACTTTTATTTTAAAAGCTAATAAAACTAAACCTATGTGCTGCCTGTAGTACAGCACTTTATTTTCTTAGCATAATAAACAGCCTATTTTACAAGCTACATAATTTATGTATATGGTAAACCCAGCAGAGAAAACTTACCATGATTAATAAGTTTAACATTTTTACTTAGGTCACGTAGACACTTTCCAAAGACATCAATAAAATGTTTTAGAGTTAAATAACAAATCAGTCACTGACAAGATAAATCACTGTAATGGGCAACTACTTTCCAATTACACTTTATTTCTGCAGAAGTCATTTTGGGGAAACAGCATTAATTGCCATTTGGAATTGATAGGGCATTACCACCAGGCAGGGAGAGAGGCATCTCAGTTCAAAACTGTAAATGTCCTGTGTGATGCCAGCATGATACTTAAGTTGAAAATAAATCACAAGCAGCATGAAGATAGCAGGAGTAATAGTTCCCCCACTCCCCATAACAGATGACCTAAATAAATGAGAAACACAGTTCTGTAAAAGGTAAAATGCTTCATCTTCTTTTTTTTTTTTTTTCTTTTTTTCAACAAGCTATTCTTTCATCCAGTAGCCTAGCTGCAGACTTTCTATGGCACTCACTGACTGCAAATATGCAAAGGCATTAGTTATCTGCAATGTGCTTTCTAACTGACGCAGACTTTTTCCAAGGGAAGGCAAAAATGCACAAAATATCAATGTTTCCTGGGCAGCAACAGTTACAAGATGGCCAAAAGGAGCCAAACATTTCCAGAAAAAAAACCAAAAAACCTTCTTGTATTAAAATAACCAAAAGAGGAAAAAATCCAAGGTAAAGCAGATCTTTAAAGGATATTACAACTACCCACAGTTCTAGAAATTCCCATAGTCCTACAATTTGGAGTGACTTGCTATTTAGAGAGTACAGGAGAGGGAGCTATTTTTGGGACAAACCTAACACAAGACTGAAAAATATAAATTTCAAAATACATCAATTTTGAAACATATAAGAAATCCCAACATATTGAGGAGAGAAACACAATAAGAGAGTCCAAGTTCCTTTGACTGTGCCCCCCACACAGCACCTCCATTCTCCCATCAGTTTAAGTACAGAGGTATCTAACAAGGTCTGGTCCTTCCAGAGTATGACAGTGCCACATGGACAAAGTGTGTGGAGTAGTGGATAGTCTTCTAGGGCTGAAATCCAAGTCTCATTGTAGATGGTGACATCCATTTTTTGATTTGACTCCATCTGCCAACAGACTCCAGAATGACCTGCACCACAGGCTGGCAAACAGGCTGAAGACCACAGCTCAGGTCAGCACAGCTACCTGCTGCAGCTTATAAACTCTCAAACTCAAGTATCTCAAGAGGATTAGGAAAAAATGGTTTGATTTCCAGTTCAGCTCAAGCTTTATTAACAAGTCATAAAACCCCCAGTTGCAAACTATTGCTATTTTGTCTATTATATCTCTTTTAAATTATTGAAGCAAAGCAAGTTTCTGGACTGCACTAAAATCTGAGGAAGTTTGAATCATTCCTTTTCCCCGAGTTTTGATCTATAAATATTGTAAAATTAAGCATTAAGGACAGAAAAGTAGCAATGAAAGTCAGGTCACTGTGGCTTTCCATAACACACTTAGCAGAACTATCAATTCACCGATTCGGCATTGGGCAGCACCTGGAGGACCTGCTGTAAGAACTGCAAGGGGAAGCATTAACTTGTCAGCACTATCCTGCTGCAACACGAGCAGCCAGCACGGTGCATTGTCCTGCCTGGGCAGCACTGAGGGCATGCTCCACAAACAAGCCAGGCAGCTCTTCAGCAGCAAATCACCCATTTCCAAAGGAGCATCTGTGATCTATCGTCCCAAAAGCTGCCCTCGGGTCTCCTCACAGTCTTTCCACAATGCAGTGTTTCCAGAGCGATTTCACAGGCTGTTCACTTTCAATAAGTATTAGCTACCCAGGCTGCCCGTGCTGCACATGTTTGTGTGCTCTGCATGGCGAGCACGAGCGTGAGTGCAGGTCAAACCATCTCCTAGTAGTCTCAGCAAATTCCAGGTTTACCTACTAATTGCAAACCTTCTTTTCCAACTGCTCATCCCCTCTCCCTTCTTGTCACTAATTCTTTCATGGATATAAACATCCAGGATGAGGCAGAAATGCTCTTGGACTCTCAGCTGATAGCTAGCATTAGTAAGGGCAAACAGATGGGTATGCAAAAACCAAGTGCCAAGCACGCTATTACATGTAATATAGCAGTGCTGATATGCCCCAGATAAATATCTGTGCCATTTAGTATACTTTATCCCTAAAGATAGTAAAATCTGGCTGAACTGACAAGAAGGTGGAAAACAAGAAGAAAAAAAAGACTTGCCCAAGGTCAGAAGCACTGCTTTAAATATCCCAGCTTCTACTCTTTGTGCAGAGATGGATATGTTCACAGGACACTGCAATGCCTTCCCCAGATTTACATCAATCCGGTGCACTTCCTATTTAGTCCTCAGAAATCAGGCCGTGCATCTTCCGAAAAATGCACGCTCAATAACACATTCAAGTCATAAGTCTCCAGAACATGCCTGAACTTTCAGAGGAAATGCAATTTTGCCCCCAACGCTGCCTTTTGCAAGACTCACTTGAAATTAGTCTTCTCAACACTTATTTGGGCACCTGCATAAGTCACCCAAGTGGAAAAATCCCTTGTGCTCGCTCAACTACTACTCACTTCAATACCAAGTCTGACTGTCAGGGCAATTGTACAGGAGCTGAAACATGGATATAGGTGTCTTGGAGCAGCTACTGTTTAATATTTTGCCCTGATGGTGATCAGTATTTCTTCTGAATACTCCAGCTGCTTCTCCAGTTGCTTGTCACAAAGACGAGAAAAGATCAGAATTTTTCTTTGTCCCAAACAGCACTACTTAGATTTTCTTTGATAACTCACTGCATTTCAGCATATGTGTAAGTAACCACAGAAATAAAATACGTGATGATCTGCCTCCTTCCTCTCCCCTTACATAATGATTCCCCCTTCCCCAACCAGCCTGGCAGAGAACAAGGTGACTTAGGTTCCCTTTGGTGAAAAGGGAGACCACCTCCACTTTTACCAAATTTAATGGAGAAGATGAGGCTCTCTGAGTACCCAAGACAGACTTTATCTGCTCAGACAGACAAAGCATCCAAGTACAGCCAGAGGACCCATGGCCCTACCCAGTCCCAGTTCGTGCTGCACATAGATGACTTAGTACAGACAATATAAACCTCTACCCAGGTGTTCAAAGACCTCCCTGCAGCACAATGAAGTTATCTCCAAAGGCCTAATGCACATCCTGGAACAAACTCAACTCCATGAGAACTACAAAAATACTGAGAATGTTCTAACCACTGGTTTGCGATTTTCAAATTACTCTTAGCTTCCTTTGGGTGCAGAGAGAGGGAATAACCTGGTATAGGTTATTTCTAGCCAGAAAAGAACAAAGGAAAAAATGTTGAGGTTTTATGGGCTGAATTGGAAGAGAGACAACACTTGCAGAAACTGTGAACTATGTCTTTTAGAGGCAAACATAAGGACCTGAGTTTCAGGTTTCAGTTGCAATTTTCTGATTGTGGGGATTCTGTTTGCAAAAGGAGACTGGTCACATGGAAGAATCCTCCAGCTGGGATCCTGAATAGCTCTCAAAGGTTTGTGTCCACTGTGATTTCTCTCAAAACACAGAGCATGAAGTTCAAATATATGAACAGATATAAGGCTCCAATTCCTTCTCAAAACACCACAAATTGTTGCACCACACTTTCAGAACAAAGAGGATTATTACATCTATGAGCAAAAAAAAAAAAAAACCAAAAAAAAAACCCCAACCCACATCCATCCAGGAAGAAACTAATTACAATATGAAAAATAATATAATATCCTAACACGCTTTGGGCATTGCAATAGAAAATAAGCACACAGGGAGAAAAAGAATATGTTGATATCTGTGCTCTTGAGCCTTATACATAATTTCCCTAAAGCAGGTTATTGGGAAAAGAACGAGTAGTAGAGCACACCAAACATGAAAAAAAGAGATAGAACAAAGGGTATTTCAAGGACATATTTTCTGAACACAATTCAGAGTTGTATTGCCAGCACTGAAGCAATGGAAACAATTTCCACACTAACCTAGAAAAATCATGGGGTTTACACATGATGAAAACACTGTTTCTATTACTATCAGCAATACTGCAAGAAAGTAGATGTCCTATCTAAACTCAGTGATAGCCATAACATTCCTATAAGGCTGTAGTCTTATATGCTTAAAAACACTACTGGAGTGAACTAAATCCAGCCATGGGTACTGAAAATGAAATGTTTTTACAGATAAAATGGTGTTCTAGCTTTATTCTTAGGTAGTGAGTTTATTTTGTTTTATAAAAGCTGCTTTACAAAACTTTCTTAACTCGTACCATACCAGTCACTATTTCTCATGCTTTTTCCCTAACAGTCCTGAAATTTCAACCAAAAAATACCTAAAAAAGGTAGCTTTCTACTGGTTTCTTAAGGTCACTTGAGACTGTCCCATCTCTTGTCCTAAAACTGTCTCCTCAAAATGTACTTCCATTTGGCTTGCAATCATGGTTCAGCTCCCACACTCTCCCCTTCTCCTCTTTTTGCCCCTTTTTCTGCACAGAAAGACTCAAAAACCCTGAGAGAGAGAGAGCAAAAGGATGTTGCTGGAATTACACTAACAGTGTTTTATTAAGTGTGCCTGAATCAGACAGCTAAAGCAAAGACAACTTTATAGTTCAGCTTTTGCATTCACCCATAGTAAGGTAAGTTGAGAACAAATAGGTAACGTGATTGCTAATGTCCAGCAACACAGTCACCATGCAATTCTAACACAGCAACTCCCAAGTCCTTTCACCATAAAAACACCAAGTATTGGCTTGAAGGAAGAGGTTGGGGACAGTATCAGATGGTCCTTCCCTTTCAAGGTCTGTGTCTGTCCTGCAAGCCCACAGAAAACAAACAAAGAAAACCTAAGGAGCATATCATCTCCTTGGACAGCTTCATCGCCAGAATATGGGACTGACTGCTGACAGAGCATTCAAGAGCAGAGCCATCGGGATGAGAACCCTTCAACAGCACTAAGGAACAGGAAAAACTGTTAAAACTGTAATTCACTGAACTTGAGTGACAGCTGTCAGGGCTTCAGGAAGTCCTCAAACACAGGTCTTGGGATGGCGAAGGTGGGAAGACAAAAAACAGAAGCCATCATTCCCCACCATTTGCAAGATCAATTTAACACAATTACCAGTTTGTTCTGTTGAGCAAAATCGGACAGACAGCACAATGCTGCTCGAAATTAATTCACAGCAGTGCAGGAGCAACTAGGAAAGACCATGGCACAGAAATGGCCAGAAGCATCTGCTGGTTAGTCATGCCCACATCGCCCTGTGCTGCTCATGCCACAAGCATGGTTCCTCATCACCTTATGGTCCTCCTGCGCATCACTGAGCACTGCATGCTTCTCGTTCTCCTTCATCCCAGCAGGATGCTTCAGCAAAACCTGCTGGGTTCCTCTTAGAAAGATAATTTACTGCAGAGGATCTCTCTAGGTCACGTCACAACCAGCCTTAAGACCGATTTGGGTAGCCTCCAAGATCACTGAGGCATCCAGCATCCTTTGTTGTGAAAGACATGAAGAATTTAGCCATTTTAAACACTCTATACAGAAAACTGAATCTGGATATTAAGGTCATTAAAGTCACAAATGCTTTTAACTGGTATTCTTGCTTAAATAAAGTGTTTATCATAAGAAATTCCTATTTTAGAGTGTTCTTTACATGGACATTTGCTGGCCATACCCTATCACCTAAAGGTAGGTATTCCATGATTTCACCCATGCCAGTTCAGAACCAGATCCAGCCACCATCAGTTTTTTCAGCATTTCAAGTAAGTTCTGAATCTATTTAAAGTAAAGAAAATAATTCTCTCATTATCCACTGGATGCCACCACCTTAATTACCACATTCAGTAAAACACAAAAAAGCAGAAACAACCTTAGGTTCACTTTTTGGAGAAAACTTTGCGAACAACTCCCACCAAATGAAAGACTGATGAGAGACAGGGTTTCAAGCTGATGAAGTGCCTGCAGCCCCCATCAGCTGCAGTGCACCATCATGCAGATGGTGCAGGAGAGACTGTGCTGCAGACCTCTGGAACAGTCGGCATCTCCAGTGTTTGCTGTAGGTGAGCTTTGAGAAGATGGGTCAGAGACCACCTCTGCCTCAGTATAAAGACTTAAAGCTGGAATTTTAAATAAGGGAGGTGAGAAAGTGGTCAAACATTTATATATCAGAGCTCAGGGAAGAGCTACAGCTATAAAGAAATATTACCAATTGTGTCAGGACTTGCATCTGCTCCAAAGAAAGGCCATACAGGATTGTTATAATTCACACATGCTCATCACTCCCTAAAATAATGAGATGTTTCATACTATTATTTACAGGAAGCAGAAAAACACTTCTAAGCCAAGGCTAAACCAGTTCAGGCATATATGATATGTGCCATATATGACACAAACAGGTATACTGACTGCTTGCAGAGTAATGCCAACACTGAAATAGATGAAGTGTACCTCAGCACATAAATAACAATACTACAACTAGGAGACAGCTTTCAACTTCTCATGAGCAGGTTCTAACCTCGACTGAGTTTGGAGTTTCATGTAGACAGCTTTAGTAACTAATACAATAGATATAAAAAATCCTAAAAGTTTCCTTCTAGGCACATCATTGCACAGGCATTAAGGCCTGTGCTCAGCTTAGAGGTGCATGTCCCCATTTAGAAAATTTCAGTTGCTCCCCATTGTTTTTAAAGCTGAACATTTGCTTCTGCACTTTGGCCATTTGATACTCTCAGTAAGGTAAAGAGAAAAAAATGCGGCAGCCTCAAGGTTTTCCACAAGGTTTTCTAAGTATTCACTTCACCTACACTGGCCTTGCAATGCCACATTTTCCACTACCACATCTTGCTTTAGTTATTCCTTCAAGGCTAGCTGGCCCTGGTAAAAAAATCTCCTATTTTCATGAGGCAGCACTAGCTGACAAAATAATTTACTCCTGGGAGCTGCATAGATACAAAGACCCCTAATGTATTATTAGGTATGATGTCATCTGTGAGGCACAATTTAATGACTATTTATCATGTATGAAACACTTTGTTTGGAAACACACAGCATAATTTTTCATCTTCAGCCTACTGGACAAGATAAGAACTCGCCAAGTGTATTGATCTTAAATAATTTACTACACCATGGGTAATATCTTAATTTGCTGGGAAAGAGAAGTGACAGAATGGCAGCACCAGGGACTAACGTTTGTTTTTTTCCAACAGAGAATTCATTTAGTCTAGATAAAAGCAGTATGTATTCCCAAAACTCACCTCTATTATTTCAAGTCCTCTCAGAGCCTATTTACATTACAGTCTGTGATACAGAGAGCAAGACTGATCTTCAGATGGGTACGGCTGTTTGCCCCTCTGATGAAAAAGACATTAGATGCAAAGCACTGAGATGTTAAAGGCAAATGGGTTTCACGACACTAATCTCACCTCACCTAGTAGCAAATTCAAGTCAGAAATCCTAACCCAGTTATTCCTGGAGCCACCCCCTCCGTTAGAGCACTGAGCAATCGATATCAGCTTGCAAAAGGTTTGTTTATATTTTACTGCCACTCTTGACAGGACTCTCATCTTCATCCTGTTTTGTATTTTACATTAAATGACCCATCTGAATCACAATCTGCGTCCTTCTTTTTTCTAATTAGGTTTGCAGGCTTCCCATTTGCCAAGCAAAGCTTTAAAATGAAAATGAAAGGCTCAAAATCTCTGAGGCAAATCAAAGAATTCAACAAATAAGTAGGATTTAAAATTCATGATTTTCAAGCAAACTGCACAACTTCTGTATGCATACATTTGCAATACTGAGATGCTGATAACTGCAAGAACCAATAACACACAGCCAATACTCTACACATATCCTCATATCTCCCTCTTTTCCCACTCCCACATCTACACACGACCATCATATGGTAATTACATCTGGTCACTCTTGGCTTGAGACAAACTGGGACTGATCAACTGGAAATGAATACCAACCCCCTAAAACCATACCATTTCATAGACTGCATTCTCTGAAACCACCAACATAAAAAGGTTAGGCGAGGAAAAGCCTCACAAGTTGCTAAATCCCAAGGATTTTCCCAATTTACTTCCCAGAAACTGAGGGAATATGTAGTCTGAAAATTACTCTTTTCCAAGATGAACCTACGTTTAACGTGTCTAAGCCCATGTCTGGAGTCTTATCTCTCACCAAGCATGGATGTTGCTGTCTGCCTTTTGGCTGCTTGACCCATACGCCAACCCTTCCCCAGTCACTATGTCCACCTTCCTCCAGGGAGACTGGGAAAACCCACTGAACTATGTGTTTACTGACCACTTTTGAGAAATACTTCTTGTTAATAATTTATCAGGTTTGCTCTACTAAGCACCACACATATTTTTAGGGATGTGCATATCTTCCCCTCCTGCCAACATCCCTTGGACCAGAAGAAAGATAAAGCCAGAGCATGGGTTAACACAAAAACTGCAAGCTATATACAACTCAGGCTTATAACATTTTCAGCATGAATTCTTTATGTCCCTCGTTAATAAGGTAGGCTTTCTTGAAACAAATCAGCCTGTATTCAGTTTGTTATTTCCATGAAAACAAAGAAAAAAGAAAATTACTGCTTTTAAAAACAGACCAGAAAATTCTGGTCAATCAAAGCCTGCAGAGAAGATCTACCAAAAGATATTTTAAAGTAATTATACACTGCACCTAGCAACCTCCTGGTTTTCAACACTTTTGATTCTCCTGTGTTATATCTTATTTCACCTCCAGCAGGATCCTGAAGTAGCATATTATTCAAAGTAGTATCATGACTGTTGTTCTCAATGCACTAGGTGGATCTGGTTATTTTACAGACTCTTCTTTTTGCACTGACTCGCAGTCATAACGGATAGCAACATCTCCCAAGGGAGTTTTCCAAGCCTTGTTAACAAATCAGATAGCCTTCCCTTTCCTTTCCACAAACTTACCAAGAAATAAGGAAAACAGTTTCTACTTCAAGGCTGTTTTATCAATGTTATTGCTGTGAACAGTGAAAAGAAGGTTTGTGTATTTCTTTCAAGGTGAATGTCTCTTGCTGATGACATGAAAGAACTGATTAAAAATAAATTAATGCGTAGGATATGTTTGACTTCTCTCTAAAAGGGCTGGCCTCAGAGACTGACCAGTTACCACTGGAAGGAGAACACACCCAGTAAGGAAAAAGCTTCTTACGATCTTGCAAGCAACCTGGTAACATTTCCCAAAGCTCAGGCACCAACAAAAATAGCTTCCTTCAAAAGGCTGACTTTTTCAAGGGTACAAATGGATACTTTCTCAAGTCCAGGAAAAATTACAAGCGGCATCTTCTGTAAGAAAGCAGAGTACAGGGCATCCTCAAAGGCCAAGACCACACCCACACTCCTCACTCTCACACGTACCTTCAAAAAATCACATTCTTTATAATATAATCCATCCTTCATGCCACTCAAGCTGTCCCTTCCCTCCATCACCCTCTGAGGCTCATATCATCATGCACCTCCTCCTCAGCAGCTGGAAGACTGGAGTTTTCTCCAGTCCCACTCACTCAGCTGCTCATGGGAGGGAGCCCAGTTGCTGGGTCCTGCCACTCCACCCATCCGAGCTGCCTGGGATGCTGCTGGGAGCAGGAAGGGTGTTGCAGCTCCTTTCTTCCCGAACACACAGAACAAAACTGCCTGTTGCAAAAAAAGAAAAAAAAAAAGGAGGCATTGCTTCCACTTGCAGGGGACCCTGGTGACACTGTAAATCTGATCCCAAGGCAAAAGGGAATCTGCATCCCAGCACATTAGCTCTTTCTAATGTGAAGACCACAGAAAAACTTCAGCACTGGTGGGGGTTCAGAAGTGCATAGGAGGGGCTGTGGTGTGCAGAAGGGGGTTTGTTCCACACCCTGGCGCATCAGGGAGGAGGGAGACGGGCAGTGGGAATGCTAGGAATGAGTGGCAGGGTTTCAGGAAAAAGCAGAGCCCGGCACAAGGAACCAGAGGGTGAGTGGGAGGGAATGAGAGCAGACATGTACTCGACAATTATAGCTGCATTTCGAGCAGCTCCGGCAAAACGCGGCGGTGTGTGTGACAGCAGAGAGGAGAGCCAGAGGCGCCGAGAAAGCTGAGTTTCATTCCACCTCGGATCTCGAGGGGGACAGGGGCAGGAGGCGGACACAGGAAGCCAAGGGAGGTGGTGAAAATGAAGAATCCTATTTTTGTACCTCAGAAGGAGCTACGGGTTATTCACTTCAACATGCACTTGGTGCAGAGCTCTTCACACACCATCTGGGGGAGGAGCTGCATGGTCTCCAGTCCTCTATCACCATCCCCAAAGCAGAAAAACCTCCCTGAAAAATCATTCCCTCTCTTGTGCTTCAGTATTGCTCTGCTCCAGCAGCACCACAGCACTTTGTAGCCACTCTCCCCTCAGTTTTTCTTTCCCAGACCAGATTTTTTTATACAGGAGGTCACCCGAACCAGCAGAAAACGTGCTGGTTGACAGAGGCCAAGCACCACAAAGCAACAGAACATTTGCCACAGATAATTTGTCACAGCTACACAGTGGCACTGCTGAGAGAACGCACACACCGACTTTTGCAGTCTCTGTCTTTTGATTATTAAAAGGGCCAATTAGCACATAAATTGAGCTGTGAATACTGAAAGGGATTTGAAAACAGTAATAATTAAAGAGCAGGACAGTAGCTGGGCTCATGAGCTGCCCCCTCATCTTCCCTGGCCTGCTTGCCAAGCTGCTCACATATCGATGGAAGAAGAGCAGCAGTGCTCATTAAGTGCATTGTGGTACTCGGGAGCATCCGTGCCCTGCCAGCCCCGAGCTTGCAGGCACACAGGCTCCCTGCCCCTTGCTGAGAGACACAGGATTTATTTGCACTTCTCTAACTTCACACAGCACTGAGTCCCCAAGGAAACTTCTCACCTCCACCCCGCAAAACACCTTAGGACCCACAGGTATTCCCTCATCTCAGCTAGATTGGGGGACCAAACCCTGAAAGGGAAGGGGTGATAATGCCAGGAAGAGGGAAAATGCCAAAGCTCAGCACCCCACCCAGCTTTCCCTGTGTCAGCCACTGACTAATGAGGAGTATCTAATGGCAAACGATGTTCTCAGTCCTTAAGCTGCTCCCCAAGGAAACTGTCAGCATCTTTTATTTACAGACTGACGACAATCCCTAGGGAAAACACTGCCGACTCCTGCGTGGAGCATGGGAAATGTATATCTTTTTAATCACCGCAGCACTGATTCATCTTCAAGGCTGGTGCAGTTTCCGCTCTTTGTTGCTCTGAAGCGACTGCAGTGATACAGCTCCCCTGTGAATACCACTGCCTCTCAACTACAATATTTACTATTAGGATGGCTAAATACACTCACTGACATGCAGGCAGCTCCATCCTGACTCCAGGGGCAAGGTCCCCTCAGCTCTCCCATACAAGGAAGCCTAGCAAGGAAGGGAGGAGGAAGATGGACCCACTAGTGCACTGAGTATAAATGATGACAGGTCCACAGAAGTTGAATGGACAAAGTTTAATAAAGAAGTCACCAAGATTTCCATGCATATTTCATATATATAAACTAGAACACCGACCAAGCAATGTTCTCCCTTCCTCATTTGAAACCTACCAGTTTGATTACTTGCTATAAAAACTACCTTTGGCTAAAAAGAGGGAAAAGTAAAATACCACAGGAAAAACAAAAAAAGACTGGAACTTATTTAAGAATAAACATTTGTAATCATGAAAACAATGGCATATTTCTACTCCATTTAGCACTGCGTGATACCTCTATGTGCCAGGCTGATGCAGCTACAAAGCTCCATCTCCCAATGCCTTGCAACTAGCAATATCAAGTAGATATTCCTCATTGCAAGGCATTGGGAGATGGATTGGCATGGATACAACACTGCTGACAAGACTAAAAAACATGGATATAGCCAAGTCCACCAAAACAGGAGCCAAAAACTCACAGGTAAGGCTGAAAAGAGAGTAAGAGTCAAACCCATGAACTCTTTCACACAGGCTGTAGACATCTAGAGCACAACAGAAAGGCTGGGTTTTTTCTGTGGTCCCACAGAAAACACAGGGCAATTAATACCATGTATAGACTCTGCCACATCAGTTTCCTGGTCACCTCTCATGTTAACAACTTTTAACAATAAAAGTGAGAGTCCATCAAATTCATGCAGGCAGTAAACAGCTTTGCAATTAGTGAGAGCCAAGTTCCCTTGAAAAGAGGTACATGCTTGAGAGAGACCGAGGAGCCAAGCAGATTTATATTGGCTGTTTTAGCATTAAATCTCTTCAGAGCTTTTAAAAACATTAAACTGAGACCTTATTAAAAACTCGGTATTTTTATTTCACCAGATTAATGATACAGTACTAAATTCAATCTGTAGTTTCAAACACCACCAACAAACACAGCTCTATCTAAGTGTAATTAAAGAACTAGTCATCATTTTGGAGAAAATTTCTGGAGGCACACCAGCAAGCTTGATAAATGAAAGGAACTCACCCTCACAGGGGAATTTGAGAATGTATATTTTATGATTTTTTTTCTTTTCTGTGTACAATGAAATATCTTGATAGCATTACATTATAAAACAGTTTAATTGAAGGGACGGAAGGCTCGCAGCAGGATTCACTTCTACACGCTAATTAATTATCACTTATTGGAGACTTTGCATTTGTATGTTTTGGCTGCAGAAGCTGCAAGTGTGAAAGGTTTTGTCTAAACAGTAGATTGCCAGTTTTGCACTAAGTCAGGAAGAGCTTTTGTTTTCATTTTCACTCGAGGGGAAGAGATCTAGTTCTGTTGTCACAGAGGCAAAATACATGGATTCACTTTCACTCTCTTTTCAAGAGATAATTAAATATGTAGAAACACCATGCACAGTGGCATGCTATTGTAAAGCAAACACTGGAACATGTATTCAGATCTGGTGCTTCAGCAAAACAGAAAAGGCCACAAATTACCCTTTTTAGAAAGTCAGCAAAGAGCAAACTATTTAATCCAGCCTGATCCAGGAGAGAAGATACAGATAACTCAGTAATAGCATGTATTTTGTAGTGGAATTTCTACATTTTAAAGATCTCTTATTTCTCCAATAGCCTAGGAGAATAATACACAGTAAATACTCATATATTGACGATGTTGTCCTGCCTCTAGCTTTCCTAACCTAGTTGAGAATATCCTGTAGACTGTAAGAACATCTAATACAAAATGTAATCAAGTGTTTGACTGAGCTACAGCTGAAATCCTGGCCTACATTGATGGAAAAAAAAAAAAAACCCTCAACTGTAAATGACAAATCACACCACTGAAGCTATTGCCAGGACAGCGAGTCACTTAAGATCAGCTAAAATACAGAAGACACATGCCTACACTCACTAATGAGAAGGAATAGCAGTCATGTATCTGCACAGGCATGCAGTTTAAAAAGTACACTATGAGACTGGGAAGCCTGATTTTCCACTGAATGATACATGATTTTGGCAATTCCTTTCTTTGTTTTGCTACCCGGTACCAAATGAAGATAATGACATCCCCAAGGTACAACAGATATCAGATCTGGTGACAAAAGCCCTGGAAATTCCATCTCAGAAAGGCAAGTACACAAGAAGCATAACTGAGACTGCCTGCTCAGTTCTTTTTCTTCATCATCATCATCACCCACAAAACTCCCTTGTGTTTGAAGAAGCCTCATGTTAGTGCTACTAACATTAATGTTGTTGCTGTTTTATAGCCCAGGAAATCCTACATTTCCTTATTGCCTTTTACAAAAAACAAACAAGATATTTACAGCAGGATCTGGTACTTTTTCCTTAAGAAATGAAGATTCAAAATATTTCCAAATATGGTAATTTTAAAAGCATCTAGGAGGCTTTAATTTCTTGCTGTCATTAGAAAATAAACTATCAAAGCAGAGTCCAAAACAACAAAAAAACCCCCAAACAAAAAAAAGAGAGGACAAACCGAGTTTATGGGGTAATTTTCATTAGCACCAGCACCACATCCTTCTTTAACAAGAAGATGTAAACATTTTTCAGATATAAATACAAGGAAAAGATACAACAGAGTATCCACAAAGCCTGCCAAACGCCACATCAGTAGGTTCCTGGGTGTGCCAGGTCCCAAACCTGCACTGCTCGGTGGAACAGACCTCCCCTCCTTTGGGCACAGCCCCAGGTACACGTGTTGTTTGCATGCTTAAGGACATCTGAAACAGGCAGATTCTCAAGCGGCTGGTTATATCTGTGTGGCTGAAGCAAAGATGATGGGCTTTTACCCTTCCTATGCATACTCTGATTTCATTGTTCTTTCTTTACTCATGGTGTCAGACAGCTGTGGCAATAAATAGCTTTTTCTTGCCTTCAGACTCACGTATGTATAGACCCACTGCTCCAAAAGAGAAATATAACTTTTCTCTGGAAAAACTATAGCTTTTGTTACATTCTGGTACAGACTGAATGCCATTCTACTTTTTCCAAGCAGTGCTCATGTCATGTAAACCTAAGAAAAGGGAGAGGAGGAGAGGGAGTGAAACTCTTCTATTATTTATCAGCCACATAGTCTAGTGTGTGCCCCCACAAGCTATTTCAGAGATCTATGGATGCAGCATCTGCAGGAGATTTTCTCTCATTAATACTTTTAACCATGATGATTTACAACACAACACTAAATTCACACACCACTGAATGCTGTGAATTTTTGGGTTTGTCCTCAGAAATGATTCGAAAAATTTCCTTCCTTTGCCATTATGTTGTAGCAGTGTGCTACAAAGTAGGATCTATACACTGCACATTTATCAAAGCTCATAAGTTATTGATGTGACTCTTAAAGACTAAGCTGATTAAGCCATTCCACTTTTGGTGATTTACATAATTATACTTTAGGTACGTTTTACTTATTATTCTGTTGCCTACAACCAACTTTTAAGGAAACATTCCCTTTTAACTGGAAGCAATCAGAATTGCTCTACGAATGCACTTTTTCACAAGAGCAGAGGTCTTGACAAGAATCTCAACTACTTGTTTCAAAGCAGTGGGTAATAATCAGGAGAAAAGAATAATACTCATCATCACCTCTTTACAGTCCTGTGACTGCTGATTTGTTTATATCACAACAGCCTCTAAATCAAAGACCACAGACATTTGCTAGTTGTTTGACAGATAAGTGTAATTTGGGCACTTATCCACCTGCCTGTTCTTGCTAAAAAGCTGTTTCCAAACTGCCCCAGAAAGCCCTGGACACACCAGGGGTACTCACTTTCAATGCATGTGTTCCTTTTCTGTTATCTGACACAAATCACACATTGTGTTCTGAATTCCACTGTGAAAATCGTGCCCTTGGAATTCCCCTCCATGCCAGCCAGGAGGAGGCAAGCAGAAAAGCAGTCACCTAAGCTGGCTCCTCCTAAAGGGAAAGTCAGGAGGGGAGAACAATGCACATACAAAACAAGAGGGGCAGAAGGGAAGTGAGTCAGGGCTGCCGGAAAATATTTATTTGCAGATGTGAACACAAAGGAATCTCAAGCATTCCTTGCCTGTGCAGTGGATTTGTTGCTACAGGGTAGAAATCTGCCATATTTATCCTCCAGCCATGTCAGTTCAAGCTACTCCCCCAGGGCCCTGACAGCACAGCATCACTTTGCAAGACATGCCCAGCTGTACAAGCAGGCTACCCCATCTTAGAAAGGAAGTTCATGCCTAAATCCTTTTCAGGACAGCAAGAGAAATGAGAAAAATTCCTAATGATCTTGAAGCAATGATAGCAGAAGCAGGAAGCCTGAGCCTCCTAGCCCCATCAAAATTGGTTTGTGGGACCTTCGGCAAGTCACCCAGTTTGGTGTTTCAGTTTTCTTTCCTAATGCCTATCCACACACTTTAATGCACATGTGTACAGCTGACAGAAGGCTAGAAAACTCTTCCAGAAGGCAGCCAGGGTGAAACATCAGAGCTTGAAAGCAGCAGTGAAATGAGTCCCAGCGATCATTCAGACTAATATTATTCTTTCAGTAGGTGTGGTGGCAGAGAGGGATCACCATGTTTTCCAAGTGCTGCTCTGGAAGCTATGCCAGGCATCTTCAACACAGTAATCTCAGGATATGGGATTGACTCAGACTCCTGAATGCTGGACAAAGAGGGCAGCAGGACCCCAGGGGTGAAAATGAGCAAGGATCAGATGAATCACCTCACTGTGTAACTCCTCCTCCTGCATGACTCTCCTCCAGTGGACACACTACCAGCTGAGAATGAGGTAGTGCTGGCTTCTCAAACTGAGAGAGAAATGCCAAAGCCTCTGCACCACAAACACACCTTGCAAGTGAAAACAACAACTTGCTAGACCTTCTGCAAACCTGTCAGCCGGTGCTGACAGCAGCAGCCCACATGGTACCCTGGAGCAAGGCAGGGACCCTGGCATGCAAAGTAGCCAAGAGCAGTTCATGTTTAGCCCTTTCTGCTTGAAGGAGCCCTGCTACAAAGAGCCTTCCCCTGCCACAAACGTCACGGTGGGAATTGAGATGCTTGAGATTTGTGCTGGGGTATTGCAATCAGCCACAGTACCATAGCAGCACCACAACTTCAGTGCTGCAGGCCTGCAATGAAATACTGCTGATAATTAGCACTGGAAACACTGCTATAAACAACTGCACTACTCGTGTCACTAGTGCTATTCTCAGTTTGGGGCAGGTTGAAGATGGGCATTAATAAAATCATCTTGTAGCTCCCATGGTCCTTCAGGTTTACGCCCAAGCAAGCCAGGACTTAAACATTAAAATTATAGTACTTTTAACACCTGAAATATTTTTCATCAATATCAGAGTGCCCAGATAATTTATATATCACAAATATGATCTGGCAGGATTAAGTTTGAAAATGATATATCAAGGATTTGTTATTGGAAGGGAAAACATTTGCAGCATACAGACCAACAGAAGAAAAGCCTGCTTGCTGGGATGAATAATACATATTGCCTATGGTACTAATTAACCTTGTACTCCAGTAAGATATTATGGAACAATAAGGCTAATCTGAACGTGGCCTGACACTCTTCCCAATGGCACCTGGAAATCAGTCTTTGAAACATGTAAAATTTGAATTTGTTAAACCAGAAGCCCTTGCTCAATAAACTTTCAGGAGTATTTTTGTTTCTCTATATCCACAGCCCACGCTGTTTTCATGCACGTAGGCAGCACAAAACACTGAAGGTGACTCCATGACCAGAAATGTTCTAGCTTGGCTTTCCATGGGCCCTCACCCACCTGCCAGCAGCACACAAGCAATAACAGGGTGCCTCTCACTACATCCCACAATGCACATTCAGTCCTACAAACAGAGCTGCAGTGCGACTGTTGGGCTGCCTCTGCTTCTTCCAACCAGAGTGGCAAAATACTTACAGTACACTCAGTGAAAGTGAACACTACAACTTTAACCTGGTGCTTTTATGCCTCCAACCTAACAGCAAATGCCTCCATTTGAAAACATTCATTCTAGTCTGGGATGGTTTTTCTTTCCTTGTAAAATATTAATTTTATTTCTTATCACAGAGCTACACATGGTATTAAATGCAGATGCCACATCAGAGGCATCATGTTTTTAGTAGTGTGCACAGTGCCCACAAAGTAGAGCAAAATGACTTGCACATACCTGAATGACTGAAAACACAGAAGGGGTCATGCACAGGGATCTGGATAAACACTTTTTGTGTCAGTTTACAGTCATGGAATCAAGTTGCCAGATAACACTGGCCAGTGTTTTACACACCAAGGTATGATCTAGCATAGTGTTTCATTGAGGAAAAATGACAACAAAAAACTAAACCTACAACAACAACAACATACCCAAACCAAAGAAACAAAACAGGAGAAAAGAAGAGGCCACCAAATCAGACAGTCCCACAACACTTAAGTGCAGGATTTGGCAGGGAGCACTTCTCCCCATCTACCAGTGCACTTAACATGCTACATTTCAGAGGCAGTGCATGACCAAATGCCTTCACCATCAGGATGACACATCTCATCAATGCCATTAGCCACGGTCAGAGCTCCATCAATAACAGGCTCACTAAATGATTTCACTGGACCCCGAGCACCAGATTTCCAGCTGGCAGCCATCCCACACACCCCAGCAAAAACACACCAGGAGAGGTCTGACCTGACTGCTGAGTTCTGTGCTACTGATGCAGCCAGGAGACAAGAGCCTGAAGACATCAATGATGAGGATGCCAAGTGCAGAGCTCTTGCTCAGCTGAGCACACAGCAGCACCTTAGGGAAGGCTTCCTACGATGCACCATGTCCTGCAGCCAGGCTCAAGGGCTGCTATGCCATTTTAAACTAACTAGAGTGAGAAGTGACTTGAAATTTCTTCCTTACCCTTGTCAATGGAGAAGAGTGCAGAAACAGGTGGATGAACTTAAACCTGTGTCCCCCTGCATTACATGAGAAAAAGAAAACCACAAAATGCCAGAAACTGATATTTGGGAAGTTTGGAGGAGATCAGGATCAGACCACTTGCTGACAAATAGGTCTGAGTTATACCAGTTATCATTAACTAAATTTCCTTCCTATAGCCTGCATTCTGCTGTTAGTCAGTACGACACTTAATAAAGATCTAGGCCAGGAAATAATTTAGTTAACATATAAAGGATTACCATCTCCCTCCCACCAAAATCAACAATAAAATCCCCACTGACTACAAAATGCAAAAGATCACACTGCAATTCATTTCTGCCAGGAAACCTGCAACCAGATGTATCAGTCTGGCAGCACTACCCTGCAGCAAGGTCTCTCAGTGTTATTTCTGCCAGGCTCACTAGTGCAGGCACCAACAGGATGGTTTCTTTCTCTCTCTAGTACTAGCTAGAGTCTCAATCTGGACCAAAATGCCTTTGCACATGAATGATCAATTAAGTCTCTTGAGCATAAGCTTGTCTCCACATCTGCCTGTGTGGGCCCACGCTGCCCTGACCCAAGCCATATCTGTAGGCATTACCCCCGTCTAGATTCCCTGCTGACGGCTTTGTTGAAGGATGCTACTGCTGTCACAACACAAGAGCAGTCCTAGCTGCTGTGACACTTCATTTGTCTGGGCAGCAGCAGTGCCTGGAAGGATGACTGCCCTGTTTTAGTGGATGCATGCAAGATAATCAAGGCCAGCTAAGCAAACTAGTTTTGACACATTAAATCATGCTTGAACTGTGAAAGCAAAGAAAAATAATGTAAAAGCTCTTCTAAAAAAAAATTACAAATAAATAAATAATATGAGCCAATTTTGTGCCCAGGGAGGGGAGAAAAGCTTTTATCTGAGCCTGACTGAGGACTTTGGGTAGGCAGAGAGGGAAATTTTTTTTCTGCAAGACAGACACCTGCCTTTTTCTTCGTACGTTTGTAGCATTTCACTTCTATAAAGAGTCTCTTGCTGATCATCTGCTCTGGCAGTAAAAGAGCATCAAATGCTTGAGCAAAAAGCAGACCCAAAACCAGGTAGGACAAGAAGAATAAAATCACATTACCTGTCGGCTTACCCCTTACCAGCACACTCATGTGCCTACAAATGCCCTGACCAACATCTGATTGGTACTGGAGGGTCCCATGATTACTTTTGCTACAGTACTCTGTGAGCCTTAAGCTATTTTTGCCTCAAATTCCCTCTGCAGACACTTTGCTCTGGACATTGCAGCCTGCAATGACAACGCTCAATCTGCTGCAAGTCAACCATTGCAATGCAGGAAATCCCAGCAGCACAGGGTCACAGGGCATCTGTGGACCTTGGCAATTATATATGGCATCTCCCCATCATCCTGGACCTCTTCCTCCCTGCTGTGAATTTCTTCCAGTAATTAACATGCCCAATTGCCTTGGATTTATACTAATAAAACACTGGCTCTTGTCCCAAGATTCCAACATTGCTGTCGCTTCTTGAACCTGTCAGAGCCCCAGCAGTAATGAAGTCCACACTCCTAGCTCTATTGCTGCCTGGGTTGCAAGCTATCTGAGAAGCAGACTGGAGCTGGGAAGCTGTGGCTCGCAGGTTGCTTCCACCAAATTACAAATTAGCACATTCCCCTTGCTCTGCAGTAATTAAAAACCTTCCTTTCCAGGCAGCTTTCGAAGGCAACACTGTGACCCCTGTCACCACTGCAATGGGATGACAGGCTGTCCAACTCAGTGTAAGCCCTCTGATGCATTATTTGTGGAATTAGTACTGTACCAGAGTGACTCCTGAGCCCAGGCAGGAGACAGCGATTTCACCTGGGCAGCAGTTGTCACTTGGAGTTCAACAAAGATCACGCTGGCTCCCTAGGCAGGCTCGCTTTATTCGAGTAATACCAGTCACACACATGCAGAGGGACTGGACAGTCTGCTGGGGCAGGGGATGCTTTTTTATATATATGCAGAGTGTCTGGTAGACAATAATGCTGATGTTTTCGCAGTGAAATGGACCCTTGGGCAGAGATGGATTCCTTGGCACAGCTGCCACCCTAGGCAGAGCCTCTAGGTGATGTGAGAGTCCTGTTCAGAAAATGCACTTCCAGGCCAAGTGGTTTTTTGAAAGAAAGCATCTAACTGAGGCAAGTGTTTTGCAATTACAATTTCTGTTCAAATTCCATCTTTAGAGGAATGTTAATTTCATTGTTATTTCCCAATGAATCCACCTGGAGATGAATGATCTTAAAAGGGTTTTAGGTTAGTTTAAGAGCACAAAAAGAGCACATGAGATCACACACAGCACTGATACCCAAAATCCTGGTTCACGTTATTGTCTCTGAATGGCATTGAATAACTCAGTCTCCAGCCCAAGGCTATTGTCTGTAAAACTGGGAATAGTGACTCTGACCTACTTCATGAAGTGGGTAGCTCAAGATCTAACAGAGGAAAGCCCTTCACATGACCTGGAAGTGATTTTAATAGTCTGCATCAACTATTTCTTTCCTCACACTAAAACGCTCACTTCTCAAGTGGCAGCAAAACTACCCATAAGCTAGTCAGAGCCTACTGTGAGGACTTGGCTCGGATACCCCTCCACGTGTCACTGCAAGAATGGGCCACATCTCAAGTCAGCACTACCTCCAGTGCTGACTTGAGATGTGACCAAGCCAGCCAGGTCAGGCAAACCTGTCAGGGAAGCTGAGCCCACCACCATCCCTGCCACAGCCTGCTCTGTGAGGACCATGAAGATGCAGATGAAGGTGCTCTGCTGATGTGTATCCTCTCCCACCCATCCTGCTTCCAGGAATATAACTGTGGGTGGCATGAGGAGGCAGGGATAGGCAGATTATCCCATGCAGGCAGGGATAGTGTTCTTTCAACCCTCCCAGCCAGGAAGTTTGTCCTGATACTGACATTTACCTGCAGCTCTTAAAACCTGAGTTTTCAGGAGAAGGCAAGCAGAATTTTTCTTGGCATTAAATTGATTGACTGTCATTTACAGTGAGAAGAAAGTTGTCATCTTAAATCCCAATTCTTCAAACTTCAGCTGTATTTTTAAGGACATAAATAAAGACAGGTGTATGAAAGTAATAAGAGACATCCACAAGCCTTGAATTGCCCCTTTTGTCTTGGTTTGTTTTTGTTTGTTTTTTTTTTTCTAACCTGTTTTGTGTATACTTTTTGGGGTTTATGTAACACCTACCCCTCTGAGTTTGCTCCAGTATTGAAAACCTCTTAACCACCCTGAGGGAAATAAAAAATGGAAGCTCATTGGAACCATGTTCAATACAAACTTAAACCTGTGTTGTTCATACATACAATTCTGTCTCTACTACATTAATTTCTGCTGTGACAGAAAATGAACAATCTTCCAGCGAAATAAACGGGTATCTCTTTTATCAGGAAGAGCAGATGCAACTCTTTCTACAGACATATGTATTGCAGTTTCATTTCTGTTACTTCATTCTACTGAACACTTACCTTGTAAAGGATACAAGTTTATTCATCTAAAGAAATAAGATATAAGCTGTGAATCTGTCCATACAAGGCACAATCGTTGCCTGCTTTTGCGGAGCCTGGATTTCAACCTCAGTTTTAACCCAGAGCAAGTGAAAATGGTCAAAATGTAAAGCATGCAGAGAGGAAAGCTTATTATTGAAATGTCAACACATCATTAACTACTGCTAAGTGTTTTTAAATGAGAAATACAAAACCAAAGCCCCAAATTATGAGCAAAACAACAGTACCACTTCATTTTAATACCCCATATAAATTAGGTGGAATGAGGGTTCTGACAAACGAGCTCTAGCAGACCCTTGGCAGTTCAGGCGGTTGTAGCCACCCTTCTGCTACAGATCACCATCTAGGGAGAGTGCCCCCAGGCCAGGACATCAAGACAAGCACTCCACTGATCCCATCAGTCATGGGCAAACTATCCAGTTTTACAGAGCCAGCAGCAGCTTCCAGCACTGGGGCAGAGTGGGCAGCTGGGGACAGCTGTATCTTAAATCAAGGCAATTAAATTCACTGCATTGCCAGACAGCATTCATGCACTCCATCCTTAGTGGTTTTCCAGAGTCCTTAATTGTTTCAAAACCCCACAATTAATAAGTGAGCTGCTTCCAAGCCATTCAAAGTCAAAGCTGGCAATCAAAGGAATCTAACCACACCATGGCCAACACTCCTTCTGTCCTGCAACACCTCTGCCATCCCATACTTTAACACATTCCCTAATCTACCAATGGATACAGTATCTTCAAGAATGATAAAACCAAACAAAGGCACCTCTCAAGTAAATATCATTTAGTTATCTAGGACCAGACTAAAAAGCATACCTTAAGATCTATCCCAAAATATCTTGTGGTTAAGAAGCAAACATGACCTTCACAGTTTACACTTCTGAAGCCATTTCCAAACCTTATTTTGTTTGCACTGCTCAATCTATACTTTGTGAAGGGAATAAAGTACTTCTTAACTGTCGTTCTGAAAGGTGACTGCACAGCAGCCAGACTGCAAAGAACAGGAAGGTTAAGCTGGTCAAAGCAGCAGCCCAACAGCATCGCTGCAGAACAAGGAAAAGATCTTCAGTCCTTGGGGTTATGAGTGTACAAGGTAGTGCAGAAAGTTACAGCTCATTAGTAAAGCATAAACTATTGCACATAGATGGACACCGTGCCTCCTACAATAAGGAGGGCAAACACACACACACAAAACAAAACAAAGAGAGTAATATTTAATCAGTCCTGCTGCAACGCAATTTTGATCTGTGCAAAACATTTCCCTGCTCTTGTTAATTATTTCAGCTGCAGAACAAAACACCTAAATATACACATGCACACACCTCTCCACAGAATAAAACCCATTCTCCCTCCAGTGACAACTGCATTTTGCATTCAAGTGACTTTCTTTACATTTGCAAAGAGAATACACATTGTGTGGCCAAAAATTCAGCTATTCTGACACTGGTTTGGTTTGTGACTAATTAAAATTAACTGGGTACTTCAGCTCATAATTATATGAACACCTAGCATGCTATATTCCCAGCCAATTTGGTTTTAATCAGAAAAATGCACAAGAAGTATGAATGATGGGCAAAGAACTCCCTGGAGGGACAACTGTATTTCCAGATTTAGTATTCTCCATATACCAAATATTTCCATCACTGTTTTTCTTGCCACGTAATCACCTCCCAGTAGAACAATTAAAAAGAGATATTTTTTTAAAAATTTTTTTTTTAATCCCTGGACTTTGCTTGCTTTCCACTCCACTATGAAGGTAAAAGCACACTTGCCTTATCCACCTGAGTCCCAGCTGGGAAGTCTCCCACAAGACAGGCAGCATTTAGCAGTATGCTGCCTTTCTAGCATAGGTAACAAGGAGGAGATGGGCGGAGAGAGAATTCAGCCAACATGAGGCAGAGAGGCAGGCAAGTTGTGGAATGCACTGAAGAAAAGTTTCCCCCCTGCTGCAGCTATATCAGGCATAAAACCAGAAACACTGTCTGCTCTGGAGCAAAAGACAAGTTTCAAAATAAGATTACATGTGCAACGGCATGTTTCCATTTCTAGAAATAAGGGGATAGGGAAGGCAATGGCTGAGGTCCTGCACTGTGTCCCCTGAGATAACCACACATAATACACAAATACACAGGGTTTTCTTTATTGTGGTATCAGATATGTGTTTTATTCACAAGTCAGGCCTCTGGGATAGCTGCTGTGCAGGCTCAGAAACGCAGGAGTTGTAAAGCATGGCTCTGCCATCACTACATTTTAAGTCCTCAGCTGTCTCCCAACCCTCCACAGATGGTACCTTCTGCTCCTCACCAGCCAAGGGTCACTACCTCTGCCTGCTGGCTCCTGCACAGCTGTAAATAAACAAATGCCTCTGAGTATCCTTCTAGTGGCTCATCAACGGGATGGCAATCACTGCTCTGGGAAAGTGCCTTCCAACAGTCTGCACTGATTGCTCTGCTTTTGGAGGAAGATGAGTAGCTCTGCTTCACCCTCAATCAGCCAGCAACAAAATCATCCAGGAACTGATTCAGCAGGTAAACTTCTGAACTACATAAGCTAGATGTCAATTAGTTTTAATTAAGTCCAAAATAAATGACCTGTGAACACAACATTTTTTTGCAGCCCTTGTTTTCTGTAAGGAACTCATTTCTCTTGCCAAGGGCTCAGCTGAATCACAACACAAGTAATGAACAATCAGCAAAAATAAATATGGTTTTGTAAATGCATTGAGGTATGTTCAGCAAAGTTGATTACGGGAAGAATAATCAAACAAACATCAATATTTAGGACAGCAGAAGGGCTTGAACATTCTAGAGGTCTTTTACAAAAAAACAAAAAAAAAAAAATCCAGGTATTTTTTCTGGCAGCAGCTCCTTTCCAAAACCACAAACTATAACCCAATCCATCTTTCTTCCAGCCCTCAGTTTCAATGTTCTTCCTCAGAAGGTGAAGAAAGATATCACTGAGTTTTTCTCCATTATTTTGTCCACCTCTAACATCTGTACGCTTGTCTATACACCTGCTAGCTAGCTAAAACCAGCTGTACTCCTTTTGATGTCCCTTCAAGTGGCAGTATGCACTGATTCTCAGAAAGGAGAGTGTCATGACCTCCTGTACTCATTACTCACCTTTTCCCTTTGGCTCTCCTTCTGTGCAGTTTTTCTTTTCTTCCATTTTTTCTTTACACAAATATTTAATTTATTTATTCAGCTCTAAAATCATTTGAAAAAAGATCATGCTCTGCAAAATCAATTACATTTGCAGCCCACTGGACACTAGCAGGACCTCACCACTGCAAATGTGTTTGGCTGTCATTAGCTTAACATGTCAACATCCCCTCTCCTCCAGCTGCACGGGCTCAACTGTCTTTAAAGGCATAAAAATAAGTACTTCTTGCTGCTCACTGAAAACGTATTGGGCTGAAGGTGAGGATGAACACAAAGAGTACCAGAAGGTGCCCTTGTCACAGTATTCATTTCCTACACAAACCCCAATGGTGAGTGCTGCTATCTACAGTAAGCAACTAAAACTGAAGTTACAGTAAAACTCACATATGCCAGTGCAGGAAGAAGGAAAGCAGAGACTGGGCAGACAATTTTTTTTTCGTCAAACCCCTAAATGGGTAAAGGGAGAAATGTCAGCGACACTACACCAATTTTTAAAGCATTTTAGGATCTGCCCCTCAGCTTTGGTTGAGTACTGCCTCCTAGGGCAGAGACCACCATTAGGAGACTTGAAACTGGCCAAGCAGACTTGAAAGCAGGCATTTTCCTCAAGGACCCATTCAGAAAGCACCAGCTGAACTGAGGCAAGGCCCATAACCATCAGTCCTTTAGTGGTACCAAACCACCACTCTGGAAACCAGCACAGAAATTCACAGAGCAACTGCTTTAATTTCTCTTATTAACTAGCACAGTACTATATTCTTGTGAATAATGAACCTTAACACTAGTCCTTACAAACACGTCCTAACACAGTCACAATTTACCTCTAGCTGTCCCTAGCAGTTGCTGATAAATGTGCCATGTTGCCAAAAGAGGTGTGAAAATCCAAAGAGTTTGGGTTTTTTACAGTAACTACTACCTAGCTGCCTATATTAATTGACAGAGTGAGCACATTATATAAGGAGATTAGACCATGTCATATTTACAACCTCAAAGTCCCCAGTGAGAGAAATTGCTCAGCTGTTACTGTCAGTGCCTTCTTCAAACAGGAACCCTGCTGACAAGATGATGAATTCAGAACATCATTGCCAATTAATGATTTGTAGGCAGAAGGGATTTCAATAGCTCCCATATGTTTCTGAGGATGACTGGGATTTACATCACCTCTAATAAAAGAGTGTAGTCTACTCTGTCCAGACGTGACACTAGAGATTGGAAAATGTCATCTTTGCAGTAGAAATTTTAATAAACAAAGCCAGGCTCTTCTGGGTTGAAAATGTTTCCCAAAGCATGGTGATGAAAAACCTGCTTGCTAAGTGAAAGCAAACTGGGAGACCACTTGCAAGATGCACCCAAGTGATTTACAAACCAAAGGTCAGAAGTTATTTAGGTGTTTGTGAAAGCAACACAGCAGAGTGCCAAGACCACCGTTATGTCAGCCAGGAGCATGGAGTGCATTTCCTTAGCATCAATCAGACCGTGGAAAAAAAGTTCAGCATTTACAAATACATAGGACCTTTCTTGGTGTTACTTACTCTGCTCAGGGATGCAAAGTCTAACTTCACTTTCCTAGAAGATAGTCTCATCTTTGTGAATCTAACAATAACCAAGCCAGAAAGTGTTTTACTCACAGGGAATGTGGACATGAACTCCCATACATGCTGGATACAGACCTCCTGAGCTGCCTAAGGCTGAATGCCTCCTATGAACAGAGCATCTTGGAGCCATCCAGCAGGGAAAGCTTGGCACAATGACCTGGGTTAAACACAGGACATCCAAATGGGGCCCTCAAACTGAATTTGGTAGGCACTCAGCTCCCATTGATCTGGTGATGGAATTTAGGGCTATCCCACAAAGAAAAAGAATTACCGGTTTTAACACCTCTGGAGCAATAAAGTGATAAAAATCCTGTGGAGAGTGCAGGCTGCAGGTGAGGTAAAGAGCAGTTTATGTGGATATACCTCAGGAACAGGGCAGGGATAAACCACCACAAAGCATCTTTACACTTCCTAATTATGATCACAGCCCTACCCAACACAGTCATAAATTAAGAGGCCACATACTGTCCTCCTAAGAAAAACAAATTTTAAAAAAAAAAAACAACCTACACCCAAAACCAGAAAGCACAGCCTTTAATCACCAAGGTCTTCTGAAAGCACAGCCCAGATTGCTATCTCAACACTGCAACCCCTCCACAGGCAGCCCAGTTTCTTCAATTATAGTCTCAGGTTTCTGGTTTAGATCTGTATTTTTTTGGGTTTGGTCTTTTGGTGCATACTTGTTTGGGGTTTTTTTTAATAGTGTTTTTGTTTGTTTGTTTGTTTGTTGTGGGGTTTTTTTTGGGGGGGGGGGCTTTTTTTGTTTGGTTGGGGGTTTTTTGTTTGTTTTTTGGTGTTTTTTTTTTATGAGACCCCTAAGTGTGCTTTGAGAAATGTAGCATCAGAAGACAGGACTTCAAGACTTGAAGGGTGACTAAGACAGGACTCCTTTCCTCCAAAAATTCTAGACCTAGCAGCAAACCTCTGTCTTGTCATTTTGTGACCTGGTATTTTCAGCTGTAATTAAGCAAAACCTTGCGGATCTATCAACCAACATCCCTTGTCTGAGGCAGTCTATATTTCCTCAACTTGGAATAATGTTGATCCCCCATTGTACAGTATCAAACATGGAGTCAGTCTCTTCTCCCCCCTCTAAAAGGAGAAACATCTTTATTAGCACAGGAAAAGCAAAACCAAGACAGATTTTGCTGTATTGACTACATCTGTTGAAAAAGAAGACTATTCTGGTCAAAAATACCACTCCACATGCTGTTTAGTAGAGGCTTCTCCAACACAAACATTTCTCTCAAACATTACATTTTCTCTCCATGCCAACCTTTGAAGAGATTTGAACTATCTTCAGGGTCACAAGCATGTGACCGAGGACGAGAGGCTCAAGACCACAGTTTGCTGTGGATATGCACTGATCTATTCTTTGTACTACACTACAAACAATAATCAGTGTCTGGAGTGAGGTGAAGAGAAAATGCAACACAGACTTCAGCTGAAGTGGAATTCCTCTGCCTTCCCCACAGTATCACAATCCATTATTAAGTGGCTGCAAAGACAAGCCAACTGAGATGGAACTGGTAAGCAATATATATTAATTTTGCAAAGAGCAAACTGTATTGAAATCATTGTTTACCTTCTCTTTTGCAAGCAAATTAGTTTTAGGCTACCTGCTACATATTTACAACAGAAGGGCAAATTTTATAAACAAGCATGTAATACAGCAAACCATGAAATGAGATTGTACACTCAGAGTACATTGCTGTTCTTTGTAAGTATTCTTTTTAAGGTCTTGAGCTTTAGATACCCTAGGTCTCTTGAACAAGGCCTCTGATGATTCAGGAGATCTATGCTGACCAGCAATTTGGGAACCTCAGCCAGCTACTTGTGGGAAAACTTCAGCACATATGGAAGCATTTTTATCAGTGAGCCTTTAAGTTTAACTCTGAACAGCTGAGCAGCTTTGTGTTAAATTATTTACCAGAGAGGAAAATCAATCAACTCACACCACATCAAATACCCAGCCCCCCTCAGAGTGATAAAGACAGAAAAACACACTCCTCCAAATACAAAAACAAAATGCATCTTCTATAGAGAGATGAACTTCAAACATTCTCTGGTACTATCCCAAAAAAAAAAAAAAAAAGAAACATACATCTCTAACTAACAGATAAGACTACAATTGCCTCATGGACCCAGTGCTCCAAAGGCAATAGAAGAATGCCAGATTGTCCTTGCTGGCAGCTCTGTAAATAGCAGAAGCACCTGCACATAGTTGTCAAGTGCCATGACATCCAGCCCAGGCCTCTGTCTTCCTGCACTAACACTTACTCAAATGACCTCAGTGGAAGTGAGGACCTGACCCACCACTGTCAACTCAACCGGGCTCAAAAAACGTGGAAGAGAAGAAAGCCCAGACTGCACACCACCTTGGAATCTCAGCACGGCGCCCTCCCTGCAAACCCTTACCTTGGCAGGTGTTGTTCTTCTCCTCATAGCCTGCCTTGCACAAGCACTTCCCGATGGGCACCAGCCATTCCCCCTCTGCACTGCAGTGCATCTTGGGTGCCTCCTCAGTCACCGAGTGGTTGATGCAGACACCCGACACCTCCAGGAGCTGCGAGGAATCCGCACCCGTGATGGTGTCAGGGAAGCGGGCCAGGTTGCGGATCACCGACGGGCACTTCTTGTAGTACACGCGCACGGAGACCAGGGCGATGCAGGCACCCACGTCCTGGAAAGCAAGGTAAAATCCCTTCTTTGTCAGGGGCCCCACATCTCTCACCTCCGTGTTGAGCTTCATCACTCTGTCGCCAAGGTCTAGCTCTGTGAAGCTCTCATCAGCAGCAATGGTATCAATCTTGATGTACTGGTTTTCTTTGATGTTCCTCCCATCTTCATCATCGGACTCAAAGTAGTACATGTTGAAAGTCTCCTTGCAAGTCCCAAGTCCTCCTGGAAGGCTGTTACAGTCCCTCAGGGTGAATTTGAGCTCAATGAAGATGCGGGATGCCCCCTCATTAGAGATCCAGCTGGTCAGAAGCCAGTTGTTCTGATTCTGTTCCATTACCTTGCATACTTGGTATGTGTGTATCGGAGCGTAGTTTTCATCCACCTCACCAATTTCTTCCCACTGTATAAAAAGGAAAGGTATTTTTTAAAACAGTCACAACTCTTAGCTTTACCATCTAAAGAGCATCTTAGGCTTCAGAACTCAGGAATTTCAGGGGAAAAAATGTTTTAATTGCCAAGCTTTCTGTACTAGAGGCTTGATACATTCCTGGTGAAGTCAGATAAATGATCCTTTATAAAGAGAAAAGGATGCTAGTTAAAACCCTTTGTTTTAGACAGTTCAAAAGTGGGAAAACATATTGCTGGGTTTGTCCACTACTATTCAGTTAGGAAACAAAACAAAAGCAGATGGGGCCATTTCTGTGAGCTTTTCCAATGCATCCACGGTTCGTCTGTCCCCATGCCCCCAGGCTCCTTTCGACCACATCCTCGAATCACTGCCCCACATAACGAAAACCACACTTCTACAAGCTGTTCTCCCCCACCAAAAAGCATGCCAGAAAATCAGTGGAGTGATACACGAAATAAATGAGCCTTTGCTATCCCCAAGTGCACTAGTCAGCGTAGTTCTTGCTCATGCAAAGAGATTACTTCCAATACAGGTTACAGGGATCTGCAGATCTTGAGCTGTTTATGTGCTACACAGGCTTTTAATCAGAGCTTCAGGCAACTTTTTGCAGCTTTGTGGGAATTGCAGCAACTGTTTGTTCATTTTATTTTAGCCATGCTCTGAAGGGCAGCACTTGGAAGAAAGTGCAGCTCGGAGTCAGCAGCATCACAACTGTGCCTACCACAGATACACATTAGTGTTTCCTCTCTGCTTTTGATGACCCTAGTGGTGCATTAAGAGATTAGATTAACCATCTCAGTGCAGCAAAGAACCCAGGAGAGCCAGTGTTGGTTTCAGTTTTGTTCCCTTCTTCTTTTGACCCACTCATGTGCCACCCAACACCTCCTCCATCCTCTGCTCAGCATTGCTGCACACACCTGGTCACAGCTGTGCATGCAGCACAAAGGAAATGCACAGAGCGTAATTCAAAGGTACTCCCATTTCAAGATGCATATCTTCTAAGGGCCAAAGGCCAAACTTTTTCCTTGGAAATACAGCCTGAGATAAAGTTGAGAGTGTTCTCAGCCCAGATGCCATTACTGCAGAGCTGAGATAGAACACCCTCAATGTAACAATGAAGATTTTTTTAAAAATGAAATGTTGTTCTTACATTTTAAATTAAAACAGCAGCAAGAAGTGACATGAGAACATAACCCAATGGTACAGTCAATAACGAATTACAAACACTACCATCAGAAAAACATTTCTTCTCCTCCCTAGCCTGGGATGTGAAAGTGGGGACTTGTGCAGGAAGACATCCCCACTGTGATGTGCAGAATTCATATGCACCACCAGTCTTCCAAGTAAGGAACCTAACTCAAAGACATTTTTGCCATGGCAAGCAGTACTTTCATTTGTAACCCTTTTTTGTGTCTCTGGGCTTAAACAGGCCACAACTCTGATTAAGATTAATTGTCACTGGGCAGCACCACAGAATTGAACAAAGATGTGTCCGCAGTGAAAGCCAGGCAGATCTGCACAGGATTCATGCCTAACATTAGGAGAGGCAATTAACAATTACCAGGAGAGTCACTGAGAAAAGATAAAACTATGCAAAATAGAATAATTCAGCAGCTAGATTTTGTATGTTCCAGTAAATAGGAAGGTTTTGATATATGAAATTAAAAGCAGAAAAACACCAGCCTTCAACTAGCACAGTTAATTTGAGTAACACATATAAATATACTGTACATCTATACTTCCAAGTGAATTTGTGTAACATTGTACTAGCTTCAGCTAGGATAGAGTTAACCTTCTTGATAGTAGCTCATAGGGAGCTACCTTTGGGATTGTGCTAGAAACACTGCTGATGACACGGAGATGTTTCAGCGAGGCTGAGCAGCATTCACACCAGTCAAGGCCTTTTCTGCCTCTCAGCCCATCCCACCAGCAAGGAGGCTGAGGGTGCACAAGAAGCTGGGAGAGGACACAGCTGGGACAGCTGATCCACCTGGCCCAAGGGATATTCCAGACCATATGGTGTCATGCTGAGCACATAAAACTGGGCAAGAAGAAAGAACTGGGGACAGGAAGAATCATGGCATTTGCTTTTGCAAGACACTCTTATACGTGAGGAAGCCTTACTTTCATGGGGATAGCTGAACACCTGCCTGCCCATGGGAAGTGGCGTTTCCAAGGAATTTCTTGGTTTACTTTGCTTGTGTGCGTGGCTGTTGCTTCACCTATTTTAGTGTCTTTCTCTCAACTCATGAGTTTTCTCACTTTTACCCTTCTGATTTCTGACTCATTCTCTGCAGGGGAAGCAAATGAGTGTCTGCGTGGTATTCAGCTGCCAGCTGGGGTTAAACCACAACAGTCCTTTCTGATGGCCAGTGTGGGGCTGGAGGGGTTTGAGATATAACAACAGTTTGATCTGAATGTGCTAGGCTGAAGTTATAGCTGTTATTGTTGTTGAGTTATTCATTGACTGGCTCCTGGGCTTGCCATGGGGCTTGATTGCCTCACTGCACACTAAAGCCTGGAGCTTGTTAGTGGCTGCTCCTTGGTTCTGCTGCTTGCTGAATTGCTGACCATCTTACTCTGCTGGGCCTGGCAACATCTTGATGTTAGACAAAGCACCAGGCTGGCAAATACCCAGGCCATCACTGGTGTTTCTGTGATGCTACACTGGATATGCTGGAACTGCAGTGTGAACTCAAGTTGGCGGGAATGCGACCTGGGGATTAGTCCACATGGCAGAGCAGCCCTAAGCAGCTGTGGATGCATTCATGCTGGAGCAGGTGCATCTCAAAGCATCTGTGGCTGTGGTTATGTCAGTGCTGCAGCAGGTACACTGTGGCACACAGATAAGGCTCCACTTTGAGCAGGTAAAATTACCTAAGGGACTGAAGTCTGTGGCTAAGTCCAAAAAAGGAGCAGGGACAAGGAGAGGAGTTCATTGCATCATTACCCCAAATGGTCTGGTCCATGGATAGAGCCTGTATTTACCCTTCTGATTTGCTCACTCACTGGTGGGGAGTGAGAGAGGAGCTGTGTGGTGCTTAGCTGCTGGCTGGGGTTAAAGCATGACACTATATAAAGGTGAAGTCCTATTTTTATAGAGGTGGTGGGGATTCTCCATTTCATGAAAAGGGAGAGTAACCCTCCCCTTCCCCCAATCCACAGAGAGGTCCCTGCCAAATCAGCCTAGGGGACAGATGAACACATCCCAGTATAGCCCAGGAAAGACAAAATTATTTTAACTTTGCTTTTTTCTGGCTGAAGGTCAGAGGATCACTCGAGCAAGTGCTCACATCAACATGCATACACAAGGAAGTGTTAACTTCCAGCAGGAAGTGGTGCAAAGCATCTCAGGACTGCAAATGGCTCAGAGCAGTCTTATCACCTGGAGTTGTTTATGGATGGCCACAAGGTACACAGTAAAATGCTGTACACCATCTAAAGAGCATTAACGTGTATTTCTTTCATAGAGTTGACATTTACAATGACTGTGTTGTTGCACTAATATCATTAGCAGCCTAACTTGAAGGCATGCTGAAAAACATCACTTGACTTTTTGCATACTTGCCAGGTCAATTTTCAAGGACCCACCGTGATGCTCCCCAGAGTTACGCAGTTAAGCTCATTTCCACCTCTGCTTCAGGAGCTGTGCTTTTGGGAGTGAGTACAAAGTTCATTTGTTGAAAAATTAAGTGCAGTGATTCTAATGGTTGCTTTCATGCACTGAGAGCACTGAATACCATGAGGATAAAGGTCCAAGCATAAATACATCAATGAACTGTGATAGAGTCTTATCTCTGCTACAAGAAATGGCACACAGCCTAACATCTTGGGCTTCCAGATGTGCTGCACTTCCAGTACTGCTCCCCAGATCAGAGCAAATCCTGTCATCACCACCTGCCATCAAACCTAAAGCAATCATCAGAGCATAAGAAAGGGGAGGTGCTAATGAGCTAAGGCTGCTTATCTCTGTATAATCCTCAAGGGAAAGTCAACCAGATTTTATCAGAGCAGCCCGTATTGTGCAAAATCTCTGCTCCATCGTTTCATCTTCTATTCCCCTATCTGCATGTAGGACTACACCATTTCTTTCTCTTCAGCTGGATCTGCCTCCCCCCAGAGACTGCAGGCAAGCTGCCACCCTTCTGTTTTTACATCCCTCCACGAGATGGAGATGGCAGTAAGAGCCCCTGCACCCTCTGTCTGGTCCCAGCCTCCTAGTCACTGGAGACCTCAGAGAAGTATTTCAGCCAACAAAGAAACACGAACCACAGGATAAAATGCAGTGCCTTACAGTTAATGAGAAAGAAATCCCACCGCATTAAAGAGACAGCATCTAGATGAAAATTATTGGCATGAAAAAAAATTAAGTACAACTGAAAAATTGTGTAATGCTATAATTCCTCTCTGCAGCACATATTTTTTGATATATAAATCAACCCCATCTGCAGGATTAAAACAAAAGTGCAACCATTAATTTTGTGGTAAATGTTTTCTCTACATCTTTAATAGCCCTAAGAAGGAAAACACAAATGCATTTCAATGGCCTGATGTTAAATCATTTATAGAAGACCTATTTCTGAATCAGAAATTTGCAGCACACTACTGCTGGCGAGGGAAAATGCAGCTCTATCAGTTCATACAGGCTGTCTGTCTAGAGAAAGGCCAAAGATATCACACATCTAACTAAAGATATAAGAGTTAAAAAAGCATTCAATGGAGCAGCCTTGGGTTAAATGGACAATTTTAAAACACATTCACCAGCTGTCTGCTACTCAGGCTTGTTTCTAATCTCGGAGATTCCAGGAGTGCAATTTGCTACCACAGCACAGTGAAAGGCTGCTGCCCCAAAACCAAATACTGACAGCAGGGATGAAAATTTCAGAGCTTTTGCTTATTTGGTTTTGAGGGGATGGGGGGGTTGCAGTACTAGTTTTTGTTACTGGTCTTCACTGACTCACTCACTTTCTTCAGCATCCACTAAAGGCAGTATAGACATCTCAAGCCTTGTTCCTAGTTCCACACATCCTTGAACTGCTGAAAAATAAATTAGGCATTTAGCAAAAGAGGGAAAGGAAGCTTAAGAACATTAAGCAAAGGTGTTCCTAAGACTTACCTGAAACCTTCCCAGCAGGACTCCCTCACTCCAAGGGCTGTGAATCTGCCTCTCTTCCCACTACATATTTCACAGGCTCCATGCTACAAGAAGCCTCATCCTCTCCTATTTAATTTTTCCACCCTGCCACACAGAGATCTGCAACATATGCATGTTAACTCAAGCATCTGCTGGCAAAAGGATGTAAAACTAGAAAAGGATTTACCTTTTTTTCTTTTGGAAAAAAGCAAACCTGGCATGGATTTCTGATCTCAGGCTTTGAAAGTGTGAAAGCATCAGAGATACTCTATGTGCTTTGCCCACAGAAAGGCAATTGTACCTCAAAATACTGCTCTCAAGGCCAGCACGAGCACATACTGGTGCAGAGCACAGTGTGGCATGGTGCTATGCAATCCCTATGCCAAGTGAAAAGGGGACACCTGATGCCCTTTGAGAAGGACAAACCAGCCTGGTGTTCAGCTCAGTACCATTTATCCTGCCTTTCATCCTGGTAACATTTGGGCAGACTCTTCGATTTCCTTTTATGCAGCTGATGTTAAGACCTGGCTGCCAATCAATAGCCTCCAGCTTAACTCCCTCACAAATGTTCCCTCCTGCTACTCAACTTTATCTTGCAACCTGCTTCTTCCCTCCCATCACAAAACCCAAAAACTTGTGGGTTTGTTATTTTTTTTTTTAGCTACCTGCTGGTTTCCACTTGCTATCATATTACACAGCCAAAGCAAACAAGCAGCAGGCTTTCCTCTGTGCAGTTTCAGAGACTTCAGTGAGGTCACATAAGGCTAAATCTCTAGTGAAAGCCAGGCAGAGCACTACACATCTCTTCTTCTGCACTGCAGAAGGTTTTGCAGGGCTGTGCTAGTTGTAAAATAAGGCTGACTTGGTCACTATCTTGCCTATTGCAAAACAGCACCTACAAACAGGCCAGTCCCTGTTTTGAAGTCCCAAGACTTCAAACCCTGCCACCAAATATTGCCAGTGGTATCAACAGAAGCTGTGATATGTGGCGTTGCTCAGATTTTCAGCTGGGGAGATGTATGATTAATCAAGAGCCTGATTTTGCTGGAGGTGTTTCAGTCTTCATTAAAGGGGTTTTGCTTGCTCAAAGAACACAAGAGACATAGCATCCAAAAAGTCATGTTACTTTTAGCTCCCTCTACAGCAATGATTGGCAGGAGCAAGAGTCTTGTCTTGAACGCTGGCATTGGCAAGAGGTGTGTGTACAACCTCTGTGACCTACGCGTAGATCATGGCAGAGCCCACCAGCACCCGGATGAGGAGCTTGAGAAGCCTGGTTCCCCCTCACAGCAAGGGACAGGGATCCAAGCCACTCTCAAGCAGTAGAAAAATGCAGTAACCTGGAACAATGACGCACATTTGTTTGCAACCCTGCTCTTTGCAATGGGTGAGCAGTGCAGGAAGCAGAGCAGAGACATCAAAATAACTATATCCAGCTTTTTCCATTAGTACCTACGCTTAAAACAGCACTCCTGGGCAACAATTTTTAAGCATTTGTACCAGGGGAACCACACAGGTTTAAAACCCAAATTCTGCTTTGGGGCAGGGTGCCTGCTCACTGGGATAGCTTAGCAGCTTCTCCCCTTCTGCCCTGCACCAAGTGGTGGAAGGACACCAACTAGAGCCACATCACTTTTTCCATGAAATCACAAATCTGAAATACAAATAATCAGGAAACCAAAGCAATTAATGTACTTGGATCAAGTCAGGAAAAAGGAGAGGGAACAAAAAAAAATTAGCAAAAGAGAAACCAGTTATTTTGAGAGCCTCACAAACCATGTCTTTACCATCTTCTCTTCTTGAGTTTAAACAAAATAGAGGCCAGATAAAAAATTTATGAAAAAACTGTTCTGGAGTAATACAAACTACTTCTTTCAGCCTCAAACACACTTTTAAATTTTGGCTACCAAGCAACAAAAAAATTATTTCTTGTGCAAACTTTTCCAATACCAACATCCACTTTTACAATGCAAAAGGTGAAGCTTTTTTTACACTTTCTCAGCCTAATTTTAGGGGCTTTTGAGCTCATTTTCCAGGCAGGAGCCAGTGTCAAAAAGAAACTGTATAAGTTCAATGCAAACAACATTTGGCAAGAGTTTACTAAAACCTTTAAATACCAGAAGCAGTTGCAACTGTCTGGGATCTTACTATTTCCATACATCTGACAGTGCCCCCACCCGAGGCTCAAGCCTCATTTGGATGGCAATTTTACAACTGAGACATTTATACATACAGATATATATTCCTACTGACAGCAGTTACTAGTCAAGCAAAAAGCATAATGGATAACAGAGGACAGAAAGCATCTGATTAATCTCCCTACTCAGGCGGAAATCTGGCCTAATGAAAGCTGAGTTTCTGAAGGAGGAACTTAACGTTTTCTGGTGGCTTGGCACATTCCCAATTTCTCCAACCAGGAAAATAAAACAAAAATAAGAATGCTATGGGCTACTTTTGGGCTACTCTTCTTATTTTACTCCTGGATTGCAGCTTCCTGCTCTTTCTTACAATGCCACTCTGGTTACTAAGCTGCACAGTCCAGGTAACACACAGCTTCAGAATATCCTGAGCTTAATTAGCTGAGGTAAATATGAGTTTCCTCACTCATTACTGGAGATTTCCCAGCAAGAAGCTAAGGATCATGTTTCATACACTAAAATATAAGAGGAGGAAGCAAATAGCAAAGAGGTATGAACTGGAAAATTAAAGCATGATTTTGAGATGTGCCACATCAGACTAGTGAATATTTTTTCTCCATTTCTGTATTAGCCAAACACATATTCCCTAGCTCACATGTGATGGCTACCTAGCAGAAAGCAAACTTAGAAAGTCACTTCCATTACCACCTCCTCCAACCACCTCCCACTAAAAGGGCAGATCCTCACCTCAGCAGAGTTACAGGCACTGCCAGACGTGCTTCTGAATGACCCCTTGCAATGTGTGGGCAGCAAAAATGCTAAGAGGAGAAAAAGGGCCCTGCTTCATGTTAAAGGCTACTCCCCAATGCATCAAGAGTTAACAAGACTCAATTTCACTTGGTGCCAAGGTTTCACATTTGGCTTTGCACTCTGACCAAGGGCAGGAGAGTGAATAGCAAAGATGGGGAGATAATTGATGTTTCATCTCCACTATTAAAAAAAAATACACTGAAAATGAGCTGGGTGAATGTTCACAGCACCGCCACACTCCATCCTAACTCCACTGCTGCCAACTGCACATTCCAATACTCAGAACAGCTCATCGGCAGACATCAGCATTAAAAAAATGCAATTTTTAGAACCGAGAGCTTAAGCATCTGGGTGGATATTTCAGTATCTTACAGTGTTTTGGATATTTTTAATTCCACCCAGGTCAACCTGTCATCCTGTGTTCAGGACTGCTAGAAATCCTCCTCCTGCATTAAGTAATGCTAATAAAGGTTCTCACACCATCACACTGCTCAGAGCTGAGGGAAACACCAAACAGGAGAGCCCCACACTGAAACTATGAGACAAAGCATGACTGCTCCTCTCGAGAAGAGCTACATGGGAAGACATTCTCAGTCACCTAAAGTTTCATAGAGAACTTCCTAATCATCAACTCCTCTTGTGTAAACATTCGAATTTACTACTTGAACAATTTTTCAGTGTTCTTTTTTATTTGTAGTATGCATGTAAGGTTTGCTGCCACACCTTCCACTTCTGCAGCAGGCTGTGCAGGAGACTTCTCAGTTTAAGTCCCTATAAGGCAAAAGTGTTGACAATTCCTGGATTTGCTCTGCACCACTAACTAGCTGAGAAACAATGCAGATTTCTGGAAAGCTGCGATTGCATCTCAAAACACAAGCAGCAATTTGCTACACAAAATACCACCCAAGAAAACGGGTAAAACCTTAAAAATTATTTTCAATACATGCTTATGAAATGTATTATCTGTTCCGATGCCTGCACAATTCAAGCTGTTGAAAAATGGAGAAACATCAGGACAAAGTCACCTAGACCTTTCAGTCTGCACACCAAGATACATGGGGAAAAAAAAGAAAATGGGACTGAAGTTTAGCTCAGACTTTGACAATTTGCATGATCAATGAAAGTTGTCAGCACCAGAATCCAAATGGAATGAGAACCCAGCTGGAGGCTAGTGGAACTGAAATGAAAAGGAGCACCAGCCCCTCTTCAGCATGCCTAATCAGGCACTGCGCCCACCCCCTAACCAGAACAAAGCAACATGCTATCTGGAAACCCCACCTCTCCTCCCACAGGTTTATTTTTTTAAATGTTTGAAATTCTCTGTATATCAGAATTAAAACATCCATCTCAAATCACAGTCCAGCAATTGAGGGAAAGACAATGGAGACAAGCGTGAAAGAAGCAATGAAGAAACACAATACCATTAAATCATTTTTCACTGCCTAATGTTACACTCATTGCAGAGCAATTTAACAAAGGCCAGAACAAACAGTATTGACACCACATGGTTTAACACTGGAAGGCTGACAGAGCCAGATTTTCAGAAGGACTCAGAGCAGGACATAATTTTAAGTTTATAACCAGATGCTTGGATTTTCAAAGCTTTTGGGATATTATTCACATTACTGATCATCTGATGATACCAAGAGAACAACTTTGAAAAGTAGAAAGAATGGAAGTTGTCCATGTTACCTTATTATTGTCCTAATATTTAAACAAATCAAAATTTATGTGGTGGTTCTAGTTGCTACAACTGAAATAACACAAAGCATTTGGTTTCTTCTTCACGCACAGAATAGCAAAACTTTGCAAAAACTAAACTAAAATCTTAATGTTTATGATTGTCATCAGCTTTTTCTAGTTTCTTCCAAGTGTGTACACATTAAAGAGTTTCCAGTAAAAGAGAAAAAAAATACTTGATTTAAAAGTGCATTTAATGAAAGCAAAACAGATTAAACTTCGTGGTTTTCTAGTATTTCAGGAAAGTGACACAATTATGCACGTGTCTAACCTCTGAGGCATATACCGAATTTGACTAGACTACAGACGGCCCATACACCGTATCAGACCCTCCAGCAAATGCATTATTTTGCCACTGCTCCCTGGTCTCTAATCTACCCAAAGCTTTTCATAGTGATAATATTACATTCATGGCTCAGGCCTTGACAACTGCACCTATAAATCAATTTTAAACCTCACATTAATCATCTTTCTGTAATCAGTGGCTATTCAGCACAAATTTACATCTCATTTCTGTTGGCCAAACAGCCACATTAGAGCTTTGAAGCTTATTCAGGCTTAAATGATTATATTCCCCTAATAAACACTGAAGTCCTCTCAGTCCAGCTGCTGTGAGCTGCATTAATGACATGCCATGGCAGCAGGGGCCATCTGAAGCCAGCCTTGTGCAGTGCTACAAGCAGCAGCCCCCTTGCCAAACAGATTTTCTGCATTTCCAGTGCTCTCAGAAGAAATGAGAAGGATGCTCTGCCTGTGCAGACCCTCCTATGGGAACTGGTGTGTGCAGCAGACACACACATGAAATTTACTGCACTTCCCCTGAACAGCTCCATTTGCCACCTCTTGAATACAGGGGGCTATGAGTAAAATATCCAAAGCCCCAGATTTCCTGATTTCCCGCATGCTGAACACCTTAGCTTACTTTGGGTTTGGTGACAGTTCTGTTGAATCTGAACCATCTACAAAACACACTTTCCTCACTCGTCAGACAGCTCTAACTTTGTCCACAGCACCACCAAACTGTACCTTTGATCACCTCAGAATTAGGTATTACATTTTTAATATCTGACTGCAACTATTTTCTCCTTTTTTTGTGTGACAGAGATTACCACTCAGGATTACAGTAAGCAGCTAAAACATGATCAGTTCAGGGTGGATTTTGCATGTACTTGCCTGCAATCCCTATAGTGAAACAATCTATTCTGATTGAACAATGAATAATTATTTAATTAAAGAACCTTGGCAGGCCTACATTATTAAACCTGCATAAAAAGCCTGACATTGATTGTATATTCACTTTCAGTTAAGGTCTGAATCAGTATGTTAAGATCTAAAAATGAATGAACAGAATGGGTTTATTGTAACTGTTGTTAAGTACTTTACCACACTATAGGTAATACATTATACATGTGGATGCCTGGTATGCTTATTCCACAGCATAATGAAACTTTTAGTTACTTTTTATTCTATGAGATTTAATTCCCATTGTGTCAGGTTTATGTCACTATTTAAATAGGGCACCAGAACTACACAGATGTAAATCTGCTGGACAAAGATGCAACCCAGAGCTCAATGTTCCTTTTAATCTGGAATTGAAGAAACACAGATGTGCTCAATTGTTTGTGACAGATGTCCTATATCCTAACCATTTCACAAAGAACATGTTTCATATAACACAACACACAATGCAACCTCCACACTCTCCTGGTGTCTGGCAACCACTGAAGAACCACTTGAACATCAACATGCCATGGCTAAGAAAGCAAATACAATTGTGCTAAATCCTCAGCTGAGATCTCTAGAATGTAAAAATAAATGCTGTTTTGGCAATCAGCTGTGATAATGCAAAGTCTAGGAAAGGTGCTGAAGTTTTCAGAAGAAACTGAAAAAACTCCAATTTGTTCTTAACCAAGAGGTAAACCATGGCTTAACTTGATGGTAATACTGCAACACGTACACAGAGAAAAAAAATCTGTTATCAGCTTGCTTTTGCTTAACCAACAAAAGATCCCAGACTCTAACTGAATGCTTTTGAAGAGAAGGGAAGATAACTTTCTTGCTGGGGGGCAGGGCATAATCAACCACAGTGAGAATCTGCCACAGGAGTCAAACCATCATTCATCTTCATAAGGGGGGATTCAAGGAAGCTTCAGAAGAAAGTATCTGATCAGGGAGCCAAGCCCATGATGAGCCACATATATTCATCACATAAGTAAGGTGGGTTAAAGCTAGCACCAACATGCCTATGCCATGTGGGAGTAGAGAGTGGGCACATAAATAATTAAGATTCATGTATATTGCCCTCTAAAGGTTACAGTAAGAGTGTCTTCCAGACCCAAGTCCCTGAGGCACAGAGGTGAAGAACACAGAAATGCAGTTCCTCAAAGAACAAACTATCAAAAATAATTTAAATAGAAAATGAATTAATTGTTCTATTGCTATATTTCTGGCTGCTTAGTTAAGCTACAAGCTCTTACTACTGCCATTTTCTATCCAGGGTACACTGGGATTAATGGTGGGTTAGAAGCTGGAGAGGCAGAGCAGAAAGAGGAAGTAAACATACAGACATGGGAAGGAGCCACATTTCCTTATGAGAATACAGAATGCCACCACCCAGCCCTTCCTCCAGCAGATTTGGGCTAAGGTGGGAGATCGCAGTTTGTAAACACCTGGTGGCAATGGCCCTGCTGGATTTTGTCCACCTTGAATGTTCTGATCTGCCATCCTACACAGCTCCAGGCTTTGGTGTTTCCTTTCAGTGCTTCTCCTCCCCTACCAGCCCAGCAGGCCAGTCAGAAAGCCACAGGCAAGAGCCCATGACTTGGACTTGCTTATCAAAGAGACATTCTCACAGTAGGGTCATCCTTGACTGAAACCTTCTCTCAATTTTGTGCATCTTATGGACAGAATTCAGTTAAATTGCAGCAACAGCATTTCACTGCTAGGCAAGATAATTCTTGCCTGCAGCCTAACTTTCTGGTAAGAAGTTTTACAAAATCTTCAGGAGTCCCTGAAAGGCACCACTTGGCACAGAAACTACAGATGATTATTTATCCAGCCTATCCTAGGCCTTGTGTTCACTCTACAAAATGGACTGATTGGCCATTTCATACTAACAGGAAATTACAACCACAGTTCCATCATTATTTAGCAATTAAACCATTGAATCACTTCCCTTTCAATTTTTGTCTCATCAGCTTCAGCGCCTTTCAGCAAACCTGGATGCATATTTCACAAAGTGTTGAAGTTTGAAAGGAAAAGGATGTGTGAATGTACTTTGAAAAATAAATTGAAAGTACAGTTCTCAGAGGAAGAGCTAATTAGCATAGGAAACAGCACTTGTACAGGTTATGTGGTTAATTGACATCATTCTTCTTACCAAAACACATACTCACTGCAAAGGAGTCTGCTGAAGAAATGGTACTCTGATGCTGAAATGTTGCCCCCATAGTGCACAACACATAAAGCTTTCTAGTAATGTTTGCTCTCATCCATAAATTACTGTACACAAAGAAACTTACAACAGTAAGCAGTGAAAGAAATTTTGGACCAAGTAAAGGGATTAGCCATTTAGGGGAAGGACACAAACACCTCTTGTTTCTTCTCAATAGCTGCCTCTTGCCTTGTGAGCAAGCGACATTGGACCAGGCCCAAAAGAGCTGTACCACTCATACACACAAAAGTGGAGTTTTCATATTTGTGTTGACTGAAGTAATCAGACAGGCCATCCAAGCACACAGGTGATTTTGGTTCTGCCTTCTCTGCTCAGGGATGCAGAATCCTGAGATGCTGCAAAGTATCTGGCTTTGCAGGCATACCACCTTTACCTGCCCAGAAGCTGGTGCTGAGCCAGGACTGAATCCCACCTTTTCTAGGGCTTTAAGAGGTTCCAAGGTTATATCTTCCACTGTTACAGGAACCTGTCTTCCTACCAAAAACCTGTGTAGGTGCACTCATGTAGTAGCACATCCACCCCCTATGGACACCCCTTACCACATAAGCATCCCAGAGGCTCTCTAATGACACTCTTCAGCACAGCTCTAGCCCACATTTTCATGTCATAGAGCACCTTGCACTGTTCTGCAACTCCTACCTGCCACTGCAACCAGCTGAGCAGCCACCAAGATTTCTTTTTCACTTTTACCTGGCTTCCATCACATGGATGATTTTCTTCCCATTTGCTTCACAGAGCAAACAAGATACTAATTTACTTTCAGAATTAATTTCAGCAACAATTTACTAATATCACTTTCAGAAAGCCATTTTCTTTTCAAATGGCATCACTTCAGCTAGAATAAATTGCAAAGACCCCACAAGAGAGTCCACAGCTACTCAAGAGATCAAAGCCCTACTTTATAGCACAAAAACCCATTAAAAATTAGAGAAGGCTGGGAGGTAGCTAACTTGCCTGTGGCCTCTTTGCCTGAAAAGGGTTGTTGGGAGGACAAGAGAGAGAGGAGTAGTACGTACCTGTAAAGTTAGCAAGAGGAGGCATGGAAAGACCCATTGACTGAGAACTGAAGTTTGAAGTTTGACCAATTTGAGCTAGAAAGATTAATTTGTCTTACAATAAGGAGAGATGGATGTTGGCACAAGCTACAAAGGGATATGGGCTTAGCACCAGAGGATAACTCAGAGAAATCTCTCTCCAGAAGATGCACTGTGGGCCAAATCAAGGTTACAGACCTGCTGCAAGGACTCCTGAACAAGTTTCTACACCATATGTGCCACAAGAGATTCAACTACATAATGTTAACAGACCCAGTGGCCTTAAATCCTATGAAGGTACACCACCATTACCTTCAGCCCATACACTCATGGATCTGCTCTCCTTTTTAAATAGTAAGGACTAGCAAATACTATAATCTTGTGCTTTTCCCCAACCAGTTGTTTTACCCCACCAACACTGAAACTGTAACTCACTAAGAAACAGAAATAGCATGTCTAGAATGTCAATTATTTGCAATCAACAGCAGGGTGTTGCCCAACTTTCTTCCTTAATATCATTTTGATTCCTTGTGAGTTTACTGTAATACAGGAAAAAAAAAAAACAGTTCTCAGTTTTAAAACTCTGCAGAGCAAAGAAGGAAGGAAATTTGCCAAGTAGTATCTTTGGTCGCAGCACTGTGTGTAAAAAATTGTTCGCACTCTATTTTGTCTCTTTGCTGCTTTATTTTTAAATAAGCAAAACAAAGGCTGAAGAAAAGGAAGGGGACAATCTGTTTTTTAAAGGCAGTAATCAAGACTTTGCTAACTTATGTCATCCCCAGTTCAGTAAAACACAGGACACTTATGGCATTAGCCCCCATTTTGGATTTAGTGGCTTTCTTTACCCTTGATCAATGGGGATACTATGGAGTCTTCCAGCAGGGTCAGAAGCACCAGGGAACTTATTTGGGAAAAGCTCCCCTCATACAAAAAAAGCTCAACATAGATTCTGGCTTCTGACAAGGACCCTCTGCAACACCTGGAGAGATGCACAGGGACTTCTGCATATCCAGCTTCAGCAAGGTCAGCCTCTGCAAACTGCAATGCTGAGAAATGCCCCAAGTTAGCACTGGAGCAGACAGCCCTGCAAGCAAAAAATCTCTCAGTAGTGCTTTGCTCAAAAGGGGCAGAGAACAGAGAAGTCCAAAAGGTTTACTTGGGCTACTGGTATCAACAAAACAGCTTTGCAAACACCGAGCAAGGGTGGCTTAAGATTCCCTGCTTTCTCTTCAACACCTTAACAGCAAAAGCCTTTTACAAATATTACACAGTCAGCATCATAACCAAATCCCTGGGGGCTGAAGACATTTGCCAGGTCAATACACTTATGCAGCTCTGAGAAACAGGCTCTGCCAGACTCACTTACTGTGACTCCAAAGGACACAGTAGCTCCTGCCTAACTGTACTGCCTGTCCACACTGAGACCACCCCTCTGACTTAAATACACCAGACTCTGCAGAAGCAGTGTTTTGAAATTGAATACACAGGGCTCGGGAAGCTGAGCTTATAGCCTGAGTAATCGACATGGATATTCAATTATCATTAAAATTAATAAGTAGGACAACAACCAAATCCCTGGATGGGTTTTGATTATCTTAGTCTGGGTATTTATCAGAATTACTCTGACACACTGAGTCACTGGGCTCTGGCTGGAAGGCACGAGTCGCTCCTTAGCCCACTGGAGTTTCCTTTGCACTGGAAGCATCAGGACATCCAATGGCAGGAAGAGACAAGTACCGCACAAGAAACGAGATGGGTATGTGAAACTGTACAAAAAGTTTTGATTTGGTCTGAAATCCATTCCCAAGTGAACTATTAATTTTGTTCCTGTTCAGCAGCTGTCCTCTTCCTCACTATAATTCTGCAGACTGACAGCAGTCACTGCTTTTGCAGGAAAGCACCAACCTCCTTCCAATCACCTATCCAACAATGTACCAGTGATCACAAGTCATTTATTTCCTGATCATGTGACAAGACTGGTCTAGTGACGGACATAACAAGCAATTCTTTTCTAAAACTTCATCATTTAAAAGTTGATTTTCCCATCACTAGAGTGAAAAATCAAGGCTTTGACTAATTAGTATATTAATCAATATCAATAAATTTAAGAATGCAAAATTAACTCCAGAATTGGCAGAGATATTAAAAGTATGTGTGTTGCCACTTAAGTTAACTACACAGAAAAATTCAGTTACTCAATCTGTCATCAAAATAAAAAGCAAACAGTAAACCAGACAGAGATTGTGTAATGAAGTAACTTTATCTTACACGATTATATTTGTGGTTATGACTTTAATTGTGTAGTCTAGAAGGATTTGTGACAAACTGAATAATCTGGCATTATTGTAATGATTTGTAATCACAACAATGGCTACGATTTATGGGCTGACTTTACATTCACAATGCAATCAACTGAGAAAGTCAGTACACGCCCTACAGTTCTAACCACTTAAAACTGTGTCTTGCAAGGAGCCCCAGCAGCCCCCCAGTTTGGAGGTTTGAAGCCAAGGCAGAGCTCTCAAGTGTATCTTTCAATTTCTGAAGCAAATAAAGCTAAAATAAAACAAACCTCAACACCCCCAAGGCTTCTGACCAGAAGACCAAAGGTGATATTTTTGCTGTCCTTTACTGTTGACTGAACGGGCAGCGAGCCACGCTGAGCAGACATCATACAGAGCACAAGTTGTTTTTATGACCCTCAGCTTTAAGTGACAGTCTTTAAGGACCTCGAGGTTCCAGCAGGAAACCAGGACAATCACATCAGTGCTGTACCTGGATTCTGCAGGCTGACCCCCTGCCCCAAATTATAACATCAGGTCCCAATGAAAAAGGCAGCCAACGCAGACAGAAAGTGCTAGTTTTTCTGAACAGCTGGAGGAAAAAAACCCAAAATTCTTAAATCCTCCTTTTCAAAACCAGACAATTTCACCCCCACACTTGGTATCTGCTGAGTACAATTAGGTCTTGGGGTTATCATCCCAGAAGGAGTGGCACCTGTGCATCACTGAAAAACTCAAACACCTCAAAAAAATCAATTAATTGTAAGGGTACTATCAATAAATAAATATTTTAAGAAGTCCTATCATCACCTCCTCTCCCACCCTGCCCTCACTCACCTGTTCTTGGTCTAGTTCACAGCCTAAGTGAGGCAGAGGAGGGGCAGACTTGCACTAGAGGAACACCAAGTAGCTCTTTCTCACAACTGAGACAAAACTGAAAATGGATTAATGATATCTCAAATCACAGAAAGAAACACCCAGTCCCATCTTCTCCTGAAAACTGCATCTTCTGTACCACATTCAATACTGTCAATATCATGGGAAGATTCACTGGGCTTATAGGAAGATCTCTGAAGACAAGGATCAGGTCACTTGTCCCAAAATATTTTTGCTGAAGTCAAATGCGAATTTCTGCAGCATGAAAGTTCAGTCCTCCCCCCAAGGAGGGGGGAGAGCCAGAAGTTCTGATCTTTGCAAGAAAGCATCCCAAGGAGAGCAATTATCCACAGAAAACACACATCTTTACATGATTCTGGTTTATCTTACTGCAGCAAAAGTAACAGATCTACAGGACACTGTATGCTTCAATATATAGGTAGCTCATATACATGGAAAACAGTAAAATTCAGGCTTTAGTAACGGGGAACTTCTCTAAAAAATTAAATGCATCTACTTTTTTGACAAGGTTTCTTGAACTTGTTATTTTTGACTCCTCATTTTGTAAAGTCAAGAATTACATATAATCAAAGGAGTTGCCTGGCACTTGCTTGAATAATGATGATAAAGAGAAATAAATAAGAATACATAAGCTAAATGCTTATTAAAGCATTTTGGCAAGAACCAAGTACCTAATAATACTTTCCTTCTTGGAAAGAACCAAAGGAAGCAAATAAAGGATTGTGTGGAGGTTTCAACCTGATCTGACAGACCCAGGCTTTAGGAAGCCACCAACAGTCTTACTCCTTGCCATCATTAGCCTTCTCTGAGCTGCTGGCATGCCCAGCTCAGCAAGCAATTTCTTCTACACCTCCTCCATCACACCATGCTAATCTACCATCCCCACTCTTCTCAGGGGAGCTTGGCACCTTACCAACCCCAGGGCCCAATCCTGCCTGCTCCCTGCAGCTCACTGGCAACTCATCCATGGATTATTCCTTACTAAGGCCACTAAGATCATACAGGGGTAGGTGAGGATCAAACTGACATGCAAGATGTCATTCACTCCTAAATATAGATCACTGCTATATCACAGTGAATCAGTGATGTCTCATTATACATGGAAAAAATAATTTTTCCCTACCCTAAATACTCCCAACTCCCCTCAGGATGCACAGTCTTTATTTTTTTGAGACCATTTTGGTAGATTTTTCCCCCCCAAATCCTCTGTCCTGGCAGAGGAAGCAGCAGCCAAACCATGGTCTGCAATTCTTTTCTACCTGCTGTTCATCCCACGGGGTGCAGACGATCGGTCACAGTGGCCTGACAGCATGCAACATCACGGTGGGAGCACAGAGATGACTGATAGCCAGGTGTCACCCATGCCCTCCTCAACACTGCTTCATCACTCATGGTGAAGAGCCTGGAGGCTGGAGAGAAGGAGCTACCACTTTTCTTTGGAGCAGAGTTAACACAAAAGCCTCCAAAGCATGATTTGCATCCATGTGTACTGCTCATATTTAATCTCCGATCTGTTTTGCTACAGTACTTTCAGTATTAAACCAGACCTCATGGTTATTGTTTTACTTGCACGCACTAAATCATAGACTTTAGTGTGCCTTTTTTCCCAAAACGAAATGTCTAAAGATAAACTAAGACTATTAACCCAAAATATATTGGGACAAGAAGAGCTCTGAAATAAAACACTGGCATTTTCTTTCAATAGCCAAGAACCCAGTCCCACCTCCCACTTTCATATGTGCATGTAGCCTTCAGCAACTGAAAAACACCATGTTTTTCTGATCAGGACAAGCAAACAGAAAATCCTGAATGACTTCCATTAATGACTTGAAAACTGGATGGAAGTTTGTTCTAACAATCCTAGATGTTCAGCTGCTAACTGTTTATTAGTAGGAAAATCACATATCAGGACTTCGCAGCAACACAACAGTCAATTGGAAAGCTCTTCTTTCAGGTTTCCAGCTAGGTGAAGGGTCTTCAAATTAGTCCTCTAAATTTATTGTCTTCATTCACTGTGTATTCACAAGACAACAGCTAGCCATGAAGACAAAATAGCAGCTTCCATCTTAATATTATTTTTAGGAATTCTGCATTTCAAATGTTCTCCTTCTGGACACACTTACTATTGTGTTTACCTTTTTGAAGCTAGCATTCTTTGTTTTTAATTTTTTTTTTTTTTTGTCCTGGCTTTCCGGAATGAGTAACATTAAAAAGAAAAAAATCAAACAGGACTGTATTCTTGAATTTAGTTACCAAAAAAAAAAAAAAGCCATTAACCTGAGGAAAAATATATGCTGTCAAATTGGGCCAGTGCATTTGAAGTCTTATAAAAGGATTATGCAATTAAGTGATAAGTAACCCACTGATATATATATTTGGCACATGAACCAGTAAGAAATATACTTCAAAAATTCACAAAATAAGCTATAAAATCCTAATGCTTGTTTTGAAAACCCTGGGCTGCTGCATATGCATTCTGTAACGGTAATATTTTATTCTGTATATTTTCAGATTTTCTATGACAACACTACATTAATACATTTTAATTGTATGGTTACTAACTGCTGGATACCAATATTTCTGAAATTGGCACAAAAGTAACAAAGAAAACAATGGTTTTAGAAGATAAAGCTCTTCAAAGCTCTTTTATCCCCCAATGTAATTCCTAGACACTAGAGAAAAAATAAGACATTTTAGCATGAAAGGAGATTATTGTTTGCCCAATGAGCCTGTGTGGAGGAACCTAATGCTGACAACAGTATTTACAAAATGATATACTGAAGGATCAACCTTTATTTTTTCCTGTGTAGAATACATTATTCCAGTAATACAGTTCTAGCCAAGATAAAGATTTGCTTTATTCCTAATCTCACTAGTATTAATTTATTTTACAGTACCTTAGAGTACTCTAGCCATTTTAGATCTCCTTTAATAAGACCTACACCTCGCCAGATGCTGCTCCCAAATAAATGCTGATTTATGTCAACAGCACACAAACCAAAGGGCAGCCAGCTGAGAGGACAGGACAACAAGAGCAGTCTCAAATGGAGTGAAAAGATTAGACCTCAGATACCAAAGGAGAAAGGACATGCACAAAATGATAAGGCTATGCAATGAGAACTCTTGTCTAGCATGAGTGTCTTTAAAAGCAGATACATACTGCAGCTAATATGTTGCAGGTATCAAGAGTGGATCTAAAATGCAGGTTGATGAATAAGTAACAGTAACCTGATTTTAGTCAGGCCAGGATTACAAAAATAAGAAAAAACAAACAAATAATAACAAAACAAAAAAAAACAAAAACAAAAACAAAAAAAAAAACAAAAAAAAACCAAAAAAAACCAAAACAAACAAACAAAAAAAACGGCACACCAAATTTCAGAGGAAAACAAAAACAGATCTCTTCCTAGACAGAGTCAGGACAAGCTTTCAGACAGAAGGGCTCCAGACTTAGGGCTGCAGTAGGTCAGAACATACCACCTGGTTTGTTCCTTCAGAAGGGATGAACTCAGCTTGACCACAGTAGCAGAGCCAGTTGGACCTGCTGTCAGAAACCACCTGTGACAGAAATCCCACACCTGCCCCTCTGACTAACCATTAGAAGCCATGCTCCATCAAATTTAACCTCAACCAGTTTAGATGAAACAAATTCTGCTTCTCTTGTCTTACCCACTGCAAGCCTGGATGAAAGCTTTTTCCCTTCCTCTCTGGTGGCTGTGGGCCAGTCTAAGACTCTGTGCTACACCCAGCTCCATCAGCCTTCCCACACAAGATGCAATTCCTCATTGCACAGCTGATCTCTTTAGATTTGGATTGGTATAACAAAGCTTTGTGAAACAAATGCAGCTCTATGAGCATCACCAACTCAACAGGGAAATCCACCAATTTAGACAGTAGTCTGCTGGCCAAATTTACCTCTCACGGCAGTGCCCTACTGCCACTGAACTCCAGCATCTTCATTCTCACTCTGGGGCTTTCAGAGTTGGAAACATGGAGTCAGTTCTGCTTCAAAACACAGTTTAGTTAAATACCACAAGGGTCTTGTACAGTTGCATTATTAACCTCTGGTTAACAACCTCGTTCCCAACCCAAAGCTCAAGCCCTTTTGTTGGAGTTATGCTATACAAAACAAGCATGCATGACTCTGGCACCCTAAGCAGGCAGCACAAAAGCCCAAATCATACAAAGCACAAACCAAAAGAAGACACATCATCATGACCCTATGGGATGAGTAAAAATGACCATGGACATGAAGTACCAGAGAGAGAGTCACAGAGGACAGATATATAACTATATATATATATAAATATACACATACAATTATGTAGAGATACTGCATATTACCTTAATAAATCCTAGTGGGGAAAAAACATCCTACAGGTTTCAAGTCTTGAGCTCAACATCATCCCACACATGGTTTGTATAAAATTCCTTTATTTGGTATATAACAGAAAACATTAAGTACTACTGCTTGGGTTTGGATTACACAGTTTACTTCAAACCCTTAGACATGCAGTATTGTTTCTCACTAAACTGCACATGTACAAAAATGTGTACATATAAACAAAGCAACCAAATTGCAGGCTTTTAGGGTGCCGTTGACATTTTCTCAGCTACTCGGTATTACTTCCATCATGCTTCCTGCTGACATTTAAATTGCATTCTTGCATGTTACCATATGTGTTGGTTTTGGCTGGGATGGAGTTAATTTTCTGTATGGTAGCTGGTGTGGGCTATGTTTTGGATTTGTGCTGGAAACAGCGTTGATAATTCAGGGATGTTTTCCTTACTGAGGTTACACAGAGTCAAGGCCTTTTGTGGCTCTCACGCCACCCCACCAGCAAGAAGGCTGAGGGTGCACAAGGACTTAGGAGGGGACAGGAAGGCTGAGGGTACACAACGAGTTAGGAGGGGACACAGGTGGGACAGCTGATCCCAGGTGACCCAAGGGATATTCCACACCATATGAAGCATGTAGAGCTGGGGAGAAGGAGGAAGGGAGGGACATTCAGAGTGATGGCGTTACAGTTCCCGAGTCACAGTTATGTGTGATGGAGCCCTGCTTTCCTGGAGATGACTGAACACCTGCTGGCCCTTGGGAAGTGGGGAAGGAATTCCTTGTTTTGCTTTGCTTGCACATGTGGCTTTTCCTTTACTGACCAAACTGCTTTATCTCGGCCCATAAGTTTTCCCACTTTTACCCTTCTGATTCTTTCCCCTATCCCACTGGGGAGAGGGGCAGGAGCAAGCAGCTGTGTGGGGCTTAGGTCCTGGCTGGGGTTAAACCACAGAGCAGATCCCTCTGAATTCCTTTTCTACACTGGTCACAGACGAGCAGCAGCATTTGCAGGAAAAAAAACCCCACAGGCTGCCAAAAGTACTGCCCTGAAAATGCCAATTATAATCATAACTACATGACACAGCTCAATGGTGCCAAGAATCCTCCTTCTCCTTTCACGTCTCCCCCATCCCTCCCCCTTTATTTTATTTCTATCCCTGAGGGCAAGCACTGCCTCCAATCCAGGATTCCTGTGTTAAATCTCTATCTGAACTAGGATTGACAGAGAGCAACAGAATCTATTCCCAAATCATGCTGAGTAATCTAAAACTGCTGTTATTTTTAACTTTAAAGAGGCACCCTAGTGTACCTGTCCTCAAAAAAAAAATAAGCCAGAAATGCTGCTTGGAAAAAAAAAAAACCACCTAACCAAACCAAACAAACAAAAACAAAACAAAAAACAAACAAACAAAAAACCAACCCCCCCAACCCCCCCCAAAAAAACCCACCCCAAACCAACCAAACAAAACAAAACAAAAAAAAAATCAAGACCACCAATATCGTACATAAATTGGAAACAACTTGTAGAATCATTCTAGCTCAATTTACCCAACTTTCAGTATTTGGCCTTACTAACCCCCCAAAGGAGGGGCAATTGCTTTCCTTCCTCAATTGCTTTCCTTCCTGCTGTCCACATGCAAGAAATCATCTAGTTCCCTCACAACTCTTTATTCATTGCAGAAAATTAACATCTCCTCAGGACCAGGTTCTTCAGTACATATTTATTTTCCAGTTTGAGCCTAAAGAAAAAAAAAATCCATCACATGGAGCTGTGCAGTGAGCCACAGCACAGAACCAATACCTCAAGGACCACAGAGACTTTCCTGTTCTCTGCTGCAGGAAGTTCAGGGACATCAGTGCGAGGTGGATCAGATGGGAGAGAACTCTTTATGCAAAAGCAAAGCAGGTGTGCAGCACTCTGTTTTGGACAGAAAAAGAGTACTTCTAGTCTGTAAATAAAGAAGTTTTAAAGTAACAGTGAAAGAAGGGAGGGTCAAACAAGTAAATCAGCCCTATTAAGAGCCACTGGAACAAAAATCAGACATAACTGCTGAATAAATCAAACCAGCTAAAAAAAAAAAAATTATTTTAATGAGTAACTTTGTTTTCACTTGGCCAGTACAAATAAAACTGCACAGCATGGGTTTGCAGGGTGCTCTGTAGCCCCTGCTATGGCATTGCAGCAAGCTGAAATGAATGACACAGCCTCCTGCCCAGCCAAGAGAGGAAGAGGATGCAATACAGCCCACAAACACCGTCTGACCTCACCTGACTCTTTCTGTCACAGCACTTACTCTTGTTCCTACCACTGCGAGCTTCCATATGACCACAATGTATGTTTAGCACAGCGAGTACAGGCACTTCTCGCAGGTCAGAGCTGCCCAGGGTCACACCACATGCAATGCACACACAAACCTGTGATGTGCCCGCTCTGGGCAATCCTAAGCACTGCCCCAGCAATCGGCCCAGAGGTAAAAGATTTTGCAGACCTGCTGTACGAGCCTTTAATAGAAAACCTGACTGGTTTGGTTCATGTGCTTGGAAGGCTTCCTACTGCACAAAAGGGACCAGACTTTCCTGATACAGCCTTTGGTAATTACAGTAGCCTCCTTCAAGTTAAAACAAACTTACAAGAGCTGAAAAAAAACCCCAAAAAAACAAAAAACAAAACAAAACAAAGAAAACCAAAAAAAAAAACAAAAAAAAAACAAAAAAAAAAAAACAAAAAAAAACAAACCACCAAAACACACACACAGAGTCAAAATTGTCCCTTTGGCATATAATGACAAGATCAATTCCTAACTTGAGTACAGAAAGGACAGCATTTTCCATGCTGACCATGTTCTTTTGTCAGGGAGAGAGTCCCTTTTTCTGAGCTCCATGGCCACGAGGACCTCACAGGAACTTTGCTCATGCTTTAGCAGATGAAATGCAGGTTTAAGAGCTGACTGCACAACTGCTGCAGGCTGCTGAACCCACAAAGGGCAGCCAGGAAGCCACACTACTGCAATTTTCTTATCCTTCAGGGAAAAGCAGCAGAAATAAGAAAGCCCTTTCTCCTGCTCCACAGCTGGTTCTCCACACCAGGAGGCTTTCTTTCTAAGCCCAACTTGGCCACAGCACACTTCAGTCATCTCATACCCATGCATCCCTCAGTACTCCATACAAAGGAAGAGTGGGATTTTTTCCTACCTTCTGTGTGCATGAGGAATATGAAGGCCAACCAGGCTGCAAGGACAATGGCCACCACCCAAGCCAGCACCAAATAAGTGCCTCGCCATACACAGCGCTTCAGGGGACAGCCTTCACTGAAGTGCTCGTCTCCCTTCCCACAGAACCCACTTCTCACAAGATGAGCCAGCACACACTGTTCAGCAGTGGATCAAGGTCTGATCTTGTGGGGACTTAAGCTGCTGCAGTGCTTCTTCATTTGAGATGAGAGCACAAAACAGGCCTAGCTTCATTCCTGATCTGTTTCCAGGCTGGAGAGTCAGCCTCCTTCCTATACAATGCTGCTTTCGTGTCCCACGTTAGATCACGTTTTCCCATTGTGTTCAGCAAAAATGAGGAGAACAAGAGACTAAACAAGGGCAACTGGACCTTTCTGGAGCATGAAATGTTCTAAACATTCAATATACAAAAATTAACATGGCACACAGCTGTAATAGAAGTCTAGACTATGATATGTACAAAGATTCTGCCAAAAGCAAGTTCATTTGGCTTGCCTGGACCTCTTATGCCAATTGTCTCGGTAGGGGCTTTTTGTGGGATTTTGTTTGTTTGTTTTACATGTGGAAATCTGTTTTCAAAACCTACCAGCTTGAGCCTTTGTGATACAAACATAATTTCTCCCAAGCACTCCCATACAATGCCAAAGACTAAACACCTGCTTTCTTTAACAGCAACTGTGCCCCGCTACAGTCTCCTACTTCTAGCACTTATGGTTCTAAGAAAAGTATATCAGTTCCATCAAGATTATAATAAAAAGCAAGTGGAGAAGCAGCAACACCGGATGAGAACCAATGTGTCTTTAGCTGGAACAGCACCACTGTTGAAAAGCGACTGCACTCCACAGGTTCCCAGCAACAGTAAAACACCACGCATCACAACGCTTACTTCAGAACGTGGTTGGTATCCACACACTCTGGAGCTGCAAAGTGGAGCTGCAAAGGAGCAAGAATATCCTTTCCTTCATGGGGGACTGTGCAGACAGATACAGGGACCTTGAAAATTTTCCCTAGGAGAACATCCTGAGGTAACAAATTTGTATAAAAATGCCCCAAAACACATGAGAATGCCTATATCAGATGTCAGTTAAAGATCTGTCCTTTTCCAAATTTAAATCCTGATGCAAGAGTGACTTTGATTACTTATATTAGGTAGATCCTGTAAAAAAAAAATTAAGCAAAGAGTGTGTAACTGCAGCGTAGCTGATTGCAGAGCAGATAGAGCAGTTAGAGAAGTACCTCTGGGAAGACCTTTTTTAGTGCTCATAAAATACTGCAAATATATTAGTAAAAAAAAAAAAAAGACAGTTGGACTAACCTCCTGGATTTTTATAATGTCCCATGAAAACAAAGAAGATTAAGATGAGATTTCTGGAAATTTGAAAACCAACTGCCTAATTCACTTTTAAACACAAAGCAGAAGTTAATTAAGGGAAAAAAACCCCTCTCCCTATTGAGTCAGTAACCTTTAATTTGGCATTCCTGAGCATACTTCAATGTGCTCTTTGGAAACTGAGCTTGTAAATATAGAAAGGTTTCCCTAAATAATAAAAAGATACAACTGTGGCTTATGTATAGGATAGTCAGCTTTTGATTTACTCATCTATACATACAGACTCAAAAGTAGTATGAACTTCTCAGCCTGTCTTTCTACTGATATTCTTTTAGGGGCATTGGGATAGAAGAGAACTGGGCTTTATACCACAGGAAAAATACCAGACAATGTTCAAAAAGTTAAAAAACAAATAAAACCATTCTTTAAGAACTGGATATTGGCATCTTTTATGGTGCACCATGGCACCAAAATATTGCTCAGCCAGCATATCTGGCACTGGCTATTCTGATGCCCACACAAGCAAGCAGAGTAAGTTTTAAAGTCTCAGCTTTAAATCAATAGATTAAAAAAAAAAAAAGGTTAGAGACTAACCCTAACAGGATTAGATCTTGGAATGAACTGAAAATAAAATCAGATCCCTGCTGTAACCAGTGCTTGTAAACATGCAGCTTGTCCAAGTGAGGCTGCCATTTCCACAACCTTTCATCCACACAGAATATATGGAAAGCCAGACTTTAATTTACTGTCCAATATATACTTTTTTTTGCAAGGTTGGCTGAATTTTATATAAACACCATCTATATAACAATCCAACTGGAGTCCAAGACAATTATGCAGTCTGTTTCATCTGGTGACTAAAACTCTGGAATAACACATTCCTGAGACTTGCTCTGTTGGAGGGCTCAGTCATGCAGCATTTCTAACTTAGGATGCTTTCTCACCTCACACAGTGCTCATGGCTTTCAGGTACTGACAGGAATACCCAGCACGGTACAGAAAATAACCTTTCAAGACTGCACCAAATCTCTGTCACAGTACAGCACTGCAGATGCCCCAAACCAAAGACCAAAAATCACAGCCAAGACTGCTCGTGTGATGCAGTCAGGTCAAGCAGATACACTGGAGGGTATTAATGCATCTAAACTCCTCCATTTACTTCAAGTATAAAATTAGGAGGCCAGGTTCTTTCAGCTACAGAATCACATGAATGGGTCAGGTTGGAAAGGACCACAATGGTCATCTGCTCCCACCTCCCTGCTCAAGCAGAGCCCCCCCAGAGCACATGGCACAGGATTGTGTTCAGAGGGTTCTTGAGTATCTTCAGTGAGGGAGAGACTCCACAACATCTCTGGGCAACCTGTTACCCACACAATAACCCATGATCACCCACACAATAACCAAGTTCTTCCTCATGTTCAGGTGAAGCTTCCTGTGCACTAGTTTTGCCCTTTGCCTCTTGCTTGGCACCACTGAGCAGAGCCTGGCTCCATCCTCTCGGCACCCTCCCTTCACTCACAGACATTGCTGTTTCAGTTGTCTCTTCTTGAGGCTGAACCGTTCTTAATATAGGTAATGGTAAGGGACAGAAGCTCTTCAAGGTGCTTAGAACTCAGCTCCTGTTTCAGTGTTATCAGGTCCCAGCACTTTACCATGAATCTGAGATGTATTTGTGAACAGCCTTGTTCATTTAAAGCTAACAGCCATCTTCCAGATCTTGCTCTTGAGAAGCTAACTTCCAAAAAATTGTTTTCCACATTTACCACAAAGGCTCAAGAAAAAACCCAAGAATTTATAATTTAAGAGAAATTTAAATAACCTCATGGATTTTCTTGGTGAGGAGGGAGGAATGAGGAGGCTGACTCATGATTATTTTTTTAATACTTGTGGCTGGCTCTGCTGCATAAATAAATCAATCCCCTAGCCATACAGTTCCCTTTCTTCAGACACAGCTTGTTGTTTTATTTATTTTTTTCCCCTCCATTGCCGACAAATCACTCTAGAGAGTTTTTAAACCCAGTAGTCTATTTTCCAAATGGCAACAATTAGTATAATCTGTGAGAGAGAAAGTAAACAACAGCAGAGACTTACCCCATTTTTTGGGTAGGCAATCCATCCTAAATCTCCCATTACTGTACGTGAGTCCAGTAAATTCACTGAAAATAAAAGAGAAAAACTGTTAAAGAGCACGGACACAATATAAACTTCAGCAGATACTTCAAGGTATGGATGCTCTGGTGAACAGATTGTTTATAATTAACCAAGGAAGTTGGATTCCTGTAAAGCAAAATAACAATGCAATAACTCCTCTAACAATGAGGTCATACAATGAAAACTATTCTATCTATCCATTAGCTTATTCCTTTGAGATCTGCCACAGAAACCAAGTTGCAAATGCACTGAACTTCTGCAAAAGCCAGATCCTGCACATTCTTAGGACTTTGATCTTCTGGGGGGAATAAGTACACGATGCACCACTGTGTTTATGTGTATGCATAAGACATATGGTATATAGGTACAAATATACACTCACAAACATCTATGCACATTTATATACACATTTCTTCTAAGGTAGCACATATTTTTTGGCATTATCAGGCCCTCAGGACAAAAATGAATCAAGAATTTAATTTTTGAAGTATTATACATGCAAGAATTAATCTAATCGGCAATCTCTAATTTTCTTCCTCTTCCATATTTTCCGCCAAGTTTTTGACATCTTCATTATAAGCTAAGCAGTGGCTCTTTTTTCTTCTACACACAAAAATTCATGAATAGTTTTAAGTCATACAAGCAACCAACAATTTACATTAAACAGCAAAAAAACCCCTATTACCAAATTTGTAACATTTTTTTCCTCTCTTATTACCTGAAATACGGGGTAAAAAGTGACAAGTGCCTAAATCCACACAAACTCAACTCAGCTAAGAAAAACAGTAGCAGCTTCTGGTGCTGAGCTTTCACCTCTTGCACCCAGGGCTCTAAATCTCCTAGGCAGAAGATGATTCAGAGACAATCAACTGTCATCCAAAATCTCAACTTAGGAGCAACTTTTGTCTATCTTACTAGCACACTTCATCAGATCACAACACTCACTTCTCTCAGTATATTTGCCTGCATAAGACCTCACTTTTTGTACTCATGTCCTTCCTGAAAAGGAAGTGACTTCCCTGGATCTTCAGTTCTTGACCTCCACCCTGTGTGCTCACTGAAAGTTTTGGTAATTGGACTTTCAAGACTATCTAGCACATGATTACCTGGACCAAAAACAAGCTTGAAATGGGTGCTGAGGTTTCGTGCTCTTTCCTTTAGAATTGCAACGATGTAGGTACTTAAAGATTGCTACAGAAAAAAATCCAAACAGGTTGCATGCACAAATTTCAGGAAGGTATGTATCATAACTAACCCTCAGGGTCACACCATTTACAGAGGCATAGTAAGAAAATACAGAAGGACACTATACTGCAAAGCTTGCTCCTTTAAAATATTAAGGAATATTTAAAAACAAATGAAGGCTAAGCAACTGATTTAATTTGGAAAAAAACCCAAAGTTCTCTAAATCAATTTGGCCTTTATCATTGTACTGCACTGAAGGCTGACTGCTGTAGTCCCTTGTACAAAAAATCAGGCCAAAACACAAAAAATACAACACAGAGTTCTCAGATTGGGCAAACACTTATCTTAAAAGTGATTTGTCTATCCACATATTTTCATAATGTATACAAGTATTAATGCAGGACACTATCACAAGGCATACATGCTCTGCCTGGTAAAGTATATTTTTGTGATGTTGAGCAAAAAACACATTTGGTGGCTCAGGGTTTTCATTTCTGGATTGCTTTTTCCTGCCAAAAGCAGAAACAGTTGGAAGCTGTCAATGCTACCAAACTACAGGACATGTGGTGGAAGCAATACTCAGAGACTACACTGGACTATATTCACAGTAAGCAAACATACAATCAGGTGGCTTTCCACCCCAGAATCCATGCAAAATAAAGGTACTGCTGTCATCTGCCACTAGATATGTCACCCAGTTATGCCCAGTTTTTCCCCTTATGAAGTCTCCAGGTAAAACAGTCATTAATTTCTCCTGCTTCAGCTGAAGCCAAGCACTGCCATCCAAGTGCTCCTGAACTACACTGTATTTTCTTGGGATAAAAAGAATGATTCCAAAATATTCTTCAAAATAAGACACACATAAATAACACATCTCCTATTACAACTGTATGCTATTTTAAAAAGCAAGAGACAGCAGTGAAGTTGCTAAAATGGCAGGTTTACCCAAATTCCTTCTATTACACTCACTGTAATTAAACTGTGCAGAACAGTATATTCCTGTCGTTAAGTTGCAATGGATGCAAAACAGGTATTGATCTACATTGTACAACTTAATTAAAAGTTGTCCTGGAGATGCTACTAATGAATGTAATTAGATGCTGTGTTTGATGTCACAAGCTTCTTCATGACACGCTAATTAAGGAAAAAGCAGAAAAAGTGCTTTATTCGAACATCAGATCATAAAAAGAACATGATACAACTAAATATTGTATTATCTTTCTATCAATGACAATTTTTAAATTGCTCTTATTAACTTCCAATTCAAAATAATTTTCTGCATATGAAAAGATAATACAGCCCATTCAACTCTAAGTCAAGTCAGTGGGAATTTTCTGGCTAGTGAGTCAGCTAGCAGAGATGAATACTAAATCCCCAGCTAGAAAAGACTCAGTTCCTCTTGCATCCTCTTGCATTCTGCATAAACAAATAGAATGGAATACACCTTTTGACAGGCACCATGCAGAAACTCAAAACTCATGTGCCAGGGAGGCAAAAGCAACAAGTGACCTGAAGCTGTCCTTGGGTCTGGGCTGGTGTGGAGACCAGAGGGGCTCCCAGCACGGCTCAGACAGCTCTGAGGGGCTGGAAGGCACAGCAGACACCGACTGCCCCACAAGCAGCTATCACCTACCCTGCTCAGGGCTGCTTCCACAGTGCAGCATCTGAGCCACTGCACTGCATCGATCTGCTCTGTTGAATATATTTAGCCAGTAACCTAAACCACCTCCAAGGACAGAGATGTTTTGCTCCGAGAAGCCCCAAAATTCTAGCATCTAAATACAAATTATCACTTTCTCTGTAGAGATACAAGGTGTCTGCACCTTCCCCATCAGCACCCTCCCCAGTCACTTCCAGTATGTCTGTCCTGCACTGGCACCATTTGCAGGTCACTATCCCACCCCAGGGCAGCCTCAAAACAGGGCCCCGGCATCCCCCACTCCAAGGGAGGGGTGTCTCCTCCAACAGCCCAGCTGCAGGAGTTCCCTGTGGCAGTGGTGCTCTGCACACTTTGGGGATGCTCTCTGAGCAGCCTTCCTGTCCTGCACTGCCACAGAGGTCACTGGAACACACACTGCTCCCATTGCACGAGCCCAGACATGCTCAGCACCAGCTCTTCCCACCACCTTCCAGCTGGCAGGAACATTATTTTGCTGAAATTATTTTTATTTAAAAAAAAAAAAAATCTACTTGGCCAGGCTGGGGAAGAATCAGTGAGCAAGCAGCAGGTAAAATAGATACCTGGAGCAGAGAAAACAGGAAACAGGAACAGAACTATTCCTCCCTATTCAACCTGTAATGACTGTCAGCATGTATCTGGCTGTGGCTGTTTAATAACCAAGTAATCCAAGCACTCAGGACACCAAAGGAGGTAATTCAGGAACACCACCAGCTATGTGTGCAAGGCTTCCAAACTTCACAAGTCTAGTGCCAGCTCCTGTGCAGCTGGTGACTCCTGGTCTTGCCCCAGCACTGCCTACCCCATGGGCATAACCCAGAGCTGTACTCAGGAGCACTTGGGATACTGCAGAGCTAACCACACTGAAAAAGAAAAAAAAAATCTTCAGAAATTACTAACAGCTCTGATTGGCTCATAATCTTAAAAGGCTCCAAAATAACAGAAGTCCTTTATCCCCACTTCCTTTCTCATCAGCACCAGCTAGCTTTACCTCAACAAAAAAGCAAGAAACCTCAGACCCCATAAGCACACACTTAGCACTGTATCTTTGCCAGCAAACTTAGAAGGTAATATATAATATTTTTTGCTCATCTCCACCATCAGTGCATCCATCCCACAAGCCCTAATTATTTCTAATGCTCAGTCAAGGGGAACACAAAACCACACAGATCTATATCATCATTAACTTCCATGCCTTCAGGGTAGGATAAATGATGATTAAGTCTAAAGTCATACCACAGCCCCTTTTTTTTTTTTTTTTTTTAATACAGAATAATAGCCTGGGGAGTTTGCATACACTCTTGTTCTCAGACAGGCTGGTTACTACAGGTGAGCAATCAAGTTAAGAGTAAAAACAGACGTGATCTAAACCTTTGCCCTGAACTCTAGCTGGTGAATTAATAGTGTTTTTTCACTTGGGAATCTCAGTCAGGGACCCTGGATATAGCTTTTTACTCAAATGTCCCTGTCATGGTCATACAACTGGCATTGAGCAGCTTAACCATGGCTATACAGGGACCGTGGCTGGGAAGAAGCACATGAAATTCAACACTGACCTAAACCAACACTCCCCAGCACAGCAGAGCTCCCTGCCTGGCACAGCCACCCAAAACATGGGGCAGCAGAGGCTTGCCCAGGAGAAGGCAGGACAGGCTTGAAATGATGGTACAACGCGTGAAGTAAAAGCCACCGATTTATGGATTGTTTCAATCACACCAGTGAAGTGGGAGGGCTCCTCTGGCTTTGGGCCTGGAGCAGGATCATCTGGAGTGTTGGGTATTTTTTCTTCACTCCAATTTCAAGTGGGGAAAAAACCCCCCAAGCTAAAAATAAAAAATGCCCCACCAACAGATTAGAACACTGACTATTTCTGATCCTACCCGCTACACATCCTCCTGCCATTTCAGTATCTAAAGATCTTCCAGGACAACCTTCACTGCTTACACCGGGGCAAAGTCTCTGTACGCATACAAAAACTGAACTCTTCAGAGCTGCCATGGTCTTTGAGCTGATTTCCAATACATCATACACTAGAATAATCCTGCTCTTCAGTAACACCACCTGCTAGCTAAGGTTTCCCACAAGGCATCCTCTACCAAAGTATACCCTAAGAGCTCTAGAAAAGGCAAAATGGTCAGGGTATCAAAAGCTGATGGAATTTATATAATGATAAAGCCGTATGTAAAGCCATAAGAATCTATTTTTTTTTATCTCACTGAAATATACCTAAAACAGAAGGGAAAGAAAATCCTCTTTGACCCTAAAAACCACTTTCCATCACAAAATAAACAGGAGTAAAGAAACCTTCCTTAAAGCCTGCATGAATATTTCAAGACATCACATGATTTCTAAAAGTAGCACATTTCTAAACAACTAACACTAACTAAACTTAAAATTATCACTTCACTAAAAATGTTTTGTTTTTAACAATGGAAGGAAAACTCTTCTTTAATAAAATTGTTACTAATTGAACAGCAATCTGAATGTTATTTTTGGTAGCCTGAAGCTGAAGTCCGTTGTGAAAGAAGGTCGTGCTCCTACATCCTCCTCCAGGCTCCTGGCCCCTTTTCCACACACACTGCAGGACACAAGGTTGCTCCAACCTTTTTGTGGGTGGTCAAGGCAGCCCCAGCTCTGACCCAACACTCACAGCTCGTGGGAGCAACTACATTTAAAGAGACCTCTCACAGGAACACTCACTGACAATTAAGCACGAGGTGAAACGCTCTGCTGGATGGGGGTCAAGGTGCAGGACAAGATGTGACAGCAGCCTTTTGCACTTCATCAGAAGGTCTCAGAAGACCTCTTCTGAGGTCTTCATCTGACCTGAGACTTCATCTCAGGTCATCAGAAGAATAGCATCACAGACTTTCCACCAAGCTTCATGCCTTTACCCCCCTCTACCCAAAGGAGGGGGCACAGCTGCCAGCATCATCTATAACAGAGCTGGTTTCTCCTTACAATGCATACACCCCCTTTCTTCCCCCAGTACTTCCAGGGGTCACAGCACTACCAAGACACATGAACAACAGAGGAATCTTCATCATCACAAAGGGTCAAAGTTTTCCTGCTTGATAAATCTTCACTGATTTCATTGTAATTCATTGCTGCAGCTCATTCATTGTCCAAGTTTTCCCTGTTATGCCAAGTGTTTCTCTAAAAAGTACTCCAAGGTACTCCAAGAAGTGACAAAGTCAAAAAAAAAAAAAACCCCAAGAAAGCAAAAACAAATTAAAATCTAACTCTCAAAAGAAATCAAGGTCTTCAGGGAGTAGATGCCTTGAATTAATTAGCTACATTGAGTAGGGACAAAACTCAGAGGCAAGAGCCTCTGAAATATTTCCATCAGTGGAAACAAGCTACATCAGAGTGCAAGCTGTAGCAGAACCTATTATTTATAGCCCACTGGAGGAGGAAAGTATACACTACTTAATGAACTTGCAAACTAATATTAACTGCAGATTTATATTTTATTATGTTGGCTTCATTCTGATCCAAGTTATCATGATTCCCTTTTATAGCAAGTGCCAAAATGCTTGAATCTGCATCACAGATTCATAGATTTTTAAGGCCAGATGGACAATTGCAATCATAACACCAACTAGAGAATTTAATCCAGTAATTTCTGCATTACATCTGTAATTTGCTTGAACACACTGTTTACAAGGGAATGATATTGCCCTTTGACAAAGTTCTTCAGGTTGGCTGCATTTTTTCCCCATGTGCATAGAATCAGCTGTAGCACCAGGGAGAGAGACCCAAAGCTCACTTCAATAACCTGACCCAGTAAAACAACCAGAAAATTGTCGATTTTTTACTTACAAAAATTTCCAGTCAAAACAAGAGGCAGTCATTTGTTCTTCCCACCATACATTACTTAAAGGAAGAAAGTGGTTGGATTAGCCTGACACCAAAGTCCCTGGAACTCAAAAACTCCAGTAATGGCTTGTTTTTCTTTAATGGTAAACACTCCTATTTCCACCAAAATCAACACTTAACTGAAAAGGGTTTATTCACTGTGAAGAAAGCCAGGAAAATGCTTCCATTCTCACTCATCAAATTCACTGGAAACAACACTGTACCAACACAGCAGATTTCTGAGCTGGCTGCAGCACCACTTTTTTGGGTAGCCATCTGGGCTTTACCACTAAGAAAGAGAATGAAGCTTCCACTGAATGCAACGTGCAACCAGCACCTGAACCTGACAACCAGCCTGCATGGAGCAACAAAATACCTGATCTGCTGTCCTGCAAATCAGGGCCTCCAAGCACTGTCAAGGCATCTGCAAGCCACTGAAGTAGGCAATTTCTTCAAGACCCTGCTTAAAGCTAGCACCTCCTCAAGCACATGCACAGTCAAGCCCAGTGCTAGCACCTCAACACTTTCTCAGTGCAATCAAAACACCTGCTAGCAGGGCTGAGATGAAATCTCACCTTCTTCCCTCAATTAACAACTAAAAGCAATACAGTCTCTACGGTCTCTGTTCCTAAAAGGTGTTCTAAAAGACATTGAGATCAAATTCTGTTATGCATATAACTAAACTAAAGAAATTTGGCATGAATACATCCAGACCTGGCAAGGCTGTCAGCTCTCACCACCAGTGGACTTGCAAGAACTCACTGTCCACCACCAATAAAGCCTTCCTGTTAAAAATAATGACTACTCTGCTGCCACTGAATTCATTCAAGTAGAAAATAAGAGGAACTGACATAATGCTTAGCAAGCATTTGGGAGAAAAAAATGTTTAAAATGATCTATTGGCTTTGCAGGGGGGTTGACAGTTTATCCCTTCTATTTCTGTTGAGGGAAGAGGGTGGAGGTTGCTAGTGGGAACAGCATATTGTCAACACATTTTAGTAAGAATTTGCTTTTGAGTATTAGTAAAGCAAAGACGAATAAACCAATATGATTGGGGTTTTTTAGAAATTATCTTACAAAAGCAGGTATGTAGGTAATTTCCCCAAGTATTTTCACTGTTTTGGGACAAACAGCTTAAGAAGTGATACAAGTCCATGAAGAAGCATCAATAAATGCTCATTACTGATGCTGAATAATTCATTTTCTCTCAGGTGTTCCTCTATCCCCTCTGGGAATTACAAAGTTCAGACTGGTTGTTCTGATCTCTTTCTAACATGAAGTGATCCAGGTTAGAGAACCCAGTAGTTAACACCTTGGCAAAACACTTCAATACTGTCCCCTGCACCAAATGACATGAAAGCCTGCAAGCCCAGCGTTCTGTCCTCTCTCTTACAGGCTCAATACCTGCTACACAGCCACCTAAACTGAGGAGCTCTCAGCTTCTGAGGGTACTGTTTGCTGTCCGTGCACATCCCCAAGGCACGGTTTGCTGAACTGACTCTCGGGAGTTGCCACCGGGAAGACAAGGAGCAGGAATTCCCTTCCTCCTCAGGGATGCCAGATCAGCTCCCAGGGGAATTCCCAGATCTGTTGTTATAGTATCACCTCCTCCAGGAGGCATCACTTATCCTTCCAGCCAGTGGTCACCTGAGCAGCTCGACTTGGTCAGAGTCCTCCTAACACACCTGCTGCACAACTCAAATACCAGGGAAGAGGGAGAGATAAGGAGTGTGTTTTCCCACCAACACCACTCCTGGTGAAACAGCATGCACTGAAATGTTCCCATGGCGATTATTCTGGCCCAAAGCATCTTCAGCCCTCTCTGCAAGGCAGAAGCAGGAAAGCTGTGCTCACACACACAGCCCAGGGCAGCCTGCACAGCTCCCAGCACCCTTGTCCACAGCAGGCAATATGCTCTGCATCTCTGCAAACAGCCACACACACATCACCTACCACACCCAGCAGCAGCCAGGTGCTGTGATTCAAGCAGTGCTTATATCTCCTCCTGATTGCCTGCTCTGGACCAGCTTCCTTGCAGGAGACAGGGGTAATTGCTTTCCACCTCCAAGAGGATAAGTGCATTAAACCTTTGGAGAGGTTCAGATAATGCACTGACCGAAGAGACAGCAAATACCAAAACTGAGACTGTAAGAGATGTAATAGGTCAAAGAGACAACTCAAAGGGTAACAAATCCTTAGAGAGAACTTAAGCCACTGAAGGCCAGCGCTCAGATTTGCCAATACAGCTGGCTGTGAAAGCAGCTGGGGCATCAAATGCTTTCACCTGTCACCTCAGTGTCCAGCTAGTCACAGAGCAGAGTGAGGGACAGGCACAATGTGAACACAAAGGACAGTCCAGCTCCCCGTTCTGTCTGTGCCAAAAACCAGGCACGTCTAAAGAATAAAATACATTTTCAGAGGAAAAAAAAGAATTCTCTACAAGCTTTTTAAATACACATCAGTTTTTCTAGCAGAGATCAAAGAAAACCAATTTAGTGAAGAGAAAGTTTAAAAAAAATTGCTCCTTCCAATGCAATAATTAACACAGTATTTCTGCAACATTCTCTTGAGTAAAGGAAAATACCTAGTTCAAGTCCATCTGGGTTGAAATGTGGCCTCATCTCTCAGCAGCACTTATGGTTACTCAGAAAGGTGCATTTGTGACAGATTTCAATTCTGCGTTTACATGTTTTACTATAAGAACAACATTCTTTTTTAAACCTTTTAATGGACAGTAGTAGGTTGAGTATCTACTCAAGAGCTGAGTGAGTATATTTCCTACCGTAAAAGCAAGCACTTAACTAAGAAATTCAGTGCTTCTACAAAGTGACCAATCTGTGTGTGTCTGGGGTTTCTCTCATTTCACTTTTATTCCATATACAGACTTCAATTTAGTCCTGAGGAGAAAGTGAGAATATTTTTTCTAATTGCAAAAAAAGTTTGTTTTCTCCTTATTTTAACATCCCTGAGCAATGTTTAAAGCTCATCTCTACTCAAGTATATGCACACTCTCACACCTACAGGAATGGACCTCTAGAAATGCAGTTCCAAGTCAGAAAGACTGGGGGCATCTAACAGACCCATGCCTGCCCAAGACCCTAAAGCCAACAGGGTGCAAAACCACCACTAAGCTGAGCTAAATCAGCTGGATTTTCCCAGGTCAAGGGCTCTGAGCTTGTTCAGCACATGCTGGACACCAGGATTCCTGCAGAAGCAGCATGGAAAGCATAAGACCAGCAAGAACAGAGCGCAGGGCAGCACGTCAAAAGCTGTCCCACCTTTTCAACTTCTGCCAGATTTTATGAAATCCTGCTCTTACCTCAGCACCTGTGCCTCCCTCAAGCCTGCTGCAAAAAGCTTTTTATTTTTTAGTGCAAAAAATAAACATTTCACTGTGGGCAAGATTTTGTTTTCTTATTTAGGAGAAAGAGAGCAGCAGACATGGAACTGGACTGTATACTGGAGCTAAAAAGTGAGGCAGAGGTGGGAGAGTTAATAGTGGAGGGGGAAGGATCTGTCACACAAGCCAAATAAATTTGCTTCCTTCTATGGTAGCTGCCAGTTAACCCCTCTGTATATTGATGCGCAAATAGCTGTTCTATACATCAAATTATAGTATCAAAATTTACCACATTATAAGCAGTCAGTTACTGTTTGAGACAGTTTGACTGTTTTCTACTATTTATCACAATTTTTAAGATGAGCTTTGAAAGGAAACAGGCACTATCTTGGAGTCAATCTTTGCCATTGTTTATTTCCCTTTTTAAAACGTGTCATTAGGCAGCAATGCTTTTAGTCATATACTTAAAAGTGCTGAGTTTCAAATGTTGTTTTACTGTCAAAAGGATAGTAGTTCCATTTTAAAGCCATGACTGAGTCATTCTAAACCCCTTGAAAAGCCATAAATCACACATCAGACGGATCCCAAAAAGACCATTAGACGTGAGCTGTCCTTCCTCATACCAGCAATTCCACTGCAGTAAATTTAAAAGTTAATGGGACTACTCCAGTGAGTAAAATAAACACATGGCACTGAGGCTATGCTCTGCTCTCATGGAAACACAGGGAACCATTCCAATGCACCACACAGAGAACTGATAACTCCTTAAAGCCTCCTTAAGGCACTGTGGGCACACTGAAATGGGTCCAGACTTACCTGCTCGGCATACAGGAGGCATATGCACACCAGCAGCACTCAACACCCACGGAATTACACAAAATGCTATAGCTGTGTGAATGCATGACACACTAAGCCAAGCTACTAAGTACAACCTAATAAGCAGAATGTTCTCATAGTGTGTATTTCTCTCTGAAGCATTAGACTAATTTATATACATTGATATGAAAATTAAGACTATTTTCACCACCTGCTTTTACTACATAAAAAAAAACTTCCTGAAAAAGACTTAATTCACTAATTTAAGATAAACATTGTGATGCTATAGCTAAATATGCATTTATCTGTGTGCTACGACACAGAAATTACATACCACTATGAGACAACACATGTACACACAAATCAACACACTGAGAACAGGTAGGCTCATTTCGGGCTCTGGCATGAATAATTTGCAAATTACAGCCTTCCTTTATTTTTGCCAGCACCAGAACCACCCCTTTAATTGTACTCATTTATTCATTCATTCAAATAACAAACGATAAATTGAGATAAAGCAAGGTTCAAAAAGCCCTTTTTTAATTAAAAGGGAAAGGACCAAAGCAGGAGTTCGTAAAAAATAATAATATCCTTCTAGTCTTAAAACAAATACAACACACTCCAAAGATCCATTTTGCCTTTCTCACCTCTGTTTATTTAAGTCAATGTTATTCTTTCAAACTGCATTTCTTTTGATTTGCTTAACAGTACACTTCATTGTTAAGCACTGCCTCCTCAGCACTTCTGCTGAAAAGCCTTAAAATGAAATATACTTTGTATTTAATTACAATTATGCAAATATCTTATGGAATTACTTTGTTACAAGCAATCAGATAGAACACATTACATTATTTCAATAATTTGCCCACATGACACTTTTTAAGGTCATCTAAGTGACGACCAAACATGATCTGCAAACCCCTTCAAATCCACAGGCGCTGTGTAACAAATCATATAGTTTAGGGTGAAGGGGGGGAGTCTTCAACCAAATCAGTCATTCATTGTGTTTCACATAAATAATTTATACAAGCCACTTCCCAAACCCTAGTACTTACAACAGAAAGATTTAAAACACATGCATTTTTAAACCAAAGGCAGTGCAGGAAGCCCAGTCGAATACTGCAGGGCTGCCTCTCGGACACTATGGTCAGAGGGAGTGCATTTTAAAGCCATCATGCACTTCTGGAACACCAGCACTTCACAAAATTGTGCAATGCTTTCAGGGTACTCTTTGGAATATTTTCATCAGGACTAATTTCTGAATTTTTAAGCTTACTCAAAGCAAAAAGCAAGTATCTGGTTTTAACGATGAACTCTGCTAAAGAGTTAAAAACAATGGCAAAACAGCACTTGAAAATGAATGAAATAGTATTGAGCCTTCTTCTCCCACTACATGTTTTGCTTTTGACATACAAACTGAGGGAAGGTGATTAGAATAAAAATCTGTTTTATCTCACTATTACAGGAAAGGCTGGAGAAAAATTAATTCATTTTTCCCAATGTATATCCTTCAATCCATTTTTGGAGTTATCTATGAAGGTGACTAGATTTGTGATAGAGGTTGGGCACTTAATACTTCTCCATAAAAATGGCAGGAGCTTCTAAAACTCAGCTGCCCATGCAAAAATCTACTTCCATGATAAGGAACTAAAACAATAAATTTACTTTTTTCACCCTTCTGAATCATAACTTAGATTTTTTTAAAGCATTTTCTCCTAAGTTCCCTCCACTAGAGGGTAAAATAGAGCATCACATACTGTGAATTATTAACTGCATGTATTTTAACCCATGAAATCATTGTGGGTTATAGTAAGATTTAGAGAAACAAAAAACATGATGCAGGGGTAAAGAAAAAAATTATTCCGATAATTTGTCATCATCTGTGCAACTACTTATGTGCTCCATGCCTACACAGCACAGGTTATTGGCTAGCTGCTTACCCACGCTGAGTAGGATGAGCGATAATAAATCAAAAATAAACCCAGAAAACCCAATACCACCAATGTTTTGAAAACATTATTCACTGGTCTAAGATGGCTACCTCCATCTCAGCAAAAATAAAGTTCCCAGCCAGCCCAAGAACCAACCCCAGGGGAGAAGCTCTCTCATCAGAGCCCAGAAGCAGCCAAGCTCAAACCCAAACTGGCGACAAGTGTCAACTCGCGTGCCACCAGGCAGGAGGGCTTCACTGCCCGATGCTTCTCATGCACGGGGCTCCAGGTACTGCAGGGTGAGCCATTCCCAGGCACGGAGCTGCTCCCTGGCAATTGGCAAAGGAGACATGCTGCGAGAAGCACTTGTCAAATAACGCTTGTTTACAAATAAATCTTCTCACAGCGAAGGACAGCACTTACTGAAAACAAGTTCGGGTCCACAGTCAGACCCCCCCTAGTAGCAGCTTTTTAGCTTTGCATTTACTGAGAGATGGAAATTAGAGAGCAGCAGTCAGAAAAGTAGCAGCAGAGACACCGTGAAGCAAGCGCTCACGCTGCTCGTCATTACTGTAATATTCCCTTGCAACCTCCCTGTAAAGATGCCACTAAACCCATTTGCCAGGCAGCTTCATTAATCCTTTCCAGTAGTTCCCTATCGTGTAAAAGTCCTATTTTGAAGCTGCCTGTTCATGCAGAGACACCTCTGTGCTCGGCAAATGGTCCCGTTGACTGAGCCAGTAATATCCAGCTTTTCTGAGAACTGGCAAGGATGACTGAGACGGGGCTCAGAGCATCTGTTGGTGTCTCAGCACGGTATTGTGGCAGACGGGCTCACACAGGACAGCATGCTTCCTAAAACGAAGGTGAGTAACAGGGAAAGCCCTTCTCTGTCAGCCACGCCATCTCAACAGCATTGCTCCCCTGGGTGAAATCATCTGAAATTGCATGGGGGCAGAAGGATTGGGCCCACTCTTGTCTAACCAAGGCAACGCCAAACCATTTTAATCATCTCCCAAACCAATGCACTTCCTGAACATTAGATATTTTGTACACAGAGGAACAGTATTTCCCCCTTCCTCTGCACTTTTAAAATTTTTTTTAAGAAAAACTGCAATTCACATTATTCTCGCTCTTGAAAATAAATTACAGCTAGCTGGTTACCTCAGGCCACATCTTTGAAATTCTGGTACGGTTTTCCTTTACCAACCCCTGCATACCTCCTCCTCCTTCTAAAGGAGTTTCACAAATAATTACGGTGCATCACGACGCCAGCCTGCTTCGAGCCGCTGGCATCCCCTGCAGATGCTGAACTTCTCCACCCATTGCTTTCACATTATAGCCTACCCACGGATCCAAGAATATTAGAAAGCCCCAAGCAGTGCCCACACCATGCACGGAGAAAAAAATCCCAGTCCAGTTTCAAAGACTGGAAGCATCCTACTAGACAAGAAGCCTGGACGCGTTTTTGGCCATTGGCCTCACAGAGATCAAAGGCATAAAAAAATCCGTCCCCAGCGGCCGCGCTCCGCTGCGGGTTACACACCGCCACCGCCGCGGCTTCATCTCCTTTTTATACGTGTATTTTAAGACACGAAGTAAGCGCACTGCGGCCAGCGCTTGCAGGGCTCCCCACCGGGAGCCTCCCTGCCCCTCCAGACCCCTGCTCCATGCGAGCTGCCCCGTCCCAGCGCCGCTGCCCCGCACCGATGCACCTGTGCGGCTGCCGGGGCAAACGGCGAGCCGGCACGGCAGTGCGCACCCACCCCGCACGCATCCGTCCCCCGCAGAAAGGGAGCACCCGCTGCCAATCGCGCCCGTGCCACGGCATCTCTGCACGCCCGCCCGTGCCACGGCATCTGTGCACACCCGCCCGTGCCACGGCATCTCTGCACACCCGCCCGTGCCACGGCATCTCTGCACGCCCGCCCGTGCCAGCCTGCCCGCGCCGCGCTGCCGCCCTTCGCCGGGAGCCCCTGCCCCGGCACCGGCAGCGCAGCCCGCATCCCCGCCGCGGCACCCGCCTCCCCGCGGGCACAGCCCGTCTCCACTTCCCCCAGAATGTCCCAAAATTGACTCCGCCGAGTCTGAAGCCGCGCACCGCCGGGCGGCCACCCTCCCGGGTGGGCGCTGCCCCGACGGCCCGGCCGCCCCGTGTCCGCTCACCCTCGCTGCCGGGGCTGGCCCGCAGGCTCCGGAGCGCGGCGCACAGCAGCAGCGGCAGGAGGCACGTCCGACCGGGAGCCGGCGCCCCGGCGCGGCCGGCCCAGCCGCCGGTGCCCCGCGGCCCCATCCCGCCGCCGCTCAGCGCATGGGGCGGCGGCTCCCCCCCAGCGCTGCCCCTCGGGTGGGCTCAGGACGGGACGGGGCGGGCTGGCAGCGCGGACGGACCCGCTCCCCTCCGCTCCCGTCCAGCCGCCGGCACGACTGGGGAGGCAGGGGGCGGGGATGGGGAGGTGGCCCCGCGCCGCCGCGGAGACGCCCCCGACGGGGCGGACCCGCCGCCGCCACCGTGTGCGGGGGACGGCACTCCCCGCACCTCCGGAGCCCGGCGAGCAGCGGGTACCGCGCCGCGAGTGTCCGCCCTGAGGGACAGCTCTCGCAGCCCGCGATGCCCGTGCGAGGGAGCGGGCGGCAGCGCTGTCCCTGCGGGGCGCCCCTCGAGCCCGCTCCGGGGGGACCGGGAACAGCGGATCTGCCCGCAGCAGCCGCGGGTCACGGTGCCAAAATCAACACACGCACACCACAGCCCAGAGCCGGGAAAGCCGCGGTCTCACAAGGCTGGCAAGCCTGAGAAGAAGGCTCGCCCCTAGCCAGGTAAGCAAAAATGCCACAAACTCCGTAATGGAGCCGATGGAAAAATGAGTTTCAGGTGTATTTTACCCGAAGCCACCACCAGAGCACAGCTTTGAATCCAGCACAGCTAGTTTTAGAGAATCACAGAATGTGCTGAATTGGAAGAGACCCGCAAGGATAATCAAATCCAACCCCTAGCCCTGCCCAGGACCATTCCCAAGAATTACACTATGTGCCCAAGAGTATTGTTCAAACTCTTCTACACAGATGTTTTTTAACTGTCAGAACCCTAGTTGCCACCTGGGCCATCTCTCTAAAAAAAAACCAAACCAAACCAAAAAACTCAAAAAAACCCCAACAACAAATAATCCCCCAAAGATATTAATTCTGGGAAGTTTATTCACTCACATTGGTTCCTCGCTTGAGAAAGCTTCTTCCAGATGAGCCAATAAAGACCAAACCCAGCCTTGCAGGTGCATAAGCAACCAGCCAAGGTTAAGCAGAATCCTGCTCACCTCGTGCTGCCTCCTCCATTTCATCCCTGTTGATTTATATTACAAAAAGGCTAACCAAAAGTTGAGCACCTGCAAAAGGCTCCCTCTCTCTCCAAGGTGCAACGTTCAAGACTAGGGTTCCAAGCAAGTTGCAATTAAAATATACAATCCCCAAAGGCAGTTTGAAGAGGACAAGCAGTTTTCAGCTGAGGAACTTCAGATAACACAGCCCTCTGCACTGACATTACTCATTTTTTATTCCTAATATGCCAGCATATTTCTCTATGTCTTTACCCCATATATATACACCTCTGCTACTTCCGTAAATATATGGAACATGTTCATGCATATTATTTTCAAAAGTGTTGTCTCCTGTTGCAAGAGGATTCTCTACCTCAAGCTATTCAACATTTTTACTGCCACCAGGAGGACAAGGCAAGGACTGTTACTTTACATGAGGTGCAACAGTAGAGTTGCCAGCCAGATGTAAAGTGTGGCATGCATCTCTTCACAGCACTGCCTCAGATCTTCGCTATTTGAATACCTTCTCAGTCCAAAGTTTGAAAGGAGGTTTGCTATCACACCACCCCTCTAAATGGCACGTGAGTCTATCCTCAGCTGGAATAAATCACAGCTGAGAATGTCTGACCCCAGCCCTGCATCAGATTAAGGAGGGAAGTAGCACCACGGGATATAGTAATTTCTAGGGATTTGCCATCCATAAAACCAATGGTTAAGCTTTGCCATCCAGAAACTGGGACAATGCAGGGGGAAAAAAAAAGACATCAGAAAAAAACACCTTGCTAGCACAGTAAAAATGATCAGATGACAAAGAACAAGTAAAATGGCAAGCTGGATGGCCACCTCTGCTGGACAAGGGGCAAGGCTGCTGTAGCTAGACAAGTCTCTCCACAGAATCTCATGTCAAATTGCTGTGTGCTCCTGATTTTCAATGCTGTTTGACAGTCACTAACTGCTGTTTGGACTGCCAGACTTATAATTTAGAGGCATTTCAGATGATATGTTAGTGACATCTTAATTTTCTAGGAAACACTGAGATGAGCTTCATATGATTCATAAGCTATTTAAGAATAGCCGCCATGCTTTAGGTTTCATTCTAGCTGCCTCTTTTTTTCCTACAGGAAACAAGCTCCTAGTCCACAACATTTGTTTTGATCCTCACCCTGCCTGTCACACAGCAAGAGTATCCCACCTCATCTCACTGGACACCATTGAATGCTGATAAAAAAGGAAATGCTGCCTTATAAAGAGGTTATTGCCTTGTTATCAAATGTGAGGTATTGCAGTTTTATGCACCTTATAGTTAATCCTGTCTGCTGGGGGCTCAGTCTTCTAAAACTCTCATTCTGGTTTTGCCAATCTTATTAGTAATCTGTAGCAGGCAACTCCCTCCCCTCTGCCAAGCTTTTGCCTCATCAGTGCACCCAGCAGGCTCTTAAAGAGAGGACAGAAATTTTAGCAAAGTGCTGCAGCATCCCAGGTAGCCTTGATGGGTAATCAGAGAGAAGCTGGACAATCACATGCGATCCCTTCCTATTTCCCATCAAAGAGTGTATCTTCTATTGCTTTGAGCAAATTTACTGTGGGAATCACAAGGGGTTGGTCACCTTGCAAACTATTCAGGAACCTAAACCATCTCAGAATCGTGCCTTTTCTCCCCATATCTAGCCTATATTTTGTCTTAGTTTCAAATTTTTCTTTCTGCATCTCATTAACTTTTTCCTGCCCCTTACATTTGTGTCTTTTCACCTATGCAAACAGCATTTCCTCTTAATCATCACTGAGTTAAAAATCTATATTTCATCCTTTATATCTTTTTCTCATGAGTCATTCCTGTAGAGTGATAGTAATGCTGTTATACTACAAAGTCCCTCCAGTTTTCCCAACATCTCCATCATAACATTTTGCTCAGAAATCATACTACTGCCATAACAAACAACTGTCACTAAAATGCTTTTGAATATGGTGTCTGAAATGACAGCTTTGCCCTGTGTAACTTGCCACTTCATATGCAATCTGCTGTCAGCCATTACATGTATTTTAAACTGTTTATTAAACCAGACATCTTTGGATTTAGTGCATTTCTGATTATTTCCTCTTAGATATGCAAAATCTCATTTTTTCCAAGTTTATTTTCTCTCTTGTGTAGGTAGTTCCCTTCATATAATTTCTATGTTCTGACTAGCTTCTAATTCTGCATTGCCAATTCATTTCATTAGCGTGCTGTTTATCCTATCATCAACAGGATACACTTGAAAAATAAATTAGTCTATCCTTCAGATTATTTCAGCAACCAAAAACTGCCAGCCAAATCTATTCCCTATATCATTATCCTTTACTGAAGTGTAAGGGTGAAATACTTATTACATCTCCATATTCAACATGGCCTTCATCTGAGAAAAGATTCAATTTCATACTTTAAATTTAAGTGTAAACAGTCCCACTAAAGCCATGTCGTCATTGCAATAATGGAATAAAAGACCCACTCTAACATGGCAAACTTTTTAATTAGTTAGGCATATAAGCATTTCCATTTTCCTTTGAAAAGTCCTTTTCTTTCAAAAGTCAAAGATGACACCTTTAAGGAATACCCTAATGAAATTTAGTAATTTGGTTTTTTGTTTTTCCCCACAAGCCCTTTGAAACAGAAGAACTACCTTCTGTTCAAAAACTCGATGCATATTAAAAGAAAAAGCAATCCAGGAGCAGCTAAGCAGCTTTGCATAGTAGATATATTTGGATTAGTACCATGACTGCAACTACAATTTGAACAGAAAATGGCTGTTGTTCAACTCACACCACGGCAGCCTTTCCAGGCTGCAGAAAGCAATCTCCAGGGCCCCAGTGGACAGCAGACAAATCAGTGCCAGGAGCCAGCGGGGACAGGAATGTGACAGAGCCAGTGCAGGTGGGCCACCGCTTGGCCAGAGGAGGTATGTCCGTGGCTGTGCCCCTCGGGCTGCCGGAGTCTTCACTCTGCACTCAGAGATGTTCACCAACGAGCTCGTAATCTGCATGAAGAAAAATGAGCAAGTGGTAAATAAAGCACTGCCTGTGCAAGTTCACAACCCAGTCACTTGTATGGTCTCAGCACCAATTTATCTTTTGCCACCCCCACAAGACACAGGAGCTATTGGCAACTGTGTGCTAAGGAAAATCTGCTCACTTCATTTACAGCCTGAAATTAGATCCAAACCCGTGAAAATACATGGGAAAAACATGTGAGTTTGTTTCAGTCAAAAAAGGCTTGGAGAAAGCATGACATTTCAGCCTGGCATTTTCTTTTGGAGTGCATCATCACCAGCCCTCGGTCCTGATAAGAGTCTTTCCAGAAGCCCATGACCTGGCAGCACACTCTCCCCTTCGCAAATGCTGTGTCACTGCTTCCCTCTCACTGCCTTACAGTGACCCCCATGGAGCCAGATCCCAGGTGTTAGCAGACCACTGCAGGCAGAGGAATGTTCCCTGTCCCCAAGAGGACAGTGTATATCACTTCACATGCCACTGTGGATTAGACTGATCAGCAAAATAATCCGGGTCAGATGTGGAAGTACACACTCGTGAGCACAAGAGGGGCAGACACAGCTGGCACCACTTGCAGCCCGCTCGCTACTTAGCAAGTATTGAGGTGTTTCTTTGCATCACACCAAAGGAGAGCATTAAAGGGAACAAATGAAATGGCTTTGCAGAGATTTATGGAGATTTTCTAATGCAGAAAGTGGAGCACGGGAGAAAGTGCAAAGGCTAATTTGATTACACTGTTAGCCCTGTATAAATTTAATAATGGACTTGCTTTCACATTTCTCATCATAACCTATTTACATGCATCCACTAACTGCAGTAGCTCTGCATCTCACGCTCCTGAGCCAGTCTTCCCAGCCCACCCTTGTGAGGAAGAGGAACATTACTGCTCCTGCACAGATAGACAGAGACAAAGGAGAGGTTAAAGATTCAGATAAACATTACTGAATTGATTATGGCTTCTCTAGACCTGGGACAATGTTCTCTAAATACTAATGAAGATATCTTATTCTTTTATCAGAATAAGAATCAGCAGATATTAAAAGGAACAGGGTTGTCTCCTCAGGACACTCAGTCATGAGCTATAGCAGACACTGCACAAGCTTGTGCCAGTGACTTGGGTGCATTTACAAGTACCAAAATGCTCTGTGACAGTCTAGCCCTTGAATAACTTGCTCAAGGTCACACAGAAGGTGTGTGGCAGACCGGAATCAAGTTGAAAAGATATTAGGGCATCCATTTGCTTTTCATTCTCACTTTTCCTTTTCCAGCATGTCATTTTTGATCAGGATCTATGCTATCAAATGGAGACATTACTGTAGGGTTCACATTCAGCACTTCACTCATTAAATGCACATTCTTTCAAAGTACAAATACAATAATGGATATAATGATGAAATTCAGTATATCATTTAATAGTGAACTACATTAATCTCCTGCATACAGTACTGTCCAGAACTCAGTTCCTTTCTGAACTATGTTTCGTAAGGTCAATAATGCCTTCCTTAATTTCTAAGAGCAGGCTGGATAGCTACCCTGATTTTTTTTTTTATTATAGGCAGACTAGTTTCATTATCTTGAGCAAGTGCCATGCATTCCACATTGAGGCCAACTATGTCTATTTTCCTCTTGTTTGAGTAAAGCAAATCCTTTTCATCTCACCTCACTCTTCCAAGCAGAACTGTTTGATACTGACTTCTGTATTTCAATCTAATCCTAATAATTTCCAAAATAAATCACATCATTGTCAATCACACCATATCTCAAATACTTGCAAGTGCTTAGCAATTTCAGCTGCCAACACACTAATTTAAGTTCTTTGGAGATGCCATCTGAATCACAGTTACCATCTTTGAGTCCTTTCCATCAGTTAATTTCAACTGTTTGTGAAATGCAGGAGCATATTTATTTTTCTCCTTCCTCTGCAGTGCTCAAGTTGTGCCTTTAGGTAAGTCTTCCATTCCAAACTCAGAAATACTTCACTTGCAAAACTCTGGTGTCTGCTCAGAGAACTACTTCAGTAAGTATAAATAATTTTCTGGCATGTGGTCTGATAAGTAATTTTTAAACAACAGAATGATAAAGTAGGATCAATGCCACCTTTCTGGGACAGACTGCTTCATGTGACAAATTCTGACACAAATATTGCACAGCGACATACCATGTGTTTCCTACTGTCACTCTTCGCTTTCAGTGTTTCTTTCCTTAACTCACCCAAGAATTATGAACAAAATACTGCTGAAAAGAGCTAGATTTTTAAAAATGGAAATAAAAAGAAAGAAATCCATACATGAAGTTCCCAAACTGAGGGTTTACCTACCATAAAGGACCAAGTCTTCCAGACAGACTTGTCCTTAATATGAGATAAAGTGTCCACACCAGAAGAGCTGGAGCAATTAGGTGGTATTGCAACCAAGCTATAAGACTCAGGTGCATTGTTACAAGTTTTGCTTCCAACATAGACACCCTGTATAATCCCAAGGAAGCTATTCCTCAGCTGAGAATAACCCTTTCCTCAATGCTCAGTGACATGGTCTCAAGATGCAAAAAATACCCTGTTAAAAAACATGTGCTTTAAAGGGTCATTAGACCCGAGGTGAGGCTGAAGGGGATCATCAGCCAGCCTGGCTCTTGGACCATGACTATTCCAATAGCATGTTTTCATTAATGTTTGTTGTCAATGTGGTTTAACAAGCCAGGCACTGATCTCTCCCCTCTGGTGGCCAGTGACAGGACAGAAGGGAATGGCCTGAAGTTGTGTCATGGCAGATTTAGGTTAGATGTTAAACAAATGTTCTTCACCCAGAGGGTGGCGGGACACTGGAACATTTCCCCAGAGATGTGGTCACAGCACCAAGCCTAGACAACTCTGTCTAGGGATTCTTGGGATTGTTCTATGCAGGGCAGTAAGGAAATTTGCCTGCCTGAGTATTCCTGGGACTCTGGCAGTCACACTCCTACTACCAGGGACTGAAGCCCTTCCATGGTGGGTCGCTCCAGTGACCCAACAGGTGCCTCACCTGACTCCATGCACAGTGGGATCACTCACACACAGTCAGTCCAGGTTTCCTTACTGGCTCAATCCCAGGTTTCCCACAGCAGTCTCAGATGTCTCATTCCATAAAGTCATCTACTCATGGCACAGTAACACAGAGACACCTGGAGCTGGTGCCTCTGAGAAGGACCCCCATCAATGGAATCCCTGGGTATTTATACCCTCAGTCTCTGCTCTTCCTCCTCAGACACCAGCTCCTGCTGTGTCTGAGTGTCTGGTCACCTGGCTGAGCCACAGGTCCCTGTGCCCTTTGTTATGCAAAGGGTTGGCACCAGCTCAGGCTTGGGGCTCCTGCTCACCCTGAGCTCAGTAAGCAGCTGGCACTGTAGTTTACAAACCAAGCTTTCTGGACCGAAAGTATTCTTCAATAAGGAAGGACTTGAATGATCCCTCTGGTGCCTTTCAACTCAGGATATTCTATGATTCTAAGCAGTACCTTGACACACCAAATCCAATGCTTGCAATCACTGGAGTGCCTCAAATACCTCCCTATTCTTCTGAGCACACCATTCCCTTGCCACACACCCTTTGCCTCCTCTTTCAAGCACAACTGCCCTTCAAGATAACCATTGTCCTTCCCTACTTGTCACCCAGGTCCTCTGAGAAGCCAGCCCTTCTCATGACCTCCAATATCCCTTGCTAGATCCAATTCCAGTAGGACATTGGCTTTTCTCACATCATCTCTGTGTGCTCAAACAATGTTTGTATTCCTCACAGCTTTCACTGAGGTATTACTGGACAGTACACTGAGGTGTAAATACACCATGCATCATGATATGCCTATAAATGAGAACTGGCAGCTTATTTCCTGTTATTTCTCTTTTATAGCCAATTCTCCTTGCTCTCTAAACATTACTCCCCTTTCTGTCTCTTGTGAGATCTGGGCTGTGGCACCTTTGCTCAGTCTCCACTCAGTTCACCGTGCATGTGCTGTCCCAGACAATTCTGCCTGCCTCCATTTTCTGCCTGTAATTCTGCCCCCAGCTAAACAGAAGAGTAGGTGATTACAATTTCATTCAATCAGGAGGTGAAGGAGATGGGACACATGCACAGCAAGCTGAGAAAGGAGTGGCAATCAGATTACAGCTGTAGCCTAGAGCACAATTCTTCATCATGTGAATTTATAATGGGTCTCTGGTCTAGGGCACATAATAGACATTTTACCCAGAGTGCCATAGTCACCCAAAGACATTTACTTCAGAAAATACAGAGCCTGGTATAAACACCTAAACTTTAGTAAAACAATTACAGATGCACTGATTGCATAGCTCCCTTAGACAGTGAAGACTTCAGACATAGGGAAGTGAGCAGAAGACAGTATGAGGCCACTTACGTAAAGATTTACTGAGAACTCACCCTTGGTGGGGTCAATGCCTTATCCATATCCAAGAACTATTCACTGAGCAAAAGCCATCTCAAAACATACCCCATCTCAGACACACATTGTCCTTTGCAGGATCAGTGTATTTAAAGAAGTTGAGTCAAGAACCAGTATATTCCCTGCCATTTTATATTTACGCTATCCAGACCCCTTACACATCTTAATATAACATTAAATTCAAAAAACAGCATGATATCTTTGTGGGCTTCTTGCTGTTTCTGCTCAGAAACACTTTGACATTAACAAACAAGTTGTGTTTAAGTATGACAAGTTAGATTGTCATATTTCAAGTGACAAACGTTACTCTGTCCACGGAATAGAAAGATAAATAAGCATTTACAGGAAAGAGAAGAGTCCAGTCAGGAGGAGATGCAAATCTACCTCTCTGTCTTGTTAACCTAACTAGTTGACCCTTTACATTTCATATTTCTGAACCAATTCAAATAGAATTATTCCAAACAAACATTTCAATACTAAATAAGCTTTTTCTGTGTTTTGAGGGAAGCATCAAATTCACAGCCCCTCCCTTCTGGTCAAGTCACCCTAACCAAATGACAATTATTCAGAAAATAGGAGCATCTCAGCACTACAGGGATTTGCACCAGTCATTATCCCCTGGCCAGCACAAGCATCTGCACAAAGGCTGAGCATATACTAAAATTCTGCGCACAGTGTAGCAGCTAAACCTCTGTTCTCTTCTGCTTTGTTGCTGGTGGGTGTTGCATATTAATTTCCTCCATACCAGGCTCTCCCCATTTTGTTTACAGCAAACTCCATCCCATCAACTCTTTTCACAGCCACCACCCCAGGAACTGGGCACCTCTGCATTGGGAACCTGCCCTGTGTCTGAGCTGGCCCCCAATCCAGAAGGTGGGAGCACATTCACATCGTGTCACATACATGGAGAAGAGGCTGCTGCAGGGATGCCCACACCTGCAGGAGAATGGAACAGGCTTAGTTTGTTTTTAGATTAGTAGCTACTTTTTCAGTATTTGGGTTTTACCATTCCACAAACCCTGAAGGCAGAAAAACACACTGAGTGTAACAGGAGAGCTGTACCAGCAATAGGATCTCACTTGGGCACTGTTGAACACTCAACACTCACTTCAGGGAGAAAAGACTCCTACTTCCTAGGCCACATTTTTACATCAATACAGCTTTCTCCATTCTGCAACTGACCTTTTTCCTAGGTCTGATTTGAGACCTTACATGAACTTCTAAACCCAAAAGCCTTCAATACCTCAAAAAAAAAAAAAAAATTCAATGCTGATTCCTTAATTTCTTTCTCTAGCACCTCTATCTAAATCTCTTAGTGCTATCTATCTAAATATCTTAGTGCTCTGCTGGATAAAAAGCTAATGGTGACAAGTAAAACAAAAAAGCAACAAACAAATCCAAGACACTCAAAGGAACTGTGTTTACACTAGAAAAACACTAAAAGATGCCAAGGTCTCTTAACATGGTACTACATCATAACTTGCTGTATTGCATACAACTATTCAGCTTTTATGTAGGTCTCTTCTTTGTCCTGAGACCAAAGCAAGCTAGATTTTCTGTGGCATTGCTACTGATTTTTCTTGGTCTTAGAGTATACATTGCTATAACTAGATAGCTTGAGAATCTATTGGCAAACTGCAGGTCATAGTTATCTTTTATTGTCTCCAATGAGAAGAATGGTTTGTCTTTATGTATATATCCAGCTCCTTGCACAAGCGTCCCTGCTTTCACTGTGATCTGTTCTCTCCTGATACTCATACCCGACTAGGTTATAGCTGGGTTCCACAATATCAATCTTAGTTCAATTGCATTCAGCTAGCAATTCAGTCATGTCATCTCAGTCAAGCTTTATTCACAAAAAACTTCATCTTTCATTCAGAACAGAAATCCACTGTTCTGATAGCTATCATATTTCCTAGCCTCATATAAGGCAAGCATGTGCTTGCTCACATGCTGAGCAGGGCTGGACTCGAAGCGAAGGTTTCAAAGCCATTTAGAAAACAGTGTCCTTGAATTGACTCAAGTAGTCCATTTCTAGAAACTCTGTCCCAGGAGAAAGTCTTAATCAGCTCCTGTTTCCCACCACATGCCTCCTTCCAGGAGAGAGCTTTATCACTCCCTCCCCAGCTCCATGCAAGCACTAAGGTAAGGGCAATATGCAGCAGAACAGATGCTGTGGCAGGAGTGTGTTTACATGAAGCTGCTGACAGCAGATGCCAGCTTGTAAAATTAGCCAATAAAAATACCAGCATCACTGTTTACAACCACTCTGAGCAAGACGGGCTGCCAGCAAACTGGAAAGCACATTGCACAGGCATACCAGGTTAAAGATACAGGATGTGGAAAAGCATCATCATTTTTAGGCTAGCGGAAGTGTGATTCTCATTCAAGTACAAGGGAGTCGACCATGAGCTGCCAAACAGTTTCAGTCCTTCTCCCTTTTGCATTAAAAAATAGTTCTATTTAGTGTTAAAACATCAAAGAACCAGAAACACTGTAAATACAAAAGCATGTGTATCGCTAGCTATTGAAAATTTTTGTGGTCCATTGATGCCTTTTCCTGGTCTTAAAAATTGAGAGCCAGACATGGTTAAGGGATAAGGGGTTTCTACTTCACTATTTTAATAAGGATCCTTGTGGTGCACCGTTTCGCTAAGGTGGGATGTGCCCAAATGCACAGACATGAGAAATCACATACAATTTATGTGTACAATTTATAGACCTTATAAATTAGCATATCTAACAAGGATGCCCCAATGAGAGGCTTGAATGAATGGAGTCATATCCATAGGAATTTCCCTCTGGATGGGCCAAATTTCTGGTTTACAGGATATATTCTAGGAAAGACCATGGTTTCTCAAGGTAGCATAAGGCTTTCCAGCCTCCAGCTGCAAGGCCTTTAGGGTGTTTGGTCTCCTGGCCTAACAAAGTACTAGGACAATGCTAAGTTGTCAGACTTAAGGAATCAGAAGTATGTATGCTAGGAGTACTGAGGATACATAAAAGGTATATAAAAGAACAGGCAAAAAAATAATCTTGGCATCACTATGACTGTGGTCAAACCTGAAATTTAGTGACACATGCACTGCAAATGTGTTATAGACCAGGAAGCTGTTACTTGAACTTAAACCTCCTCTAGTGCTCTTTGCAATCACAAGTATAATAAAAAACAGTCCTGATTTTTGCACAAAAGTGTTGTCTGCATCTTACCCAAGTAGATTTAGAGATACTCAGACTGATCCTTTCAGAATGTTAAAACATTACTAAAATTTTTCACCAGTTAATTATCATTAATTCTTCTGAGTAATTTAAAATACCATTAAGACTAGAATCTAGACTAAAATAAAATTAAGACCCTCAAGAAAATTATTAAAATTATGTTTTTGAAAATAACAGTCTGCCAGATAAGGCCAAGTTTTAGAACACTTTTTTCCTGTCCATTGATTTTCCTGCATTGGAAAATATCAGACTTCATTAAAATTTCAATTAATGCATACTGTAATACCCTTAATTAGAAAACTAGAACTATAAAAGGAAATGTTAAAGTAACTGAGATATTTCAGAGATTAAGTTTGAGAACAAGTTTTGACGGCTTTTACTTTCATTTTAAACAAACACTCCTCTGAAAAGAATTTCACTTTATGAATGTTTAATAAGCTATTAATGACTTCTGTAAGCCTGTTGGAGGTATAAGCAAGAAGTTAAAAAAAAAGGTAAGTAAAACTGCTACAAGAATGAAACATATTTTATATATAACGCATAATTAAAAGTAGCTTCTTTTTTCTCTATAATCAAAAGCTAATATCAGTTAATAACATAACATACCTTTGGGATACATCCATGAAACTGCAGTACTAGATGAACCATATGCCTGCAATGCCATTTCCACAAGAAACAGTCAACAGCTTCAATCTTCTGCCTTACGGAGAAATACAAGAGAAATAAAATGAAAGGAACAAAATCAAAGTGGTGAAATCCTGTTGTCAACAGAATTCAAAGACTCGAATTTAAACCAGCACTTTCCTTCCATACACTGAAAAAGCTAACAAATGCAACCTATCCCAACATTAAATTAAAAAAAGGCAATAAATCACTCTCTACTCTACTACTCTCTTGCAAGAATAAGCAAGAGCCTCCAGCATGCACCCAAGCAATAAATAGTAGATGATATCTATTTTATGATTTTAGGCAGGAGGGAGACCTTTACAAGAGGTCTGTGGTTGGTGGCAATGGTGTTAATAAGCCCTTTGGTTTCTTTTTTGTCAACAAAATAATTGGGCTTTCTCCGTAAGCAGCTGTTATTCCTGAGTAGCCTGGGGTTTCTCACCTGTGTAGGTGGGCTCTGATACTAGAGCATATTTAAAACATAAAGTGGACAATAAGGATTCTCAGTTTTGGGAGCTGAAGAAACCTTTCTTTTATATTCCAGTAAGTAGAGATGGTTTTTTTTTTTCTCTATTAATTTTATTCTTGAGAAGTAGTACAGTAACTTTTTCTTCTTAAGGCCCTCTTTATCCTAAATATGTGTTTTTCTAATAAGTAACAGGCTTTTTTTTTTTTTGTTTTTTTTCTTCCCCTGGGACAGTAGGATGGGAGAGGATGGCTGCTGGAATTGTTGCTTCAGAAAGTTAGTTAAAACTTTGTGTCTTCCTTGGGCAGTCTGATTGTTACCCTAATTGTTAGTTAACCTCTGCCTGCGAGGTACAGGAAGATTTCCCTGCTCAGTGCAGAGAGCTTCTATCCAGAGCTGGTAATACATTGATCAAGGTTTGTTTCTCTACTTAAACATATGCAGAACTTCATGGTGAGGAGAATTTTAGAGAAGTATTAGTGCTGGTTCAGGTGCATAAAATGAAGCATTGTGCAAGAAACCACAGGAAAGAGACTTGGTTCTTGGTGAGCGCAGAAGAAATGTGGTCTGTTGATAATGCTTGATGTGATTAACTTCACTGATGTATATTTTTGTTCCTGTAAAGTTCCAGAGATTTGATTCAGACTGTTTATCATATTATGATATAACCTAGGGACTTCATTCATGCTCTCTGTTGGTGAGCTGGTGTTTTATGGCAGAACTGTGGAGTCTTAAGATGCATGTGGTCATAACTATGAGCCTGAAAGGATTGTTTGAATCTTTGATGGTCTGTATATCAACTTTCACTTTCCTGGGGTTTATTATGTGTAAAGCAGGGGCTGCCACCAAGACTTCATGTATGCTCTTCCCTAAATAAAATCTTGGAAATGGTTTCTCACAGATACGGTTGCACAGAACTGAATGGCTTTCCTTTTGCTACTAGTGTGCTATTTTTGTAAACCTGTTCAATAGCACTTAACCCTTTCACTTAATTTCATTCTGGTTTTGATCTGTTTATAGCAAGTTCTCTATCTAGATGTGCGTAGAGGCATTTGACAAAGTCTCTAGTGATTGATTCCTTGCTCCTGTTATGTGGTGTGTGTGATAAGGTGCTTTCTTGCCAGGATCCCTAAGGACTTGCGCTGTGCTAACAATAATTGGTAAGTGCTTTAAACTACTCCATGAGTTATGTGCTCCTGGATGAGAAGGGTGAGTAGGAAAGATAGGGCTCATAATTCCCCAACAGGGAAAACTTTTTCTTAGCCAAATGTGGGGTTTATGACTCTGTTTGTCTCACCAGTGGTAAATAGGAATATATGCAGGTTGTAGGATAGTAAGGATGGACTCTTTCTGCTTAACTGTACATATTCATGTTAAATAAGACCGAAGAGCACAGAAAGCAACCATCATGGACATCTAAAGAGTTATTGTCTCTTTAGCTCTTGAGTCTAGAATTGAAATTAAGATGAAATTAAGGCCTCCCAAATGGGAAACTTCTCTGAAACATGCAAAAGACAAACATGGATCTACCTGAAGGATTTAAAAAGGTAACATATAGGAGCTACATTGGACATCTTAAAAGTGATTTTTAGTGCCTTTGTCTCTGTAATGTGCAACATCTGAGGAAAATTTCACTTCACTAGAAGTGCTTATTCAATATGTAAAACTCAACTCCTTCACAGGTTTAACTTCAAGAAACTGAACTCATGCCTGCGTTTTCCTTTGACAATTTTACTTTCCTTGTTGGTAATGTTTCCGTAGCATTTCTTAAATTAGTAATTAATACCTAAAAAAATTCTCTTATATAGAAGCTACTCTAATGAAAAAAATAATTGATTAAATAATGTTCCTTTAGCACATAGCTGTAATGGACAGTTGATTTTTATGGTCTCACCATTTTGTACTGGTCCTAGGGGTTCAAGATTTTTTTTTACTCATACTAATGCTATATCTGCTAGAATAAATGTGGTGTGTCAACAGGCAAATAATTAAAAAATAAGCATTTAATTCCTGTAGTGTGCTGATAAGGTCTACCTTATGTCTTATTAATCAAAGCAAGAAATACTGATTTGGAAGTTAGCTCATCACATCAGGCATGGCACAGACCATGGAAATGCCTCATAGCCTATGAATGTGAAGTCTGAATTCTGATGTAAATGACCACCTAAGTCAATATCTTCTATTTAGACCGAGTGTACAAAAGGGCAAAGGAGTAGGATTTCTATTTCAGATGTCTAGTAAATAAAAAAAAAAATCATAGGTGATATCTGTCAAGAAAACTCAGTACATCCACGTGTCATATGTGGGTGGGAAACTGCATCCTTCAGCTGAAGTCCTGCTCTTCAGTTTAATATGACTGTTTGGCTCTACTTCATTTGCTTTTATGTTATATTTAACTGTCCTTCAAGGGACCAAAGTGGTGTGACTGCAACTAGGGAGGGAGCAGGTAGTTAAGCAGTAGTGTGATTGAGGTTGGTGTATATGTCCAGGTATGATAGGTGTTTTCAACTGCTTTGTGGAAGTGGGATGAATATTTAGGTAGTATTGGCTTCCCTGTTTTATAACTAAGAAGAACAGAAGTTGCTATCGTGGTATCTGTGATGTACAGGGTTCTTTCTAAAAGAACTAGCTGCAAGTATTTTCTTCTGTCAAGTTTCTGATTTTTCTCTTGCTTCTATAGCACTTTGCAGTCTGGCTTCAGGGCAAAATATTCAGCAGCTTTCATCTTAGATGGTGAGAATGCTCATGGGTTTTCCCCAAACTATATACTCCAGCTTGAGGAAAATTGCAGTGCTAGTAGTAAACTGTACAATATACTTCTCGGTGAAGTGAAGAGGTTAGCCTTGGCTTAGGAAGTTTGCCTAATGTAAACATTAGTTTGGCGAGTCATTGGACTGACACTCTTACTCTAATTGGTCAGTGGTTGACCCAAACACCCATGGGGTTTTCTAAAATGATGGCTGACTGAAACTGCTTGTACTGAAATGTATGACTTAAACCAAAGCCAAAATACCTTCTTCCTGGTTTAATTAAATTGACTTCTTTTTTTGTCCATTTGGAATTCTAGATATGGTGAGCTAAAAGTTATTTGGAGCTTTACTCGCAGCAGGAAGCCTGAATCATGTGTGCTGCGGTAGGCACTTCAGGGACACATGGAGTGCAGGACCTGGGTTTATAATTAGAGTGAGTGACTGGCCTTTGGTTTAGCCAGCAGGCTGTTCATAGGTGGGAGGTGGCTACAGGGGTGGCTTCTGTGATAAGGGGCTATCAGCTTCCCCTGTGTTTGATAGAGCCAATGCCTGCTGGCTCCAAGATGGAACTGCTGCTCTCCAAGGCCGAGCCCATCAGTGCTGGTGATAGCACTTCTGGGAAAACAGAGTTAAGAATGGGGGAAATAGCTGTGCAACAGCAAATGCAGCCAGAGAGAGCAGTGAGAACACGTGAGAGGAGCAGCCCTGCAGACACACAGGTCAATGGAGATGCTCTGGGCACAGGAGCTGTGATTCCCCCGCAGCCCATGGGGAAGACAGTGGTGAGGCAGCTGTGCCCCTGGAGGTCCACAGTGGAGCAGGTGGATGCCCAAAGGAGATTTTTACCCCATTGGGATAGCTGGAGCAGTCTCCTTGGCAGGAGAGAGGGGCTCCTGTGGCTCTGTGGAGAGAGGACCCCACACTGGAGCAGGTTTGCTGTCAGGACTGGTGACCCTCAGAAGAGTCATGCCAGGGCAGCCTGCTCTTGAAGGATTGCATCCCATGGAAGGGACCCATGCTGGAGCAGTGGCTTTCTTCGAATGTCATTGTATGAATGAAGTGCCAGACACAGAGTCTTCTTCTATGGTAGCTTCTCTGGTAGTTTGCAAGCTGGTGTTCTACAAAAGCAGTATCTAGAGTATTCAGAAAATTAAATAAAAGTCTTCTAAATGCTCTTCTGGCTTGCTGTGCAGTTCATTCAGACCTTGGTCATAGAAGGTGAGTTAAGGTGAGTGCAAGGGTCTAGCTCTCAGCTGGGAACTGTAGAAGGCATTCAAATCTTGTATGCAAAAAACTACTTTGCAGGAGTACAAGATAAATGTGGTTAGAGTGCAGGCAAGGTGCCAGCAGCCTGCCACAGACTGTTGTGTAACTGCAGGACAGTTATAAATAAAATAAAATCAAATCCTTTGTATGCTTTTTCTCATTAAAGGTAGATGTTAATCCCTTAATATCTTAAAGCAACGACTCATCAGGTGTTAGGCACTGTATGTGGGTTATCAAAAAGCATCTTGAGCAAGTTTGTTGTTGACTATTCTCACCAAACAAGCAATGTTGCTCGACTTTGATTTTACTCCAAGATATCCAGCTACTGTAGCTCATGAAAAACCTTGTGTTGTATTAGTAGTGATCTTGCTCCTCATCTTAAACATATTGGAAGCATCTATAACATATGATATAATCAGAACAGATTGTGACCCTCATACCCCCTGATTTGAATTGGATTCTGGCAAAATTCAGCTCTATCCAGGGTCTTATAATTGTGTTCTTAGCAATCATGTATGCTAATTATCTATAACCATGCTGTGTAGGAAAAAAATTGTGTACAATATGTAACTTCCCTCAAATGTACAGACCTCCTACCCACTTGGTAATGTTTCTTTTTTGATGGTGGCTATAGAGAAATCTTGCTGACTTTTCTCCTACTAGTTTATTTCTCTTATTGAGAATACAAAATGAAATGTAAGATATCTGTGTTTCATTGGAAAGCTGCTGAGCTGACAGCTGAAGAAATACAGGAGGATGATGAGAAAGTTTTGTGCCTTGGGCATTTGATAGCTTAATCTGTTTGTCCATGAGTGTCTAAAATTCCTACAAGACAGACCAATAGGTCTGTCTTGTAGGAATTTATCTGTGGAGGCCTGTGTCTTTGGTAATTATATGGAGACAGGATAATTCACCTTTGTTCACTAAATCAGTGTGAGAATGTATTCAAAATAGGTTGGCATGGCATATGCTGTGATCTGGGTGGTTTGATTCAGTAGTGGAATAATCATGGCATTGTTAAGGCTGGAAAAGACCTCTAAAGTAGAGTCCAACCATTAACATTAGCACTGCTGAGTCCATCTTGTCCTTAAGTGCCACATCCACACTTTTCTGACTAGAGATTGTGGTTTTGCTGCTTCCCTGAGCAGCCTGTTCCAATGCCTGGCCACCCTTTCCTTGAAGAAATTTACCCTAATATCCAATCTAAAGGTTCAGTGGTGCAACTTGAAACCATTTCCTCTTGTCCTACCATTTCTTACTGGTGAGAAGAGGCTGACCACACCTTGATACAAGCTGCTTTCAGATAGTTTTAGAGAATGAGAAAATCCCCCCTGGACCTTCTTTTCTCCAGGCTAATCAATCCCAGGTCTCTCAGCTGCTCCTCATCAGACTTATGATCCAGAGCCTTCCAGGGCTCTGTTGCCCTTCTCTTGATAAGTTCCAGCACCTCAGTGTCCTTCTTGTTGTGAGACACCCAGAACTGAACACAGGATTTGAGCTGTGGCCTCACCAGTGCTGAGTACAGGGGGACAGTCACTGCCCTGGACCTGCTGGCCACACCACTGCTGATCCAGGCCAGGATCCACTGGCCTTCTTGGCCATCTGGGCACGTCCTGGCTCATGTTCAGCTTCTCTCCAGCAGCACCCCCAGGTCCTTTTCTGCTGCACAGCTTTGCAGCCCCTCTGCCCAAGCCTGTAGCAATACCTGGGGTGGTTGTGGCCAAAGGCCAGGACCTGGTGCTTGGGCTTGTTGAAACTCCCTGCAATTGCAGGACCAAGTTCAAATGTTGTGTCAGGTCTTGTGTTTTGCTGGGAATCCTCTGTGTGCTTGCTGGTGTTAAAAATCACATGGAAGTCATTGTGGAACAGATGGAGTTTGATCATGGCTCAGAGTATTTTTTCTGCAGAATATTCAGGAGCTACCACAATTCCTTCTCTGACAACATAACTTTTATTTTAGGCCTTTGTCCCCATAAATAAATGTAACTTATCAGTCTCTCATGATGACTTATTCTGTATTTCATCTGGTTGGCAACATTAGAAGATGAAAGTAAACTGTTATAGTTTTCCTTGCTCATTCTTTTCAGTTATTCAAGAAGATCTAAACACTTCAACAAAACTCTGAAAACAACCCTTTTTAATAAAAATTTAAGACTTGAAAAAAAAAAAAAGACAAGCAAAATGACTGGGAAAGCGTGCTCTGCTTTTTCAATAAGATAGTAGTTAAGGCTGCCCGGCCCCTTCCCTTTGGCTAATTTTTGCAAATAAAGTTTGCCCAATTGTCTAAATACAGGCTAGTTTTTGCTATGAGGTCCGAAGTGTACCAAGATAGGAAGAGGACTCTCTCTGGGGCTTGATCAAGAAAAGAGAGCTGAGAGAACTTTTACTATGCTGGGCTGGAAACAGGTTCCTCATTTTCTATATTCCTACTGGAGGTCTGCGTGTTTGACTCTCATGTTGAGGTTGAAGTTGATGGCAGTTATCTTAATTAGACTGTATCATGATATATGCACAGACTAAGTGCTCACTTTTGTGCCTTTAGTTGATCTAGTCTTTTGAAAGCAAACCAGACTGAGTCAGTGGTGTTTGGATGTGTGGTTTTGATCAGTCTGGAATTTGGCTGCACCAGTTCATCATCCAGTTCCTGGCAGTAGTGTTATTGCCTGTCGAATGTCTTGGCCCCGAAGAGCGATGGGCCTTTTGGCACTGCTGAAGGTTTCACAGGAGGTTACTGAGAGTGACCTGAAGGGTGACCTGATCTTTTCTTTCCATTCCAGGTCCAGAAACAAAATGTGTTTCCCATGGTCAGCCATTTTACTGTAAACTTGGCCACATAAGGTTTGAGTGGTCAAGCTCTACTGTGTCCTGGCCAGCCCCTTTTCAGGATGATCAGTCCTGTTCTTGCTGGCAGGCAAATATTTTAGCATCACTTGCTTCTTCAGAGAGACTCCTTACATCAGGTCCAGCCTATTTGACAATTTTGAACTAATGTCTGATTTAAAACTATTTTCAGCCTGTAATTACTACAATGAAAATACCAAAGAAATTGATTTCTTATATTCCTCCCGTTATATTACTCTGGATTCCTGTCTAAGTGCCGAGGGGTTAAATATGATTCATGTAATCTACTTTCCCACTAATCATTTATTCAATTACCTATTAGAACTCAGGCAAGAAAGACCAAAAAAGGAAAGGGGAGAGACCAACCTGGAGTATATATTCAATAAAATGCTACAAAAAATAACCAATCATTAATTATCTAATCAGCATTCTGCGAGTCTTTTAGCCATGATCTCATTACTGTAATTAATTGCAAGAATCATTTTGTAAACAGAGCACAATAAAAGTATATGCAACATAACAGCATCCAAATTAAATCTAAATCCCAGAATGAATAACAGAGAAAGCTGGAAGATATTACTAAGAGAGGGCGTCATTAAAGGAGATCATATTTCAATGTCAAAATCTGGTGGGCTACTTGTGCTGCAAGAGTAAATCAATAGTGTTGCATTGAAAGGACTGGGCCAGATCCACTTTGGTGCAATTAATCACTACTCCATTAAAGCTTGGAGAAGTAGGGGTGGCTTCTTAGCCAGTAAAATTGGATTTTCTGTTTGTAGCTTCTGGGATTGGCATGTTGGCAAAGCTTCTGTGCTTGGCTAGTTTTTTTGCACCGAATAGGTAAGATTGTTCATGTACTTGAAGGATTTAGGAAATCTGGTCCCTTTCCTTTTAGAAGTGGAGAGGTTCTCGAAGGATTGAACATGTCTTCCCTTTGGCCAGCTTTCTGTAGTCCTTCACTTCTGATAGTGGTAGCCCTACTCTATTTTTTAAGACTGTTTCTACAATAAATAATTAAAGTATGCAGAGAGATCCCACAAACACCTGCCGGGCTTCCAGCAAAGTTATTTTATGATACTTTCAGGATTCTACATTTAATATTCCAGCAGCGCGATACGTTACTGTCTTTGGCCTTACCAGCCTTTTGGCTGCAGTATTTTGTCATCTTTTTCTCCTTTTCATTTAATTTTTCATTATTTTTTCTGAGGATCAATGTCAGGATTCATTTAAGAGCTATAAAGCAATATATATAAAACAGTCCCAACAACCATAGGCTTGGTTATGCCATTGATTTCTTTTCTGAGCAGAATTCCCTACTGTCTGCAGTGGTGAGTTGCTCAAAGATATTGATAGTATGTATCCCTCTACAGGGAATTTAGATTTAAAACATGATACCTTCTAGCTGAAAAGGTCTGAGGAGTGCATTAACTTTGGGGTAAAAGCTGTATTGTACAAAAACCCCCACCAATCCCCCCCACACCTCCACCCCAGCAGACTCTAAACTTCCCTGACAGTAGAAATGAGTGTTCCAGCTGTAATGCCAGGGAAACCCTTCATTAATGCTTCCACCTCTCCCTGCTGAGACCTGACAAAGAACTGGGCTGTGGTCCAATCTGAGCTTCTTGGGATAGGGTAGGAGGCAAATATGCCTGATGGTTTTCTGTGTGGGGGATCCCCCTTGACTGTTGCTCCAAGCCATGTTTGTTTTATCTGGACAGATTGGCCAAAGCCCAGATTTTGAGGAACTTTAGGACCTTGTTTTGCATTGTACTGCTCCTTGCTAGCAAGTGCTACCTGCCAGCCTTGTTGTGGTACCCTGCCAATGTGTGGGTCAGGGTGTGCTTTGGAAGGTTTGCTGTGACACGGCAATGTACTTATTGAGCTGCTCCATTCAGAGCACCCCTTAAATCTTCCCTCAAAGAAAATTCTACAGAGGAAATGCAGAATGCCTTGTTAACTCAGTTTTTAATGGTGAATGCCCCATGGATTTCCCTTTGATAATCACAGTTTGCTTCCATGAGCAGGCAAGCAGGTCATACCTTCTTAAGTCTGCAAATTCCTTCAGGTAAAACTGAGTGTTAGCCAGTTCTGCAGATGAGGGGAATAATAAAAAGTGGAACTTTGGCCTCTGCCTGTTTTGCAGGTATATAAATAGTGGAAATACAGCTGAGCTAGAGAACTGCATTTCTTTGTGACGAAGGGAAGACATTTTAAGTCACTGACTAATTTTGTTTTCAAAGACTTAAATGTCCTTAAAGCATTTTTTACTTTGGAAGGGTGATTCTGATGTTTTATAGAGTCAGCCTCATGTTTAAATTCATTTGTCCTCAACAATGCACTGCTGCTGCATTTAACAAGTGTATTTTAATGGTAGCGTTAAAATGAATGCCTTTTTTTTCCCAGTAAAAATAAAAGTGCACCATCTATATGAATTAATAATTTCCAAAGTAATAAATATTATGAACCTATTCTAAGACACACTGGGATAATATTTTTCTGGTTTTAGACCATTAGCCAATTTTTACATATGCTCTGGCATGCTGGAGAGATGCCATGGAGGGGTTTGCATTTTTTTCTAGTGCAGCTGTTAGATCAGTTGTATTGCTTGATTGATGCATCATGTCAGCGAGCCCTGGGGAATATGTCCACTTCTCTGGCTAGAGTAAGGATGCCAGGACCCTTGACAGGACACAGGCATGACTCCACCTGTGCTGAGTCCTTGTGAAGGCTGGGCACAGAAGGTGCTTGGTTTCTCGTGCTGGGAAAGCTTTGGCATGTGCAGAAGTTCTTCATTCACTTTTGAGTTTTGGCAGACTGGGTGTCTGAGTGCTGCTTTTGGTGCTGAGGCACTTGGGATTTGAAAGTGAGGTAATGCCCTTTGTGTAAGGGCATCTGTTTATTTGGATTATATAGCATGGAAAGCATTTGTGGTTATATTGACCTTTACTTGTTTGCTGCTTCTGTGCAGTGTCTGAAATTAGATTATTTTTTAAAGTTTAGCTGCTTAGGAAGGTTTGGGAAAATGTTAGGTGTCGTAAAATGTGGAGTGTTTTGTATTTGGAATAGATATTACCTTCCAGGTAGCAGTAATAGCTATTTTTCCTCAATGAATTACATGGTACTTTCTATAGGCTTTAATCCTGACCCTCAAAGAATAGATTTTACCATCTGCATGATAACCAAGTTTGGGAAATAAGCTTCTGAAGGAATAGTAAATGCATCATCTGTCCATGTGGGATTATTAAACTGGAACAGCTACATGGTATTTTGTCAGTTGTCTCCCATCTTCAATTTGAAACATGGACAGCTCAGTTTCTCCATTTACAGCTTTGAATATACTTGAGAAACTAATAAACTGAAATGACAGATACAGAGGGATTACAGGATATCAAGCAGTATTTTCCAAATGGGGTAACAACTGCTATGAAAAAGCATTCTATTGTAATAATGAAAGTTATCTTCTTACATCTTCTGCTTGCTGGTCTGGAATCACCAAAGAGATGAGAATTTCTCTGGCAGCAAAATGCTCGGCAAACCTGCTGTGGGTGGTTTGCCGGCGGTTACTGCTCTGAATAACTAATGTTAATAAGCTGCTCACCATTACACTGGGAAATATCACATGAAGCACTCTCTGCTGCTTAGGCTGACATGAATCTTTTACTTCTCTGAAACCTCTCTTTTGCTGCATCTCTGTGAAACTAGTGAGAGTGATTCTGGGAGCATCTCACCAGCCTCTGGGACAGTGATGAAAACCATTGGAATCACTGTCCCAATTCTTTCCAACCATGTGTCCCTCTGAGGTGTGTGCAAAAGCTAGAGAATAGATGTGATGGCTGTGCAGAACAGTCCCTTCCAAAGCTTCCATGGGAACACTGCCTCTCTGACTGATGAGGCCTTACTGAAAACAAGTGAACGCTGAGGCCAGGGCTACCTGAACTGAGTTGCTAGGATCCCAAGTATCTCCGTGCAAAAGGTGCTAGCAATAGCCCTGTGGCAAGTGTGCAAAAATGAACATCTTAGCAGTGAATTGTATTTGGAGGAAGTACTCTAAATTTACACTAGAAAGTTTTCCTTTGTAGGACACTTTAATCTTTGCTGGGTCTTGCTATACTTAGAATCTCAAGACAAGAATGCTGTTTTTTTCTTTTTTGATTGGATTTCAATCTAGAAAATGATTATTTGAAGGGAATCTTCAGGCATAACTGTAAGTACTTGCTTAGCAACCTTGTATTAATGGCCTTTCTGTACAAAGGTGACCCTGAGTACATAAGTATTTTTCTTTCTCCATTGTGTCTGGTGTTATAACTCAGCAAGGGATGAAATTGAACCCAGTTTGCATAGAATTGCGTAAGTGCATTACAGGGACACTCCATAATACATAAAAATAAATTAAATTTTAAAAGGGCCAGTGTTGGATTCTGCACTGGGATGGGGCAACTCTGGGTGTGTGTACAGACTGGGGAACGAGATGATGGAGAGCAGTACCTTGAAAAGGGAGCTGGTCAACGGCAATTTGAATATGAGTATTTTCAGGGCAGTCGTGCTCTTTTAGATTTCTCCATTGCCCATGCTGCCTGCCCTATAGCCTCCCTTCCTCCTGAGGAAGCAGACATAAGCAAGAAGGAGATACCCAGCTTGCCGGGGCAAATGGGTTTTGCATTTTCCTAGGGCTCTAAATTTTTGGTAGAGTTATTGAGGAACTGGATGGCGGGGGGGAGATCTGTGCCCTGGAAGTGGAGAAGGCCACTGGCATCTTGAGCTGTTGTGACTGCAGACAAGGCTACGTGGTCAGGTCTTCTCTTGCATCCTGCCCCACATATCCACACCCCCCTGTCCCTTTCCTGTTTCTGATGGGCAGTGCGAATTATCTCAGGATAAGAATAACAAACGGTAATTGTCCTGATAACACCAGGTGGGAATTGCAGAAGGAGCTGTCTGGATGCTCAGGTAATAAATGCACTGCAGAGATGGGGAAGCTGTGGGGATTGCAGCTGGTACACATCACCCTTTGACCAAAGGGTGTGAAGTGCTGCTAGAGACTGGGCTAACTGTGCAAACTGGCCTTCCAAGGTTGCAGGCAGCTTCCAGGTGTATTCCCCACACTGACAGTGATGCCTGCAGGGTACATCCAGACTGAAGATGGGTAACACTCGCAAAGATGAGGAACACTCAGTTTTGGGTGGGTGAGTGAAAGCAAGCTCTAAGACTGATCACACACAGAGATCAAATTCAAAAGTAGCTCCGCAGGTTCTTTGTTATTGTGACTTCTGCAGGGCCAAAGACTGCAAATCTGTAGATTTCTAGCCAGACCTACTTTATAATATAAACCTTTAGAGTATTATATACTGCATTGGAAATCTGTTATTAGCCATAAGTCTTATCATAATTCTCCTCACAATCAGTGTCATATTTCTTGCACCCTGACGACAGTCTTCTCTATTTCTCTGCTGTCACTGTGTAAGAGCAGGTGAAGTGAGGTGATATCCCCCTCTGCTACCTGATGGGCCATAGGATCTGTGATAAGGTTATCAGGAACTTTTCTGTTTAGGTAAAACTTCTTCATGTCGTGTCTTCAGAGGCAGCTATCCTGGAGGAGAAAATTCACTTCCAGATTAATTCATTGTGACTTGTTTCTGTCGCTGCCCTTAAATTAATCTTTTCAGGCCTACATATAACAAACTGGAGAATTGCTAATATTATACTTGTGGCAAATATATTAATTTCTATTTTGTGATTTTTCAGTATCTCTCTTCCCCCTCAAACAGTGCCGGCATAAAATTAAAGCTGTCTCTATCATTCAGCTTTTTTTAATGCACTCCTGCAATAAAGCTTTAAGAGCATAATATCAATGCATTTATGGTGGCTCCTCAGACACCTCTTATCCATCAGTTTTAGTACTATGACACAGTCTGTGTCATAAAGCACATGCAATAAACATGTAAATTTCAGCTCTGCTACAATTTTTTTTTTCTTAAGCACTATCCATAGGTTTTTAATGCATTACAGACCTGAAAACAATAAATTCAAATATAAGGAAGGGATCTGCTGGTTTGGTTTTTTATTTTTAGGGAAAATTGTTCATTACTTGACTCTGAATATCAGATAAGACTAATTTCTGGCACAGGACTTTTTGAAGGTTTTGTATTGCAGAAAAACTTGCAATCCTTAACACCCTCTCCATTCTCTGCAAACATTTAGAACAGCTATTTTCTCCTTCAGATGACAATTTTCATTTCAAGCAGGCTACAAGAGGTCATTTAGCTAATTTATGTGGAGATGAGGGAGGGTTGGTGGCACAGGCTTGAGAAATCAGGGAGATATGCAGCAAATAAGACTGCAAAAATAGTTGATGAAGTGCCATTGCTGTCAGCATTTGCAACTGTAGATTAAGGTGTTCACATCCTAATTTAGCCTTGTGCTTGAGGCACACCATTAACCTCCTGACAGCTAGCAAAGTGCATGCACTGTGGATCACCTGATCCATTTTTTTTTTCCTTCCAAATGTTGACTGTTTAAGTGCTGCAGAAGTGTTAAAACTCTCTGGCCACAGGCTCCTGTTCTAATTTTAAACTGGAGTAATTATATGGAGATATGGAGCTGATGCTATTGAAGGGGACAGCATGTTGTCTCTGAAATACAGACAACGTTCCCAACTATTGTCACACACATCAACAGCCTGGCTTCTCCTCTCCAAGCTGTGCGTTTCAGCAAATTCCAGAATAATAAAAATTCAGACCATGTTATCTTCTATGAGTAATTCTCCTGCTTATGCAATGTTATTCCAGGAACTGTACTCTGCCAATGCCAACAATTGGCAGAGATTTTTGTTCCAACTCTTGCCCTGCTTTTAAGCAGATTTTAGCTATCGCAGTAGATTATGTTGTGTGGGCTATTTGTTTTTCTGTGACAGTTATGTGTTAAATTTGATATTTGAAAGATAGCTCCTGTTACAAACCTTACATGCATTCATCTTGATATGGGGTGAATAAGAATAGAATAATTTTCTCATGCTGTGCATCAGTCACACAGATTCCCTGAAATGTTTTAGGTATGTCCAAATCCAGCCAGTAAATGGCTTTCATAACAATTAGCCTAAATCCTCGGTTTTGATGGGCAGTCAATGTGAGATCCCAAAATCTGGTTCAGTAAGGCACAGTGCACAAATAGCAGCTCTGGGCTGTTCTGCACCCAGGTGACCACAGCAGCACCTTCCCTCCTCTTCAGCTTGTTGCAAATTGGTCCCAGAACAGGTGTATAGTATAAAATGACCAGAAAAACACTTCCAGTGGGATGCACTATATGAACAGGTTTGCTTCAAACTGTTCCTGGATTTTCTTGTTTTCCCCTCTAAGATGCAGAGGTTTTCATTATACTTTGATCCTGTCAGTATTTTTCTCGGTGGGAAGAAAATATCATCTTGAACTTGCTGAAGTTTTAGCAGCCTCCTGCTGTGAAAGAGGTTTTTTGCCAAGGTGCAAACCAGTACAGATCTGTTAAGTGTAACATTGCTTCCTGCTCTTCTGGCAGCCCTTTTCCCTGTGCTCCAGCATGATATGTTTGCTAGTGCATAAAACTTTTGACTTCCGTGAAGCTTCTGGTTTTTATTTGGGAACTTGCTTTCTCTGAGAGGAAACAAGCTAACAGGTGTATGCCTTGGATTCCTTGATCCTTGGTGTTTGAGTAGTGACTAGTGAGATCCAGGAGGGCGAATGAAAATCAAAGTACCCATGCTGCTGAGTTTTTTTCAGTTTGTGAGTTGTGTTCGGGATGGATGAAGCTGCTAAAGGCTTGCTTTAGATTTTGGGGTCCGTGAGGGAATTAAATCACTGCCCTCATGGAATGAGTCACTCCTAACTGGCTGAGTCACCCAAAACCAGTGAGGGTTTGAGTCATCCCTCAACTGCACCATGAGGAGATGGTCCCTGCCAGAATACCAGTGCTACAGTTCACAGGCTGATCCTCTTACAGCCTGTTTTTTTGCAAAGGACATTGGGGGCCTGGATATTTCTCCATGTGAAAGAAGTATGGTTACATGTCAGTTCTTGGAACTGTGTGTGTAAATACATGGGGAAAGAAGAAAAACCTTCCACAGGTTCCACTCTTGGAGAATGACTCAGGAGCTGCTAGCGTAATGGAATGACTCTTCCATGACAGGGAACAGTGGGAAATGGTGCTATCGCTGCCTTTCCAGTATATTTTCTTTACCATGAATCTCTCCTTCAGACATCTGGGCTGTTAAGGATGCTTGAGAAGAGACTGGCAGTCTCTGAGTGTGCTTTGGCTCATTCTCAAGCTGTGCTATTCACAGTGCCGTTATCCTGAGCTGGCTAGGGTTGTGCCTTACTTTGCAATAGAGTATTATTTCTGGTGATCTCTGCACAGAGGTGGCAGCAAGGCAAGATTTTTCTTCCAGTCCTTTACAAGACTACAGTGGCCTGATGAAGGACAAAGTCAGTATTCTAATATCACATGTTTGTGTCTCTGCTTTCTGCAGTGGAAGGGTTTTGTGCTCTTAAGAAACGTGAAGATAGAGGGGAGATACATGTGTTTGAGTGTTCCTTGATATTGAACCAGCTTTGAAAGCCATTTTGAATAAAAATGCTAATAAATGGCATTGTTAATGCATGATCCAGAGTGTGAGAGAGTGCTAGTCTTTTATGTTACAGTGACTTTTGGTTTGAGATGGAGATCAGATTCTCCATCTAACTTTATACCAACTAATATCACATGTTTGTGTCTCTGCTTTCTGCAGTGGAAGGGTTTTGTGCTTTTAAGAAACGTGAAGATAGAGGGGGGGTACATGTGTTTGAGTGTTCCTTGATATTGAACCAGCTTTGAAAGCCATTTTGAATAAAAATGCTAATAAATGGCATTGTTAATGCATGATCCAGAGTGTGAGAGAGTGCTAGTCTTTTATGTTACAGTGACTTTTGGTTTGAGATGGAGATCAGATTCTCCAGTTAGTCTCATACTAACTTTACCGATTGTAATAGATGTCTTATAATGGTTGGGCACAAAGGCTTAGAGTGAATGGGGTAACATCAGGCTGGTGACCAGTCACTAGTCAGGTTCTGCAGGACTCCATCCTCATCCCAGTTCTCTTCAACACCTTCATTAATAACTTGAATGCAGTCCCACAGACAGGGACCTGGGGTTCCTGGTCAATGGCAAGCTGAATATGAATCATTGTGCCTGGCAGCCAGGAGGGCCAAGCATGTCCTGGGGAGCATCAGGCACAGCATTGCTGATGCCTTGAGAAGGCTGACCTAAAACAGAGGCTAGATGGAGTAAAAGAATAAAGTAGGTATTTATTAAAACACCTCAATGGATACACCTTGGGCAGGGCAGGAGCCCAGCCAGGGCTACACCCAAGATGAACCCAAAATGGTCACAAGATGGACAACCAGTCACGAGGCCTCTCACTTCTCTAAGTTTTGGTCCATTAGCACATTGGAGTTAATTGTCCAGTTACAGCTTCAGATTATGAAGTCCCATCCTTCTTTTTTTCCCTCTTCAGTCCACATGGTTTATGCTCTTGTGTCTGACACTTGTATCAGTTGTCCTTGGTCCCAAGCTAGAAAAGGAATTGTTTTGTCAACCTACTCTGTGAAGAGAGCTTACCAACACTTAATATGAAGCTCAGAACTACGCACTAAAGCAGCACAGAATCTGAAAAGTATATAAGCTAAAACTTAAGGATCCTGCTGGGCAAGGGAGGGGATTGTCCCGCTCTGCTCTGCACTGGGGCAGCCTCACCTCCACTGCTGGGGGCACTCCTGGGTGCCACAATGTAAAAAAGAAATTGAGCTGTAAAAGAGTGTCCAGAGGAGGGTTGTGAGGATGGTGAAGGGTCTGGAGAAGAAGATTTATGGGTACTAAAATGTATTATTTAAGAAACTGTCTATGCATAGACAACTCATTCTCAGTTCTGCCTGTGGGCCAGCATTTCTTATTAAAACTTTATGCACAACACCTTTCAGGCTGACAGCCTCTGCTGGGAAGTAACAGACATTACTGCGAGTTTCTGCAAGCACTTGTTCAAGAGAGTTCCACCTTGCACATTCCAGCTTGGAAAACAAAACTGTGCAAGGACAGTTCCAATGAAGCATGGCCATGGCTGAGATTGTAGACTAGAAGGGAGATTTCTGTCAGTATTTCCCAATGGATCCTTTCTGAGAAAAAAAAAAATCCCAATTTTTCTAGAATGCTGTGACTTTATTATGCTTTTAGCTGCTCTGTCACATGGATTTCTGTTCTGCTTCTGTGGAACACCATTAGAGGTGTTTACTGAGGAGGTGGTGTTAGGGATTCTTCAGGCTGTGATGTGTCAAGTAACAGTTTCTATGGTGGCTTTGAACCACAGTCCAGAATGTTTTTCTGATCATGTAGGCAAACAGAATCCTAGATTACAATGAGGTAAGTATAAAGAGAGCATTGCTAAGCTTTTGTACGGCAGGGTTTACTAGTTTTCACTTTAGTGATACTCTCATAAACCCATAAGGCTAATGTGGATGTTCTTGGTCCCTGTTAACTTGTCAGTGCATCATTTTCAAGCTAAGAAAAACCTTTCCACTATTTCTGACCAAACTGTATAGTGCTGCCTCTCTCAAGCCTTTATGATCTTGCATTAAGAGGCAGTGCAGAAAGATGGTTTTTTATAAGGATTTTGTCCAACCTACATGGTACAAAATACTGCTGTCTGTGTGTATGCCAGCTATGTGTGTATACGTATTTAAGGGCAGCTGACCTGAAACATCTCAATGACAAAAGCCATTTCTGTGCCACTTCACAAAATATGCTTGTGTCCTTTCCTTCACTTATCACCATCTTAATGTTTGTTTCAGCATACCTGAAAGCCCCAGCTACAAGTTCTTATTCTCCTTAAATGCCTATCTAGCACTGTTTTACCTATTTGAGCTATTTATTAATTATTTGTTTGAACAACACCCCTGAGTCCTAGATTAGGCCAGGTCCCACTGAGGCAAGTACTGTGTAAATACATGGTAAAAATCCCTGCTTTGAAGAGCTTCAATATAAACTCTATTCCTTTGATCAACAATACACGATAGACTGCTGTGCCAATCTTGGTCCCCTCCAAAATTCTCAGTCTTCTAATTTATCTTCTATTTGATCCTGTAAATTGCAGAATGGAGGCTAAGATTGACACGATGGCTGAGGTGGGAGGAAATGGAGAAGTACAGTGGAAGAGAAATAGAGTAGTTTTTGTAACTTAGCAATGGCTAAACATTTGAAAAATGACTGGAGATATGACAGGGACATAGTAATGAATTATATGCTGAATGAAAATAAAGGTGGGATGTTGCCTGTTCTAGCATTAGAGCTTCAAGGCATTGTGGTAACCCAGTAGGTGGCTAGAAGTAAAAGTTAGGGGAGAGTTAAAGGAGATAATTATCTGTCATGCAATGGGTAGTTAAACTGTTGATGTACTTGCCACAGGATGCTGGATGTGTAGAAAGCTTCTGTGGGCTCAAAGTGTCACTGGACAAATTAATGCAATAAAAAGACATTGCAGGAGATTAAACAGAGATGTTTCCTCTGGCACAGGATTGAGAAAAAAATTTCCAGTGGGCCAGGAAGTAACAACTTTGCTCTCCAGTTTTAACCCCTTATGTTTGCAGATATCCATGCCTAGCCACTGTCTGTCATGGAACATTAGTCCTTGTTGTGAGATGGCACATCTCAGTATTATCGCTCTGTGCTTTGTTATCGATCATCATCTTCTTGGGGAAGTCTGGTATGCGAAAGTAATAGTAGCCACTAGACTTTATTGCTGTTAAATTTGCCTTTTTTTTTTTTGCTTTGTGAACAAACACTGGCCTTTATTGCCCTTTCCTCAACACACAGTTGGTCATTTCTGTAAATGAGCCATTGCTCTTGGGCATCTTGTCATGGCCAAACTCTTAAAGTAAATGGACATGTCCCTGCTGTGCCAATCAGTTGGAGCTGATCCCTCAACTATTTCCAAATGCTGTATCCCGTTGACATTCCTGATGTCTACTGGTCCAGGGAGGAGCTGTTATTCCTACACTGAATTCAATGTAACTACTTCTGAGGTCTAGAAAGTCCTATAACAAGGCTGGAAACAAACAAATGAAGCTTTAAAAAGGCTAAAAGCAGATGCATATATAAATTCTAGTTATGCATAAACATATGGATATCTTTGGCAATGGATGGTTTATACTGGTAGATGCATCACAGGCATGGAAGGCCAGAATAACGGAAGTTTGCATTGATTCAGATGGATTCATGGCCTGTCTCTTTTGGGCTCACTGAGATAAAATAAGGGAGCACAGGCATACTTCATTCCCAGCCAAAAAGCTCGATATTTGGGTGCTTCTGCGAAAGGAGAGGCTATCTCTGTTGACACAACAGCCTTATAAATTCTTCTTACTGCTGTACTCCTCTCTTATGGACCTGCCATGCTTGCAGCTTGTTTCTAATTTCATTTATTTTTGACAAGTTATCACTATTTTTGCACAAGGTGCAGATTAGGAGGAGTACATAGAAATCAGGCAATAATCTAGAGAAAGATGCAGGAATATAAGTAATACTAACACGCTTCATGAAAGAAATATCGGTATGGTGCACTGAAGAATATTCTGCATACTGAATACCTTTTCTTCTCTGAGACCCAGTGGGTAACTTTGATGAGCAACAGTACCTGTAGAGACACTAAAATCATCACAGCTGTCAGTTAGGCCTACGTTAATGTGTCTTGAAAGAGTGATTAATGGGTTTTGACAATATCATTGCATTTCATATTTAATCAGATTATGCATCTGTTAGGAATGGTGCACTCCTAACATCTGCAGTCAGAGCCCCTGATCTGCATCCAGATCATCATTTTGGCAGGAGCATGAAGCGTGGTCTATGGCAGACTTTTGGTAAGTTAAAGCTATGTGATGTCTATGTGCTTTTAAAGTCATCTGTGCTCACCTGCATGGCTCCTGTATGTGTGTGTATGCTCATAGGCTCCTTTCCTGGTGAAAATCCTCCTATGGGAAAGCAGAGAGCCTGAAGACAAAGTAAATGGAATATATTGCTGAAGGGGAGGGGTGGTGCAATATAGTGTCAGCACACATGTATGTGTGCCTAATGCTGGCTTCCCAGTTCTGCTAGGTGCTTCCTGTGTGACTTCTCTCAGGCTGGCTGCAGTCCAGCTGTAAGGGATTGACCTGATTTCCCCTGGACCTTATATCTGCCTCTGATTTGGTTGGTAGTGCTTTTTCATATTATGGGGCTGTGGAAGGATGGGGCCAACATCAGGTACTACAGTAGTGGAGTTTTATCTGGCCTACAGATATATGAAGGCTCATGATTTGAAGGTGATCATATACCTATTTGAGAAGCTCTTAAAATTCATGGGAACCTCTGCCTGGAAATGCATGGAATAGACTGATGTATTTTGGCTGAAGGCTGTCCCAGCACTTAGCTTTATTATCTTTTAAAATAATTCTGCTTTGAATTCTTTCTGAAACAAAACAAACTGCCTTGGCTGTCGAAACACTCCTCAAGTAGAGAACCTGAGCATCGGATCACAAATACATATGATCCAAGAACTAAAAAAAAATTCCATATGAACATCTTTATTTGGTACATACGGCATAAATGACCTCCCCAAATGCAGTCAGAAATTTAGCTCTGGGATGTCCTGCTATGCTGTGCGGTGTCTGTGGATTAGGTAGTGGGACTGAACATGGGACACACAGAAGAGTGCACCCAATGGTTTTGGTTCCTCTAGGCACCCAGCAGGAGCACCAGTGACTGAGCAGCTCCCCTGACAGCGAGCTGTGGGATGTCCCAGGGGAGTAGCAGTGCTCTGCAGTGAAATAACCTACTGGCATTCACACAGTGGGGAGCAATCATTATTCTGACCAGACTCATTCTCTCATCTTTGCAGATATGCCTCAGGGCTTAAAAGCAGGCTGTGAAAATACACTCCAGGGTGAGTGTGAGCAGGAGCCAAGTGTGAGCCCTCATTGTCATTGAGACACTGTCTGCCTAGGATCTGTTGGACTGTCACCATTGCTACACGAATGATCCTCCTCTGCTAACCTGCAGGGCATACACCCCCCAACCCTAGAGAATGTGGAAGCAGGGCTTGCAAGGGAGCTGCAGCTTTCATAGGGAAAGATCATTTCTAGTTTCACCTCACTCATTTCTTCTTCCTGTCAGGGACTTCATGGTATGCAGGGTCTTAAGCAATCTTGCACTTCCTGTGGAAGATGAGGTCCCTGCTTTGACAGACTGAGAAAAATTAATTTTCCATTTAAATACCAGCTGTCACCCCATACTGGTTGCATGACCATCTACATCTGCAGGGCAATTTTCTTTTCAGAAAAACAAGTCATCCTGTTTGCTCTTGAATCTCTAAAATTGAGGATTATTGTTTTGTAAATAAACAATAAGTAGTTAAAAGACATTCTGGTCAACAAATACAAAATAACAGCCTATAATTCTCTTGTTGTGACTATTGTAAAAAGCAGTATTTTGTTAGACAGGCTTATGTCATCTCTTGGTATATATTTGCCTTCAGATGTGTCAAAAGGTGTCCAAATATCCATGATCAGATGCAGGGAGATGTTTTGAGGAATAATTGTACACTGGTACAACAAAAGAATATCAGTGATTCATAATTACTTTGTTACATAAGTCATCATTGTCATTACTGGGGGAGGGGACTAGAATCTCTTGTTCCACATGTTGTCTCAAAAATGGTCTTAAGGTTTTATTCCGTGTTTCAGTACTCTCTGTTGTATTCTGATTATGCAGCAGTTTGGAACCCTGACATGGGAGATCCTGTTTTCATCTGATGTGGAAAATCTGCCTGTTTGAGTGAGCTATTAGTCCAAACTGAAAAGACACAAAACAAAGGCACTGCTGGAGAAAAAAGCAGGATGAGGCACCTGGTTGAGAGAAACCTGTTCAGGAAAGCATAGGAATGCCCGTGTCCATACTCCCAAACAAGGAGCAAGGCACGCACTAACAGGAATGGTTTCCTAGCTCAAGGCACTTCTCTGGTGGTTTCCCTTGGAGGACGTGTAAATTTTGGGGAGGATGGATTGTTTCCATTTTTGTGGAGTATATTGTCTTGGGTATACTGAATAAACGGGAAAATCTTGAGAACAGAGTCTGACTGCTTTTGTCTCTGACTGTGGCGTTGTCCTAGAGACACCAGGTAAATGTTGGCTTAGTGAATCCTGTTGGCTAGGAAACCATTCCCCCTTCCTTGGCATCCTGTTTGCCAACAGGGAAACCTGTCTGAATTTTGACAGTTGAGTTCTGGGCCTTAGTGTGGAAACTGTGCCTGGAGGGTTTTCATTATGTCCTTACAGGCTGTTAGAATGAGGAATGCCGTTGGATTTCTTTTCCTTGAGCTCCACATTTTACTGTAGAAGAAATTTGAAGTGCTCCCAGCTTTTAAGAAGGGTGGGAAAAAGCATAACCACAAGGTTATGCTGAGCCTCAAGGGTTGCTGAGCCTAAAAGCCTGATAGCTAGTATAAAAACTGGTGCAGGGCTTCATTAGTTGTCCTTCATCCATTAACCTCTGGACTGAGTTTGCCATGGGGCACCACTAAAAGCAAGTCTTGTGCTTGGACACTCAGACCTTTCTGCTTGCCTGCCCTATAGTCACTCAACACCTCAGAGAATAAATCAGCTCCAGGTTTTCCAAAGCCTCTAGAAGTGGAAGTTTCCACATCAGTTGTTAGTCTACCAAACTGGAATGTGGTGGGTAGATATTTGACTGAAACTCAGCATACAGGTGTATGAATGTGTGCTTATGGGAGCTGGATGGTCACAATCTGTTTCTTAAGCTTGGTGCAAAAGATCATACCTACAGGGGTATGATTATGCCTACTGTGAAATGAGCATTTGTCAAGCACCGGGCTGTACAAATAACAGCAGCAGTGCTGCTGCTGTTTTGAATACAGCTGAGACCAATTGTAGGCTGTGGACTGAATGGTTGTGCGGAATTTTTTGTTTAAGCATCTTGCCTGTGTTTTCCTTGTTGGCCTGCCTCCCTCAGGATTTGGTCTAACATTGCAAGCAGCTTTAAATATGCAAGATAAAAGCTGTTTGCAGAGTAGCACCTTGTCTGGCAAAGAAAAATTTTGCTGTGCTGTTGAGGTCCAGTCACCAAGCTCAAATCTAACTTTATTTCAAAACAGCTCTAGTCTAAGACCTTGAGTGGTTAATATACAGTGCTGGCATGAAGATGGGTGTAATAACATCCCATATGCTTAGAAAGAGCAGTAGACTCCCTCCACCACTGGGAAGCAACTACTGTCACGTCTGTTAGAACGAAGCACTGCCTTGCTTCCTGCAACATCCAGCAGCGCTGTTACAGTGATCTACTCAAAAGAAATTTATCTTGTTTTTCCCCTTTTTTGAGTTCTGTAAGTCCCCAGAGTTCCACATTATGTCAAAAGTTTAAAAATGGGCCAGTGAAAAGAATAGGAGTAGCTTCCCAGTGAAACCAAGTGTTTACTGTGGAGCAATATGATATGAAGATTTTAGCACTACTGACTTGAATTTATGGAGTCACCTTCTCTGGAGGCAATAAAAAGTTTTCTGGATGCAACTCTGAACAGCAAGCTCTAGGGGATCCTGCTTGAGTGAAGAGGTTGGACTAGATGACTTCCAGCGGTCCCTACCCACCTTAACCACTCTGCGGGTAGTGGCTCTGCACAACTGCTTCTTCGAGAAAATGAAATTATCTTTGTGTATTTAATTTCAGTGGTATTTAGAAATGCCTCACTCAGGCTTTTCAGAAGATTGCAGCCAATATCTGAGATGTGATGCTGCTCCACAGCATGTAATTTCTGTGTCTGTAGGGAATTCACCATCCCTTAGGAATTAGATCATTCTTAGAGAACTAGATCTGCAATTTGAAATTTGGGCTTCCTGTGTATAGCCAAATGCATTCAACTCATCTGCCATTATTTGGCTGTATTTTCTGGGCTTTCCAATTTTTTTTTTTTTTTTTAGCAATGTAGCAGCCTACTTGAAACTAATACTGATATTTAGTAATTAAGATGCCTGAGCTATCCTATAGTCCTGCAAAGTCCATCAACTACTGTTCTACTTAAGTATAGGTTTTAGCAAAGCACTGGTATTAAGAAGATCTAATTCTCAAGTTTGCTGCACTTCGGCATCTATTGAATTGATTCATCTTCTTTGAGCATGACAGATATATATGTGTGTGTGTATGTGTGTTTATGTGTTCATATATATAATGGAGTGTCTGCCAGTTGCAAGGAATACAAGGCTCTTGTGAAAACTGATGAACACACCAATGTCCATTATAAAAGCTGAAATTCATAATAACTGCAGCAATGCAGAGCTGTTTTCTTTTTCAAGGAAATTTGCCATAAAGTAAGAATTGTGTTCCTTTTATTATGCAGCTACAGTACTTACCATGCTGGAAAACTTTGAAAAACAATACAGAATAGATTTGACCTCAGAGAGAATCATGATAAATTAGAGTTGCTTTCAAGAATTCAAATTAGATTTGCAAACTCATTTGATTGAGCCAAGATGATCTTGTGGAGGAAGGGGAAAATGATGGTAGCAAGATAGACATTTGGCCATTAAATCCTACAGAATGCTCTTTGTATTTTCTCCTGCTTTTCCCCCTGGTTTTGTTTACTTATTAGCAAGCATTTGTAAGTAAAGTCTTCCTACTGTTTAAACTAGAGAGGGAGTTTATTTTTTTTTTTTAGAGGAATTAGTCTTTAGGGGTTTTGTCCGTGCTCCCTGAAACTCTTCAGGACACTGAATAGGGGATCTGTGAAGTTTTTGTTTTCTAAAGACTACAGAAGCTGAAAGCTGCTTTTCTGGCAAACTGATAAGTGAGAGCAAAGGAGACAGCTAACTTGTAGGGATGACACAGAGGGACTGAGGGGAAAAGCTTGACATATTCATTGTGAATGTCTGGTGTGAGACATCAAGGACAGGAATGTCTCTCAGACAGCGGGCACTGTTGTAGGCTGAACACTGCCTGTGAAAAGGCATCCTCCAGAGGCCAGCCCATCCCAAATCCTTCCCAGACAACAAGCAAAATTGGCTGAGCTGGGTTCCTTCAGTTCAATCTTTTACCTAGATTGAGGGGGAAAAGCTGTCAGTGTTCAAAAAACAAATGACAAAGGCAAGCTGTTGCTTAAACTGCCCATTTTGCTCACAAGGGTGTGAATCTGTCTTCTGACTCTAACTAGTGGATTTGCTTTTCATTCACAGACGTTTAACAAAGCAGAAGTATGGTAATGGGGTGAAAAGAAGGAATGGAAGTGAAAGATGAGGAGCACTAATAGGCCTGAAAATGAATAAAATATAGCACAAAGAACGACAACTGCAGCAGTTCCTCCTTCGGCAAGAGATTTCCATCTGTAGTTCAGCTTGATATTTTGAGAACCTACTTGGCAGCTGAAAGAGACTTCACCTGGTAACTTTTTATTTTAGGAAGGTTGAAGTGTGATGGCAGGAGAAGCTGCTAAATCACAAGTATAAATCAGCTGGAAAAAATGGTTTATCTTCTTATAAACGGCTAGTTTTCAAGGGTAGCTCCTAATTCCTTTCACTGATTGAAGAGGGGGGGATTAGAGAATGAACAGTAGATTAGGTTAGGAGCACTGGTGTTCCAGGAACAAGGAGCAATCGGATTTCACTCTTTTAAGATTGATCCTGTGGGCTACAAATACCTGTGTGGTACCCTAAGAAGGGAGGGTTTGCCCCTGATGTCTCATTTCATGCCCCCTGCTTCCATTAATTTCAGTTTTGTGTGGATCTTTGTTGCTGGGTTGAGGCCAAGGCTGCCTGCTTGCACGTGTTGTGTGTCCACCCTGTTTAATGTGTCCAGCATCCCAGCCAAGCTGGTCGAGGCTCAGCTCTAGCTGTGTCTCCCTGCCAGGGCTTTGCAGCTGGAAATAAAGCCTGAATTGAAGTTGTCTGGATTTCAAGTGTAGTCTGTTTTCAGCAATTGCTCAACACTGATGTCTGCTTCTCACTCAGTACTTGGTTGGATTCTTGGTGTCATGTTGAGCATCAGCTAAGTGAAAAGCAAGTGCTTGAGGAAACCCTTCACTTGATCTATACCTTAAAAACTGTAAGGTCCTTGCTTTGCCAGGCTCTTGACTTAGTAGAGATATTTCTGCAAAGCTCCGTGCATCCACAGTGTGCTTTTAAAATGGGAAGGAGCAAGCATACATCTCTACACTTTCACAGCTGTAAACTAAAATACAAAGCATTGCCACATCTGTAAGTGGCTGGGGTGCTCCTATTCTAAGCTCTCAGCAGTGATGGGGTTGCCACCTAGTCTAGCATCTGATTTTTCAGGCAACTTCTCTTTTGCAAGGAAAGATTTTAAAGCTATTTTAATGTGTTTTCAGCATGTGACCAGGTCAGTTACTACTTTCTGCTTTCATGTAGGAGGGCATAAAGAAATAAGATCTCTGATCTTGAGTGCCCTGTATGAATAGGAGTAAATCAAGAGCAAACATAGGTGCAACATGAAGATGAGTTTTTAAAAAAGAAACCTCTAACAGTTTATTCTAAATTATCAAAGACAGATTCTTAGATTTTCCATTACAAACAAATGTTTAATGAAGTCTGATGCATTTGTTGAATGCAACAACTGCATGTGATTTCAGGAGTGTCAGCTTTGGACTGGATAAAATCAAGACCCCAGCTAAGTCCTCACTATCTGCAGTGGCAGTCAGCACTGGATGCTTCAGGGGGAGATGTAAGCATCATGCAAGCAAGTTGTCTATAAAGTAAGTTTTCCTTCTATGTCTTAATAGAAGTTGACTTCTAAAGTAACTTCATTTACCCAACCTATTCCCTAAACACTGATAATGATTTGTATCAAAACAAACGCTGCTATTTTGAATGCTTCTGTGGTATCTTCCACAGACATCTAATGGCAGAGCTCTGCAGATTAGTAATGGGGAAAGTGTCCTATCAATTCTCCATCTAGCATTTTTCCTTTTACATGGGCCCCTAGACTTATTCACTATTTGAACAATAAATCTGAGAGGAGCTGGTTTAGAGTTATCCTCTCTGTAGCTGTTTTTAAAATATCACATTTTTTTATATAGCTAAAATACTCAAAACAAACATTTCTTCTCTGGCGCATTTTCTTAAATTCGTGTTTATCAGATCTCTGGAGTTTTGTTGATGGGATTTTGTATGAACACTTACTTTAGAATCACATATTTATATTTAAAAACTCTATAATACAGTCAGAACTTTGGAAACTGCACTCAGTTTAGACTTCAACTTCCAAAGACGGAAGTTAATCTTATATTTCAGAAGCCACACACTGCAGTAAGTACACTCTACTGGTGCTGCTATTTTAATTTACTCCAAATGGAAAGTGCCTGTGGTTCTAGCTTAGCACCTGCCATAGATGAAATTATGGCTATTATAGTTCATGGTTCAGACTGCCAAAACTGAAGGGCCTAAAAAAGCAGGGATAAGTCTCTTAAATACTTCATTCTTAAGTAAAAGATATTTCCATTTTTCAGGGACATAAAGAAAATCTGAGTGCTAGAGGTGCAAATGACTCACAGTCCAGACTTATAATTAAGTTATAGGATTTCAGATGCAGTTGCAAAGAGTTCTGAACTTAAATTTAATATCAGATAATTCTATCAGCATTATGCTGGTAGTAACCCTTTAAAAGCTCCAGTGTAGATCCAACACTGAAACACTTGAAGCAGCAGTGCTCACCAACAGTGCTCTTTATCAGCTAATTTTGGCAGCACAGTAGCATTTCCTCTGCTTGTTTGGTGCTCATCTATTCATCAGAATCTGCTTCTAAGATGTCTGAAAGCCAAGAATACTCTTTGGAAGCTGCATTGCTGATAAATGAAGTGGGTTTTTAGTTCTATGCTCCCCATATTTCAGTGTTATGTCTACTCACCAGATGAGCTTATTTAATATTGTGCATTTACTAAATTAATCCTTATTTCTGCTTTAGTGAACACTGATGTGGCTAGAAAAGAAAAAAGGAAACACAATCATTTTAGCCACGAGGCAATGTGGATAAGCAGACAAAACTGGCTTGTTTTGTATTGTGCAATAAGACACTAATGCTAATGAAAATACTCTGAAATAAGGTGCTGTGCTAAGGAGCTGTACAAAAGAAGCTGGTGGCAGCTGTCAAGACTTCCAGGTGATGATGTCCACACTTCAGTCCCATATCCAGACTACATATTTCTATGTATCTAGCCAGGGGATGTTCTTGAAAGAGCTTCCTGTCTTGGGAGAACGGATGGATGCGCATGGCAACACAAAGAGGACATGCATGTAAAGGCCAAAAAGCATTCCTCAACAAGAGGTCTTTGGAGCTTAGTGTGCAGAGGTGAGTAGGAAACCCATTATGAGATTGCTGCATTTGAAAATAGCAGTTAACAGGATAACAAAGGTCAGAAGCTGAGAAAATAAACCCACAGACTTAACATACCCGAATTAGAGAGATTGAAAATGGATTACAGTAGGGAGAGAAATTCTCAGATTTTTCCAGCAGCACCACAAGGCATATGGGGTGGAGGGTCCTGGGCTTTTGAAAGATCTGACCCAAACGATGTCTGAGATCTGTGAATATGGAGAGAGACATGCTCAGAGGTAACCCTCTCCTAACTGTAGCTGTGCCTCTGTCTTGCTGTCCAAAGTGCTGAGCAGCTTTTAGGAGTGTGGCAGTCAGTTTTGTGAGGTGCTGGCAGTGTGTCCCCAGGAGGCTGAGGAACAAGCTGCAGCAGTCACAAAGCTGACTTTGGGAAAGACCTTCTTTATCTCACTGAGCTTGTGATAACAGCCACAAGTCATGGGGAAAGGGGCTTTGCCTTCAAAAGAAGCACTAGAAGCACCACTCCTCTAGAAGGGTCTTGGAAAAGACTCTGATGCCCAGGTTTTGCTTAATCCCTGAAAACCTGAAACCCAGATATTGTGTCATATTAACATCTATAGCAGAGCTATTTCAGGCTGGTGCTAACTGCTCCAGGACAGGTCCCCATAGACACTATTCAATAAAAATCTCTTCTGACACCTTACAGCTTTCATTGAAAAGAATTGCAGTGAGTCCAGTCAGCCTTGTCCAAGGCACAGCACATGTAACAGACCAGTTCCAAAAATGCACAACTCCTTTGTTTTTGTAATGAGTTCATATTTGTGCTTGCTAGCACAAGTGGGATGCAGCTAATAGTTAATCTGCTGAGGGCATTGCAGGTGCTCCAGCAATCATACCCTTCCTTTCTGGAGGCAAAATGCCTAACTGTGCTTGGAGCACTTTCCATTGAAAAAACACACTTTAAGAGGAGTGCTGATTACACCCTTCCATGAAAAATTAAATCTACAGATAATGTGCTGTTTGTAACTTGCCAAGAACATTGCTCATAAGCAGTGCAGGAGAATCAATTCCCTCATTAGTAGAAATGAGTATACATCTTTTTATGAATGCTGAGGAATATTATGTTATATGAGTTTTCTGAAAAAGGTCTTTTGATTGAGAAAGTGATTTGTATGTCTTGTCTGAAAATGTCTTTTCAGTTCTAAGACACATTTTGCAATACAAGGTTCCAAATATGCTGAAAAATGAAGTTGCTAATGTAGATGAAGTTGCTGAAGTCAGGCTGATAATATTTTACCTGTAAAGTTAGTATACTTCCACTGAGAAACCTGCATTTGTAATCCAAAGGTTGTGAAGTGATAGTTTTTTGAAGTGCTTCTGAACTTATTCTGTGTAATTTTTCAATGCCATTCACATTGTTGCTGAGCTGAGGTTCAAAAGATCAAATTGTAACATCTTTTAGTGGCTTGAATAGCAATTAAATCCTGCTTAATGTGCCTATTATAAAATGTTAGAGGGGGTGACTGTAATTAGTATTTAAAAATATCAGTACTTATCATGCCATCTTGAAAATGAGACAGCAACTTTGTCCAAATCTGGTAGTTATTATGTACTTAATAGCCAAGGAATTTTAAAATTGGCCCAAACCTGTTCTTTCTGAAGCAAGTGGTAAAACTCCAGTTTAGTCAAATAGAAGGAGGATTAGATGATGACTGCTTGTAAAGTTCCAACCATTAACATTCAACTTCAGTAGAAATTTTCCATATGTTTTACTTGCAAGACTAGATGACTGTGTTAACTAATTAGAAGCACTATTCAAATATTTACTATCTGAACATTCAAACAAATGAAAAGATTAATGAGATTCTACTGATTTTTCAGAGTTGTTTTTGTAGAAATAAAATCCATACTTTTCTAAGTGAAAAAGAAACCTATTAGATCAATCATTATCAAAATCTCAATACCCGTCCTTAAAAATTCTGAGTAGCTATGAAGAACCTCCCCTCATGCCTGAATATCTGGATACTTGTGGAAGGAACCTCAGGGAGTTAAGTGTAAAGGGATCCTGTGTTTTTATGCTAAATCTTCAGTGAGTGCAAACTAGCTCCTGAATCTAAGGTTAGCAGCCCTGGTGTTGATTGATACAAATCTTTCTGGTCCTTACCCTTTCCTGAGGAGGAATTAGGCTCTCAGTCCCAGGCTGTGGGCAGTGCTCTCCACTTGATGGTTGTGAAGTTTGCTCACAAGTCCTGGGAGGGACTCCTCAGTCTCTCTGCATCTCTCACCCTAAGCAGCTCAGCAAGTACCCACAGGTACAGTACCAAGCTGCTGGGCTGCAGACAACCTGAAAAAAGCCAAACAAAAAAAGAAAAACCCAGAACACCACAAACTGAACAACTTGGAAGATGTGGTGAACTTGAAGCTCTTCTATAATGTGCAATATTGAAATGTCATTTGTTCTCCAACCTTAATGCATATGGTATTTGTTGAAATTGATTGTAAATGGCATTTTCCCTGAGTGGCAAAAGCACTAAAGGCAGCCAGATGGTTAGCAGAAATATATAGTATATTCACAGACCATGACAATTTGGTCCCATAGCTTTTCTTGTTGGCAACTGAATCAACTTTTTCGAACTGAGCATCTTGATCTTAAGGGTCTTTTCCAACCTAAATGATTCTATGATTTAACTGCACTGAAAAAAAAGGCAAGTTCCTTAGAAGTAATAGCACAATTATTGTTTTTTAAATGTCTTTTCCCTTCCACCTCTCCTGAGTACTACTACTTCTAATAGAATAAGTGGAAAAATATGTAACAATTTTAAGTTAGTAAATTATAATATATTAGACTGAAGTTCCTTCTTTCCATTTGAGAGAGCTGGCTTGTGTCTGCATACTAAACCATACTTTTTATAATCTCAAAGTGAAATCATATGCACCAGGAAACATTTAAAATTAACTGAGGCCAGAAGGCATTATAATTGTCATTTAATCTTACATCCATTTTTTCTTTGGGCTAAGTAGTCCACACTCTCCCCAGGATGAGGCATGCTGGCCATTGGCATCACAAAAAAAGTTCTTCTTACAAAATGCCTAATTTGACTCCATTGAAAACTATTCTTGAGGTGGAGATATCTTCTGCATGTCTGAGCAGCTCTATCATGATATCAGGCAGGTGAATACCTGGCCTAATTTGTTAGAAAACACCAATTCACAACCCTGGATTTGGCTTGCAGCTTTAAATATTTTGATGACACCATGGGAGGGAGAAAAGATAGTATGAGCATTAGTTGTAGAGCTCACTGCCATGCCAAATCAACAGGAGTTTTTCTAAATAACTCAGTAAATCATTAATGTGCTGCTGTTAAAAAAATCCTCAATAGTAAGATGAGTCCCATTGTGAGATGATGCTTCAAAGAAATAATTTGGAGTGGTTCAATGCAGACACTTAAATTGATGGCTTTCAACTTTACAATGCAGGCAAAAAAGAAATTAGGATTTAGAAAAAATAATAACCAGAATCTTTAAATGATTCAGTCAACTCAGACACCTGCTATGAGTCTTATAAAAAGAGAGAGTGAGTAATGAGTGAACTGTTGTGAAAGTCTTGGTATTTTATTGATGAAAATAGGCAAATTCAATGGGAGATGACATTATTGATTAGGCAGAGACAAAGCTTCAGGAAACTGGGTTTCAGTTCCAGTATCTTCTGCAGACTCTGTGTGGTGCTGCTATCACTTCACTCTTGTGCTAAGTTTATCATTCAATCTACAAAACCTGACTGAAACCGGAGCCACATCGTGCTACACACAACACAAATACCCTGGAAAAGAGCCTCTTACTCCAAGACCTTCCTGTGCAATTAAGCCACAAAGAGGATAAAAAGAAGATAGGGTTGCACAAAGCTGCACAGCAGCAGTATTGAATCCTGAAGCAGTAGTCTGCAGTGCCCAAGTCAAGGCCATTCTGCTAGATCCTAGCAAAACCAAGATTTGACCTAGGTTTGCTCATACAAATAGACCACACATCTTTCTTTGCTACTGCAGTGAAATCTTACTTGCAGGGGAACCATGAGAAACAAATGGTCTCTTCAAATACCTTCCAAACAGGATTTTTCTATGATCATAGGATAAGGTTTATCTTGGTTTATTTGTTGCAAGCCTTTAGGGAAAAAGTGGAATGGAAGACATTTGCTACATTTTCTGTATCAGGCAGCCCTGAAGGGGAGGATAATATCTTTAAAGTGGTGTGGCTGTGGAATGGCTGTAAAACTCTTGCTTGACATATGTAAGAGTCAAACTTCAGCCACATCTGCATATACCATTACTTGGACTGATGTGCAAATGTTTGTCCTATACTACTCATTACTTGGAAGTGTCTTGGATATCTATCAGAGTGTTTCAATCAGCCTCCAGATTTTTTTTTTTTTTAATGAATGGGTGCCAAGCCTCTTTCAAATATTTCAGTTTGTGGTGAAACTCTACTCAATAGCTTATACTAAAATCAGCCAACAGGACTTACCCTCCCTGGCATTGTCTTAAACAGGCAGTGGAAAAGAGATCTAGCCCTTGAATACAGCCAACAATTAAGGACTGGGACCAGAGTGCTGATCTGCCAAGGGTGTAGCAATCTGAAAGGTAGATTCATTGCAGATCTGACTTATGCATCTGTCTTTTTCCATCAAAGTATTTAAACTTTGCTGAAGTAGTAAGTACATGCAGATGATTTCATGCTACTCCAAAAGATGAATCTAATTATGCTTTCTGCTGCAGTCATTTAGAGATCATCTTTAGGGAGTTCTTCCCATTTGTCCAAATTCAATATCCAAATCGATACAGGGGGAAATATGGCAAAAGGTTTGTTTTGCTGATAGAAAATTAGACTGAGTGGTATGTGATAAAAATGTGGTGTGATAATAAAGCACTTGCATCCTACACTGCATGTGAATGCGCTACTTAAATGAATATGGTGAATTTATAATGTGGTGCAGTAGCTGCTGAACAGCACATGAATCTTTTGCTTATGTTTATCCCACACTGGAGTCATGACACATTGGAATTTAGGCAGAGAAGAGCAAGGGTTACCTGCCAAAATTAACTATCTTTGTGCCCTGAAAGGAAGCAGATCCCCTACCATGCTGCCAAAGTTATGGCCACTACAGAATGATGTGAGGAGTGACTTGCCAGACAAGGAGCCCAGTTTCAGGGTTTGCTGTGGGACTTGCCTGGTCAATGGACTCCCACCACTCAAGCTAGTGTTTGCTGAAGGAACCTGAGGCATTCAGGCTCCAAAAACAGCAACCCCAAACTGAAGAAAGATTTTATTTGTGGTACTTGATGCTTTAGCAAAATCGTGATTTAAGGTATTGCCCCAAGAAAAATGAAGCAATTATTTCAGCTGAAATTCAGATTTCTACGTGACTCTATCATGGCTGCTGACAGGGTTTTTTTTTGTTAAACAGTTGAAAGCTGCCCCTCTAGTGAGGATCCCTCTCTCCGTGGTGCTCAAGGTGGCTATGTGATGGAGATGAGGTGTCAGGCAACCGAAGGACAGGATACTTAAGGACTTAAACATTCTAGGAGGATTTAGGTCATGGGATCTGGGGGTTTTGTGGAGTCTAGCAAGGATCCTCAGTGCAAGCATTTTGACTTTAGAACATATTCATAGGACATTTCGTCTTCTCCCCAGTATATCATAAGACCTTAAATAATAGGTAGTCCTCCTGTACTGCAAACAAAAATTCCTGGGAAATTAGAAACAATTAGTCAGGAAGAAGTGTGAGTTGGATTTGAGCTTATCTAATGATGTGACACTGCCCAATATTTTGTTGCAGTAGTTAAGCTCCTTCACTGTTAAAAGCGGCACCCCCTTTCATTTAAATTTGTGTCCCTTCTTCTCTCAGCTACTGTCTTATTACATCTTTTTTCAGTAGTTAAATGTATCTTCAATACCCAGAACTTTCTCCACATCAAACTATTCCATTCTTAAGTCAACTTCTGATATTAGTTTTAGAAATTTAAGCAGAGTACACTAATTGAGCCTACTGATGCAAGATGTTTTTCCTTCCTTGAACTGCAAAATTCTGCTTCCTCTCAACTTTTCAGTATCTTTTCTCAAATGTAAAAATGGCTGCATGTAGTATTTTAATGGTGGTGTCAGACATGTCCTAGCAAACACTGCTTTTCATTTGCAAGGTGCAGAGTTATGCAGAAGCTCTGTGGCAAATAGTTGAAGGCGAAGCATATGTAGAACACATTTTGAGAATCCTTTAAGGACCCAAAATTGGATCCTTCTACTGGCGAGAGCTCCTAAGTGCTCCCACATAACATCCCTTAAGTAGAAGTACTTGCTTGGAACAGTACTTAGCCCATATGCAAGCTCAATTGGTGGGGTGCTGTTGTTGTGACTGAATTACTACAAGGAAAAGCCTTACCCTCCATAGAATTCCCAATGCATAAATATACTGCATCGGCTCCAATTCATTTGCTGAAGTTAAGACAAGAAAAGATAACTTTGCACAGGCTGAGTTTTCCTTTTTCCCCTTTCCTCAGTGAGGTGAGCTGAGTTGTCATTTTGGCTGGTGTTTTATACAATGGAGATGTACCAGCATGACATCCTAGTGCAGACATCCTTCTTTCAGTAACAAAGTCCTTTGAGCATTCAGGGTCTGCATTGATGCTGGGCAGTTTTCCCAGTGGCTGCCAAAGGATTTAGGAGTGCCAAGCTCACCATTTCTCAGTGGTATTTCTGCTTCTAATTTCCTTCAGTGTTTTTTTCAAAGATCTGCAGCAACACATTCCCATCATGGCAAAGGATCCAAGCGCTGAATGCAAGACAGAATTTGCTGTCTTGCCTTTGTACAAAACAAGCACAGAAATTAGGAGAGATATTTCAGGGCAAGAATCTCAAGTAAAAAAAAAAAAATACTGTCATATTGGGCAATGTGCCTGTTCCTGGAGATACTGTGGGTTTTGAAAAGCTTCTGATTTATCTAGTCTGTTTTGTAAGCCACAGGGGACTACATGACATGCTGCAATTCTGCTTGCTGAGACGGAGGCTTTACCACTCTCTGCTGCTCCTGTCTGCCTAACAGTATCTCTGGGAGCCTGGTTTAGGCTGTGCTTTGGGACCACAGACTGGGGTCCCTGGCAAGACCCTTTTCAGAGAGAAACTGTGTCCATCCCTGCATCCTTGCCGCAACGTTTCTTAGGTAACCAATAATTTCTACATGTGGTTTTGCAAATTTACATCCCTACCTATCCCCTCACACAGGCAAACTGAATATTCATCACCACTCAGTTCTTTCAGGCCATTAAAGCAGACTGTGAACACCTCCACCACTCCCAGAGCACTGGGAGCAGCCTATTGATGCCATTTCACAGAGTGAACAGCAGCTCCAGTGGTCTGGATCCAACCAGCACTGTTTGTTTTGCTGCCGGGGGAAAGGACAAATTATTGAACAAAATGGACCACTTTAGGGGCATTATGTGGTTTCAGTTCAGCTTATTGATAGGGTAAGAAGCCAGAATTGTTTTGCATGAATCCATGGGAGCAGAATTTGGCCTCTGAAGAGGAAGATTGAATTTATCCCTCATATTCCATTTATCTCTCTATCAGGTTATCTGTGAATGATGCCCCATGGGTGTTTCCCCCCCTGTGCTGGGACAGCATGGTGTCATTGCACCAGTTGCCTATGTATATTTCTTTCCTGACTGCAGACAGGGAATCTCTCCCCTGGCTTCCCAGACATGTAACACAATCCACCTTCCCCTCATGGCCTGGCTTATCTGTTCAGGCAGACTGTACACAGACTGTGCTCATTTCTTCTTGTCCAGCTCACCCTTTGCTACTCTCAGAAGTATCTTGGTACTTCATTGCTGAATGGACTCAGTTGGATTCCTTGGAAGGAAATCCACAGCTTTTTCTTCTTCACTTATATCATGTGCTCTGAAATTCATACCCAGGTGACATACAGGAAGGAGTGAACTCAGGTCTTCAGTGAGAGCATTGATGGAGGGCTTTGGCACTAAGTGCTGCAAAGCAGGCTTGCTCATGCTACCTGCATGCAAGCATACACCTGCAAACCCAGAGCTAACGTGCACAGAAAATCAGGTTTATGTGGGGCAGGGAGGTTGGAAAGAGAAATCATGGAAGCAATTCTCAGCTATTGAAGTGCATAATCCAGCATGAGAACTCACTGGCAGATTAGGGAGTGCAATTTGTATGAACTAATGGTCTAGCAAAAACTTACTCTGCAGAAGGAAACTCTGAGGTTTGGAGATGTCTTAGGATGAGTGTCCTCAAAGCCAGAGAACATAAAGCTATCTCCTGCAAAGCAGAGGTTTTGCAAGGCCTTCCATGTAGGGGATGAAAACAGGATTAAACAAATCCATTTTTACATATATGAATATCCAAAAGTTTCAAGATTACATGGAGATTGCAACATACTGCCTGAAGCTGGTAGTGGGGGAGTCAGTGAGGAACTGGCTAGGCCAAAGTAACCACAGAGCTTCTGAGTGTCTTGGAACATTAATCTTCTCCAAAACAAAATAAATACAAAATATTTCTGCATGCCCCATCACCTGCTGGATTACCAGCTTTGCACTAATAAAAACCTGTTGGGAGGGAAGTCCTTTGAAGGCAGTACCACTTAATCACAGCAAAGGCATCCCTTTGCCTACCTTGCCCTGAGAGTGTTGTGCAGGGTGAAGCTTGCAGTTTGTGTGCATTATCATTGAGCCTGGAAAAGACCTTTAAAATCACTGTGTCCAACCAAATCCAGTGACACTACTGTAATTTTTCATTTTTTCCAGGACAAGAGAAAAACCTGCTTCTCTTGATACCTTCCAATCCACTTGTACAGCTAAGAGAAATGTAGGATTTTGTCCTCTCCTACATGAAGAGCACTGAAACCCAGATTTACTTCACTACAAAGTATTTAATCACAGGACTGTGATCTCATCTTGAGTGGATACAGCAATCCCTCTCCTTCTGCATAAGCATTGCATGGAGTAGCTAAGAATCAATGGATATCACAGAGGGAGAGAAAGCTTGCATGCCTCTTTACTCTAGGGAGTGAGACTGTCTGTGAGGAGTAGGAGCTGGGATTAGCTACAGGATTTAAATGCAGCCATGTGCTCTTAACCTAAGGACTGCATCACCCTTCCCCTTAAGCAGATGCTTCTCCTACAGTTACAACCAGCCTGGACTTTTTAGTCATGGTACAATTCACTGCCACTGAGCTGATCAAATTATCACAGTGTCTGGTTTACAATATCACTGATTAAGTCGCAGAGGAGGAAGCTAATTATAGAGGAGCATGCTATTTGCACACAGGGATGCTGTAGCAAGCTCTGCAGGAGGCAGATGGGAGTATTTTGAAAAAAAAAAAAAGGCAGAAAGGCATACGACAGCAAAAAAATGTTTGTAGGAAATGCTACATCCCTTCTTTTTCTTTAGGCATTTCTTTTGTATAGCAGAAATGGTCTGAGAAACGCTCTCAGAATTTGAGGGTACAATTCCAAGAAGCTGCTTTAATTTTGTTACTGGACATGTGCTCATTATGCTGCAACTAGAATAGCTCAAGCTTGGCTTTAATGTCAACCTGTCAGTGTATTCATCACTGAACAAGCATTACATAATTACACTGAATCACAAGATTAGAATATAGGAGATTTTTTTGGGCAGGCTGGGATATTTTAATACAGAGTGATCTAATTAGTATTGATCCTTCTTTCTTTAACATGTTTAAGGGTAAGTGTACTTAGAAGCCAACCACATCATAAAAACAAGGTCTGGAGTCAAATGGAGGAGAGCTGTGGCACAACCACGCTGTGGGTACTTGCTCGGAAGATTCATGGAAGCAAATGGAACCATAAACTACGTACGGTGCCCTTGAAGTGAAACATTTTAAATGCAAACCAATCTAATATTGTACTTACAGCTGACATTTTCTACAATGGCCAAGGGTGCACTTGCACTCCAACTTTCCAATGGGAAGTACAAGCTTCCAGAATGTGAATCTGTCTCTTGTGTGATGGCTTATAAAGGGGTGTAATAAAGAACTGTTGATACAACAGCTTTTAACCCCATTTGTATGTATGTTAAGGCCAGAGAAAGATACAGGGCCAGAGAAGGTTAACCTGCTTTATAAATCCTGTGGAATAAAGCTTTCTGACTTGGCACCATAAGATTAAAAAAAAAAAAAAAGGTCTTGACCAGGATTTCATGGAAATTCTGCTTTGACAGCATTTTTTGTGAAAGCTGGCAGAGTTTAGCTCACAAACCATAACATACTACTTTTCTTAGAGAAGATTAACAGACAAGGGGGGGCTGAAGTAACTTTCCTATAGGACATATATGAATCCCCTGCAGTCACATCATTAAACCCCCAATAGGTCAGCAGAAGTGTAGATAGCACAAGTAGAAGGAGGAATCGGATTACTCCACTTTGGCTAGTTCTGGAAGGGCATTTAGCAGACCATTTTGAGTTTGACAGGATCAGTTAGCACAGTAGGACGGGAGGAAGGCCATAATTTCCTCTCTGTGGGAATGACCATTGAGAAATCAGGTGGTAGGAAAGGTACAAGCATTTACTTTGTGAGGGGGAGCTTTGAAACAGGAGTAATTTGTTTTGTCTCTGCTTATAGAGGGCCTAAGTAGCAGTCAGCTGGATCCTGAGATTTTTTTTGTCCACAGACTGGTAAGTAATTTTTTGAAGGAAGAATGGGACTAAGGAGAAGGAGATGTTGTGTGGACTACCTCTGGTTATCAGTAATACCACACCTTCCACATCACCTGTAAAAGCCTGAGCTATCAGCAGAGTGTTGCTGCTTGCAGTACAACACCCTTGCCTGCCATGCTGAAGATGAGACAGTGACACAGGCTGTCAGCACATGTTCACACAGAGGAACAAACAAACTGCTTGGAAAAAATGTATCTGAGACAGGTGTGACTTTCCTTCTGCTGGCATAACCTTAGCTTTGTTTGGACCTGTGTGCAACCTGGCAATGCCTGGTGGGAGCATCCAGGAGCCTGGGTAATCTGTAGTGTCCAGTTTTCAGAAAGGAGCTGTCGTAGAGGTGTCATGGTTTAACCCCAGCCAGGAATGAAGTACAATGCAGACACTCATCCTCTCCTCTGCCCCCCGCAAGGGAGGAGAATCAGAAACAAAAAAAGTCAGCTTTGTGGGTTAAGAACTGTTTATCGATTGAAAGAAAACAAAATATAATAACAATGATGATAATGGTAATAATAACAGCCTTAAATGTTCCCTCCAACTCAAACTATTTTATGATTCTCTGAATTGTAATGAAAAAGAGACAGACAAAAATCTGAGAAAAAACAAGTGATGCTCAATAGAGCTGCTCACCACTCACTGACAAATGCCTAGTCAGTCTCCATTGGATTGATACATCCCAAGCAATTAACTCCATTTTACAGACTGAACATGATGTTCTGTGGTGTGGAATATCCCTTTGGCCAGTTTGGGTCACCTGTCCTGACCATGCTCCCATTCCAGCTTCATGAGCAATTCCTTACTGGCAAAGCATGGGAAACTGAGTAAGTAACTTATTGGAAGCACTGCTGAACAACAGCCAAAACATCAGTGTGTTATCAACATTATTCTTATCCTGAATCCAAAACACAGCACTACACTGGCTACTAGGAAGAAAATTAAATCTATCCCAGCTCAAACCGTGACAGGAGGGAACATTGGTAGCTGGCATCTAAACATTTGGTACATTGCAGCACGAAGTGTGAAGAGAGAGTGAGCCTAACACATCTTTCTAGCTAAAGGTAATTAATTATGTGGGAAAACGCTGGCATGGAGAGTGCCAACACCGTAAAGGATTACTCCTGTGTCTGTGCCAGAGAGGCATCCACTGGTGCCAGTCTGTGGCGATACTCAGAGGTTTGCCTCTGTGTGGGTTGTTGTTCCTCAGGCAGTATCTCTTCTGCTAGTGAAGGTCTCACTTGTCTGTTAGAGATGCTTGCAAGTCCTGGTAACAGCCATATGAGCTGTGTAGTCTCTGGACTGATGTGCCCAATAGTGCTTCCCTTTGAAGTGACCTGTGGGGCACTGTAAACTGTTAACTGGAGTCAATTTTTTTCACAATACCTCGTATGGGGCTATGTTTGGCATTTGTGCTGGAAACAGGGTTGATAGCACAGGGATATTTTCAATAGCGCTGACTACTATTGAAAGGCTTGTTCTGCCTCTCACCACACCGCACCAGTGGGGAGGCTGGGGGTGGCAAGGAGCTGGGAGGGGGCACTGCTGGGACAGCTGATCCTAGCTGACCCAAGGGATATTCCATACCATATGGCATCATGCTCAGCACATAAAGCTGGGGAAAGAAGAAGGAACAGCATACCTTAAGAATGATAGGATTTGTTTTCCCAAGTAAATTCTACCCATGGAGGAGCCTGCTTTCCTGGGGATGGCTGAGCCTGCCCATGGGAAATGGTGGATGAATTCCTTGTGTTGCTTTGCTTGTGTTCACAACTTTTGCTTTACCTGTTTTAGTGTCTATCTCAACTCATGAGTTTTCTCACTTTTGCCCTTCTGATTCTTTCCCCCACCCCACTGGTAGGGAGTGAGTGAGCAGCTGCTTGGGGCTAAATTGTTGGCTGGGATTAACCCATGACACTGAACAGGTGTGTGACTCTGCCACAGGGGTAAGAAAAACCTGTCATGTCCAGCCGTGGCAAATTCAGCATTCTAAATAGGTGATGAAATAGATACCAATATTCAGCTTTAGTCCTTCAGTACAGTAAGTTGCAAGACACCTGTAACATAAGATTGAAAATAAGGCATGCTAGATAACTGTGTCCTAATATTTACTTTCTGATCTGATCTAAGGAGGATGTTTAAATGTGGAGGACAAGCCTGCTTAAATGTTCATAAAAGTCTCAGTATAAAATCCTAATGAGCAATAATCTGTCTCTAATTCCTCTAATGTAGTCTCTGGTCTGAATGATAGCACTTGTATTACTTTCTATGAAACACATTTACCTCCTGCAATTCATTTGACTGTAATTCTTTTGCAGTTTATATTTGGCTGGTTTTGTTTTATTCTTAATAGTAATTCTATCTAAGCACAGATACATTTCTTAAAAAAAAAACCCCTAACATATTTAAATAGTACTGAAATAAGATTCTTCTAGCTGTAGCTATAATAACACCTCTAATGTTTAACAAGCCACAAGAAGTGGAAGAATAGAATAATTTATTTGGCTCATAAAAGAGCAGAAGTAGTTACATAAAATGAACATATCGGTCCACTGTTATTCCTATTCCACACAGCTCCCCGTGGCTTATTTCATTTTAAGCTTATTTTTCTCTTTTTGACGAAAATTAATTCAATGATGATACAGTTTCTTCTGGGTCACGGAGACCAGGTTAGCCAGAAAGAAATGACTTCTCAGAAACAGAAAGATTATATGCTTCCTGGCTTTCAACCCTGTTACTAGGACAATAAATGGATATAAATTTCAACAAATACAAAATAAGTCCAATTGGAGAGCTACTCCAAGAGGGATTCTGAAATGAGACAAAAACAAATGGGCTTACAGAACTGTAAAACAAAATACTACATTACTTACATCACTTTTCCTGAAGGCATAAAAAGATATTAGAAAGTCATTAGCCATCCTAGCTTAGTCACCTGAGAATCTTTGGGAATGACATTTCTATTCCACTTTCTTAATGACCATGTGGATTTGTGAAAGTGGAAAGACAACAGAATTAATTTTTCTGGAGTGGTTCATTGCTGGAAAGATGGCAAAGTGTCCCTAGCAGCTCTGAGACAAGCGCCTGCTCCAAGCACACATTTAAAGGTCAGGCCCTGTGTCAGATCTCATCATTGTGGCTGATATTCCAGCCTGTGCCAGTACTGCAGAGGTAGTGCTGCTAGCTTCTGCAGGAGTTTTGTTAGGTACCTTCCCAGTCATCCTATCATTTTATATCTTCTCATTCTATAAGGCTGTGTGTTGTACCTCCCTAATTTAACACTCTTTTGGGGAAAGTGTAACATTTGGGGCTGGGTGACAACTACTACTAGCTTCTGATGGTGGCCCTTGGCAGTCAGAGGTCTGTCTTCCCAGGAGGGGACGCTTTTGGAATATTTTCAGGAATAACAGGGTTTTGGGACCAGATCTGCCTCACTGAGTGGTCCAGTGGCTTACAGCTGGTGTATTGGTATTGAGTCCATAGATAACTCAGCTGCTATTGACTTGTCTCCACTGAAGTGCCCAGGGCTCTGATCGCTTTCCTTTGTGTCAAACAGTTCTCTACTTGTCTAGGATGATGTAGAGGAAAAAGGAATTTGGTGTTGTATATTCTACATTTTAGCCCAACTCTTTGTCCTGTTTTGGTGAGGGGAAATAGCTAACTCATGTACAGAGTAACTGCATTCTGTGACTTGTTGACTGGAAGCAAGAGCAATTTTCATAGTTTATTCGCTAGAGTGATTTCCAACTCTTTGAATGAAAGATGAGCTTGTTGAATCAAAGCCTACGTTTAAGGCCTATAAAACATGACATGTTGAGAGAAGGATGTGTATGTACGACTAAATTTCCTCCAAGGAATTACACAGAGCCCCAGGCTGGAGCTATCAATACTGTAGGGAAGTGTTTCTTTAGCCAGTGACCAGATGAAAGGTGATCTTCCTACTGGGAGTTAGCACTGCTGGTGCTTTCAGTTCTGGAAATCCTTATGGTAAAGGGGATTGCTGAGAGCAGCCCCTGCTCTGCTTTGTGAGGGGAGAGGTTTGGCCTTTGATCATGTCTCTTGTTCTCCCTCTGCACACCCTTGCTGAGATTACAGTTTTGCTTCAGCCACTGGCATGGTACTAGAGTATCTGTGGTATCACGGACAGCAGGAAGCCAAGGTAATGATAGGACTAGGAAAATAGCTATTAATGCTGAATATAGTCTATCCTCTGCTTAGATCTTATTTGTATTGCTTCTCTCTGTCAGTTTTAAGTCCTCAATAGCCTGTCATTGTTGATAATTATCACAGCTGAGGAATCATTGCTGAATAATAAAATGTCTCTGAAGGAGACTGAGGGGCAACAGATGAGGAGATCTGGTGTTCTGCGAATTATGGCTGCCTCTGTACAGCTTTGTTCTACTGAGAAAATATCCTGTGCTTGCCTTTTGGCTTTTCCTCCCAATCCTCCAGGGTGAGGGTGAGGGACCAGCCCTTGCGAGGGGACATGCTGGGCCTGGGCATCGTGCAGGGCTTTTCCACAGGCGAGGGGCACAGCAGGGCGCAGATGTCTCCCTGAAGCACAGAGGCTGCTTTCCCTGGCATGAGGGGCTTACCTGCTCCTGGCTTAGACAGGCAAAGAGCAAACTCCTCCTGGCTATGCCAGCCACACAGAACCAATGTGAGAAACAGAAAAAGCATTGACGATAAGCGCTGCTTGCGCAGGGTTTTTTGTGCAAGAAATAAAGAAAACATCCCTCTGTCACCACCACTGTTTCCAACAAAAATCCCAAATACAGGCCCATGCCACCTGCTGTGAAGAAAATGAACGTACCTCAGCCCAAGATAGATTCACCTTTCCACTACCTCCCAGCAGCACTGGGTCAAATGGCTTTCTGCTGGGCACAGCCAAGGTGTGGGATCTGGCTGACTGGAGCTCTCCTGGCAAAATGAGGGGTTCTTTTCCCTCCCCTGTCACTTATTAATGGATTTTGGGATGTGTAGGACAACAGGGAGCTGTTTCTTCATGCTTAAATTTGCCTGGCATCTCACTTTGGGCTTTAAACCTGCCAGCAGTACAACTGGTAATGCTTTTAACTTGGGTGCAGGTGTGGTGAGGGTTGTGGGGGATGTTGTTTGCTGTTTTTTTTTTTTTTTTTTCAGTAAAACCACAAAAAAGGGTTTATATTTTTATTAAATAGTGGCCATACTTAGGCATTTAGACATTCTAGTTCTCTTAGGACAATGGTCTGGCAGCAGTGGGTTGCCCTGGGAATGTGCCAAGATTTCTTGCTCTCTCCAGGTTTCCTAGAATATGTGAGTTAAGTGCCTGAAACTTGTTGGGATGAAACTGGCCCTCAGGACCTGATTCAGAGCCAGGTGTTATTTCACAAGACTGGCATCAGGCTTGTACTTACTTTAGAATTATTTCAGATGTTTTGATATGGCACCAAGTGATACTTGGTGTCTCCTGCAGGGCTGTGTGAGCTGAGTCTGTCCATTTGATGAGTAGCTAAAGGGAGACAAACTACAAGGAATTGCAATAATCAGGTAGCTGGGGATGGGGCAAAATCAATATCTGAGGCAGAATTTCAGTATTGGGAAACAAATGTCAGCAAAGTCAGGTAATATTCAAGAGAAGGAGAATGTACTGGGGGTAGGGAGAGGGGAAATAGTGAGAGGATTTTCCCCCTGTTTAATTTTTCTGGTGTATTTTTTATTGTGGGCTTGTTGGTTTTGTTGTTTTGTATGTTGGTTGGGTTTTTTTAATAGCCTTTAAGTTGTGCAGGTAATCCATATTGTGTGTTACAGTCCAAATTGACTTTGAAGGCAAGGTTTTATCCAAAAGGTGAATCTGTTGAGAACAAATTGAAATGGACTATTAACTATGAGGGCAATGGGGTGACAAGGTATCATAACTTCAGATTTGAATGCATTTATGTGTAAGAAAACTTGATTACATTTGAGTTTTCACTGTTGTATGGAGCTGGGGAAAAGAAATCCCAGCACAACAGCATCAAATGAGGTAAAAGTGAAATAAATCTATAGAGTAATAGAAAGTTGTTGAGAAATGCAGAGTTTCAGTAAAGGGCAATATCATAAAGGCCAGCATGGCCTATGGATTCAGAGCAAACTTAAATTTCAAGCAACTTTTTATGCAGTAACAAGCTGAGCTGAAAAGGAAGGGGAGGAGGATGCCAGATAATAAGGACTTGTCTCTCGAGTGCAGCTAAGTTCTAAATCAATCGTATGGCTCTTTTGAAATGCCAGTGAATGCTTCCAAGCATTATATTAAAGTTTCATGATCAATAATGCTGCGAGCTGCACTGCACACAGGCTAAAATAACAGCTGATAATTCACCAGTGTATGAATTTAATAAAATGTTGTTCACCAGTGTTAGCTGTGATGCACTGCCCAGGTTATCCTCTTGATTGGAAATTTCCTGTCAAAACTGTCCTTTTTTGTTAGGTGAGCGGAGATCAAAGCAGTAGTGCTTGCTCTCTGGTGTATTTACTGCCAGAAATAGGTGGCTGTTTATTCAAAGTTGGTCTAGCTGCTAAGGAACGTTGCTTTTTTTTCCCTTTCTGTACACATATTATGGTCTGCATCAAAGGAATGCCTGCAGGCCCAGCTGAGTTCAGGACTCTATCATTACAGTCAGCAGCAGTCCCTATCCTAAAGACTTACAGTATAAATAGACAAGGGCCAGAGGGCAGGGAAGTGGAAGCAGATATTTTAAAAGCAGGTAGAATTGATTACAAAGACTCCTTTAGTTATCCTTGGAAAACCCAAAGAACTGATCATTAAGCCTATTTTCAACCTATTTTATCTGTCCAAGATGCTTCTTGAAATGGGACTTAATTATCCAGAACTTCTTTTAAGATTTTCCTGAAGAATTGGATTTTTCTTTTTCATTAGAAACATGAAGTTTTTTTAAGACTTATCAACTGGAATATAGACAGAAAATTTGTGTGCTGTGATACTGAGTACTAAATTACCTAACTTTAGACTTCTAGGTAGTTGCAGTCCCTGTATGACGCTGAAGCTGACTTTGTGTTTACTTGCTGCCTCAGTGGTACTTTGTGATTACCTTGCTACCTCATCTTTTCTTCTTACTGTTTATCCAGCATGTGAAAAATATTCAAATCCCTCATCTGACTGAAAGATTTAGAAAGCAACTGTTTCCCAGGACTTGCAAATATTTGGCTGTCTGTAGAATATATTAGGATGCTTCTACTGTTTTTTGTTGAACCTCTTCCACTTCTCATAAATGAGCAAGAATTTGGTGGAGTGCAAGTGACGGCAAGACTATCTTTCAGAGTGGCAGCCAGGGTGGGTGAAACCAGGCTTTTTAGCTGTGCTGCAAGAGCTATTCCTACTTTTTCATATTTCAGGGTTATTTGGGAATGGAATCTAGAAGGCAGTGGCCCCTCTGCTCAAGGTATTGGTTTCAGAAATTCAGGTATGCTGTTGTATTTGTGGATAATTAGGTCCACATTATGCCATTTGAAATAGCACAATATCAGGAATAAAGTATGTCAGAATTTTGTCATATCTTCTTCTGCCTAAAGGCATACTATCATTTAATGATGATGCACTCTCCTGACATATGGGAAAACTGGATTTACATCACTGTTTATTTTTACAAGTTGTTATGCTTAATAAACAAAAAATGAGGGAACAGTCTTCATGAATGTAACACTCATATTCTCTGAGGTATTTCCTCTTTATTGATACGTCAGAGCTTTTGGTAATTCTGCAGCAGGGGGCAGTTCTAGATGGTGTTGCCTAAAGGATGTGGGTACAGACTTGCCTAATATTGGGGATTACATGACAATGTTGAGTAATGCAATAAAATATTACATATTTTGTATGAGGAAAATCTTTCATTAACTCCAAGTGACTCTGACCATTGGAACCTTTAATGCACTCCCCTAATTACCTGGTGAAGCCCCTACTTTGATTAGATGTTCAGAACTTCAGTGCATTGATTCTTTATGCCTCATAATGGCAGAGGCTGCAGTCCAAAACAGTTATTTTGTTGAAGTTTGTGTGTCTTGATGTATTCTGGTGTTTCTTATATGGTTGGATATCTGCCCAGGATTTGCTTTGAAGTATGAAACATTAAGAAAACAAAATCTGATTTTATTGTATTTGTCAGGGATATAGTAAGCCATAAAAATAAAACATATTGTAGGACTACACTAACTCACAGTAATGGCCTTGAATCCTTCTGTGTGAAACTAGTTGTTACAAATTAGCAAGAAAATGTGCATTCACAAATAAGCAGTATGTTGCTCATTTATTTGGACAATTGTTCTTTAAATAATTTATGGCAACACTTCATAGTGATCAAGTAGTACAGATACCCCAGTAATATGTCTTGAACACACATTTACTACTAAGTCTTTTCCTGGACATGGGCTGAGTTTAGTGGGGAAAATTATTCTTGTGAAATCTGCAGGATGTACATAAGTAGTGGTCTCTACAGCCTGGAGATCCTGATGAACCTATAGAGAAAACTAGGGAAGACAGGATGTCCTGCTCTGTGGTGGGTCCTGGTCTTCTCATGTCTCAGGGTTTTCATGTGATTATCCCTTCTTGATGTTATTGCAAGCCCTGCTAAGGCAGCTGTTTGGATTCATATTATCAGCTGAAAGATTGGTTAGGCATTGGAATAAGTTGCCCAGTCAGGTGGTGGAGTCACCATCTCTCCAGGTGAAGGAAGTGTTTAAGAGGGATATGGTTTAGAGGTGATTATGATGATGCAGGGTTGATGGTTGGTCTGGATGATCCTGAAGATCTCTTCCAAACTTGAAGTTTCTGTGATATTTAAAGTTATGTTTAGCTTCTACTGCTAAGTGTGAAACATATACATTGATGCCCTCAAAGCTTATATTTTATTTTTCATCTAACAGTTTTGAAAACTGCCAAGGAGAGGCAGGTTGGTGCAGTGCTAGAGCATGGAGGATGAGCAATGATTTCCTCTGCTTCTCTTGAGTTCTGTGAGATGGGGGGGTGCCAAGGTTTTTCTGTGCCACAGCTCAGTCAGTGCGATCTTATCTCACCTGATAGGCTGGGAATAATTACAACAGGATGCTATGTGGATGGATATGCTTTATGTATTTTAGACTAGTCCAAAAGTTGCTGCTAGGGAGTTTGGCTCTGAAGCTGTTAGAAGCTTTGATATTGCAAAGGCAGACTCTATTACCTACAGGAGTCATTGTTCAGAACACTGGTGTTTCATTTCAGAGATTGGCTGAGCTGACCAAGAGTGGAAAGTGGTCTTGGAAAATTGCTATGCCCAAATAAATGAACTGCTGTGGCAATCTGGCTGTACCTTTCACAGAACAAAAAGTGTGAGAAAGACATTTTAATACAACTACCTTTTCCCCCTGCCCCTTTGCCAAGTCACCAGAAAAAAACCTGATTCACAGTTTGGGTTTCTAAAGGAACAGCCATTCTAATGATTCAATGACTTTTTTTTTTTCCCTATTTTTGTTCACTGAGGGGGAAGAAAGGTGCCACTTAGAATCACAGAATGAGTCAGGCTGGAAGGGACCACAGTGGGTCATCTGTTCCAATCTCCCTGCTCAAGCAGGGTTGTCCTAGAGCACATTGCACAGGATTGTGTCCAGATGGTTCTGAATAGTAAGGGAGACTGCACAACCTCTCTGGGCAGTCTTCTCCAGTGTGACTTCTTCCAGCAAGGACTTTTAGATTTTTTGTTTTGGTTTGGTTTTTTAATTTAGACTTTGTTTCAATACTATCTTCTAATATCAAATTTCCACTTTAATAAAAATAGATTTTGTGCCTTGCTTTGACACTGTGATAGGATCCAGGAGGTATTTGCTCCTTGGAGAAACCCTTGCTGGTTCAAAGCATCTCAGCATGGCAGGGCAGAGCAGTACAACATATGGTTAAAGCAGAGGAGTGATACCCAGGGAAAGTGCTGCGAGAGACAGGGTTACATGTCCTCACTGTCACTTGCTCATACACAATAGCATATATTTGCTTATAAGTGCAAAAGACTTTAAAGCTTCTCTGGAGGATCTGGTTGTCCTCTAGGTAGAGTTGTGATTGAGGGACCGTGGCACAAAATGTGCTCTACAGCTCCAGTTTGAGTCCTGGTAAAAAAAGGCAGGTGAGGAAATGCAAAATGCCAGGCTATCACAGGCAGATAAATTAGTTGATTTCATCTTATATTTTTGCCTCCTAGCCCCCATAAGCTTGTCCTACCCCTCCAGAAAAAACCACAATTTTTATTTTCTGTCTCAATAATGGCTTTTTCATTTGAAAAATGGAAATTCAGGTGACTAGAACCTCTTCTGTACTAAGCGAATTTGATGTAAATTAGATTTAGGCAAGTTGTTGAGTGGTTTTTTTGTTGTGGTTTGGTGGTTTTGTATTTTAACAATAGAATCTCTGTACAGTGAACTAGCTTGGCGTTTTCTGGCTCAAGGGGACTGCAATCCTGCGTCTTGAAGCGTCTTTGCTTGACCAGAACACAGAACTTATGCAATTTCATACAAGACAAGCTGAACATTTGACAGGTTTTGACATAAGAAATGTTAGCTCCTTCTTTTATCAGCTGGTCCAACTGGAAAGCTACACATCTTCCTTGTTGCCTCTCTGGAACTTTCTGTCATCTTCCGTATATGCTAATTCACACTTGGTCTAATACATGCTTGGTTTTGGGCCATCATTTGTTTGAATTTAATATCTTTTTTCTCCACAGGATGCTCCCCTGGAGTTAAGCTAAAGAGGATGTTTCATTCTTTTTAGGAGTAATGCTCATCTGATGTCCTAAAGCCCCCCGTTCCTTCATGCCAGGAGACTTCCTTTGTAGCTCTTCTTTTAAATAATTTATCCTAAACTGAAGACTGATTCTGAATTACTGCTGTCAGGAAGGATCTTGGTCTCAAACTGACTTTCACTCTCCGCTGCTTATTATTGATTGCCCTGTGACAATCCGTGTGTGGCATATAGCTAAGCAACCCTAGTCATGAACAGTGCATAGATTATTTATCTGCAAAAATTTGGGCAAAATAAAGTTTACTTTTTCTGTTAGCCACTGTGGTGGCTGTCACTGCAGAGTCAACACTTGCTCAAGGTTACTGTGCATTGAGATTTGGGGATCTTTTTTTCCCTTCTTTTTTTCTTCCTAGTATGCTAAGAATAGGGACATATCCATGGTAACTGTATGTTGTGTCATGGCAAATGTTGAATTTCTGTGTGTGTGTCAAACAGTGACAGCTGCATGGTACCATCTCTAAGCATTTTCACCTTATGTATGTTGGGCAGGACGAGAAGGTTACCTCATACCATTACCAACTTGAAAGCATCTGAGATTCAGCATCCTGTGTTTGTGCTTCTCTTCCTGCTTGGCTTTTATCTACAGCAGTGAGGTGCTGGGAAAATAAGCCTTGCCGTCGAACTCCCAGAGCTTGTGAGTCTCTGGAGAGTATAATTAATGTCCTTTGAGACATTTACAAGTGAGGAGAGAAAGAGAGAAGTGTAAATTTACTCCTACTCTTTATTATTTCTGGACTCAAAAGCTCTGTGTCCTGCTGGTTTTACTCAGAATCAAACATCACTTCAAAACATCCTGGAATTTTTGACAACTTCCAGATTGCTGAACAGGACTGTGGCAAATTCTTACTGGATGATCATGTCTGGATGGCATCCCATCTCTCAGGGGGATTTGTGAACTATACCCCCAGTTTGGTTTTGTCTGAAGAAATAACTTATAAAAGACTCTGCAAATGTTACCTGTTGATACCAGGGTGTGGAAATGCAAGCACTGGTCAGCCTGTATATTCTTTCAGCTTGCATGGGGTCAGGAGCTTATTTCTTTGTATGTCTGGTCCAAACCAACATAGCAGCTGAAATGCTTCCTGCCTTGTGAAAGAATAATTGAATACAAATTAGTTTGTCTTTTGGAACATAGTTGATTGGGTTCTAATCTAATTTTGGGATTGAAGATCTCTTGCTCTGCCAGCCAAGTCACACAGGTTAGCAAGGGCTGACTCTGCAAACTGCAGTATGCAAATGCAAAGACAACCTCTGATGCAAGAGCCCCAGCTTATTAGGAGTGCTCCTCCAGCACCTGCCCAATGCAGTTCCAGGGTCTAAAGGGCCCCTGATTCTCCTTAAAATTATCTCCACAGTGTGGTTCAGCCTCCCTGAGTCAGAAAGAGTTTTGCTGGCTGTTAGGTGGTCCCAGGCTGACTTGGATCTCAGCTTTGGCACTTAGCAGGTGTCTTGTAGGGTCACCTGTACTGGACACTTCGTAGCAGTAGCTGTTTTCTGGCATCCCTCAAAACTCTGTGATAGAAACCAAGAAACAATATTTGAGAAGGTGTTTCAGTTCCTGCTCAATGCCTGGCACAGTTCTTTGTGTGTCTACCTTCTGCAACAGATTTCTTCCAGGCAGTGCAGGCAAATTCAAAGAATTGAGTGTGTTGCTTTGTCTTGAAGGGTGGAAATTGCTGCTGACTTTAAAATCTGAAGGGTGCAAATAGTGCTTTTTGTGAGAGGCTGCAATAACAGGATAGCTATGTCATATGTAGCTATGACAAAAACTATGCTACAACAATTAATTGGCTTTTCAACTTAAAATGTTATTTAAAATAAATACTTTTTTAAATTTATGCTTTAAATTCTTAGTTTTATCTATATAAATAGATATTTTATACTAAGCACCTGTTACAGGGCTGCCTCATTTATATCCTCCTGCCTGCTAAGGTTTGGTAGCCAAAAGTCACTAAAAATGGATTTTCTGTGAAAATATGAGTATGGCTGTGAATTCGCCTTCTTTGGTCCTGATGGGCTTTTTCTATGGGATATGTCTGTTGGAAATACAATGCCAGTTGGTCCTTCCATGATAGATTTTTTTTTTCTCTTGGTAAAGTACTAGTAGCCGTACAAGTTGATGACCTTCTGCTACTTTCTGTTGCCACTGAGGACACAGAAACTTTTGGGATATAAGGGAATGTGATAGGCTCTTCTATGCCAGGGTAATACTGATTAAAGTTCAGAGCCAAGTACATGGCTCTTCTGACATTTTCAAGGACATTGTATATATAATTTTTAGAATGCAGTGTACCTGTTTCCATTCCCATTTATTTGACTATGGGTCCTACAAAATTAGCTAGGACCAAAATTCTCCAAGTTCAATAATAATACACAAACTTCATTACCCATATTCACTTTTTGTCCCAGCCCAGCATTTAAAAAGTAAGCAAACAGTGAATTTCATTATAATGTAAAAAACTGGTTTTATTTCTGGACATAATATTGAGACTTTAGGGACAGTAATTTTTTTATTTTTGAAGTACTAGAAGCCTATTTAGGTCATAATTTCATCCGCAATGCTACTTACTCCTTGTAAGAGGTTTCAAGGAAGATGGAGCTACTTTTCTTAGAGGAGTGTTGTACTGTACAGTAGAGTGTGTTTGGTAGATGATAATCCAAACCACAGGGGTTCAGAATTTCTTTTTCTGTGTTTCCAGCGATGTTAGTGGATTTACATCTTAGTGTGAACATAGTGGTTACTTGTTTGCATGAAAAATGAATTACTGTTTTAGCTTTCAAAGAACAATAGCCTATAACCTGTTATGACTTTTAGTACTTTGGTCAAGGGAAAATGAGGAGATAAAGTCATTCACAAGAGTACTTGGCCTGCTGAGATAGGTCAGGTATTACAAACAAATCTCTGAATGTTGATTCTGCCATAGAGAACTGTAACAGCAGATCTGAGAGCCAAATGATTGGATATTCAGGATCCTTTGTGGAAGCACATATGTATAAGGAGACTGTTCTTTGGAAAATCACTGCCACAAATGAGTTACTCAGGGTACACAATGGTCTGCAGCACCAGAAACTTCCACCGTGCCCACTGCCCAGTGTCCAGGATGTGACTCACATGTCTCAGTTTGCACACACAAAGCAAATGGGTGAGACTGGTGATTGCCTGTTCACTTCAGTGCAGCACATTATGAGAGGGATGGATGTGGTATTTGATGCTTTTAGTACTAAGAATGCTCTATAGCCTGTGACCTCAAAAGGTTCTAAAAACTGCAAATTTCAAAATGATCAAATTAGTTCGGAATGTAGTATCCCCAAGGCACAGATTGGTTTGGTTGGGTGGTTGTTTTTTTGGTTGGGTTTTTTTTTTTTTTTTTGGTTTTTTCGTTTTTTGGGGGTTTTTTTCGTTTTTTTGTTTTGTTTTTTTTTTTCATTGGGGCCAGGGCTGCACTCCAGGTGTCCAGGACTACACTCCAGGTGTCTACAAATGAACAAGTAATATAAAGAAGCATAAAAGTATTGAAGGGAAGGGAAACCTGTTGCATGCTACTTGTCCTGGGTAATAAAAGCACTACTTTGACCTGCTATAAGAAGACCAAGTGTAAGCATCTTGAATCTCTTGATGGTTAAGTAAATTATGTGGATGTCTCTGTGTGTAGATGGGCTATTTAGAATTGTATTGTGGATTTAATTTAAACTGATCTTCAAAGGGATATCAACAAATGGTTTCTTTTTGCCAGGGGAAATCACCTTTTATTGTCTTTAAATGAGAACGGTAATTAGGAGGAAGTTTGGGTGAAAATTGTTTCTTGGTCTAGCTTGTTACTTCACTATTCACGACACTACCAAAGGGAAATAGCCTTGTCCCTGTCTAATCTGAGCTCATCAACAAGTGCTCAAAAGCACATGTGGCTTGTTAGTAAAGCCTATAATTAAAAGGAGGAAGGGTAAGCCTTCTTAGGACTTGCATGTAATAGGATGGGAATAAAAGGGTTAGCTTCATCTCTTGCTTCAAAACCAAATAGCCGAGTTCTCACCCAGCTGTGCTGCTCTCCTTGAAAATGTTGTTTGCCCATGAAGCAGAAGAGAAAATTGAGAACTACAACCTGAACAGGTTAAGAAAAATAGTGCTGTGTTCTATGAAGCTGAGAAGCATATAGTGATGAAATACCAAGGTTGATGTAGCCTTAAGTGGATGTTCATAAGCAGCAATGTGGAACAGTAAGGGCCAGAATTTAACCTAAAACCTTAAAGTGATAGAATTTGTCAAAAATGTAGCACTTAAATTTTGACAGCAGCTGAACACTTAAAGACAGGATCATCTAATGCCCTTGCATCGCTAAGATGTTTATCTTCCTTTTATACCTTGATAGTGTTGACTCTCATCCTTGCAGCCTTTTCAAGAAAAACTGCAAATGTCTGTATCCCATTTTTAGGTGTATATAGTACTTGTGTGCTGAAGTTTTGAGATGATCCAAGGTGGCCTCTGTTGGTAGGACTTTGTGGGATAAAAAACCAATGCCTTTGGCTTCATTTAATATTTATCTTCTCAAACATCCCCTGTCTGTTTCACAGCAGCATAATACATATATGTTAAGGAGGAAATGGGGTTTTAATATTCTGTGGTTTTTAAAGTATGATTATACATAGGAGGAGAGGGATGCAAGAGGTATTGTGGGCATTTTAACAGACTGACTCAGCTGTGTTTCTAAGTTGTTTTATCCTTCAAACACAATTCCATTTCCTGTCAGCAGTGACTGTCTGAATCGTACACAGAGGAGAAAAGGTGTTTGGGTAGATGTGGATTTCTACCAGAATGCAGTTTCTGAAACATTAGTGACATTCTTTAAGTGTGCATACTCAGCATAACATATTCATTCATCGTTGCCTCCTCATTCTTTTAGCTAATTAAAGCAATTTATTGGGGCATGAATATGCAACAAAGATAACTCTCAGAAGATTTTTTTTCTTTTTTTTGTTCTGTCTTGGTTTTGAATGTAGTCTGCAATTTTTTTCCCATATGCCATTCTGACTACTGCCACATGGTTTTTAGTGTTATAATCTTGCACCCTGTTTCTTGAATGTCTTTGATTAAAGCTTTGTACTTTTCTTGTGATGTTTATTTCTGCAGGTTTAATGAAAATAATAATGATACTAAAACGAGAGTAATCCCTCCTTCCCAAAATAGCTTTCTCTCTGCCTGATTCTTGTATTTGTTGAAAGAGATGTATTAGGAATTTTAATACATGGTGCTTCTAAACCCACACATATCTCAATAGCTGCATTTATAGATAGCAGAAAATTTTGTGACTAGCTAATGATGTGGGAATTACGGTGGAGATATCTGAGGGTAATCCATGGGAGTTGACAACACTAATAACTCAGCAGGAAGTATAAAAATCTCAGGTACCTATTAACTATAGTACTTCAATAATTGTGCAATCAAGACATTTAATTGTTAATGGTACATTTTTTTTGTCTTGCATCACCAGATGCTTGACACCCTGGAAAGCACACATAAATATAGAACAAGTAAGCAGATTTGCTTCATAGAGGCATCTTAATTCAGGTGGAAGTTTAGAATCATTTGTATTCTGCTTTAGTTGCTCTTGAAAATTGCTGGAGTACTCTGGATATAACAGTTTTTGTTGTAAGATTGTGGATTGTAGGTGTTGCACTTTTATAATGTCACCTTGTCAGCATGTACCTGATCCAAAGAGGACTGGGAATATTGTTTACAGCTGTTGGGCCACATAATGAATGTCTGTAACTTAAGTCTGTGAAGTGATGCCACTTTACACTTGTCTGTCCAGAGTGGGTGCTGCGGTTGCTGAGCACTTTTGAGGAAGCAGCAGGCGCTGCAGTGGGTCAGGTCCACTGCCAGCATGAGGCAGAAGACAATTTAATAATGATACTGTCCACACAGATTGGCCAGCTGGATGCACCCAAAGCACGTGGTAGAGTCTTGGTACTTGAAAGAGAAAAATAGAACGTGAGAACTTCAAACTGGGCACATCATTCCCTAGAAAAACTTATGCAAATTAGAAACCTCTCGTTAAACGCAAGCTAGAAGGAGCAGCTTCTCCTTTTATTTGATCAGATTGTGTGGTTTTGATTGAAATAATTTCATTTTGTACTGAGGGTTTACCTTTTTATAAATTATGTTTAGTTAACTTAAATGTAATGTGAGATGTCTATCCCCAGTCCCTAGATAAAACTGGAATTATACTAGTTACAATTTGACAAATCTGACAAATCCCTGGTAATTGTTATCTTGGTTGAAATCTAATTAATAGTAGTATAACATTACTGTCGTACCTCCTCTGCGAAATTTAATAGTCACTTGGTGACTTTCAGACTGAAGCTGCCTGGTAGGCATACATGCTGCAGTGGTAGACTAGGAATATGCAAGTCCCAAGCACCCAGCAATGTGCCCTTTACTGTGACGTGCAACACTTCTAAGGAAGCTTCTCTTGCACAATGAGGCATTGAAAAGAGGGGTTTTTTCCCTTAGGTCAGGGGGAAAAAAAGGGGGCTAATGGAATATCAGTGCACCTTGGGAAGTATTTCTCTAGACTTTCTTTGCTTTAATTCTCTGTGTGCGGCATGTGTATAAATTGGAGAGACCCAGTTTATTTTTTCATTTTCTATTTCCAGATCCTCATGAAATGTATACTGTTCCATATGTTTGCAGGATTACACTTTGCTATGTTGTCTTAAGTTCCTTAGGCAGAATAAGCATCTAATACTGTTCAGCTGAAGCTAAATTTTCCTACTGAATTTAGCTCTGTTTGTCAGAAAGAGAATGGAAGGTTCAAGGGATAAAACATGATACAACTATTCAATGAAAGGTCAGAATTTCAATTCTCTCGTTCTGCATTCTAAAATGAGTCTGAAACAACGCATGCTGATCATCAAGTACTCTGCCAAAGCAACAGGGTTGACCTGAACTCATGCAGTACAGGAAAGAAAAAAGGAAGATGAACATTTGGCTGGGGCTTCTGATAACTCGCACCATAAGGTCTAAAACAGTTCTAACCTATTTTCAGTGCAGGCAGTTGAAATTTTTTGTTTGTGAAAGACTTCCTCAGCCAAAGAGACAAATTTTTGAGTGGGGGAGTTACATTGGAAGCCCAGTACACAACTGTCTGGGTAGACTGTAGGAGACCTCAGCTTTGGAATATGCATCTGTGATCAGAATAGAACCATGATCCACCTAGAAAGATTACTGAGGAAAAAGTGAACAGCAACAAGGGGCTTTCCCTCTCCAGAATCTATCGCTGCCTCTGGCTGCTACTGGCTGGAAGTTTAGTTAGTGACTCATTTGCTACAGCTGACTGCTAGGAGTAAGCCTGTGACTTTCTGGATCTGTTTCAGGCTTGGATGCGCCCTTTGGGGTTCTTTCATTAAGGCAGTGTGGCAGAAAGGAATGCATCATGTTCCTATGCAATGAAGTCAAGACCACCTGGGAGCCATGGCAGCAACCACAGCACTGCATAATTGCAATACAATAAATAATACCTGGTAGAAAGTATATGGTCTCCCATGACTGTGTTGATAATTTCTCAGCTTATTAGTTGTTGCACATTCAGACTCTAATCACTGCTACCACAATGTGGGTTTTTTGTTATGTCACCTAATACTGAATCCAGTATCGGGAAGGCTGCCTGCTCTTTTGCCTTGTGTGCTAGCATTTTTTTTAGGCAATAGAAGTTGATTGGTGACAAGTAACTTCTGTTAATGCAGATGTCAAGTTGAGTGCTGGGATACTGTTAACCAAGGAAAACACTTTGCAAGCTTTGCATTAGGTGGAAGATGGCATAGCATAATTACTCATGAACAAGTTGCATCTCATAAGCAGTTGCATTCAACCCATTTCAGATGCTGGCAGAAGCAGCAGCATCCTTGCAAAAATCTTAGTGAATTAGTTTTCATTTTAGTCCTCATAAACACCAGCCTGAAGTGAAACAGGAAGGGAGGAGATGAGAAGTAAATAGTACAGCCACTTTGAAAATACCTGGCATTCTTAAAATAAAGAAAATCAAAGAAAACTAGTCACAACCTACAGGCAAACCTAACTTGTCTCCAACACGCATCTAGTTTGGAATTTCATCGTACTTCTGATTGAGGAAAGAAAGACCAATTATGCCAGGAAAACATGGATTGCATTACATATGCATTCCCTGCCAAAGGGGGAGAATGTCGATTACTTAACACAAAAGTGCTGAAGCCATTAGTACAGCCTTTTAAGAGTTGAAATAAACATGTGTATTATATGCCTGTAAATCCCAGTGGACAGCACAACTGGTGTCATATTCCACAGTGGATCCATTAGCAACATAATGTCATCTAACCACAGGCCACGCTAATGGTTTAAATTAGAATGTGTGTGGATTTTTTAATTTATAAAAGACACTGCTGCCTGATTAGAATAACCCTCTTCAGCATAAAGCTGCTGCTCTTGTGACACATCACTTCAAGCAATATCAATGTATGGGAAGGTGTGAAACTAAGCTTTCTGAGTATTCAAGGACCGAGAGTTAAACAAAATCAAATGTGTCCATGCAGTACTTTGTGGCACATAAAAAAGGGCTGAGATGTCTTTAAAAACAACTGAGATCTAGTGTGAGGCAGGTGACAAAGGATGTACAATGGCAAGTTTGTGCAAATCCATTTTATAGCTGAAGATAATTGCCTCCACTATAAGCTGGGCAACAGTGTCCCACTGACAGCAGTGGTGCTAATTGCTTGGGTAGAGAAATTGGCAATTGTCAAGGGTCTGATGGGGAAAAGTATCTGTGTAAAGCAAGACTTTAAAAATCAAAATGATGGCCTCAACACAGAAAACAGAAGGACGTGTGAAATTGGGGACTGCTGTTCTTCTTTTTCATGATTGCTATAAATGTCTCTGACAGAAGTATGGAGGCTACTGCTGCGGCTTCAAACCTTTTCAGAGAATGTGGCACTTGTACTATACAGCTTCCCACATAATTCCTCTGTGAAAGCATTTCACCAGACAGCTGTGTTACAGTAGGACACTAGTAAATCATTCTCTCCTATGGAGCTGGTGGGCAGACTGCTGGTCTTGATACTGTATGGCTGACTAATAGTACTAAAAGCAGTTCTTGCCTTAAAGTAGTCTCTGTACATAGTACTCCTTCTGTCAGAAAATGCACATGTATTTTCTCTCCTCTGTATCACTTATGATCTTGAAAATTCATGCTCATGTTAAGCACAATAAATAATGAGCTGCTCACAAAACATCTCATGTGTTTGGTTTGGGTTGAAGTGAGGAATAGAAAGAACCCTCTTCTGATGAGTAGAGGAAGCAGGATGGGGATCTTGTGCTTGTAAAAGTTACCTGATATAGTTCTCATTTCTCTTAAATGAGCCGCTAACTTCACCACAGAGTTCCCCCCACTAGGGTGCTGTAGAGTGCCAGTCAGCTTTGCTCTGGTACTTTAGGAGCACTCCTTCTTACTGCAAAGATGATTTGTTCATAATGAGAGAGGTATTAGTTTAAATGCAGTAGTGCTCTTACCTTGGGCATGCTGGTCTATTGGAGAGCTTGAGCAGAGTTCACAGTGCTTAGTGATCCACATCCCAAGCTTGCTTTGCTGCTGCCCCAAGAGACACAACTATTCCTTTCTCTGTACAAACACTGTGTAGTTGCAGTACCTATTTTCTAAATGGGTGTTCATGGGTCATTCACTAGAGTGGAACAAACCCATGCTGTGCTCACACAAATCAAAATTTTTAGGTGTCATACCCCTGAGAGGAGGAAAACTATAATCCAGTTTGTTGTGTGGATATGATGGCAGAGGTTCAGACAGGAGGGCAGGTGGAATTGGGGTGGGGAAATGGTCTTCTTCAATCTGTATTGGAAAAGAGAGTAAGAAAGCCTTCAGGGGAGTAAATAATGCAAGTATTTCTGCAGTGAAATAAGCTCTATGCAGATAAATCCTAACTCCTCACTGCTCAGGGTCCCTCTGTTGCATTTTTTTTCCTCTAAAAGGATTTCCAAATTCTGCTGACTATTCACATGTTTTATGTATATAACTATGCATGTTTTAGCAGGGCCATTTGTGGGACTGTTTTAATTTCCTACCTATGTGCAGTCAGACCTCCCATACATTACTGTTTATATATGTCCTTTGGTGAAAGCCAAGCATATCTTTGGAGTTTGATCCAATGTCTGCAGCTGAAATACTGGCCCCTCTCTACAATGAAAGGTGATGCTTACTTCTTTTTAGTCACTTTCTTAAAGCCCAAACCAACTTCCAGATTGTTTGCCTTTACCCTGAAAAGGAAGCAGAAACATTCATTCAGCTCTCTTCAGCACAAGGGACAGGTGCTTTCTATGAGAACATAACAAGGACTTTTTAAAAACTACTTGTAGTTGACACCCAGCACTGTGTGATTTCTTTTGGACAAGTTAAGAAGGTTAAATTGCAGCCTTTTGCAGGGCTGTGGTACTGTATCTGTGACTCCTGGCTGTGGGGCTAACTCTGATTCTTTCAGGGTTGGCTGACAGGATTGGAGAAGACTTCATCAGACTCATGCTGAGCTCAGGTGGTGACATAGTTCTGGCCCTGCCCTGTGAGGCTGCTCTGCCAAGTGCTGCTCTGTGTTGTGCTATTTTAGCAATAGCACAGAATCGTAGAATATCCTGAGTGGGAAGGAACCCATGAAGATCATTGAATCCAACTCCTGGACCTGGAGCAGACAACCCTAATCAAATTCCAGCATGGAGAAACTGGAAAGGGATACTTTCACAGCCAGCCTTGGTTGCTGCACAGGTAGAGGGCATTTCTAGTCATGATTCTAAGCCTGCTGTGGCAGCTGCTGTCAGGTGTTGAGCTTCAGGATTTTGCTGCTGAGGTGTTGCAGCTGCCTTTCTAGTCTACTCCTTCCCTATGGAGCATGCCCCTTTCCATCTAGAAAATGTGCAAAATAAAGCAGGAGGCAAAAAAAAATTAGTTATTTACTGGGATCTCTGACCCTCTTAGGAAGGCTCTTCGTGCTTCACTAGCACCTTGCTTTTGCTGCGGCAGGGGGGCTCTGTGACTGTGCTGTTCACATCAGCATGTCCAAAGTCAAAGCAGCAGTGCTGGGAAGAGTTTGTCTAGGCCAAATGGGAAGAGGTTGACTGGTTTGAGCTGTGCAGGGAAATGCTGCATTCCTTTTGTGATTTATGAGTGCTGTTTTTTGAAAGCTCTTGCAAAGCCTATTTCATCTGGCTTTAAGCAAATGCCCTGATTTTGCTCTCTTCATCCTTGAAAGCTGTTAGAGTGGTAGGCCTTTCCACGGGGCTTATGTCAATCTCCTTGCTGGTGAGCTAGGTTGCAACCTTGGGAAGCAGGAATCTTGTTTTTCAAAATGCTGGGAAATGCAAACATGCAAGAGCTCTATTGGCATCCACTGCGAGTGAAAGTGTTAAGCTTGCTGAATACAAGTTTGGGTTTCCATTTGGTGCTGTTGTTTCAGGATTTGTCACGTGACTGTGAACAGTCTCATGTAATAGACCTTGTTCTGTAACACTACCTACCATGTGCACTTTCTGCCTTAGAACTTTACAACCTTCTTGACATTTTCAAAATTACCAAAGAGAGCTGTGCAGGAATTAGACCCCAGTTTCTTGAAATGCTTAAAAAAATTAAATAAGGCAGCAGCCCATTCTGAGGTATACCCAGTACATAAGGAACACGTCAGAGTTTTCTGTGAGTCTGACATCCCATCTTTAAGTGAAGAATTTTCAAGGCTTCACTGAACCTTTTCCTAAAGAGGCTAGATTACTATTAGTATAGCAGCTAAACCCATTCTCTCTTTCTGCCCTCAGCATATAATCAGTATTCAGTGTTGTTTGGAGTCTTTAACTGAGCCAGAAAATCAGTCTTGCAGTTCACATTTGCATGAGAATACTAAAGAAATGCATGTTCCTGTTTTTTCCTTAATTTGACAAAAGTTACAATTGAATTTGCATTTTCCCAGTTAGGGAATTTGTTTTCACTTGGGTTAGGAAGATAAAATGTCAGAAACTGTGTTCACAAATGGGAATGCAAAATAAAAATTGGCAGTGTGGCATCGTTTGCTCATCTTATTTTTCAATATCAGAGATTAATGTGTAATGTAACTGAGGTGAAAATAAAACACTCAAAGTGAACATTTGGTATTGGAACATAGTCGGGATAACACTGATCAATCTTTTTGGTAGCTGTCATGTTTTTGCAGATTGTTCGAATATTCCCTCCTCAGGGAGGAAGCTGATCTACTAGGGAAGTTTGGGATAGCTTGTAACAAGAGCAAATGCCGAGTGGCTTTCTTTTGAAAAATTCTAGTCTGCCATTTCTTCAAGTTCTGATCTTTTCATGGGACTCATGTTCAAAATGCCTATGTTACTTTTCCCCACCATGTACAGCTCCAGTGGGAATCCTTGACATGGGATTATTTTAGCTTGGTCATCCACAGCTAGAATACTTCACACATGAAAACAGTGTAAAAGAGACAAATTAAGCACGGATTTGGCATGAAACATCAAAATCAGTCACTGAAGTAAATCTAGAAGGGCAGCAGAATTTTCTTGAAATTGTTTTCCCTTCTTTAAGGGCATCACCTTTCATCAGATGTCTTCTTTGGCACCTGTGGTAGCAGATACTTGAGGTTCTCGGCCTGGGCATGGTAACAGCAAGGAAAAGCCAGGACAGGCAGGGGAATTGAGGCTTTGAAACTGCAGTGAGTGCCCAGCATGGGTTGGGTTTGGAATATGAAGCTGATGTGTTTCATTGCGTTTGCTTGAGGCAAAAAGAAAAAGTAAACTTTTGAGAAGCTTGGGAAGCTTCACAACAAATTTTATTCTCTGGTTTTTATCATAGTGTGGAATGACTCAGAAGCCTTCAGAGACTTCACTTTCTCATCATTGATGAGATCCCCACTAAGCTTTTCAGGGTTGGCTTGCTGCAGCTACAACTGAGCACAATAAAATATGAGATCATCTGTATTACTTTTTTTACCATTGATCTTGATGACTTGCCTTCAGTAGTGATGTATGGGACTTTCTCTTCCATAGTAGATTCCTTTCAGCATCAGACTTGGAGAGCCTTCAGTGCCCCCGCTGTAGCTTTCACGGGAGTGCCAACTTAGCAGAGATCTCTCAGTTTCAAATGGTGTGATAGATTGCTATGGTGACAGTTCTGTTGTGCAAAGCTGCCAGCAGGGATGGGTTACACTGAAATGAAATGAATTAAAATAAATGAAACCAGTGCATTGTCTTAGTTCAAAGCTTATTAGTGGTGAAATAGTTCCTTTTTGAAACCTGATTCTATTGAAAATGGGACAATAGATTCTACAAGTTCTAAAATTCCTTTGTGAGGTCAAGGGTTTTATGTCTCCTTATGGGCCCTTTACCATGTTTGTACTTTGTTTTGAGCTAAGGTGCAACTTCAGAAGCATCCTGTGAGTCTTGGATCAATTATCAAAATAGTAAATGATCAAAAATTAAATTGTGTTCTTTCATTTCTAAGCTAAAATCTTCCACTTTCAGTTTCTATACCTTTGTTTCTTCAGTGAGGATTTCCCTTATCAGGGATCTCTTTATAAAGACAGGAGAGACAGTTCCTTGCTTCCTTTCTGCTTTTTCCAGACCTTAGCTTATTTATGTGGGGTTTCTTTCCCAGAATTCTGCTGGTATGGTATACCCTTTGTATTTCCCTTCTGCTTAAGAAAGGACACTGGGACTACACAGCATTTCAGGTAATTTTCTGGCCACTTTCTCAATCCTGCCTTGTATCTCCTGCTTGAAGGCCTGGCAGTTGGATTATCTGTCTGCCATAACTATAGGGAGTTTTTGTTCTCTTTCTGTCTTGTGGTCCGTCATCATTCACTCCTTGGCATTGTATTTTAGGATTTCATATTCTTTCCCTATTTTACAACCAACATATTTTATCATGCATTTGGTTTGTTTAACAATCCCCTACCATTCAAATGAATCATCTTATTCTGAGATCAAATTCATCTGTGTAACAGACACATTGTTATTAACAAGTCTTCCAGTTTCAGTACTGCATGAATCCTACTTGCAAGGATTTAATAATGTTCTGAAGGGAAATGACACATTGTCATTGAACATTTACCACTTGACTTTTTTTTTTTACTGTGCTCTACTGCTGCTGTAGTTTCTGCCTTATGAAGTTCCAAAGGTACTTATTTTTCTGTATTGCCACATAAAGCTAAATCAAATATTCTGGAGTCCTCAATGGCTATAGAAAAATATCAGGAACGTGACTTTTTTATCTTGCTTTTTCATACCAGTTTCTATTACATTTAAATCAATGTCAAGATTATCAGCCTAGGCTTTACCCAGATACCTCTTGGAATTTCATAGAGAGGTGTAAAACATTTTAGAATACATTAGTAGTACCCATTGAATAAAGGCACTACTAATATATGAATGAAGGACTACTGATAAATATACGTATCTTTCTCCTTATGAACCTGTGTTCTAATCCCACCCACTGAAGGGCAGCCACAAATAAATAGAAAGGACAGAAAGGACTCAAACCCCACCAAAAATTATTACGAGTAAAAGAGAACTGTAACTGTATAATGAGTACGGTCTGTCATATATATGTATGATTTCCTTGTTTTGTTTTGAAGGAAAATTACATCAGGTGAGAAAAAGCTATCCAAAATAATCCTGATCCTCTATGGTGTACCTGTTTGGCACTGGGGCTACCTGTGCTGTCACACATGTAGAGGTGACTGAAGCCTTTGCTGTGGTCTTCTTCCAAATGCTACTATAAAAATTAATTTAGATAAATTTGGACTGAGATTTGGCGAGGATTGTCAGAAGGACTATAAATTATAAAGACCCATGTATGATGAAGGGAGGAGAGAGACTGCTGAGAGGTGAGGTGTTCCTCAGCTTTCATTAATGACCCATGAGAGGAAGTAAACAGAACTTGACTCAATTTCACAGATGCTGCTCCATTCCAAAGGACTGAGAATGTTTTTTTAGAGTACAAAAAACAATGCAGAGGGGAATGAGTGGGATTATAAACAAGAAGAGAAGATGGAATAAAAATACCTAGTCTGTGTGTCTGAAAGGAAAGAATATAAAAAGCATGCATTTGTCTACAATCATAGACATTGTTAGAGGAAAATATTCAGCAACAGGAATGACCAAGGAGATGTCTATCCTCTGGCCAAACTGAAAAGATTGTTGGAGTGAAATATGACCAGTCATTCTACAGTTTTTCTGCTCCTGACCAGTAGCAGAAGCATACTGTGGACAGTGGAGCATGTGTGTTTTCAGGTGAAGTGTAAAATGAGCTATCACCATGGGAAAGGAGTTCTTTAATCAGCAGGTCTGTTTGGTACGGCAGGGAGGTGAGATTGTCTCAATCTTTACCTGCCTACACAGGACATTGGTTTTCACATGACTGACACTGTTGGGCAGATGGCTGGCATCAGGAAAGCAATCTCCTGGCCCAGCTGCTGCCTGGCCTGGCCTCCGCTGCTTCCATGGAGGCCCCGTGAGCAGGTAGGCAGAGCCGAAATCTGTGGGGACACACTGATGGCTGGTGATGCTGCTGCTTGAGCTGCAAGGATATGGTGATGGGGAGTGTCAAGGAAGTGTTATGCATAGCTGGAGAACCAGTTCCTCTTACTTCCTTTTGATTTCAGCATCTCTGGATTTTCCCAAGTCCCCTAGTGTCTTTCTTGGGAGAGATTATGAACAACTTTTTTTTCTTTTTTAAGTTCTTTGCTTTCTTCAAGCCTCCTCTTTTTTCCCTCCATTCCCCCATACCCTTTGCCATCCCTGAAGAGTCCTATTTTAGCTGTGAATTCTTTGGATGGAAGCTGTTCTGTTATCTTTGACTGCCTTTTTTCCTTTTTTTTTATTACTGTAAGAATACTTGGGAATGTTTTGACCGGAGAGAAATGGAAGGTTCTCTCTTAATTACCACCAAATATTTATTTACTATTCCCTATCAGCATGAATTCAGATTTCTGAAAATTGCCTAGATAAAAGATAAGAGCAGAGATGGTCAATTTCCATATCCTGCAGGCTGAGTACCCAAAAGCTCATTTGGCGAAGCACAGCACAAGAACATGAGAAACGAGGGCAGAGAAGAACTGAGGAACTGATTGCAAATGGGTATCCTGCTGCTTCCCAGAGCTTCATCTCTTCCCTTACAATAAGGGAGGGAGGTAATTGCTTTGCAGTAGGCTCTTGGTCTCACAGATGCTCTTGGGTCACTTTTCCTTACAGATATGGATCAAGATTTCCTGTGCTGTGGTGTTGCAGAAGTGGTACTTTACATTTCTGTGATCTCTTGTGCTGGGCTGTGTTTTTAAGGGATTTTAAGGGCTGGATTTGGTCTCCAACAGAGTATCTACAATCCACCAGATTTGTACTCTGTGTGCACAGATGCAAGCATGTATGGCATACTAACATACTGCTCCTACATTGCCTAATGTTAAGATTATGGAAAAACATAAAGTGCTCCAACTAAGACAACTTACTTTTGCTCTCTGTTTTGCCATCTACTGCAAATATATTTGGCAAACCTACTAATCAATGTTGACTGCTGTGTGGTCTGCTGTGGGCTGTCTTATCTGTGTTTGACTATCTTGTCTGTTGTGATTTGTTGAATATCATTTTGTTTTGTTATGGCCTAAATCTCAATGAAAATTCTTTACATGTCTGCTCACTGAAAATGGGATTTATTGAGGGTGATAGAAGAGCACTTATAACGTGCAGTGTTCTGAATGAAAATACGCTCATAATAGTTGCACTTGTTTTACCTCTGCATTGGTAAAAGATTGCGAAGAGTTTGAATTAAGGAGAGAAAACTGCTGAAAAGAGAACAGAATGCAGATTATGAAGGGATGAAGTAAATTTTCTTTCACTTTATTTCTTTCAAGAACTGAGTATTTTGTCTCTAAGCTGCACAGTACTTAGAGGGTCGGTTTCCTCTGAACCCTTGCTTTTTGTAAAGAAAACTAGTTCAGGTGTCAGTCAAGCTTCTGAGGTTTGAGCCTCAAACAAAACAAAAAAAAAATAGTTTTGCCTGCTCTTGTTTCCAGTCATGTGTTGCTGCTCCCTGGACCGTGAGAAGAAGAGGCTGTGGGCAGAGCAGTGCAGCTGCATCAGCATCAGGATGCTGCTGGGCAGTGCTAACGAGGGGAAGCTGTGCTGCAGTCCTGCCTCAGCCTTCCCTCCCCTACTGGCGCCTTCCTGGCTCATTGGCTCTCTTATGGTTGTGGCAGCTGAAGCAGAGACTGTCTCTTGCTAGGTGAGGGTCTTGGACAATGAAATGTTGAAGTGGAGGTGTTGGTGTTCAGTAAAAGAGAGAGAGAGTGCAGGGGAGCTCTGGCACTAATTCCATCTGGCAGCCCTGGGGCTCAAGGTTGTTCGTGATTTGGTAAGATCTTGTTGCTACTTGGAGGCCATATAATAATGATAATTATGTTTTTCTGTGCCTTGTTGATACATTTTGGTGCATTTATCATTCTATTCCTTCCTTTCCTCCCTTTTATGGCTGCTGTGTGACTCTTACTTGTTATTCTTAAAACTCTAGCAAATTTTCAGTATAGATGGTAAAGTGCAAGTGTCCTGCACTTTTGTAAATAATTCAAGACAGGTAAAAAGAGTCTTAACTTTAAAAGAACAAACCAAATCAAAACTGCACAACAATCCCCCCCAATCTCCCCAACAATATTCTTGCCACCTTGCTTTAATTTTTTATATAGCACTACATCAATTCATCCTAAAACTTCACTGTAGCTCTGTCATCTACACTGAAAGCTGTTCAAACAGAACAGAAGCGTGCAAAGTGGCCACACTTGGCCACTTCAAAATCACCATCATTCTCTCTTGCTGTTACACCATGCTCAGTAGCTGGCATGGTGCTGTGTCCTGCAGCAGTGTCCCTTCCCACATGTGTTCAGAGTGCCATTCAGTGAGGGCAGCTGCTGTAAAAAACACATGGAGAAAATGGTGTGTCTTCTGCATAATTCAGGAATTTGGGAAAAGTTGCTTCATTTCTTCACTTTATTAATTAGAAGTAGGCAAAACAATCTATTTATCTTCAGCTAGGTTAGTCCAGGTGAAATGGTCTCCTTCCTTCCCAGAATAATGTTATTATCTACACTCTCTAGTAGCAGGCTGGTTGTGGCTTCTTGCTCTGCTCTGCTCTGTGGCAGCCTCCCAGTTCTGGGTGCTGCAACAAAAGAGAGACACTGAGCTGTCAGAGAGAGTCCAGAGGAGCAACAAGGACGGCAAAGGGCCTTGAGGGGAAGCGTGTGAGGAGTGGCTGAGGCCACTCGGTCTGTTCAGCCTGGAGCAGAGCAGACTGAGGGGAAACCCCACTGCAGTTACAGCTCCCTGCTGAGGGGAAGAGCAGGGACAGGCACTGATCTCTCTGTGGTGAGGGAATGGCCTGAAGCTCTGGTCAGGGGCCGTTTAGGTTGGATATCAGGAAAAGGTTCTTCACCCAGAGGGTGGTTGGGCACTGGAACAGCTCCCCAGGGAAGTGGTCACAGCACCAAGCCTGACAGAGCTCAAGAAGCTTTTGGACAATGCTCTCAGGCCCAGGGTGTGACTCTTCCAACTCAGTATATTCTGTGATTCTGTGACTCGAGTCAGCCAGGCCTTGTATCTAAAATGCCTTGTATCTAAAATGCCTTGTATCTAAAATGCCTTGTATCTAAAATGCCTTGTATCTAAAATGCCTTGTATCTAAAATGCCTTGTATCTAAAATGCCTTGTATCTAAAATGCCTTGTATCTAAAATGCCTTGTATCTATCTAGTCGTCTGGTTCAGAAGCCAACAACCTCATGATTTGTAAGGCAAAACCTGCAGAGACTGTGCTTCCATTTCTCAGTCTATTAAAGGAAAGGAACAGAAGGCTTGCAGCCTAAAGCTTAATTAAACAAGTAGATTTTCAGTTAATGTATTGGAGAGAGGAATTGCTGTGTGTAAATGACAATAAGAGAGTTCCCGGTTAGAAAAACAAACCAGAAAACTTAGAGGAAAAAAACTTAAAGAAAAATAGCTGTCAAATTATACTGAAAGCCACTGGTTACATGTCAGTCAGAGGATCTTGCTGCTCATGGCAACAGCCTTCACTGACACAAGATTAGAAGCTGCTTTTTCAACTGTCATCCAGGAGTGTACAAGTAATTGATTTTTAGGTTCAGCTGCCAAACAAAAAATAACAATAATAATAAAAAAATTACTTAGATTTGATAACGTGTATGGCTTCCCCCTCATCCATGTGGAAAATTAAAATTATTTTACATGAATAGAATATTACATTTTGGTTATTTTTTTCATAACAGTGAAAAGCCAAAATGATAGATTCTCCTTATAGGTATGTTAATTGGTTTCTGTTCTATTATGGCAAAGATAGGTGGATTTGAATATTTCATAATATTAATTAGCTATACATTTTCCCATCAAGGGTCAAATTTTAAAAGCTGTGTGTGGCTATGTACTACATCATTCTCAAAAGAGAAAACTTGAGCATCTGATTACTTCTGATTGCATGTTCGTAAGATTCATAAGGGGGAAGACTATTATGTGAAAACTGCCTTTGATATTTGAATCATCATTTTTCCCTTAAAATAATCAAGTAACTGAAGCCTCTAAAGTAACAAAAGACAAGTGAAAGTGTACAGCTCGCTTTCATCTCCTTGTAGGTAAGTCCAAATAATATTTTGTGACAACAGAGTGAAACCAAAGGTGATGTTTGTCTTCAGGATGTCTTGAGATGCCTTTTGGAACCAGCAGGGCATTAGACCCTCACTCTCTCCAGACTGGCACCCAGACTCACGAATCCCTGTGGCTGAAGGTGCCACTCCAGTTGCTGATACTTCAGTTCATTAACCCCAGTCTTTCCAGCTGCTGGCACTGCAGACCCCCATATACACACATGAACACAGAAACAAGAATCCCTCACCCAGAAAAAACAAGGGGAAAAGGAATCTGATAGAAAATAAGACAGATTGTGGCAATCAGGAGCAGGTTGCTGACAGAGAACAGTACAGAGCACTGTTAACCTTAGATTGCTTCCTTCTATTCCCTTATCCCCCTCTATTTTCCTACAATTTCCCTTTCTAAATCACCTAGATCTATCATTTTCCCTGCTTTCAACTCCTCTCATAAACAACCCTTAAGTCCTATGTGATTCCCAAATATCAGCATCCTGTAAGACACACACATGAACCCACCATGCTGTTTTATGTGTGTGCAGACCAGCCTTTATCACATAAACTACTGCTGTTGTCTGGGCTTATATTTTTAGTCAGTCCCTATGTTTAAGGGGGTTATGGTGCCTCAAGGGCCAGGTGCATCTCTCTACCATGAAAGTCTTCAGGTTTTTTGCTCAGTAGGACTGAGCTATGTTTCAAGAAAACCATCTCTGGGACTGTGTTGCCTGAGTTTTTGCTTTTCCTGAGACTATGGTCTAGGAAAGACTGATGTCAAGAGGTGACTGAGTTTACTGGCTGTGGAATAATAGGTTAATTAAATATTTTTCCAACACCAAACTGGTTTTTTTTTTCACTTCTGAGCAAAATGTGAATACTTGTCGTAAGTCTGATTTGTTGTTATTGTTAATTTTTAAACTCAGCTGTGTTATTCAGTTCTTAGTTCTTGTGACTTCTGGTTTCTATCAGTAGCAGATGCAAGAAAGCCTTTAGATAAATTTCCTCTGTTCTGACAGATCCATCTTCTAACAGCTTTGCTCTACATCTTAGTATGGTAGAAACTACATTAAACTTATTTAATAGTAAAAAGGCTCTGGTACAGAATTCTGATGAAAAGTAGATTCTCAGACATTGTGCTGTTGTTGCTAGAAGAATTTTTATTTTATCCTCTAATGGGACATCAGTCACTCTGTGGTGTTAACTAAAGTTAGAGCCCATGGAAACCTGTTCTCTGCATCACACTGGGTCTCCATAAAATAATACTTGTGGAGCTCAGCTTCTCTAGTTACTTCTGTTTCCAGCAATACTGGAGACAAAAATGAATTTATTTTTGGGACTACCAAAGTCACCATGCTGTAGGGTAATGGGTGCTACCATGGAGTGAATCTGTCTGTTGACCACTCTCTTTTCCACCAGAATTCTGTGACTGTTGTTGGCTCTTGCTGTCACCAAGGAGGAGAAATCAAACTAAGATATTAGTTCAGAAATAACCTGGCCCAGGGTGAAGAGTCTTTCTAGGCTTTTTGGAAAACCTAACTTTCCAGTTGTTATGCTCTTGGAAGTAGCTGTAGATGTTCCTCCTCTGTCACAGCAGCCAACCTCTCTGTGCTCTGGCTGTGCTCCCAGCCTGGGTGGCTGTGGCTGCAGCCTCTGAGCTGCACACAGAGATGAGGTAATTCTCTGCTCCTGTGCCATCTGCACAGATATATCTGCAAGGAACAAAGACCAACAAATAGCAAAAAATCAGAAGGCCAGGAAAGAGAGAGGAAAAATAAGGAGCAAATGTTAATCACTGCGATAGTAGTAATGCAGTGCTTAAAAATATTTTTGGATGTGTTAGGTTGATTTTTCTCTCAGGTTTGTTTGGTCAGATTTGGAGGTGATGATTCTCATAACTTTCTAGATGACTTCAGTACATGCCTTGCAATCTAAGGGAGAAAGGTCTTTTATCTTCCAATGTACCTCAGCTGTGAGGCTGATTTCATAGCAGTTAGCTTACCTTTGTCTAAATGAGCCATGTGTGATAGTGCTGAGAGCTCTGTTCCTTTCCCTTGCCACATGGCAGTGTTCACACCTCAGCTGCTCCCTGCCTATACATATTCAGGAGGAAGCTGCAAGAGTGTGGATTTTTTATTAATATAAAAAAACCTGTTTTCACTGTCCCTGTGTAAATTTGTACCTTTTTTCTATAGCTGCAATTGGATTTTTTAAATGTAATCAGAGGAATCCAAGGGTAGGAGACTTGAGAAAAATGGAAACCATTGTGAGAATCTCAGTCAAATTCCTAATGATTTTTAGAAGCATAAGGTGAAAGAGAGGCAGATTTTTGCTAAGTGGACATATTTCAGTGTGGATTTGACATAGGTGAAGGCAAGACTTACATGTAATGTGTAAATATCTCTCCTAGTGATGGGGATATTATTTAGGGCACACCTGCAATTTTGGATGCATGTGATCACTTTTGTAAGTCTGGTAAGTTTCTGTTTGGTACAGCATGTATAATGCCTTTTGTGATGGGTGACAATCTACCACTGAGCCTTTCTGAATAAAAGAGAGGTTCTCTGAGGCTCTGAAAGATCTCATCTCCCTGCAGACAAACTTCAGTAAGTTCCCAAGGTTTTCAACCCAAGTTGTACGGGTTTCTCTTACACCTTGCCCCTCTTTGCTGCTTTTTTTTTTTTCAGGACTTCTGCTCATCAATTAACATGAATTCATATTGGCTGCTGCTCAATGCTTATCAAAATGGCTTTGTTCTGTAGGAGCAGTACAGAGGAGAGATTCTAGTGCCTTTCACTCTGAAGAAAAATCTTATATTGTGTAAACCTTTCCTTTATGTTCTATAGCAAAGGAGCTGTTAAATGTGATATTAAAAGAGGCATAGCTGATCATCTCCACAGAAGCTGAAAACTGTTTCAGAGAGCAGTTTCACAAGGCAGAGCTGAGGGCTAAGGCATGTAGTGCCAGGGGAGCCCCCTGTTGCTAACAGGTATTTTTCAGCAGAGCCTGTCAGCAGAAGATGAGGCTCTCATCTGCCTGCTTTTAGTGTATCGGGAAAGCAGAGCTCCAGGCAGCACAGTGTGGATGTGGAAGGGTACAGCTGCTGCACAATGTGAAGCTTGGTCTGGTGTGTACAGAACGAAGGGAGGAGAAAAACCTGCTGTCTGTCTGTGTCCCCTTCTTTCCTCCTGAACCTGCCCTGTTCCATCCGAGCATCCCCTGTAGTCATAAATGCCATTTTTTCCTTTAATATTTTTTTTTTTTTTTTTTTTTTATGAGGAGAAAGATTAGGAATACAGAGCATCTGGGTCAGGGTAGATGTAGTGGCCACAGACTGTGGGCATGGACATGCACTCGTGGCACAGGGCCATTGTGGCTCCTGTTCTCCCTCCACCTCAGGTAGTGGCAAGGCTTGTCCTTCATCTCAATGCTCGAGCAGACAAAGACCCAAGCAGGCTGCGTTGCCCCCTGTGGCAAGGCTCCCTAGATGACCTTTAAAGGTCCTTTATGTCTTAGCAGGAGGCTGCTGGAGACCAGTGAGGCCTCCATATAAATTGAGAGTATTTTGGCTGTCCTAACGGGGATTTTCCATTACATGCATTGGATTTGATGCACTGCCCTCCCTTTACATCCATCAAATGCTTTCTCCTCTGCTCTAGCTGGGGCATTATGTTGTTCATAAAAGTACAAGCCCTAAGAGCAGTGCTGTGACAATGGCAGGATTTGAGAGTCTGGTGTTTGCTGCTTCCTCTGTGGGTAAAGAGGGAAGTATTCTTGAAATCCAAAAGTCTGTTCAGCTTCAGCTGCAGTGGCTCTGACTTGGCCTTCACCTGTAACTTGTTGCTCTACAGGGCTGAAAAGTGAAGTGGTGTCACCTGTACAAGGGGGAAATGGAAGCAGTTGAATGACCCATAGGAATGTGTCCTTGGTGTAAGGCTCTGCAACATGGAAAATTCTTGGGGTTTGTTTTTTTTTTGACAGAGGTGGTTTTAAAAAACCTGGGCACTAAGTAAGATTATTAACAGGAGACACCTCTGAAAATGTAATTATTGTGAGGTTTTCCATTGTTACAGCCCTGGAATCACATACCTAGTCTTGTGTCCCAATCCTTATTTGCAAGAAACTTAAGGGAGTTGGATATTCAGTTTGTATCTGTTTCTGTTATCTCACCCAATTGTCTTATTTCAACTTCTTAAACTGCCTTTAAAATTATATTTCAGACTCTTGTGCCTCTCCTTTGGCACCCAGGGCTAGATTTGCAAGTTAAAACTTTCCCTGACCTTTGGTTGCCAACAGTGGACAGCTACCTAGCTATTGAGGACTACCTCAATCTTCCAATTTCAAGTTTCTAATTCATCCAATATGAGGAAAAAGTATGTTCCCTAGTGTTGGGGTTAACTCAGTAGAATGATACCACATCACTTGAAATTACTTACCATACCTGATGGTGAATGGTGTGACTTCAGAGCAGCTCTACCAGGTTTTTTTTTTTTACTGGTAAGCATGCTCCTGAATGTTCTGAGGATGAGTTCTCCCACTCTACCAAACAGCAATAAGGAAAAAAGGATGTCAGAAAAGGGTCTTTGGCAACTAAGTTACTGTGCCAACCTGAAAGTCCAGCACATTAAATGTGAAAATCCATTAATTCAGTTTTGATGATATCTTTCTTTCAGAAACGGGACAACATAGTCATAGTAACATAAATAAGTGGATGGACAATAGATCATGTAATTTTTAGGGTATCTCTGACTGTGGAAGATTTTGTAAATGTGTGATTAACACCTCCAGTTATCATCTCTAATTGAACAGACACGGGAAGGCCCCAGACAAGCCCACCGCACTGCTGTGGGGAGGGATGGAGAACTCATGGGACCAAACCAAATTGCATTTTGTCTTTTGTAAGCATAGCAGGCTGTTGAAGCCTAGAAGAAAAATATGAGTGTTTATTGAAATTCTGTTCCTGTAATCTGCTGAGTACTGATGCCTGAGAAGACAGAGGCTGTTTAGCAAATACGCCCTCGCATTGTCATTAGTGTTAAGTAATGGGACTTTAATATATTTGGATATATAGATCATAATAGTCTATCAGCTTGATATCAAGTACTCAGCATGAAGTCCTCTGCCTTAGTCCTACCTACTCCTCTTCATTTCTTAACAAACAGATGACTGCAACAGTGTAAATACAGTATTTATTGCAGGACAGAAGCTGCTTGCACTCTGTGTCTTTTCAACAACTGATATATTGGGCATAAGAACTGTTTGAATACCTGTTTATGGGTAAAAATTGCAAGTTTTAGAAGAAAAGGGCTTTTTTTTCACTCAAAAAAAGTAGTTTTGATGGAAGTCTGGCACTTTTCCATTTGGAAACTGGATTGAAACTGTAGTTTTCCTCTATTTCATAAGGCAGCCTCTTCCACCTCTACCCCATACACACGCACACCAATTTTTAAATCTGGGACCGATGTGTTCATTGGAAAAAAAAATCTTTTGAAGACCTCCAACTGAAGAGATATTTGGTTTTTTGTAAAGTTTTATCTGTATGCAATGGGGAAATAATTTTTCAAGCATGTCTCTGACTTGCTTGTATTTGTAAAGCAGTGGCAAGGCTGGAATTAGAAATCATGTCTGCTGAACCTCAGCTCCGCATTTCTAATGCAGCCAGCGCTTCCCCCAAGGTGGGTACATTTAAAATGATGGCACAATCACTGAAATCTGAGATGTTACGAAAAAGAAAAACACATTATTTTTGAAAAAACCTTGATAGAACATTGGGGCAGATGGCAGTGGGAGAGAGATGAAAAGCAGTCCCTTGTGCGAATAAAATACATTCTATTCAGTTCACTTTGGTTATGGAGCACATTGCACTGAATTTTATAACACAGTGTTATCACATTAAAAGTACGTGGCTAGATGTCTGTGTTGCTGCAGCTGTCTGCGCTTAAAAAAGGCAACAACCTTTGTACCCTCAACCACCCACAGGAGCAGGAAGCCCCTGTAAAGGGCCATTATTAGCAGGAAGGTTTGGAGCTAGGGGCACTCAGACCATTGGACTGCCAGCTCTTGTGGCCAGCTCTACAACTTGCTTGTGACCTGCAGGTCTCCTTCAGTGCTCCCTTGCTCCTAGTTCTTTGTGCAACCAATTTAGACAGACCTGTCAGTTCAGAGAGAAGATTTTGAGAGCTGCTGCTGCACGTTGCCGTGGGCAAATTTCAGACTGGGATATTTCATTCATGGAGGATGCTTTTTAAAAACAAATGGGAACAAAATGGGATCTAAATGTCTTCATGCAAACTGTTTGCTGCTGTACAGCTTCAGTGTAAAAGTCAGATGAGACCACATAGATGAGCACAACACAAACAAGAAAGAGCCACAATCATGGAATCATAGAACCACAGAATGGTTTGGATTGGAAGGGACCTTAAGGATGATCTAGTTCCAGCCCCCTGCCATAGGCAGGGATACCTTCCAGGTGGACAAACCCCTCAAAGAGTGTGCAGGAGGCAGGTGTAAAAATGCATGGTCAAAAGCTCAGTGACAGGATCTTCCCTGGCAGCTGGACATCATGGCTAAAGATGAGCTGGTGGAAAGTACGGAGTTACCTGGGTTTGCTACACATAAGACAAAGTGTTTTCCCACCGGTGGCAAGAGTGTGATTATCTCCCAGGCACTAAAGGAGTGGGGCTCTGCCTCTCTCTTGAGATTTATAGTGGGGGGAATGATGGGGCAACACGCAACGCTCTGCTAATCACTCTTCAGGGTATCTCCTACTGCACACAGACAGAGGAGCCTACTTGAGACATGCATCAAAACCCCCCCTGCCCTGAGGCTAGCAGAAGTTTTTGATCTCTCTCTTCCCATTTTGAAGTTGCTCATTACCAGAGTGAACTGAAAAAAGTCAGTGGCTCACCAAAAAAATAGGTGATTGCTTTACTTTTAGGCAATTTGAGGCAAGTTCTTAAAAGACAAACCCTGGGAGGCAAGGCAGAAGAAAATAGTTTCTACTGTGAAGGAGGCTTATTAAAAATAGGGAACATGTAAAGAAAATTCACTCTCTAAATATCAGCTGTGCATGTCCAAATTGATTTCACGAATCTGTCACCTTTTCTCACCTTTCTCTCCCCTCTGATGAGGTCACTTCTAATAAGTTTCCTGCTGTGATCCCAACACTTGGTGAAAAATCTATGGGAAATCCATTCAAGTAGCTGTAGTTTGACATAAAGGCCTTCTATTAATGAAGTGACACCAGAAACAGAGCTTTCATCTCCTGCAGGGTCACTGCTATAAGGAAGTACTTATGCTAAAGTCATTCTTTTGTTCAGAAACATGGTCTTGACTGAGGTGCCAGACCCCTGGGAAATTACATTTCTGTGGAGCTTGAACATAATGAGCAACAAGAAAATCCTACTAGCTCAAAAGGCAGGTTGGTGTGTTCCTGCTGCACCAACACCCCCGGGTCAGCAGCATTCAGGCAGCATCCCGTGTGCTCACCTCTGCTGAGATAATTGCTAACCTTGCAGCTCATTCTATGGTGTGGTGAGTTGACCCTATCTGGACACCAGGTGCTTACCAAAGTCTTACTTTGTGGTTGCTCCTCTCCTCACTGGGATGAGTGAGAGAACATATAAGGAAAGGCTTGTGGCTTGGGATAAGCACAGGAGGAATCAACTCACCAATAGCTGTAACAGGCAAATTTGACTTGGGGGAAAATTTATTAACAATCAAACTAAAGTAAGATTACAAAAAATAAAAACTAAATCTTAAAACATTTACCCCCTCACCACTCCCTTCTTCCCAGGCTCATCTTCACTCTCTTTTACCATGTTTTTAGAATATTGAATTCCTTGCTGCTGCCATTGGCTAAGAGATCAAATTAGAGTGCTGCCTGAATCCCAGTCCCCCACCTAAAAAATATGCATCTCACCACTCAACTTACACCGGCAGCACGATGTGTCTCAGTGATTTTACACTTGCAGAAATCACGTAGCAGCACACTGATGTCAAAGCTGAAGCACTGGTGCCACCCACGTTCCTCTGCCGTGTTTCACCCCAGCTCCCCACTATTCCAGTCCTAAGTGCTGAATCACAGCCCCAGGCACCGTCTCTGGGGAAACCAGAGACCTCAGCTGAAAGCAAGAGGAGATGGCTCTTCACTGAAATTTATCTGCAGTGCCAATTACCATATGGTAGTGGTTGCCAGTTGTGGAAGAGGAAAGCATTCACTGTTTGGTGGGCATTCTTGAGCTTTATTGAAAATAAGTTGATTAAAATTTGCTAAATACATAAAAAAACCAACATTTGGCTCGAAGTCCTGGACACACCAGAAGCTGTCTGTCAACCATAGACCATGAGGAAGACACCATACCTGCTTGTTAATGGGTGCCTAAGGGGATGGGTGGGAGATGGCTGCTGTGCCAGGGCATCTGCGGGCGCAGGCATGTCTGTGCTCTGACCAAGCACGACCATTCCTATGCTTCTTACTGTTCTTAACCGTGTGAAACTTGTATTAAGAGGGGCCTGCTTAGCTACAGAAAAGTCCCTGCCAATCTGCTTTTAGAGGCTGTGCTTTTACAAGGTCAAGAATTTCTTCTTGCTATGCCTGTTAGAGAGCACATGCAAATGTGAGTCAAGTCACAGGATCGTTTCTAACAAGGAAAGGCTAGAAAAACTTAACCACTTTTTCTCCCCCAAACTTCAAAATGTGGAAAGGGAAAAACATATTATCGGTCCTGATTTGTCATGTTTTTTTTCCTTGCCACCACTACTATATTTTTCTAATTAAAAAAAAAAAAAAAAAAAAAAAACAAAAAACAAACAAACAAAGTTTAAAGGGACAGAAAGGGGAGGAGAAAAAAAGTGTTCTATTTTTCTATCCTCACTCGTGGTCTTGCATGGTGTTACACTGACCCTTGCTTTGCGCAGTTTTGTTTGCCCATCCTGGGCCACTCAGTTTTACCCAGGCAGGAAGTGGTACTGTATTCAAGTGAATTTTGTGTACTGCTGTCAGGTGGGCTTCCTGTTGTTAAAGCCTGTGTAGCAAGCAATAGAAACATTTGCATTTCGTGCTTGCAGCAGTTTAACAGGAGGCACAAAAAAGGTGACTCAGTTCTACTGATATTCATCTTCATTGTATTGATCTCACATTTTAATGATAGAGGAAACAGGTCCACTGGGTGCTAGTTCATTTTCAGCTAATCCTAATGGGAAAGGTTGGAGAGAAAAATGATTTTTAAATACTTAATCTCTTTAGCAATTAGGTGATTTGGGCTTTTAAATAGTATAAAAGACTGTAATTTATAATTTAAATAGTGTAGTTTGTGGTTGCCCTGAGTCAGGAAAATGAGTTCCGTGAAAGATTTAATAGAAGTTGTCAGATGATGGAAAACTTACTATCTGTATGATTAAAGTGCTCCAAAGTTTGCATTTTGGCAACTTTATTGCACAAACACCACTAACTGCAGAACAGGCTGGAGATGGATCATGAAAACACTTGTAGAGCTGGAATGCTGTGCCAAAAAATATGTGCATCTAGGGAAAGGAAAAAGAAGCTGTCTGATTTCTTGCCATTATTTAATGAGAGACAAGCAAGTAGTTGGGCAAGAAAATAAAACAAGAAAACACTCTTCCTGCAGGACTCTATTCATTCTGTTATCTCCAGCCCTAAACAGAGAAGTTTTGGGCTCATACCAGAACTCTGAGGAGAACAATTGTTTTCCTTCCTCCTTATTTTCTGTCTCTACTTTCAGGAGCTCAATGGTCTCTCCAGACTGGGAGATTCCATTTGGCTGTGCAGTCCCAGTGATGGGAAGAGAAACAGCAACACTCCTCTGTATCTGTGTCAGCAGGGGAATGGCTACTCCACAGGCACACAGATTGATAATACTGGCAGCTGCCCTGTGGCATACAGGATAAATGTATGGCATGGTTTCTTTCAGGGCAGTTGATTTCTCAACAGAAAACACGACAGTGCTATGACTGCCGGGTATTTGGTGAAGCACTTTTTGATAAACTGCTGAAAACGCCACACACTTTCATGCTCTGTCTAAAATGTTTGGTGACAAAAATTGTATATAAGGTAAAGAGATGCATTTTGGCTTCTTTCCCCCCCCCCCGTCCTTGCTTACTGAGGAGGTAGCTTTCCACAAAAAATAGAAGTTTTGCTTTGTGGTCTCAGACGTTTCTACAAGCACCAGGTGAAGTGGAGAGGCTAAGGTCCCTGAGGAGAGTAAATGAAATTCAGGGTGCTGGGAGCTGTGTGAAGCAGGGCTTTGCAGGGATCTGAGTGACCTGACATTGTTACCATGGCAAGACAGATGAGCTTGGAAATGTGAACTCAGAAGGGATGTATCAGCTGAAGATCAGCTCTGCTGAGGCTCACCAGCATGGGATGAGGTCTACCTGTGGTTTGGAGACATGAATGTTTAGTTTGCTACTCTACCTTCTTTTGTAACAAAGCCAAGATGCAAGTACTTTTACAGCAATTTATGTTGTGAATGAAAGATTTAAATATGTTTTGAAACAGAGTTAAACGAGGCTACAGTATTTTTGTTTAAATGGGAGGGGTTTGTACTGATTAAGAAGGTTAGTCAGTGTGAATCTGTTTTCTGTGCAGCTGCTTTCCCATATCATTTGGGAGTTTTCTGTACCAAGAACTGTGTGGCATATGAGGAGATGATGCATATTCCCAGTCCTGTGGAGTCTGAAGTGGCATGTGGTATTTCCATGTGCTCCTGCTGAAAGAGGGAGCAATGAGTCTGCTGTGTCTCAAGCAGGCCTGGTGGAACAGGATTAACATGACTGGTGTGGGACTTGGCTCAGAAAAGGGAGTGAAACTTTTTCAGGCAGCAAGGTAAAACAAATAATTTCAATTGAGAAACTGTTTAATAAAAATGAAACAGCTTTTTCCCCTGAACTCTTTTATTCAGAAAAAAAAAAAAAAAAAAAGAAAAAAAAACCAGAAGCTAATACTTTCTTGTGAGCACTTCTATTTTCTCTTACACAGAAGAAAAAAAGTATTGAATTACTAGAATTTCCCATTCAATAGAAACGTTGATTTCTGCCTGCCCTCTTTCCCCTGCCACATAAGGCAGAAGATTATTCTTGAAACTGGTGATAAAGGATCAGAAATGGACCACTCAGTTACAGAGAAGAGTGAGACAATTGTGTCAATATTGCCATTTAAACATGGATGGTGTCAAAGAGAAGGTTTTTTTCAGATGTCTGCTCCTGCAGTTCTTGGTTAGCCACTAATGCTGAAATGTATTCCTGTCTCTGTTTGCTGTGCTGGGCACGTCTGAAAACTGCCAGCTTTTCATACATGCAGTTAAAAGTGAGCTACACCTATCTGAAATGCTGCTTAGAGTCATGGGTGCTGAGAGATTTTCAGAAGCCTGGACTAAAAAGGTCCAAAAAACTCAGTTTTGACTTGGGAAAGGAGTTACCTGTGGAGGGAATAAATTGAGGTAAGGATAATAGTGACCAGAATGAGTCATGCATGGCAAAGAGAAATCCAGGAATGTACTTCTTAGATCTAGAGCTGTTCCCTCTGCATACCAGAAGAGAGGAAGGATAGTGTGGATAAGAAGCTGATGGATGTGGAAATCTTTTAAAGCAATGAATTCAGGAAAAGGCAGAAGGGAATTTGGCCTGATCTGAAGTGGGTTGGACACAGGGTGGGAAATATTGCCAGAGGAAAGAATGATGATTCTCCAAGTCCAAGGGTGCCTCATATAGATGTGATGGAGACACAAAACCCTCTCTGGTGCTGAGTTTGATAGCCATGAATATTGTACTGGCCTAGGAGATGAGGTTTGTACATTTTCAAGAGACTTGTCAGCTCCTTTACTATAATGGTTTATTTTCAGTGTTTGGGCATCCTGAGTGCAAGGCAGAGCGATGGAGACTGCAGTCAAGGTTTACTTGTTGTCTGCAGTAATGTACTGACTTCCTTGCAGGATATTTCAATGTTTTTTCCTCCCTAGTGCAAATATGTACTCTGAAAATTGTATGAATACACCTCTTTTATCTTAGCATTTGTGCAGGTAGTTTCTCCATAGATAAATCAGAATCTTCTGTTGCTCAGATATCTTAAAGGGTAATATCTTAACACTGCAAGGTAATAACATTCTCCTACTATAATTTCTCTAGCCCATTAATTTGAAGAGTGATTTACACTTGGAGAAATTAAGAGAGTTGTCCAGCCCATTCAGGTGGCTGTGGCTAAAGTAGTATATCTGTAATGGTGGTTTCTCATCAGCTCTGAATGAGGTGGAGGTCAAACCAGGAGAGGTTCAGGACTTGCTTTGAGATCCTACATTATATTGGTGGTACTCCTGCTTAAAAATAATAACTGTTTTAAGTTATCTTACAGAAATAAATGACAGAATGTGCAACAGCAGTGGCAGTATTGCAGATATACCAGATGTACTCAGGTGGTTATTTAGTCCAGCCACCCACCCTGAGCAGGGCTAACAGCACATTCAGACCAGGTTGCTCGGGACTTTTTTCAGCACATGGGCAGATTCCTGCTCTGAGCAAGCTGTTTCAGTGCTCTATTATATCTCAAATGAAATCAGAAAATAGCCAAAAGGCAAAATCAATTCATTGTTGGCCAATTTTGTTGTTTTGTGGTTATGTATTTGTTTCTTTATGTAAACCAGCCCCTCTCCCTATTTTTTTTTTAATGTTTAGGTGACTTGAGGGGTGTCAAATCCCCTTATCTATCTTATTTTATTCACATTTTTTAAAACTGAACGACAGTGGAGGGGGAAAAAAAATAGGGAGGAAATTTCACTTTCTTTTAAGTCCTTTTCTATCTGTGCAGAGGATAGAGCAGGCCTGGAGATCACCTGCTGTTTCTGACATAATCCTTTGGGATTTGAAGATGTGAGAGTAGAGTCTATTTCTGATCTTTGTTGCTTTCAACAGCAAAGGCAGCTCTTGGAACTGAAGGACTGAGGCTCAATCCTTGATTGTATTGAAAAAGATGCAGTTTACTGTGTCATATCAAACCTATTCCTAACAGAAACTATAGCCCAGCCAGCTTGCTGCTGAGGGTGTAGGCAAGTGTACCTCCAGGAAACAATTGTGTTGTGGTAGAGTGCTGTAGCATGGTAGCAAAAATGGACTTCCGAATTACTAGGTTCCTGCCTCTAAACCAAAATGTTATTGCCTTGGCTACCACCAGAACTGTGCTCAGCCATTCCCACCTTCACTGAATGGGTATGTAAAATCTGGCTGTGTATGGTTCAGCTTTTATCTGCTGCTGGACAAGTGAGGAGTCAGGAGGGAAGGTCATTGGGAAGGAATTTAGCCAGGATTCCAAAGCTGAGCTGCCATAGACTGTGCTAACAAAAATAAGGAAGAAATCAAAACCAAGCAGTTGCATGCCAGCTTCTTGCACAGAAGGAGATGCAGTGGTGGGCAAACCAGTGGGAAAAAGTAACATTTCTCCCTGACTGGCAGGGATGATATTTGATGGTTTGAGGGACAAGCAAGCAGAATAAATCCAAACCCCAAACCCTGCCTATTCATCAGAACAAGACAACACTTAAAATTAATTTGGAAATTAATTTGTAGCTGGCATTTGCCAGCTTTAAACTTAGTGATAATGCCTGCCAGTGATAATTTTTTCCAGACAACCAGAACAACTTTGCCTTTAGCTCTGCTCTTTCTGCGAGATCAGTGTGAAGCCTGGTGATGGTGGGCAGGCTGTTGATTTCAATCATTAGCCCAAGTGTGGCAGCAGGAATCAAAAAGGGATGCTTAGGGTAAGGAGGCTAACAAAGCAGTAAGAGCAAATATTGGCAAGTATTAGCAAATATTTGTAAGTACCACTGCTGTCATACAGTGCAATGTGAGTTCCAGCCGGAAGTCTCAAATCCCAAAGGATTACGTCAGAGAAAGTTTAGAGCTGTGCTGCAACAAATCATAAACTCTCCTGGAAATTTTGGGTCCCCAGCTGTTCGGGGAACCTTCTGATAAACTGAATTAGTGTGGGATTGGGGTGCCTGACATCTTAGATTCCTTGAAAAATCCCATCCTAAGAAGTTGCTTTCTGCTTTGCATCAATTCTGCAGGTAGTCTTGGGTGTGTTCTTGCTCTGCTCTCACCAGTAGGAGCTTTGCCACATGCTCTATGTCTCTGCTTTCATTCTGCCAGCTTTGTCAGGTTTGCTTTATATTCTGCAAATCCTGAATTGATTCATTTGGCAGATTTATGGATTTGCCTCACACCAGTTGTGATTTAATATGGAAAATAAAGAAGTGGATTTCAAGTACCACATGTTCTTGTATCTTTGCCAGTAAAAGAGTATATGGAGGAAGAGAGCAAATCAGAACTGATATCCATTTTTTATTGTCTTATCTGCTTAATAAGTGGAGGCCAAAAGTTCTTTTTTGATTCACCCCAAAGAGACAATCAAAGTTCACAGACTTTAAGTATTGATTTAGTTTACTGGATTCAGAGATACTCCTGGAAACTCTAGTCAGATCCTCTCATGTATTTAGCACCCATAAAGGATAACTCCTTTATACATCATTGCTACATTAAAAAACATTCTTAAGAACATGGGTTTGCCAGAAATTTTCTAAGGAGTTATAGGGATCTTGTTTCACTTTTATAGTAGAAAAATTCATAGTTAAGTTCTGATTTTTCACTTTGGGTGTGAAAATAGTGAGGTGGTGTGCATTTCTCTCCTCTGTCCCCTGTACAATTGTGGATGGACAAGAAAAGAAAAGGCTTGTTCAAGATTTGGAAAAGATCCCTGTAGTGGAGCAGAGAGTGGCTTCACAACAGCTTTCAGAGTTTCAAAAAAAGTTTGAGAATTTGTGCTTGTTTTGAAAACCAGCGACTTCTGAATGTTTTCATGATACTACATAGCATCAATAGCTGTGCCTTCAACTTACAGCTCTTTCTAATAAGAAGAGAAAAGGTGACCCTGGATCTGAGAGGTCTTTCTTTGTCAAAATGAAAAAAAAATTGTGGAGGCATCTGGAATATGATGTGTATTTTGAAAAGAGTTCCTGGAAAAAATATTTGTCTTAGCAAGAAGTATTCCAACCAGCTCTGCATTATATCTAAGAGCAGATCTAGAAATTATTTCAGAAAAGATGTGATGTGTGTATCTTGCCCAGGGGTTGGTGTACTAACAGAAATTATGCAGATAATGCAAATAATAAAATACACAAATTTGCTCTTGCAAATAACATTTCTGAGTTGCATCTGCAATCCTAATTTCATATGTTGGTTGAAAAGGATGATGACTTTGGAATATTTACACAGTGAGCTATGCTAATTGTCTCTCCTCAGATGTAAGGTCAAATTTGGAGGTTGCAACTTAGACACTAACATCAAAATGCAGAACACCTAATATTTCATTACTGGGAACTTCCTTGGCTCATCTAAACTAGGGTAAAATAACTACTTTAATTTGCTAGTGCAATAAGCCTGTTTTGCACTGGCATAAACTAGAATGTCAAATGTGAAACAGTAAAGTGAGGATTAGAGATCTCTATTTCTACATGGAATGTATACAGTGTAGAAAAAAAGTACTGTGGTTGAATGTGGGGGTGACAGTAAGAGATTGCCCTCACACCAGGTTTTAATTAGGGGAGCATCAAGCCTGAGAAAATCCACTGAATTTTTTTCAGTTTTGCTGTACTGTATTTCAGCAGAATTTCATTAGCCATGGCTTGTATCTGTAACATATAATCCTGCTGTAGTTACACCTGCAGTGCTAAAGGGGATATTTACAGTACATATAAACATTTAAAAGTCCTTTGAATGAGAGGTGAGACGGAAGTTCTCACTTGCTACTATAGGCTCCTGTCTGTAGAGGTTATGAAATGTTTCCTTCTGCTTCTCCAAATCCCTTCCTGTAGTTTTTCCTTTTGATTTTGGAAAACTCGTTGCTCTTCTGAACCTGCCATCTGTCAGGTGGAATTGTCCTGTTTTTGCAAAAAAAGAATGTAAATTCTTGGGAGTGCTGGAGAACTGTTTAAACATCATTGCTTATAGACAAAAGGAGTGCTGCTTTCTTTGGCCTCTGACATTTGGACTCCTTTATGGGTGATGTGAACCTAAAGTATCTATTGACACTCAACAAGTGATTGCTCAGAGAAAAGCTCCAAGGGATCTTCCTGAAATCAAAAGGAGGGATGCAGCATTTACATGGATATCAGGGAAAAATCTCCTGCATATAGCAATAACAAATTTTTGACAGCTACACTGGCTTCAGTTTTAAGTGTCATGCTGCAGGAGCAAAAATGCCTGGAGAGAATGTGTTCTTTTGCTTAAATTTTCCACTTTTTTTCCACTTTTCCCATGTATCTGCACTGAATGCCAGGGGGACCCAGTTTGTCAGCTGGACTCCTTCCAGAACATAGGATATGAGATGTTTCCATCTCAGTCTTTGCTCTGGCATGGTTGCTGAAGAGCATTGGATCCAATGCATATGATCCTGCTGTTGCTCTGTTTTCTTCTCCTTCTGGTTTCATCCGAGAGCCCTGAACATGTCACCAAGTCCCTCCCCAGCTCCTGCACCTTTTTTGCTCATCAGGCATCCAGCAAAGAAGGCTACTGTAATTTTTTTTCTCCTGGAGAACAGGCACAGGACTCCAGAAAGCAGTCATCAGGTACAGAGCCTGGGGACAAAGCTGTGAGAGGGGATTTTGACTAGCAAGACTGGTGCAGAGCAGGGACTACTCAGAAGAAGACGGTCTGGGCAGAGAGAGATGAGAAAGAGGTGAATCTGGGTGTGTGGTGAGTGGCTGTTGTAGAAAAAGGATAACAGGGAAGAGGTATGCTGAACAAGTAGATAAAATTGCCTGAGACCACCTCCTCTTCACTGGGTGGGAAATGTGGTTATGACAAAGAACCTGTAAGGGAACCAGCTAATACAATACAGAAATGTGGAGAAAAGCACTTAATTGTGCCCAAGTGCCTTCTTGAATCAAGCTCCCACTGCTGCTAAAGTGTAAGACAACTGGATTTATCACTATTTACTATTAATCAATTTCTCTTTACTATTTATCTATCTCTATTTACTAAATCTATTTACTAAATCTATTTACTGTTTGTCTGTTAACTTTCCCTCACTCGAAGAAATGTGTAAAGAATAAGCCTAGACTTAAGCAGAACCATTATTTGAGATAGGCACAATCCAAGCCATTAGTTTCTTGTGCAGCTTTGTGGTTGAAGGCCTCTCCTGAAGCCATCTTATGAATCTGCTCACCTTCCCAGACTTTTGGTTTTGTTTGCACAGTGAACTAAATTAGTTTATTAAACGAAGTAGTCATAAACAGAAGCTAAATTAAAACCGATCTCGGATGATACTCTCCGTGGGCCTGGCCCCCTGAGGCAGTGTGAAGAAGCCTGCCATTTTTCAGATGCATTGCAGCAGCCTCATGCTTGGCATGACAAAGACCTGCAGTCAGCCACAGCTTCAGCCTGCCTGCGGGCCGGGCTAATGGAGATAACCGGGGTGCGGGGCAGAGCAAAGAGTGGGTGCCTGGGTTGCCTAACAGCAGAAGGTAAGGTACAAGGAGAAGCTTTTTTAGTTAGTTTGTTTGGAGAGGTTGTCATCATTGATTATCGATCTCTGTTTCCTTCAAATTGGGGATAAAACTTCCCGTGTCTGCCTGCCCTTCTGAGTTTTAGTATGCAGCCCACCTGCATGCACTCTTTCTTCTGCAGGAGCTGGCTGTACAGTCTGTCTTGATTAGATGCTGTAGCTTTGGTATTCTTTCAAATTCTTCTGATACCCATCTTGTCAAATCTGTCAATTCTTCCTTAAAATACCAACAAAACACGAAAGACAAGGTAATGTGCTAGCCTGGTATTTAAAGCTTTCTTTGTTTTGATTTGCTATTACATCTTATTTTTCTCCCTATGAGGGACACAAAAGAGAAAGAATAGATACCAGATCAACAATCAAATTACAATGCTTGCTTTTCAGCAGCCCGTGCTGTCATGATTCACTGTAATCAACTGCCGGTGCTCCGGGTGCAGGGAAGGAATTGAGATAACTTGATAAAGCACCTCTGCTGTATTCAGGCTTCATCTGGCCCAAGCTTTTGCTTTGTAAATACTTCAGGTTGTACTAGGATGTAACCTTCTTAAAATAGATAATTTGGGGATGAGTTCTCATGGCTTCAGTTTTGTCATAGTACTGTAGTGGGTAAAAATGTGTCATCTTTTTTAGTACAGTTGTTCCATTGAGAGGCTTCAAGTTAAGGATTTGTTATTTTTCACTCTTCTTGGGAATAATGTATAATTTATCTGACTTTGGGAGAGCATAATCAGCAAAGGGATCGTATTAAACAGCAGAAGTATGGTCTTCCATGTTATTGTTGATTGTGTGAGTTTGTGGAGGAGCCTTGGGTGAGGTCAATCCGTGCACACAGTGTTTGCCCTCACCATGTGTTGTGGTGGTGGGAGTGAAATACAGATGTAAAGACTGGGTGAGAAAGCTGCAGTGGCTCTGGGTGGCTGAGTGGCCAGGACTGGTTATATATTTGTACATGAAAAATGCCTTCTTGGGTCTGACCTTTTGCACAAGGGGAAACAGCAGTGAAACAGTGATAGGACTTGCTCCCAGCAGTTGTGTTAATACAAGGACCCAGTCCTGATGAATCCATATAAACTCCTTGGTGTCTGGCACGTCTTTAAGTGGCTGAGGGTTTGTGTTACTTCCTTTCTACATTGTGTGTTTTGTGGAGAGGGAAATGAGGGGTCTTACCTGGCTTCTCTTTACCTGAATGGTGTGGCTGCATCCAAAACTTCTTTTTTGTCATCCCTCCTAAAGTACGGAGATGTGCAGGAATGAACTAACAGTGAAAAGCTTGTGTGGCTTGCTCTGTGGCTGGGAAGTGGAAGAGGTTTTACAGCTGGGATGACATTTCTGTGCTTGTGTGAAAGAAGCAGCGTAGCTTTAAGAGCCCATGAGCCCTGATTAAGTGTCTTATTTTTTATATACATCATAAATAAAACTTCAAAGCTTTGAAAGTGAGGAAGGGGGATGAGAGCACATTCTCCTATTCACAAGAAGTGTTTTTGCCTGCCAGAACCATTTACTAAATCTGCTAAACAGCTTTGTTAAGGTGTTTATCCCACCAAGACAGTTCATAGCTGTGGGCATTCAGGGATATAGAAACGAATTCAGGCTATGCCAAGCACACAGGACCATGTTTCCGAGCCTGACACAATATAGTGGCTCATCTGCATAATCCCTCCATCCTGCTTGAGATGGAGAATGGAAAAGCAGTAGATACTCTATGTCAACCCTGACAGCTTTATTATAACTAGAGAGTCTGTTCTTCTGGTCTTGCTGCTTTCTTCTTGCCAGCTTCAGTCCGTAGAGAGAGGGCTGCATTGCCCCCTTTGGGGAGTTGGGAAAACCTAGAAGGGTGGCAAGGATGCAGAGATTTCACTTTGTACTCTCCCTCGCTGTATCTGAAGATGCTGCAGACTGTCACTTTGCAGATACACTGAAGAGAAAATGTGTGGCTGTGTGGGCTGGTCTGTGTAAGGTAGAGTGCACAGCGGGTGAGCAGAGCAAGGCAGGGGCAGGTTTGCAAACCTGCCAGCTCTTATTTAGGCATGCCTATAAAGTGGCTAGATTTTTCAATAGGCTACTGCTCCCAGCAGGAGTTGCTGGGTGCTGAGGCCTTCTGAAAATTTGGCTTCTTGACAGTACGACGCATCACTTAATTGGAAAGATTTCTTTCGGCACCCTGTGAATAATCCATTCTGTTTGAGTGTAAATAATATCTCTAATATTTCCTTTTTGGCTTTTGTGGAATATCATGGGGGTTTTTTTTCCCCAAAAAAGCAAAGAGATACTCTTTCTATTTATTGAACTTGGGTGAATAATAGTCAATGAATAATTTATTCAGGGAATCAAATCTGTTCCTGCTTGCAAAAATCTCCCCTCTTCAATTACTTACTCAAATGCATGTGACAAAATTTTTTACTGGCACTCATTTCAACCCCTCACATCCCCCCTGCATCCCTTCTCATGGGCTTGGGACAAGTTCAGTTTGGGACCTTGTTGGTCAAACCTGTCGAGTAATGTGGCAGCAGCTTCTTGGACAGGTAACCACGTGCAGCTGTCATGCAGGTATTTAAAATGGTGTTGGTTCTAGTAAGCATTTGGGGCAATATGAATCAATTGTTCATGCTTTCCAGAAAGTACCAGGAGACAAACCCTATAAAAGTGTTCCTCTGTTGTGCAGTCATGTTGTGTCCACTGGGCAGAATTTTTATACAGTCCCACTGAGAGTTGCTCAGCACCTGAATGCAGACAGTAGGTCCAGCAGATGGCTCATTTGTTTTGGATGCATTTGTCCTGGTGCTGTAGTTGGACATCCAAATCAAGGCTTGCAGGTACCCATATCCACACTATCCCCAGTTTCTTTGATTTGGTGCGTGGTTCTTCTACATAGATTGTAAACTTTCACAGCAGGGACTCCCCCTAGCCTGTAAATCTGCAGGAGGCAGAGCAATGAGATGGAGTGACTCCTGTGTCCTGCTTCTTGATGGCCTGACAGCAGATGCAGTCCTGTGGACTTCAGGGGCAGGATCACTCTTAGCAATATTTCCAACTTCTTTAATTCCACTGAGCTACTTGGGGAATAAGGTGCAAGACATCTCATAGCAGAATAAGTTGAAAGGTTAAGTGAGAGACTTTGTGGAGATAATCCCCACCTCCTGCTGTAGTTGGCAAAAGGGACATCTCCATCAGAGGCTGACACGAAACTGGCAGCCTCACTGAGTGTTCTGGGGCACCCTCCAGCAGCCTGATCAGTTGAGTAATTTTGGCACCTAACTTAAGAGCATAGAATGAGATGGTGTGAGCATGTGTGCTCAATGTAGTCTCAAGAAAAGTGATTGCAAGTCCATACCAAATTTCTTTCCCAGTCAGTATATTCCTGTGGTATGAAGGGTTTTAAGAGCCAATTGAGTTATGGCTGGGCAAAGACTGATCTATCTGATACTGATACACAGGTCCTGTCTGAATTTGTGTGTGATCAGTGCAGCACTGTCCCAGATTTCAGGGCACCTCTGCAGTTAATGTTGGCACCATGTCTCTAGCACAGATGAAAATCAAATTAGTCAGAGTGTAAAGGCTCCATGGACACCTGGAGAATATCTTAAATTTGTCTAAATCTTTAAACAAAATTTAAGCCTTACAGAAGTTATGTCAAGGTTAATTTGCTTTTGTGTTCCTTTGTCTGCTTGAACCAGTTGCCTGTTCTCGTTCATCTTGTCCATCTGTCTTACTGCTAGCAGGAGACAGGGTGCTTTTGAGGATCACTCTCTTCCAGGGGCCATTCCAGGGACTGCAGAAACTGAGAAAGACTCTGAATCTGCATTTACTGCAGCTCCCCTGGACCTGCAACATTTTTCTTTAATAGACAAATCTTTGTCAGAGAAATTAAGCAATGAACTTTATGCAAGCATCTTCCATAAATTACTGCTAACTAAATCAATAGCAAGACTCGCCTGCTACTCTCAGTTTATTTCCTTCTCTCTCTGCATGAGCAAATGCCAGCACACCTGCTAACTGCACAAATAGCTCAGAGCAGAGCAGGGTGTCCCTAGGATGAAAGCCCCAAGCAACTTGGGCAGCGTGGCAGTCAATGAGTGAGATCAGCCTTGTAATGAGAGGAGAACAAGAAAAGGGCATTCTGGAAGAGGCTGGATCAGATGAGGTGTCTCAATATTCACCACGGTTTACACACCCATATTTCCCCTTTCAAATTGTTATGAAGGATTTAACTTGAGCAAAGTACTATTGTACACACAAGGTGAGAGAATAAATTGCTCTAAGTAAGGCATCCAATGTGGCTCTTGAAATTTCCTCTTGAATTTTGGATTGTGACTGGCAGCTATCAATGTCCGTCATGTGCTTTGCCGGTTAGCAGAAGTCTTGTGGAGGCTGAGGCAGTGGCTTTTGTCTGGTCAAATAACTCTGCCCATCCTCTTAGCCAGACCAGACTCCATGCCTGTGCACTGAGGCTGTTAATCCTTCCCTAAATTCCAGCAGAATGATGAGTTAGAGGCTTCTCTAACATGAAAAGTGTTTTGATTCAGAAGTATTGAAGCCCCTGTAAGAGAGGAATATTGTTGGTTTAAAATCATCATATTTCACAGAATATAATTTATGACATGTTGTGCCTTTGGGGAAAAAACTGAAAAGGAAAGGAATTCTCCCTAATTCCTGAGGGAGAAAGATAATATCTGATAAGTGAAATTAGTCCTGAGTTGGGGAAAATGTATGGTAAAACATGAAAGCATGTTCCTAGGAAATAATTTTGTAGGATTTTTAAAATTTTTTCCCATATTACTCCCTTGAGTATTTTCCTGTATAAGGGATTGCTGGTGTTTATGAAATGTTGTAATCTAATTGCTTGCTATGTCTTTTCAAGCTATTTCAAGTAATTCATAGAGTGAAGGGTGCCTTTCTAAACATTGCATATGCAGGAAGTAAAAAATATCTAGTCAGAAATACCAAAGCCAACACAGTAAGCTTAAAAATCATGGTAGAAACTTGATTCTAATCAGATAAAATGCTGCTTGAATCTCCCCATAAACTAAGCCCCAAGGGTGTAAACTACATTTTTATGAGATGGTTCCCCAAACACCAGTTTTGTAACTGCATATAATCTAAATGTGCATTTCCATAGACTTTCTGCAGCAATTTGTGTAAGGCTTATTGTATCACATGGATACAATACTAAAAACAACATTTTAGTTAGAAAGTACTCACTGGGCAGCAAAAGAGAAGGGGCCTGTGGGAAATCCTATTTATTTGCATTTGGTGTTTGCATTTCTTGCTGTAAATGTTAAATACATGCCTCCTGTTTGAGATTGCACGAGCCCTTCATTTGGGTTTTCCAGCGCCTTCTGTAGCCAAACAGAATACAAAAAAAGCAGGGGCAATGCTCTGGCTGTTGTAATAGCTAAATCAATTTTTGTTGTCATTTTTACACACACACTACATAGGTGCATAAAATTAGGTGCTAGGTTCTCTGACAGCAGTATTTAGTGATAGGTAGTTGTGGAGCTTTGGGGGCTATCAGGTGTAAGGAAGTTGTCCATGGAAAAAGCTATTTGAACAAAATAAAGCAACAGCAGGAAACATTCTTGCTGCCCCAGGCAAGAAAATGGCCAGAAGTTTAAAGAGACTCCTTTTTTAAATTTTATTTTATTTTTTTGTTTTTGTTGTTTTTTTTTTGTTTTTTTTTGTTGTTGTTTTGGTGGGTCTTTTTTTGTTTGTTTTTGTTTTTGTTTTGTTTTTGTTTTTTGGTTTTTTGGGGTTTTTTTGGTTTTGTTTTGTTTTAAATTAAAATAATGGGGGAACTGCTGTATGGAGCAGCCCAGGGTTTTGAGTAATTTAGTGAAAGCCCCAAACCTGTATTGCATGAATTAATAACATTGACCAGTAATAGTGCAGAGCAATGAATGTTGCCTTGGTACCTGAACCAGCAGAAGGTGAACACAGGTCATTGTCTCTCTGGTCTGGGATATGCACCTGGTATGGGCTTTAAAAGAAAGCCAGTGCTTCATTTAAAGCAACAAAGTTCTTCACTCTGGCATGGAAATGAGAGGAGAATGATGACAAGATTTACCAGGCATCAAAAACCTGAGAAATTTTTTACTAACTTTTATGAATTGCTTCATGGGCACTCTGAATCTGCCTGCATGAGACAGAATTAAAAAAAAAAAAAAGAAAGGTATTTCCAATATTTTTGAGACCAAAAGACTCAAAGAAATCTTCCCCTCAACTCACAATTAATTTAAATATAATCAGCAAAAAGTCCAAGCCAAAAAATAATTAAGGAAAAGGAGATGGAAATCTCTTGCAGAATTAGTTCTGCCAGAAATATATTTGTTGTAATATCCCACTAGTGGCCAGTAAAGGAAATGGAAAGTGAAAATCATGCCAAGATTACATATTCACAGCTCTGCCTACTCTCTTCTCAGTGCCCATGACGGCATGAAGGCCTGACACAACACCATTTTTAACATTAAACTAACTCTTGCCATGTGGAAGTGGAAGATGAGCTAGATCTAAGATATATATATATATATAGCCCTTCTGCTACAGAAGGTTGGATTCTAATTATCAAACTTCTAGGGCAGGCAGTAAGAAGCCTCTGCTGCTGATAAAAGAAATGACCCTCGGTGTCTTTCTAGTGGTTTAGGTGCCTAGTTGTCCCAAATAAGAAACAAATAAAATAGGGAGCAAGCCCTCTGTGTTACACTGCTACAGATGCAATGCTCTCCTGTTACTTAAGGTGAAAACCAACCAGATTTTTGGCTTGCCAAGGGCTGGGAAAGGCACAACAAACAGAGGGTGTTCTGCATAGGTCTGAGATTGTTACAGGACCTGGCACCTCCTCCTGCCATGGTCCATCTGGTATGAGAAGCAAAGCCTCTGCAGTGGGAACTCCAGAGTAGTGGTGGCTGAGTGGGTGAGTCAGGGTTTCCTGTAGTAATATCCAAGAGTGAAGTTTGTTTACTCACTGCACCATGCGGGCTCTGAATGAGCTATTATGATCTTGAAGGCAAATATGTATTTATTTAGACAATTTTTTAAAAATTGATTTTTGATCCAGTACGTGGTAAAAGCTCCTAAGGAACCAGCTATGTAAATCCTTCTTTAGCTGTATAAATACTCTTTCTGTTCTCTCTGTAGTTAACTTTCATGTGATGGCACGAAGCATGAATGATGATTAGCTGGAATCAGTGCTCGGGAAAGAGGGATAACAGGGAAATGGATTCTCTACCATATATTTTCTTATGAGGCTTCGGTAATTAAACTCTTCACAAGCAGGATAATAACCAGTAGCCTTTCCTTGTCATGGTATTTATTCCTGGCTCTGCCATTCAGGTTGGCCCAGTCGTATCACCTCCATTTCCTCAGCTGTACAACAGGAATAAAAGTATTGACCTTCTTAATAATAACTCTCAGAGATGGAAAGAGAGGAGATGCTCTGTAAGATCTGCATAATTATTGTTAACTTCAAGCCATGAGCAGCTCTCTTGGAGCCGATGGGAATGCCCACATGTGGAGCTAGTTACAGAGCAGGGAGCCACTGATTGGCTGCAAATCGTGGAAAACTGGCCTTCTGCTGGATCATCAGTCTGCTTCTGGAAAAACTGTTTTTGCTTTCCATATGGGCTGGGACTTTCAGCGATGCTTTATAAGTTATATGCCTGGGAGTTGGATGCATAACTCTTTCAAGGTTTTTGAAAGTCCTTGCAAGGAAGCAGGGGGTTGCTGTTGGAATTGCAGTCTAAAATTACAGACAAGCACATTCAAAAAAAACATAAAAGAAAAAAAGAAAGAGGAAATTGTGGAAGGGAGGGGGGAAATCTGAGGTTATTTTGGAAATGGAAACTTTACTGGAAATGAAAGTGAAAATTCAAAAAACTGCTGTCAGTAGGAGAGAAATTCTGGGTTTGTTATTTTAATGTGAGTGTAAACATTTTATATGAAAATGGACCCTGCAGGGTAAGGGGGAATTCCGAAGTACAAAGCACATGGGGATATTGATAATTCTTTTTGCTTAGTTGAGTCTGTCTTCAGTTCCTGTTTGGATGGACGGAAATACCAAAATAAGTAACCTGATTTTCGACACTTCTTTGAGCAGTCTTCATTAAAGAGAAAACAATTGACTGTAGCCACCAACTTTGGAAAAAACCTCAGCCACTTATTTTTATTGATGCCACTTGCTTTCTTTTAGTTATGTTAGCACCAGAGAATCCTCTCACTTGAGCCATGATTTCTCTTCCTTCTCTTCCAATTTAAGTGGGTAATATCCATATGCAAATTTGCTAGAAAGGTCTCTTGGCAAATACAGGGGGAAAAAAATCCAGCAAAACTTCTTAGCAACAGCTGGGAAGAACATCAAGAAGGAATCTTTCTTTCTCAGCCTTGGAAACGTGTTGGCATTCATATCTCTGCTCAGTGCTCCACTGGAGCTCTGTGCTTATTAGTGCTCTTAGAGTGCAGACAAACCCCACTGATTCAATATGTATATGCTTGTCCCATATTCTTTGTTCATATTTTAATCCAAAAGTCTCCACAGGTGCATGCTGCAGTACTAATCCAAAGCTCAGAAAAGTTATTCCTTGCTGTCATCTCGCACGTCTTGACTTATACTCTCTTCCCTCAATGCTCCTAAATCTCTGTGCTGCATCCCTCTTATAAAGGCACTGAACTGATTCAGAATGTCTTTGTGCTTAATATTGCAAATGCCTGCTACCAGTGTGTGGTCTGGGCAGTGAAGAAGTCCTTTGGCCTTTTTTGGGAACTGTTGCAAACAGTGGTTTGCATTTGCTGGCATGTGATACCCTGTTCTTTATTTGCTCTTGACATCATTGTGGCGCAGGGACATCAAGGGCTCATCACTAGAATCAGGCTGCAGTGAGGACAGCCATGGCAGGACTTTTTCCATCCTGAAATATAAAAACTGTGTTCCTCTTTTATGCAGAAAAGTCCAGGAAGATGGCCCGTGTAATTACTGGAAATTGGCAATCTGTCTCCTGTCATTCAATTTAACCCATGTAAACTTGCCATGTGCAATGGATAAAATCCGTGGGTGTGATTTCAGAGAAGGAATGGTCCATCTGGTTTATGCAAATGCTACTTTAAAGGAGGATGACTGACAGTTTTTTCCAGGCACAGAGTGCAGCAGACAGGCTGGAAGCTGGTTACTTACCAGCTTGGATACAAAAGATCTCTGTGTTAAGCATGCTGTCAAAGTAATGGAAGATGATATCATTAGCAGAAGCAGGCAAGTAGGCAGTGGGAAAGTTGTGGCTGAGCAGGTGAGCCGGAGCTCAGCTGTTTGTAATGTGAGGTGGCTCACATGGAGGAACAAAGGCTCACCCTGTCTGGATGGACAGTGATTTTTTTGTGGATAGCTCCAATTTGTGAAACCTGCAGTGGCATTTGCAGATGCTCCTTACAGCAGAAGTGATCCAAAGGGGTCACAAAAATGAGGAGTGATCATCAGTACAGCTGCAGCCTCATTTCCTCTCCTGAATATGGTGCTTCTGTTCTGACCTAGCTGTTCCAGCATTGCATTTCAAAATAATTAAAAGATAATCACACCTGCTTTTCTTATTCAAAGTTCAAAAACATACTGCCAAGTATATTGTCTTGCATATTTGTCTGCTTAATTTGTACCTAGAGATATTTTCTCTTTATATTTCTTTCCCTCTTTGAGATTTCAGATTACTGATCTGGAGAAAATGGGCAGTTTGCCTTCACATTGTATGAATAGGAGAATAGGATCCTGTCACTGATGAAAGTACTATATTTATGACTCATTATAATCCATTCATTGCTTCACAGACCCAGAGCCCTCCAGGGAACACCACAAACCCACATAATTTTCCCAAGTGCTCCATTTCACATTTGGATCTTTGGTTTAGCTGACAGATATGAAAAAGGAAGAAAAAGGTGCAGGAAGGCAGGGAGTCCATGCAAGTGTGCATGTGCAGATGCTCAGAAGGATAGCAGGAATTTCAATTCAGAGCATCCCTGTTGTGCTCCTGATCCTCATTCTTTCTGGTGCTGTAACAACCATGAGGAGAGGGGGGAACTTCAGGAGCTGACAGAGGCCATCATGCCTTTAATGGCTGCAGGCCCATTGAGGCAGGCAAGTGTTGGCACCACAAACCTTGTTGGCACAGGCTAACAGAGTGGCTTTATGGATCTTTACACATTGGGATGCCATCCAGAGGGACCTGAACGAGCTCAATAAATGTGCAGCTCCTGGGGTTGAACGGGGCCAAGTGCAGGGTGCAGCACCTGGGCTGAGACTACCCTCAGTACCCTCATGGCCCGTGGGATGAACAGGTCAAGATCTGCCCTGCTGAGAAGGAATTGGAGGTGCTGAGGCATGAAAACCTGGACATGATCTGACAGTATGCACTTCCAGCCCAGAAAGCCAATTCTATCCTGGGCTGCACCAAAAGCAGTGTAGCCAGCAGGGTGAGGGAGGGGATTCTGCCCCTTTGCTTTGATGAGACCTCACTGGAGTGCTGCATCCAGCTCTGGGGTCCCCAGTGCAAGAATCACATGGACACCTACTGACTGAGTCCAGAGGAGGGCCACATAAATGATCTGAGTGCTGGAGCACCTCTCCTATGAAGAAACACTGAAAGGGTTGGGTTTATTCAGTCTGGAAAAGAGAATGTTCCAGGAAGACCTTATAGCAGCCTTCCAGTACCTACAGGGAGCATACAAGAAAGGTGTCAAACTTTGTAAAAAGTTGTGTAGTGACAGGACAAGGGGAGCAGCTTTAAACTTAAAGAGGGTAGATTCCGGCTGGAAACCAAGAAGAAATTTTTTACAGTGAGGGTGGTGTAAGGCACTGGAACATGTTGCCAAAAGAGGTGATGGATGCCCAATCCCTGGAAGTGTTCAAGGCCAGGCTGGATGAGGTTCTGAGCAAACTGATTTAGTTGAAGAGGTTCCTGCTTATTGCAAGGGGATTGCATTACATGATCTTTACAGGTCCCTTCCAACCCAAACCATTCTGTGATCTTGCTGCAGAAAGGAGCTCAAAGTCCTGTGCAGGAAAGCTACAGTGCTACATTTTCAGGATTTTATTTTATTCTGATTTTATTCTGTGTATTGACATGCCTTTTCATTTGTAGCATATGCAGTATTTCCAGAGCTGTGCATTTCTTGGTGGAAATCTGACTGATGCCAGCCCTACTCTGTCAGTACCCTTTGAATGCCTTCATCAGAGGGGATGTAACTGTGGATGTTTGCAGTGGGGAGTGTGGTTGTCTCTGTTAGCTCGAGATGTCTTCACTGCGATTGAAGTGTCACCTCTCTCAGTCAGGCAGACAAGGAGAGCAGGGGCAGCAAGTTTCAAGAGGCCAAACTCGGGCCTTTGGGGAGATAAACATAGATTGGGGTAAATGAGTGAGAGGTTCAGATTTTTTACTTCAACATACAAAATCCATTTTTTTGATTTTTCTAGCATAATTTGAAATCCCATTGCCCAGTTTTGTATGAAGTCTGAAGAATCCGTTGCCATTTCTCCTTTGATAAGTTTCACAATTATTGCACCTGATTCATTATTCTTTTCCTCTTTTTCCTCAAAACTTTGTTTTTTCTAGCAATGAGGAGACAGTGAGTAACTTCTGATCTCTTTGTGGTACCTTTTAATTTTCTGCTGTTGCTTAATGGAGCACTTCACAGGAATATGCTCCATTTCGTTCTTGTGCCAGGGTGAAATACTGTCACGCTGTGTGTAACGACTAGGGCAAAGAAGAGGAAAACATCATAACTCTTTCTTTCTCTAGGAATTTGAAAAGTAGCAGAGATTCTGTATCTTCCAGGAGCAAAAGTGGTATGGGGTACCTGGGGAGTGCTCTGCTGTGTGGAGTAGAGTGGGTCTGCAGCAGAGACTTCAGTCCTGTTTACCCCAGACTCTCACTAAGGTGGGATTGCCGACAAACCTGGCAGCTTTGAGAGCAAAACATCTCTTCTCATGGCACTTTAAACTCAGTGGCTCCACAGGTTTCCCTGGAAAGTCACCTGCAGAGACTTAAAAAAAAAAGTCTTAAAATGATTGATTTGATCTGGGAAAGATTTGATTTAGAGAGCTGTTCAGGAATTCAGGACACTTATGCACCAAGTACAAATTTAATGGCTTAATTTAAAGCATCCAAGTTTTAAAACGTTAGTCTTGAGGTAGTAATGTTTCGTAGGAATACTTAGAAGTGCTTGAAATCAATCAGGATCCATCCCTTTGCTCCGCAGGCAGGGTGGTGGGTGCTGGCAGCAAGGCAGTGCAGTGCTGTCCACGTGTGTGCACACTGCAGATGGTGCTCAGCCATAATCTCCACGGAAAGGAAAGCAATAATGGTGACAGAGCCGTGACAGCGGCGCGCTTCCCGCTGCTGCCTGTGACGAGTGCCCAAATCGGGGATGCCTCTCTGAAATGCTGCTGCCTCCGGGGAATCTCAGCTGCAGTTATCCTTATGGCAAATGAGGTTGTTGAATCAAAAATCCCTCATCCTAATATCCTCTGCTTGGCCAGCTTTATGCATTGTGATCACTGTATGGGAAAGCTTTTAGATGTGTGCTTACCCAGACGTTTTCAGTGAGGGCATGCTGGAGTTCCTTCTGCCGACTCTACGGTTCTCATAAAAGTCAAAGCATGCAGATATGTACTTGTATGCTTGAGTTTAGTGAGTGGCAAAAAAAAAGTCCATTCTATTTTAATCCTACTTAAACTGTGAGCAGAAAAGCCTCCAAGCAGCATGACTGCCCAAGTTCTTATTTGCACTTTTGATGCCTCGGTGACTGCAGATGTACTCAAACCTCTTTTTGTAGCATTTGCAATGGCTGGCATAGGTATGTAAGATTTTTTTTTTCTAATATAGAAATTCATAATTTAAATTAATGGGACTTCCTGGGTAGGAGGCATAATATCTAAATATTTTCAAGAAGAATTTTCACAAGCAGCATTGAATAATGTCCCTGCTGTGCTGTTCTCCTGCCTTTCAAAAACATGGCTAGGAAAAAAAAATATCTCTGATTTGAAAAAAAAAAAAAAAAGCTAATAATCCCCGGTTCCTATTCATCTTAATTTTGCAGCATTTTATTTAAACCATTTTAATATACTTTTCTTAGTATGCACCAAAATGCCAAGACATGGTCAATAATTGTTATGCTAAACTGAACAATCCTGAGAAATTAACCTGAAAACTGTGGATATTTGTTTTTTCTTGGGCAGGTTTGAAATGATGTGATTTTGTGAGGTGTCAATGGCTAGGGTTTCTCAAAAGAAGCAGTTGTTAACAGCAAGTCATAGTCACTGTTTGTCTCCCTGGGTTGTTTCATTACTGTATTAATAGGAGTAGTCATTGTTTCAGACATTAATTATTGCTCTTAGGCACAGCCTCAAACTTATCTACTACAGAAAACTTATTTCTGAGAAAAACCTTCCTGCATCAAACAAGCTTGTATCAGAGGACCAAAATTACCCATTAAACTGTGGTGAGTCCAAAATAATTTGATCCAGAAAACCACAGAAATAAATACTGGGTTTTTAAAATCTGGGGCCATTTTGGAAATAAAACACGAAGAGCAACTTCAGCAAGAACTGAAAGTTTTCAAGCCTCAGCAGAGGAGTCCAGTTCCTTGCAGGGCTGAGGTTGTGGGTAGTGCCACTGTGAGAATAGACTTGGGGTCTGCAGGAAGCAGGTTGTTTATGTGCTGGTAGCAGCAATGAGTATGGCAGAGAGTTGATGGGTCCCTCTGGCTCTTTACAACTCTGTCCCCAGCAGCTTTTCTGTTGTCTACTAAGGATGTGGTTAAACCCATCCATACACAGCTTCTTGCTCTTTGAGCACTAACTTGGGTCTCTCACCTCCCTGTCCAGCTGTTTCCAAAAACTGCATGAAAACAGTATTTCTTGAAGTGTCCATCCTTCTGTCAAATGCAATTAAGTAGAATAAAAAGTTTAGAAGTTTTGATGGAGGATTACTAGACCAAAACAAAGAAAGCAGGCCTCCAGTTTATTTACAAAATCACAGTATCCCCAACTAGAGAGAATTACTGCCTCTTGAAGCTATCTGGTTTTATAAAGACATTGCTGAAGTTTCCCTAAAAGCTAAGCCATCCTTAGAAAATGAGATTCTGTGTTGGCATATGCCAACATATTTCTGGTGATCTCAACTAACTGACTACCCTTCTGGAGTTATTTATTTAGCCCTTTTCAAATTATTTAAATTTTTAATTAGAATCTTGATAGCATTGAGATTTGGCAACTTGATAGCAGGAGTAACTGCATCTTCTTTAAGGAAACAGCTTTCCAAGTGACATAACCCTGTATGAGGGAGAGTACGGAGGAGGTGGGAACAGCCTTTCCCATGATATCCCAGAAAGAAAACAGCTTCATGGATTAGGAGCTTAATTAGGACTGAAATCCATAGCAATAAGTGGGGAACAAATATAGTTAATTTGATTAAGCCTCAGAGTGAATGAGTTGCACACTGCATTGATTACTTTAAAGCAAATAACAAAGGCAAGGCCGTTTACTTTATGGTACTATTACTGCAAATGAAATCAGTATCAAGCAGGTTGCTGGAGAGTGTAGCTAAGACAACCTCATAACCTCATCTGCTGATAAATGAATCTTTGGCTAATCAGTGGACTCAGCATGGAGGCTACTCCAGCAGACTGTAAGCGAGTCACAGCAAGGCAGGTACCCTCCTAAACAAGAAGGCTCCGAAATAAACAGGCCTGGGATAGATGGTAAAGGTCAAACAGTCTCTGTGTTTGAAAGTGTTCCTCCGAAAAATACAACTACTCTCCCAGGGAGGGCAAGAAGGAATGATATTGATTATGCACAATGCAAGAGAGTGAATTGAAGGGCTTCACAGCAGTATTTACATCAACAGACAGACACCAGAATAACCTGTTTAAAACAAAATGCTGGCAAGTTTTTCTGCTGACATGAGAAGTGAGAGTTTTATAGCACAGCGGGAGAACTGAGGAGCAATCTCTCATTCGTTCTTCACAATATAAGTTCTCTCCCACAACTCCCCTTGGCTCTCTGTAGGACTGGCTGGCTCGAGATATCTGCCATTGCCTCTGCAGATGGTGCTGCCCAGAACAGAAAGAAGGGAGGTTCATCCCTTTCCCCTCTGCTCCATGTGATACACTGAGCCTGCACATATCGAGTGAGAGAGAAGCCACCAGGATGGTTTGCTTAAAGTTTGCATTGATCAGTCAGATGCTGTGCTGGGAGTAGTCTGTGGCAAGAGCGAGAGGAGCACTTCTGCTAAGTTCCCTTTGTTGAGGAGGGCACTTCAGTGCCACCACCAAAAGGATGATCCTTCACATACCCTGTTGTTTCTTAATTAGCACCAGGCAGATCCTGACAGCACAGTATTCCCTGAGGAGGTAAGCACCCCGTGAAGAGCTTGTTGATATGTGTGTGAACCATCCCTGTAGAGATTTCTGCACTAGGTATTAGCTCTGGAGAATTATCTGCCCTCCCACCCACTACAGATAATTTTATTGCTTCTGCATCTCTGAAAGTAGGATAGTCAACTGCTTGAAATTTGGAGACAGAAATTCTTCAAAAGCCCCTGCATCTGTTTTCAGTCCAAGCAAGCACTCTCCACAGGCCAACTTCCCATAGGCCATCATGCATAATGTGGATGAAACCTCTTGAATTATTGATCTTGCAGAGGCATATAATTGTAGCTTACACAGTGTGTTTACTCTCAGCGCTTTGATTTATCAGATCTTATAATAATGTTCTCACTTTTGGCACTTGTAAAATACAACTGGCTTGCAGTTTAATAAATATTGACTTCTAGCCATTTGCTGTTTTGTGATTATTCCTCCTAAAGAACAAACTGATTGCTTCCTTCACTCAGATCCGCTGCAAATAGTGCAGGATTGGAACACTTTTAATATTGCATTTTCCTACCAGGGAAAGGCTTGGCTCAGCAGTGACCTTCCCATGCTTGCAAGATCACGTCACTGTTTCTCAAGCTCATGTGCATTTGAAGATATTTATGGTCACCCTAAGAGTCACCAGGCATATCCCCTCCATAGAGAGAGCCCCTTTTCCAGCCCTTTCTTTTTTGTCCATAACTTTTAACAAATTAAGTTGTTCCATGTTGTTTTGATTAGGAAGAGGAGAATCCCTGTGCTTCGCCTTGTAGGTTTTGTGTTCAACCCTCTCATCACTCAATTAGTGATGTGTGCAGCACACTGGGCCAGGGCTGGCTGTGGAACTCCTGCCAGAGGGGAGGATAGTCTGACTGGTTGTTTGCTTTAAGCAAGACATGTAATCCAGCCCCATCTTCCAGCAGCTGGAGAGCCATTTTCTGCTACTGCCACACCAGTGTTGGTCACATATCTTAAACAGCTTTTCAGCTCATTCCGTTTCTCTGACCTGAGCTGCTCATTTTCCACTTTGCATCTATGCAGTTTCTCTCTCTTACGTGTTACCATAAATCCACATTCCTTCTATGACTGACACTAACCATAATATTAAACAAGGTGGAAGCATGTAGCAACTGACAGTCATGAAACCTTTCCAAGAAATGGCAAATGCTTATCTTTTTGATGTAAAACGAAGAAGATAATGAGTTTTTATCATCTGAGGGGCTCCTGCTGTCCTAGAGGCTTTTTTCTGGGTTGAAGACTTGTTGCGTTAAGGTGGAATGCAGACTCACAGTGGGAGCTTGTCAGTCAAACTGCTCATAGCTCAACAAACTAGCAGGCAGGGGTGGAAAAAATCACAGATGATATCCTGGACTCACAGTCTGATTAAATGACCTTCCCTTGGCTCCCACAGCAGGTCCATTGCAGAACCATACAATGAATCTACTTTTTTTGGTTCAGTCCCATATTATGACCCGTAAGTTCACCTGTCCACACCTGTCAGCATGGGAGTCAGAATGAAAACTAACGATTTTAGCCAGCAGAATCACGTGTTCTAGGCTTCATTTGCAATTCTGCCAGCAGTGAGTTCCCTGGATGTCTTTCTGTTAATTGATGGTAATACCAGAGCAGTTAGTTCAAGTAAAAATTACTTGTACTGTCCTTTTTTGTGGAGAATCCTCTATCTGTTTGGTTGGCACATGCTGTAAGATGGCTCCTGGGACTTAATTATATTTTTTAATGAGTTTAGTTGAATTTAATTTACTTAAATAAGATCTATAAATTAGAAAATATTGAAATTAAAAATTGCCTCTTGTTTTCTAATTAGATTTATTTTTGTGCTTAATTGATATATTTCCTTTCTCTTTGCCCATTGCTAAAAAGTAGATCTATTCATCACAGAAAATACCAATCTAGATCCCCTTTATTAGGTGAGCTTGCTTTGCACCAGTTCGGGAATTGGCCTATAACCATACAATCCTCTTTGTGTCAGCAAAGTGCAGCATGTTCCTGTGAGTCTCTAGGTCTCAGAAAGGATTTTCCAACCTGTAACTAGCACAGGTAGCTCAGTCAGGGGGAGAAACATCTCCCTGCAGGCACTTCTGGCTTTGGCTTGGTCTTGCCCAGCCAGCACTCTGCAGGCAGCGGTGAGGTGCTCCAGCAGGACGTGTGACAGGAAACCCTGGTGTCACCCCAGCCCGTCTTCCAGCTTCCTGGTCGTGCTGCTGGCTGCACACAGAAAAGTGACAAGGGTGCCCCATGCGAGTCACATTTCCTCCTGGTATCCTCATTTTCCTTCCTGAGATCTACTTCTCTCCTGAATCCCCCTGGTTAGTGGAAAGGGAATGCTGACAGGTGGGAGGCAGCCTTGGGTGCTGTGCTTACATTCCTGTCTCCTGGGGCCCTGCCTAACTCCAGTATGAGAGCTGCTCCATCCAGCTGGATCTCCCTTGGTGCCAACATACTCTTGTATGATAAAACTGTGACCAGTCCTAAGACCTTTTGTTCCTGCTGCATTGTGACTGTAAATTTTAGAACATAAGGTATGGAAGCAGACAGATGTCAAAAGGAGGGAAATTAATGTTTGACTGTCACCAGTTTGGGAATCCCCCCTGACAGCTGTGAGGCTGGTGTCAGTTCCTGTTATTGGTCTAACAGGCCTGATGTGTTCTCTCAGCAAACATAGATCTCCACATCTGCTTTATCCACTAGATGGATGACATAAAGCAGCTTCCTGTACAGAGAATACTTTATGCCATCTTTAATCTGAAGTATATTTCTGTAGTCTGCCAGAACACTTCGGTGTGAATTTCTTGTTAGGTCAAATATATGTTTGGAAGCCTTGATCAGTGATGCAGAGAAAGATTTGTCTCTGAGAGAAAGATTGGCGCAGACAGACATTGATATAATTGTATTAGCAGCCCCATACTTCTCAGCACGTGTGCTCAATGTGTAACTACAGGAGAGCTCAGAAACTCGATAGCACAAGGACAGGAAAGGATAGCTGGTTTCATTTTCTGTGTCTGTATCTATCATCTGCCTGCCTTGCCTCCTGTATTTCCAAGTTGTGATATCCAACCTCTGTAACTGAGATCTTTAGCACCAGCTAATGGATCTGGGCAGGGGTGGCCCCCAGCTACTTTAATGGGAATGAGTCTTTTTTTTCCTCTTTTTTTTTTCCTTTTTTTTTTTTTTTTTTTGAGAATTGTTGCATTTTCCTCTGAAGATTCGCCTCACTGTGTTCATCCACATGGGTGCAATTTCCTTAAGCTCATGCAGTCTTATAGTTTTATATTGTCAAATATTGCCTCAGGAGAATCTCTGAAGGTTAGCTCTGCCATCTCTGGGTCAGTAACGTTTTGCAAATATACCATATCAAATTAGAGTAATCTTTCCATGTGACCATCCCTGTTCATCAGCAAAATAGTAACCTGAACTACAGTGTGTTCCTTCTTTCTTGCTGCAGGATTGTTGCTGCCATTTATTTTTCTCTGCCCCAGACTTTTATAAGAGATACAAATTGCATATTATCAGCAAATTTTTGGTTGTATTTTTTTTTAGCAGAGATGTCAGCAAATTCAAGTACCATTTTGAAGAGATGCAGCATTACATAGGTGACATTATAAAGATGAGCAGACTAAGCCTTGCACATTCCTGGGGAAGCTAGGAGGATAGTCTCCTGTCTTTTACAAAGGGAAACTGAGGATCAAAATTGTTCATCATAAGTCAAAGGATGTCATGGTCTGGGCTGTCCAGACAGCATCCTCTTGAATTCCTCCCTTCTGACTGAATCACAAAGACTGCATGCCCTCCCTTCTTTTCTTTGGAAAGAGATGTATAGTTCAGAAATTCATTTCACAGAATTGTATGTCCTTAATAAAATTCAGCTCTAGTTATGACCCTGTGAGATGATTAGTGAATTCGAGTTCTTAATTAGCATTTTGCATAATTCATGGCAATTACAACATTCTCATGGATATGATTGTCAAGGTGCAGATGTGCAAACATGCAGCTATAATTTTCTCATCTAAATAACTCTTTTGGTGAAACCTCTAATTTTTACAACTCTATTGTGTAAGGGCCATTATTCCCGTTGTTATTTTTAAGGCATTAGAAAATGGATGTGAATCTCACTTCAGCTCCAAGCAGTGCAACTAACTGTTTTTCAGAAGCTTTAAAAACTGTCATAAAAGTTTGCTTCTGGGTGAGAATTAGGCATCTGAATTTTCTGAAGGACCTATCCTACCAATTTAAACATCCCACAGGGAATTGTATTGCAGTTTTTCAGTTACAATAATGAAACAAAAGCTAAATCCAGTACGTGCACTAGCCAAGATTTATATGGCTGATAGTTAATGGATTGAGCTCCCATTCCTTCTTCAGTTGAAGATAGATCTCAAAGTTCTTTGTACTGTGAAGATCCTTTTGTCAGAAATGTATAAAGTATTATGTATCTAAGGTTATTAGGACTAGCTTTTTGGGCATGGAAAAATCTGGCAGTTTAACACAGAGTGAGTGGCAGCTAAATAGAGGAGGAAGATGGTCATAGCATAGTTAGAATCTCTGAACTTTCCAAAATGCCATCCATCAGAAATGGAAGGCAATGGCACAGGAATCAATGAGCCAGATGATCAAAATGCAATTGCACCCAACTCAACACTTCCAGGTACAGTTCGTATTTAAAAAAAAATAAATTACTGAGTTCCAAGTGACAAATTTGAATTTCTACTTCCTTCATTAAGTGCCTACCCAGACAGCATTAAATGTAATTAATTTTACTTCATAATTATAATCTAATATGTAAATCCATTTACAGTATTCCCTTCTATTAAAGATACAAATCAAAATGATAATTTCTAAACAAAAGTTGTGAATTTCCTTAAATGAAAGGCATTTGTAATTTCCCACAGGAAATTTTAATCACTTTAGGATGTGTAGTCACAGAGAACATAGGAGTTTCATGCAGTCAGGATGTGATGGAGGGAAAGTGCAAGCCTTACATTCTTATTAGAGGCAGATGGCACTTAAAGGAACCTGGACATGTATGTTTGGACACACATCATTTTTAGAAGCTGATACCACCTTCCAGCATCCCTCAAAACAACTAGCTTGCAGGAATTTACCAGTCCTTTCTAGCTGGAATGAATACCTGGATTAAAAAACATCTCCTTTCTGTCCCTCCTCTGCCAGTTGAACACGAAGGTGAAGTAGTTGCTCTGATCAGTTGGAATTTGATTGCCCCTTTAAGGCTGGGCTTTGTTATACCCCATTTATATTTTTCTCCAGAAATTTATGTCTCTGATTTAGGTCCCTGTCTTTCTGTGTTCAAGTTTCACAAAGCACTGCTACCAAAATAAAAAATCAGATCGAAAAGAAAGCAATTCCTTGCTTTTTCCAAGTGAAATGTTGAAGCTTCTTATCTATTTTTACCACCTTCTTTTCATGTCTTTGTTGTTTTGAGCACTCTGATACTGCTTGCAGCAGCTTACTCCCTAAATGTCATTCATGCAAATTCTACTTTCAGCAGGTTTATTCCCTTCTTTTCTTTCTGTAACTCTTTTCTTAGCCCTAACACAATATGTGGAAATGGGTGCTGTCCACATATTTATCTGTTTGCTGGTTTCTGAATTGTCAGCATCCCTACCCAATGTGCTTACATTAGAAAAGACTTTCATGTATTTTAAGCAGGTATCTTTTAAATTGTTCATCACTGCGGTTAACAGTCGGGGAGAAAAACAAACCAATGAAAACCCCCAGTGAAATTTAGCACTTTATTCCCCAGTGTAAAAGGAAAAGTGAATGGTAATTTGCTAACCATGGAGGAGAGTTAGAGGACACAGGAAGCCAGCTTTCCTCCCAATGAACACGGTGACAGTTTTGCCTCTGGCTAGAAATAAGGAAACATTCAAACAAAACTCCTTTTCTTTATGTCTTTTTTTTCCCTGACAGTGATACCTTGTTCATGTTAGCCAAAAGCATTTATGAATTAGGTCAAATAATTTCAGCCAAGGGAGGATAAGGTTGATAAGGATTTTGGAAAACCTTGAAATATTTCAGGTTCTCTTATCAGAATGACATTTCTCTTCAGTTCGTTTCTAGCTTTTCAAGGGAAAAGTGTATTCTTCTATAGAAGAGAAGCTTCTATTTTCAACTAAGTGAACTATTTTGACAAATCAAGAGTGTGTTGTACTTTCTCCTAAAATGAGGGGAGGGGAACCAGAGAAAGGGGAATTGGTTTCTGTAGAAGACAAATGTTAGTTTTGCTTTTGTCAACCTGAGAACTAATTTTCTCATTTCAGTACTTACTGGAGGAATGGGACAGGCATCTACACCCATGAAAAAAGTATTTGAAACACTAAATTATATGGTAATTTGATACAGTTTTTATCTGTAACCTTGAAAATTCTTATCACAAACAAGCTGTTAAAGTTAAATAAATAAGTGATGGCTTCCAACTACGGTCTGTCACTTGGGATTGATCAGTGATCCACTGGCATGCTCCAGTTACTGTTCAGTTTCTCTCTGAGCTAAAACACACTGGGGAAAATTTTCACTGTCAAAGGGTACAGGGCAGTATCCAGTTCACAAGCATGGCAAATAGGAGCCTGGGATCTGATATGATCCCGCTTGAAATTAAACTCCTTTTTACACAGAACATCTTCAGTCAGAAGAATAACTTGTCAAGGCAATCCTTTGTACGGCAAGATCCTGTGCAATCATGGCTTTTTCCATATGAAGTCTCTGGACTGTGCTCCCATCAGTTTATTCCTCATGAGAGTGCTTCTCCCTCGTGGCTTTGTGAGACAGAAGAAATACTGATCACTCCATGTGGCTGTGAAACACATCTCTGAACCCTCTGATGGTGAAAATAAGACCATTCTTTTCTATACTCAAAACCCATGTATGTGAGGACAGTCTGTGTGACAAATTTTCACCCAATTCTCTCCTCAGCTGCAGTAAGAAGCTGTAGCACTGTGCTCTACTTTCATTTTGTTTATAGTGCTGCAGAGTTTGGTTTCCTGTGCTGTGAGCATTTGGTTTGCTCTATGTTAGCAGTATTTTGTGGTCACTATCATGTGGCAAAGCTGGCATGGAGCGTTCCAGATTTAGCATGTTTTTTTAGTTTCTTCCACTTGTGGGATGACAGTTTGATGACCTTGGAAGTCCCTCCAGTTCGGTGGTCCCAAAATTTTGGGTTCCTTTTGAAATTGCCAACATATCAAAATTTCCGCGTCAAATTAATTTCAAAATCATGGAACTGTTCCAGTTAGAAAAGACCTTTAGGATCATCAAGTCAAGACGTCAACCTAGCAAAAAGCCAAGAGATCAATCATGACAGCAAGGATACAGAAGCTATTTAACCCAAGTTTCACTTGTGTTGGCATCAACACATCATCCCTGTCAACCCCTCCCTGCCGGTCCCCGAGAGGTCTTTGCTCAGACGTGTCTCCCTAGAGGCAAAAATAAGGAGGAGGTTGACAGTGATGAAATGCAGAGAGCATGTATGGAAGAGCTGAGTGGCAGAGCAAGATTCATGTCTGCTGTTGCATAGAGTGATGGGGGAGTAAACAAATGGGTAAGGGAGCAGAGCAGGGTGAAGGACATCTTGAGCAGAAATGGGAGCGCGATCGGCAGACACGGCAACAAACCCGTGAGCAGAAGGATTGTGGATTGGAAAAGAAATTATAAGGGGCAGAAATGAGCAAGGAGCTGCAGAGACTTAATTTTATGTCTTCCAGGAGCACTTTATAAACAGTGTAAATTTTATTGACCTGTCCACGAATCTCAAAGTATCTCTCAATTTTCATACTTATAAGGCACTGAGATCATTGGGCCTGACCTCTTGAGTAGTACAGACTATTGAATTTTACCCTGTGATTATTGCATCAAGCTTTATGCTTTTCTGTCCAAGCTCCAGTAGTAAACTTGTTTTCAAAGCCTCCCCTTAGAGGCAACACATTCCATTCCTCAGTCCCCTTTGAATCATCTGTATTGTCTTTCTCTCAGTGGGCTTTGTACAGGCAAGACAGAGTGTTAGGGACAAAATCAAAGGCTGTGAGAGTGAAACAAAAGCTGAGTACAGTTTGATTAGTGCAAACCTGTTAATTGCTCAGGTTGGGAACACGTTTTGTCAGTAAAACACAAGAATAAATCGGCATCTACATTGCATCACTGTACCATTGCAATGTTTTGAATGGACAAGATCAATTCACTGCACTTTCCATCTAGTCTTAATTGATTCCTGTATTATTTCACTGTAAATAAAGTTGTGTGTGTTTTCTGTAATGTAAAAATAATGTTCATGTGAAGTGAAATGAGAGTTATACATCAGCAAGGTTGCAGTATATTCTTAAAATGGTAGGAGGGGAGAGTAGTAAAAGAAGATAAGGAAAAATATATTCTCCATAAGTCTGTCAAAAGGGAGAGCATCTGTGGTTTAAAAATATATGGGAAGCTTCAAAAACTACTTAAAGTGGAAGCAAAGAGAAAAAATGAAAACTCTTTCACAATCTAGTATTTGGACAATGGAGAATCCTTCAAGCTTTAATTAAGAGTTCAGTGTTCAAATTAAAGGCCTGTCAAATACCTTGAAGGAAAGACAGACTTGCACTCTAAAAACAGCACACAAAATTTTTCAGACTTCCAATAATGGATTTATGGGGTATTTTACACACAGTGAGCAGACAGTTGCATGCTAAGGATGTGAATCTCCAAACACTTAAGCATACACACAGTTCTGAGCATCCACAAAGTCCAGCTGAAACTGATGATCTGTACTTTCAAAGAGATGAAGCAGTATGAACAAGCAGATGTCAGCTCTTCTGTGAGCAATCTTTGTATTATTGTGTCCCACAGTCTTGTAACTTGGCTGAAAGTGCCGCCTTAGAAAAAGGCTGATGGTGGGGGCATGCTCTTCTGCAGCACTCAAAAAGTGTTGCAAGTTCTCCTGAAGCTTTCAGTAAAACTTGGCCATCTTCTGAACAGTTTTGTTCTGTTAAGTCTGTTTGTTAGTTTGGTTGGTTGTTGGTTTGTATTGTTTTTGTTTTGTTTTTTTTTAAGTCACTGATAAGTTTCATTTATTGTATTGAAATTATACTTTGAAATGACTCCATGGTCCCTGCATACATTTATATATACGTGGCTCAATCCTATATCAGCTGTGAAGCCCTAATAGATCTGAATAGTAAGAGCCTTTTTTTTTTTTTTTGCAGTGCTGTTGCACAATATGCACTTGAAAGAGAATCCTGGTGTGTGTACGTAATGTGAACATGACCATAAGAATAATGAAGTACCATGAAGTGAATTTTCAGTTTGAAGAAGAGCATATTTGTCAAATCCACAAGTTTCACTTTTATAGCTTTTTTTTTCTTTACTGTTTACTGTATTGAGAGATTTAGAGCATGAGATCTTATTCTCCTTTATGCCTTGGTAATAAGTATTTCATTGCACATGTGTTTCTCTCACCAGCCTCGTTGCTCAGTGTGTTAGGGTGAACTCTTCCTCCTCCTCTTCTTCTCAGCAATGCACCCCAGTGCCCTGGCCAGCATTTTTTATTTATTTAACGAATCCATGTATCAGACTGTTCTTTCTGTGGAGAGAAAGGGGCAAAGAGAGCACTGGTACTGATGGCAGCAGGTTGATTTAGCAGGAAAGGACAGGAGTGGCTGACCAGCTCTGTATTTTCCACTCGCTGCATGTTGCAAGAGGGCTGAACGCTGTCCTCTTTCTGCATGGCTGCTGATGCTTACACCAGAGCTTGTATCCACAGCAGCCCTTGAGTGCCACTCAGCTTGGCCAGCATGACATCTTTGGCATGTAATTAATTTTGACTGAAAGCTCTGACAAATAGAAACATTGAAATCATTTCAGCGGCTCTTCAGAGAGCTCTGATTTTCAAATCTTCTGAGAGTCAGGTGAGTACCAATTTAATGAAAAAACTCAGGGTGGCCAAAAGCTGTTTTGATTTAGAGCACAAAGTACGGGTTCCACCCTTCCCACTAAGATACTTGAAGAAACTCAGTGTTCCCTTCTCTGAGTCTTTGTGGAAATCTACATGGATTGGAAATGAGTGTGTGACACCTGTATCTTCTGAGGAGCCAGGTCATCCTTCTGTGCATTGACCACAGGGTGGTGCAGGACCAGAGCTCTCAGACACCACTCCTGGAATATTAGTTACGTCATTAAGTATTCCAGAGGCTGTGTCTAGTGCACAGCGAGTTCTGGCAATACACATCATGCTCTGAAACTTATTTCTGAAATACAGGCTTGTACCTGGATGAGTATTTTCTGAGAAATCGGGGTTGTTTTGCAAACTGTGCGCTGTTTCATGGTGTGAAAAGTGGTTGACCAACTTCACTGACAACTTGAGCAAGAGGAGAGAACTGGGTAACTGATGGAACTGTTGGTGCCACCCAGACTGTGTGTACGTGGCTGGCTGGCTGGAAGAGTGCCCTGTCTCTGGTAGGTGTTAGCAAAGCTTTTTGCAGGCATAACAGTCCAAGTGCTCTCTAGGTGCTAAAGGTCTGTGCTGCTGTTAATAAAGCAGTTTTCCCCCTGATGAGCATTTGATCTGAGCCAAGCACACCATAGCATGGTTACTTTCAGTTTGCTCAGTAAATCTGTGTTTGCTTTTACATACTACCAGTGAACTATTTACACAGAGAGTATTCACCGTGGGGCTTTCAGTACAGAAAATTCTTCTGAATACATGACAGACCACTCTTGCTAAATTCCACTGGTCCAGGCTGTAAAACCCATACATCTACTGTTAAAATATGGGTTTGATGTGCCAGGTACCCGCTGGCATTCAGAAGCCTCCAATGTATTATTATTATTGTTGTTATTTGGAAGAGAGATGGTGAGCCTAATTATGCTTAATCACGACAACCCAGAACGATATCAGTGGAGGGGCACGTTTTACCCTAAAGTGCTATTTGAACTCTTTGGAAAATGTTGAATTACCCCTACAGCTATTGCCGATTAGCTACTTAATGAAGCATCTGCGACTGCTGGCATGTCCCAGCCATGTCACTGTGATGCTTGAAGGACGATGGAGATTAACTAAAAGATTGATCATGGTGATTTCTTATGCAGCAGCCAATCAAATCTAATAAGGGGTACTTGCAATTGAAACTTGCTTTGGAAAACATTATTTTGCTATAATATAAACAGTTTTTCTAAGACCTACCCTCTATATTTTTTAAAAGGTACCTGTTCCAGCCTCAGCAATGTAATCCCTTTACCACACAGAGAGTTTTTATTTGCAGCCACTATTTCTGCCTTTTACCACTTGCTTCTGTATAAATACAAAGCAACAGGACTAGGTGTGTGAATTTAGTTGAACAATAGGTAGAAATTCCATGCAGATGTAAATGCCACATCTTGTACATTAACATAAGTAAATCTATAGCCCTCTATGTCTTTATGCACCACATACAGAAAGGTATTGTTTAGACATATGCACATAGATTATATATTTAAGATTTTTAAGTGTGCAAAATCCTTAGTTAATTTAAAAAATTAGAAGGAAAGCATGCACTCATGGATTTATTTTTGTGATGTATCAGATATTATTTTGCCATAATTCACAGCGGTGCCCTGCATATTCACTGTAATTTTAGCATTAAATGCTTTCAACATAAAGCTTATTGCACCTGGGAACAGCAGTGTTTAAATCAAGGCAATCTGTCATTTCCAGAAGAGCTGTTCTTGTGCTGAAATGGAGCCTGGCTCGTGTAGCAGCTGGACTGCCTGATACAGAGCGAGCTTAAGACTGTGCCGGGCATTCCCCAGGCAGGAGCGAGTGTGTTCCCTTCAAACATTGCTATGGATCCCCACTCAGGGGAGAAGGCGTTGACGCATTTTCTACTTTGAGGGTTTCCATTCTGCTGACGCATTTTCTACTTTGAGGGTTTCCATTCTGCCAGGTCTTACCATTGGATTAAAGATCCCATTTTGTTCCCAAATGAATGAGAATAGGCAATCAAAAAGATTTCTTGCGATTACCTGGGGCTCATGTTGCTATCAGGAGGTCTGGTTTATTTGCTGTGCAGCTCCACCTGGTTGAGCAGCAACCCAGCAGTTTCCTGCTATGGATATTCTCTAAGCTCCACCATGAGAACTTTGGGAGTATTAAGCTGGTGAAAACAAACAGGTGTTTTGCTTAGATTATAAATAAGTCTTCCTCCTTTTGGCTTGTCTTCTGTCTTACTCTGATAGCTGTGATATATTGTGCTAATAACACATCAACAATTGTGCTAACAATTCACATCAAAATTTCCTGCCTTTTACAGCATCTGTACTTCTCTGGCAACAATCAGATGCCATAGCCCTGACTGGATATACTGGGTGTGCATGGGGGAGGGATTCAGCTGGGCTCAGGCTTCAGAGAGAAACTGAGAGTTCCTCCATCTGTGAGTCACTCTTGAAGCTTGAGAGAGCAGTCAAACACATTGAGGATGGACAAAGATGACCAAAGGTTTTGTGGGAAGAAGACATTTCATGAGAATCTCATCTGGTACTTGCTCCATCTTGAACAAAGCATGGTTTCTGTCTTTCATCTCCCTGTAGTGTTCTCAGCTGGACCAGACAGGGTTAGCTTTTGCTTGGAAGAGTTCAAGGTACTGTGGGTGCTCAGGCAGCAGGGCAGTCCTTGCTGGCTTCTCCTCATGGATGCTGCTGCAGTTGAGGGAAGGGAAAAAATGACAGGACCTAGGTTTCTCATTAGGAGTGCACCTGGACATGTGTGATAGCACAGCTGGACATTTATGGATCCCTCAGGGAGAGGCCAGAAAGCAGAGCCTGCTCTGGGTATTTTTGAGCACATTAGAAAAGTGTGCGTTTTCTGAGGACCATGATTTTATTGCTATAGAGGGCACTGGCTGGAGTTGCAGTCAGATATACATTTCAAGGTGCATCTCAGGCTGTCTTGTTTTTCATGTGTCTGAGGGGGGAAGGGAAAAAATGTAGTCTTTCTGTAAAAGAAATAGTCTCTACTGTAAAAACAACTGAGTTGTCTTTGTTTCATAAAATGCCAAAATGCCTGTTCAAAGAGGACTTTGTGTGGTTTATTGTATTTTTGCTCCCTCCTACTTATGAAAGATTTGCATGATTTCTACCAAGTTGTCACTGAATTATTTCAATTCCAACAATTATGTTTAACTATATGTATTGTGAGGGAAAATACATAACCTGAAATGTTAATATTTTTGTTGGTTGTCCTTGATTGCTGGTTAAGACAAGAACATATCCTTATTATAAAAATCCAAATATGCCTTTCCTAGCTGAGTCATGGTGATGTCACTGCTCTCATCTTCCCTATGCTTACCTTCTTTCATGCATTAAACCAACATTGCTCTTCAAATAGGGTTGAAATCCTTTGTCATAGATCTCTTCATAGTTGAATCTCTTCACAGTTGATCTCTTCTATGAATCTCTTCATAGTTGATCCAGCACTGTGGGTGCAGAAGGCTGTCCTTCTGTCTTTCCCCCTGGCATGAAATAGGGTTGCTCAGGACTGTGTGTTCAAAACCTACATAATGTGTCCTCATCTCAGGAAGTCTCTAGGTTCAGTTTATTTTTGGAGTGATTGCTGAAGATAGAGAGTTTGGGAAAAGACAAAAGAAGAAAGATGCACGTGGCAGGAGAGCTAAGGCAGGCAATGTTGCCTCAGCCTGGGAAGTTCAGTGATGATTACAGACAATAATGTGTATCTTGGGGCCTGCATGGGGATCTGCATCTTCATCCAGATGAGAGAGGTGGAGCTGTGGCAGAGCACGTCTCCAGCATCACCGTCCTTGATGCTGCCTCTTGAGGAACAGACAATGAGCCAGGTTTCTTACTGCTGGATCCTCCTCCCAGCTGCTTCCTTGCTTGCCCTGGTCTGTGCTATCTCTGCCCAGACATCCTCACTGCATGGGGAAGAAACCATGCAGGCAAAGGCCTGCCCGAGCCACTGGACTGGGTGTGAGAGGCCTGGAAGCTGGCTGATACCTGATTTGGCTGAGGCCAGCATTGGCAAGGAAAAGGAAGAGCAAATTTTTCTTGCCTTCTCCTATTCTGTGCACATTGACCAAGACAATACAATGCCTATCGTGTTTCTGTAATTTTTTATTTGTACCCTTTGCCATGCAAGCTCACAAGCACACTAACTGCATCTCTTCTCACAAGTATTATGGCTCAAGTATTATGAGTTTTTTGGCATTTTCCATTTTCTGACTGTCAGACAATGAGTACAAAGAGATCCTGACATATCTGTAATTTAGCTGTCTTTTTGTTGCCTCTACCTGTTGGTGAAAGGACATTTTGTAAGAAATACAGAAGACTGAGCTATCAAGCAGATCCCACTTCTCCTTCAGCCACAGAAAAAGATTTGTGTTTAAATCAACCAGGATTCCGAAAATTCAAGTCTAAATCCCCCATGTTGCTGAATTAACCTACTTTGATTATTCCCTAAGTAGTACTTCCATTGGGTTCTTTGCTGTGCCACACAGCCATTGTTATCCTTTATTCATCTGTGCTTTCTCACTGTATCACTGTCTTGCTGCTTATTTCATTCATAAAGATGAATGAGCAGCTTCCCCAGGCCAGTGGGAAGTCAAGATGTCAGTACCTGGAGGTTGTATGGATGCAAACAGCTCTGAATCAATTGACTTCATCCTCACCTGCTCTTTGAGATTTATCATAAGTAGCTACAGCTTTGTGTAACAGTAATGTGCTTTTATCTACTACAGATTGTTACCAGTGCCCTCACAGGACCCATTTGCTTTTAGAAAGCCATTCTAGGAATATCTCAGTTTTTCTATTATCGCAGGTCTTATTTCTCTGTGAAATCACCACACAGCTTTTAATTTCTAAGATATTCACATTTTCAGAGCAGAAAAATAAATGCTGCTCACTAACAGGCTGAATTACAAAGGTCTAAAGCTTCTCAAACTGCTTCTCAGCAGGTGATTGATGTACAGATACAGCAATATAAAATTAGAGGGTATCCAATGAAAAACAGTCAGTGGTCATAAAAGGGAGCAAACAGGCTGAAATATATTTAAGTTATTTAAATAATAGCAGGAGCTCCTGCCTTAGTTTGCTGAGCACTTAAGCTTGTGGCTAACTGTAAACACATGAAGTAGTGAGTTAGTATGTCTGATATACAGCTGGGGAGCAGAGCCTACACCACAGCTTGTGCTTCACATGTTTGTGTGAGAAGGTAGAGCACCCCTGAGAGCTGCACCTGTGTTGCATCTCCAGGCAGTTCCTCCTCAACAAAGGGGGTTATGCTTAAATTAGATTCTTGGTTTTCAGCTCTTGGCCCAGAACTCCCCAGAAAGTAGACTTTGAGAATAGGAAGAAAATAGTGTATTGCCCAGCAATTTACTTCAGTCTCAGCGGTTTGGTGGAATATTTGGTCTTGGGCAGCAGGGACCTTAGGGCCCGTGAAGTAATATTGTTAGTACCTGCACATTCATATTAAAAAACTTGTGTCTGTGCCTGCAGATCCCTTTGGGACTCCAGAGCCCACTCAAAATAAGAACTGAGCTCATGCCTGTGGCCTGTATTTGCCTGCTGCTGCCAGTGCCGAGGTGTTGGCTGAGGCTTCCCCTGTTCCTTCCCTTTGTCTTGCGTGAGGTGGTTAAACAAAAACACAATAAAACTCTGGGCCAGGAATTTTCACTGTAGGTCAGAGAGACATTTTATTCATAGTAATTTCTTTATTTGTGTCATAAATCCTTCTCCCCTTTGTGTTCCTCAAAGAGATTAAAATTGAGGGCATCACCTCTGCCATCAAAACCTAGACCCCCAAGGCCAAGAAATGGTTTCACTGTTTCTGTAGGTTTCCTTACCCACCTATTCTTTGGTATCTGATCCTTCTAGTGCATTGACTGCCTTTACCTTATTAATTTGTATGTGCTGCAGCCTTAGTCTGTGGGTACAGATAATGATACCCTTCTCCTGTTTACCTGGTACTTACTAGCAGACAATGTGTGCACAGCAAGGAAGGAGAAAAGTAGAATGGACTCAGTAATAACAGTAGAAAGGCAGCAATATGGATAAAGTCTTAATAAATTTTGTTATTGTTTCTCAGAGCATGGCAGAGTCTGACGCACTCCGTATTATGCCGACTCTTGCAGGGGATTTTGGAAGTGTCATTATTTTTTTTTTCAGGGATCTGTTTATTTTTGTTCAGTTTATTTGTTGATTAATTTATGTAATGATTTAAATTTTTTGCCAGCAAAGCTGCATACCAATTTGTTTCTCAAAGACTTAAAACCAGAAGGTAAATAAAAACCAAATTGGATCCTTATTAAAATCTCAAGTAGGTTTTAACATGTTGTAGAATTTTAGGGGGAGGGGAAGCTTTTCCTGTTCATTCTCAGATGTGTTGGACTCCTCAGAATGAGGGACAGCAGATCCACATCAACAGAAGAAGAGGATATTTATAAATTGTATCCTCTTCCTGCATTTATGTTTATGAGATTTTAAGAAATGGTACAGTTCCTAGCAAAACACTTGTTTCTGCAGCTATTGACCTAGACTGTCAGATTCTTCTGGATGACTTTGAGTTCCCTTCTGTCACAGCACTCTCATGCCTGAAAGGACAGTGTGAAAAGTAAAGAGAGAAATTGTCAGTGTATAAAATGTCATGGCCCCTCATGAGTGGTGATTACCCCTGCATGTCACCCTCCTTGTGTCACACTGCCCAAGTTGTGCTGGGTGGGTAAAGGGCATGTGGCCCCGCTTTCTCCCTTCTTGTCACATGTCTGTGCTTGTTTCAGACCCCTGATCTTCCAAATCTTGTGCAAGTGGAGGGTGTAAAGAGAAAATGCCAGGCCATCGAATATGGGGGCTTTCCATCCCCTTTGTTTCCCTTCATGGCCAAGAAGGGTGAGCAGAACTACCCTGTTTATCCTTTGGGACCTGCTGAACAGACAGCTGCAGAGGGTTTCAGATCAGAGCCATGCTATTCCTGGTTGATCTCAGACTTATATTAGCTCATACTATCTCAAAACTGGCTTTTCTTCCTTCTCCACTTGCTTTTCCACTGCTGTTTATATAAGGGTTAAGTGCTTCCCTGCCTACCAGGCTGTATTTGCCCTGCTGCTCATGCATTTTTACACATCCCACAATCCTTCCCTCTCTTTTACTTCCAGGCTGGGATAGGCCTGTGGGAGACAAAGTGGGAGTTGTGTCCTCCTTCCTGGTCCCCTGGCCTTGCTTCACACCTGGTGCAGTGTAATCAGTGGTCTTCACTCCCTTAAATCTGGTACGAGAGGTTAGAGACAGGCTCTGTGCTGAGAACAGCAGCACAAGGCCACCTTTGTCCCATCTCTTTCCCTTCCTTCCCCAGTGATCCACATCTATATCTATTTGCCTCCGTGTTCCCAGTCTTTCCTAATCTATCTTTCTGACACAAACGCACTCTCCTATGATATAGCTGCTGTCTGGATAGCAGTTGTTTTTGTCCAAGCCTACAAAGCCAGCAAGCTCGAGTGAAAGGATTGCTTTTTCCATAATAACTTTTAGTGACTCTTGAGTTGTTCTGGCCCCTCAGTTTCCAGAGGCTCCTTTGTGGCAGAGGACGGAGACTCCTGGGAAGCCTGTCCGTGCTGCCTCTCTCATGCTCCAGCTGTACAAAGAGCCATGCCTGGATGCAGCGGTGTCCCGGGGAGCAGCGGGGTGTGCCGTCAGGGCGTCCCACACCCTCCCGCCAGGCCGCCATTCCCAGGGGCCCGGCGCATAGAGATGAGCCGAAGGGCAAAGCCGCTTGGGAACCATCTTTCCTTGTTCTGCTGCCATCTGCTTGGGAAGGTGATTGACAGCCAAAGGGTGAGGGGCCAGGGTCTGTGCTAATTGTCTGAGGCCCTTGCTCAAACATGGCTGGAGAAGGAGGGGGTCCCAACAGGCAAGGGAAGAATGGGACCCTTTGTGAGGCCCGACATAGTAAATGGTACTTTTGTGAAGATTTAGGCTTGCTGAGGTCAGTTTTTAACAACTTGGGATGCTCCAGTCTTTTCCTCTTTCCTTTATCTCTAAAGGCTCCTCTTCCTTCTTTATTTCTGCTTCATCAACAAGCATTGTTTCAGTCAGGCTTGAATCCCCTTTCAGTGGCTTAGCGAAAGAAAAGACATCCCATCCTCCTAAACAAGACTCTTTTGGGGCCTGCTATTTTTTTTTCTTTTCCGTCTCCTTGTCTCACACACTGTAAAGAATGCTTCAGTATTCTCAGAGGAATGGGAGCATTTGCATATTAATTTGTGTGTGTTCATGCAAAACTGCTCAACTCACAGGAAACTAGCCACAGTTATTAAAATTAATTTGCAAGGGAAGGGAGCTATTGTTTTTCAAGACAGGAGTTGTCAAAGCGTATGTTTTTCTGTGTGCTAAAAACACCTTCCTAGTTGCTTCCTGTCTTTATAGGCACTAGAGCACAGCTGGAGAAACATAACAAAGTTCTTTGGAAAAAGTGGTATGTAGAGGAAGTTACACAGAGGCAAGAGAGAAAATCCCAGTGTTTTTCAGTTTTCAGAGCAGAATCTCCCCTCTATCAAACATCTCTGCTACTTGCCTAAAGGAGCAAAACAGCCCCTACTGCCTTTAACATCAGAGATGAACCCAGCTCAACTCCAGCAGAATATTTCCCATAAAACTGCTTGTAGTGTTCTTGATATATTTCCATTTGCTTTGGGCATGTCTCTCAAAAGAAACCCGTGTAAAGCTCAGGGCTGGTGTTTGAAAGCCCAAGCACTGTCTGTCTGCGTATGTATACAAGCAAGACAGTGGAACACATCACCCACAGAAGGAATTGCCAGGCTAGGGCTGGAAAGGCAGCTCGTGCAGCATTTTGTGATCTGCACCAAGAAAATTTTGTCAAGACCTCATGGTGCTTTTCATTGGAAATACACTGTTAGACAGGAGGAATCTTGTGTTGTCTCTGTATGTACTAGATTATATACACTCCCTTTTGGTTTTGCTTTCCTTTTTTTAATGCTTTTCAAGATGTAAAAAGTGTACATATTTTTAAGGTCCGTCATGATCAGCTAGAAGTCAATGTATGTTGTTATCCAATATGTGCAAGGCTAAGTCCTAAATGTTTTCCCATGTATATACTTGTTGTCACTTTATAATTATAAATAATATTTCAGATTTGGCTACCAGCACACAGATGAGCACACAAAGCAGCAGAAGGTTTTCTGGGAATTTTGACAGTTCCATGCATAATCCATGGATGTGACATGACCCTTGTCTAGTCTTAAAATGTATTATCAGAACTATCACTGGCACAATATCCAAAGTAATTTAGCTTCAGACCATGCACGGGAGCATAATATGTAGGTGATTTTGCCACATTGCTTTTGCAACATTTGCTCCTGTGTCACTGGTAATAAAACTGTCAGAACGACCTTGGAGAGGTAATAACTGCTCATTGATTTGGATGTAAAGCCTCCATAGTGTTTTTCCCACTGTGTGGTATTTGTTAAAGGAAAAAAAAAATACAAAACCAAATCTTGCTTCCACAATCTCCTTTAAAAGACATAGACGTAGGGTTTATAGAGATGTAGTTATGTTTATTAACTGCTCAGACCTCTATAACATCCCAGAGACTTTGAATTTCCTGGTGCTGGGAGAGGGGCACTCAAAGGCTGCATACACAGAAAATTCTGGCTTCTGTACTAGTCAACCTGACAAAAAGCAGGGTGCTGAGCCAGTTTTGATGGAAATTTGTTTACTAGGGTGACTTAATGAAAACTGTCTTTTCAACCGATTGCTTTGGTTTTAGCAAATATCCAGATCCTTTTTATTGTGTCTGTCTTCCTCTTGAGAGTTAATTTCAGCTGCAAGCTCTGGATGTTTAAAGATAAACCTCCTTAAGTTGTTTGTTGCTCGATACTTTGGAAAATCTATTTACCACTTTATAAATATTAACGTCAAGCTGAAAGGGGGATGCAGGGCTGCTGGCTTTGGCAGTCAGGGCATGCATGGCTTGTTCCCAGTTTGGTACACATCATGTCTCTGACAGGCTGGGAAATGTGGTGGATAATCCCAAACAGTGCCCATGCTTAAAGAAATCATCTCAGCAGTTCTAAACTAGAAGTTTTGATTTCATGCACCATTCCATAGGGTGTAACAGTATAGTTTGTATTCTCTTCAGTTGCAGTTTTTTGGTGGAGAATAAAGTTTTGATCACCTAGGGTGGGAGGACTTGGAGGTTTTAAGGGGAAAGGATGGGCAGTAGGAGTAACTGTGATCAGAAGCAACTCTGCTGTGGAACGAGAGCAGACTGAGAGCCCTTGCTGAGACCAAGACTCAGCATGATGCTATTAATTCTCATCACTTGATTATGAATTATAAGCATCATTCCAACAAGTTAGTGTTCAGATTAGGATTCTTTGGTTAGCAGGGAAAGCACATCTTGAGCCACACTATTCATGCTTGTGGCTGCTTTATGTTTAGATACTGTTGTGCTATTTTGAAATTGCACAATCAAAGAATATTTTTTCAAATATTTTTTCAAAGTGACAAGTTTAAGTTCTGCTTTCCTATTCCTGTTCCTGTTACTGCAGACATTATTTGATGAGAATTTATTTTCAGTGAAGTGTGTTCATCTCTAAAAGAAAAGAGGCATGTATATTTTTAATTGATTTGCAAAAGACAGCGGCTTATATTAATTGCTCGGGGGATTTAAGCTGAAATTTAGCATTCAAAGGGGCACATGACTCTAGGAACATGTAGAAAATACTATTTCATATGTACTGACCATACAGGCTTTTTAACCTCTCACATAAACTGATGTAAAATATAACTGTTTCTGGTTTCCAGCTTGCTGAATATTGTACTCAATAGTCAGAGTTGGGTTAATTAATTTGAATTAACTACAGGGATCCTTTCCATTGATTTTAGTGGACTGTGGATCATGCTGGTATATAATACAAATTGCTACTTCTTAATTAACCCCTCTACTCTTATCTGATCTCTTCAAGTTACTCACCAGGTGTGCAGGAGAATAGGGCCTGAAACCTTGGTCTTGTGTATCAGTGAATGTCATCAAGAGTAGATTATCCAGCTGGTCCTTCTGCTGTCCTCCAGCCAAATTAGTGCCTGGGGTGGGGTTTTTTATGCTAGTGAAAGACAGCCAAGAGAAACAGAAAAACACTTGCTCTGTTGAAGGAGTTACCTCCCACTCTTCAGACTGACTCCTGATGCAGATTCCTTGATTCAGAATTTGTTATCTTTGTCAGGGCAAGTCTGCTAACAGCTTCCACCAAGTTATCTTTTCTGCTAATTTTCAGCAACCTGTAACATTTTACGTTTGCCCAGTTAGAATTTAGGGATCCAGAATAATGGCCAGCAGGGCTAAGTGCTATTCCAGAGAGTGCCTGATAGGATTTGAATGAGGAAAGATGGTCATCTTCCACTGTGATACAAAGGATGCCTGATTCAGAGGTAGAGAATCTCAGAGGTCTTTTGGAAGTGAAATTGAAAATGCAGAAAACATTGACTATGCAAACTTCGTAGTCTCTTAATATACGTGGTCTGTCTTCACAAGGATGTTTCTTGCTCTGATAAATTCTTTATCCATTTTACCAGAGCAGAAATATATTGCACACAAAAGGGCAATAAAATATGGCTATGACATCATATCCCAGCTATTGCCAAAGCTATCCATGCCAATGAGGCTACAGACTGAAATGTCTGAAGTCCAGTGGATTCTGGAACAAACTTTTTCTGGAATTGCTAAGAAATTTTGGATGCTACATGTGCCATTATAGCTGTCACCAGGTTAGATCCTCACAGACATCTTACTTGGATGTGTCTTGAGGAACTTTAAGACTCCACGTTCCTGTGGAGTTTATTGTTTGTCCACCTGTCATTGTACTTTCAAGTGGCAGTTGAGCTAAGATGGCACTCCTGCAATATAATTATTTTGATCTTGAAGCACAGATCTACCAAATTCAATTCTGAAAGTGGTAGGCTCCTAAGCTGCATGGGCATGCTGAAATCATGCCATTGTTATGTCATGATGTCAGCACAGAATACAGGCAAAAATCTCCTTAAAATGTAGGCATATGTACTGTAGGCTACTCACTTCCTTATGTCATGGGAGATTGAGCTAAACTCCCCAAGTTAATGCATAGTAGGTACAATAGCAAACACGCTTGCTTGCAGGGAAAAAAAAAAATCTTAAAAAGTAGATTTAGCCTGCTTTGCAGTAAGGAAGCACAGTAAATTACTGTAGCCATTTACCTGTGTACTTTTGCATCCATTCTCTTAACACAAATAATGCATTATTGATAATGCCACTTCAGAGAAAAAATTGATGTCATGCTCTTTTGTCAATTTTGATTTAATTAATGGTGGGTTTGAGAATGATGATTTAGAAACTGCTGCATGGTTTCAAAGCCATCTTTTGTGCATTGTTTCTCCATGATCTAAAAGTCACAGAGTGAAATTATCTGTAAGACATCAGACTGGGTGATCACAGGAGTCTTGTCCAGCCCTGAAATCATCTTTGTGGGGTTAAATTATGCATCTTCTTTCAGAGAAAGCATTATGGAGTCACATTATCCCACAAGTAAATTGCCATCCTGAGCAGCACAGCAGTGTAGCCCAGCAGAGGAGCTGACCAGAGGGTTATCAGGCTGGCAGAGACACATTTGCTTCATGTGCCGGTTTTGTGCACAGTGATATCACTTATGTACCTCTTCGTTTCCTGCTGGGAATAAGAGAGTCAAAGGGTAGAATGATAATTGAAGGAGGAACAATGGCATTTCCAATGAGAATGCAAATCCTGTTATGCTCTAACTGGGCTAACCAGGCTGGGTCACAGTTTATCCAAATACACAGAATCCCAGGAACTGCCAGGCTGGATCAAACCAAAAGCCCAGCTGGTTTCCAGCAGTGGGCAGAATCATAAATACCAGTGGAAGGGTTAAGACCTCTGCTGTAAACAGATAACAATGATAATCATATACTCTCTTGATCATCTACAGTGAGTTCTGCTGTAATTGAACAATTTCTCTCCTGGAGCACAACACTGGGTAATGGTTTCAAAGTGTTTTCTGATGTTGATGGTAGATTTGGATAGTCTTGATATGCAGAAAAATGAGGAAACACATGCAGAGGACTTAACATAATACACGTTCAATACAATTCCACTAGCTGGGCAGGTTGCTGTGCAAGAGTAGTGTGCCTGGAGTAAATAAAGTGGGAGGGCAGAGTGGGCACTGAGTATTGTGTATTCACAGGGACTGCTCCTAAAGAGCACAATCTCAAGTAGAAAATGCTCAGTACTGCTGCTTTGCTAGTGACAATGAATAGATATTGCTGGAAGAGACTATATGGAATATTTCCCATGTATGTACAGGGATGTGGGTATGCCTTGCACTACAGATGTTGGATACTGTCTTATAGCTTAAGTGAACGTGTGCCTTAGATAGTGTTTATTCACAGGCTCTTTCATACCACAGTGAAAGGCAAATGCTTTAGCTGCTCAGAATACTATGCTAGTGATTTGAAAGCCAAGAAAATGCTGCTTGGTGAGTTGATTCTTTTTCTGCTTTGAAAAAGGGCTCATTTCTTGGAAAAGCAGGGATAAAGTCAGCTCTTCAAGCTTTGAATCGATTATATCCACACACCAGAGGCACAAGGTGGGAAGGGTAGGAGACAAAGATGCTTTTTTTCTCTCCAAACAAAGCCGAGTGCTAAAATAAAAATGTCGGCCTGTTCAAAGGAAAATGTTCACCAAAGAAGTTTGGAAGCATGTGATATGATTAAGAAAAACCAAATTCCTCTGTAAAAAGAGTATATCACTGTAATGCCTTTCAGACAAGTATAACTTAGTGAATTAGCCTTGATGTGAGATTGGGATAAGAAGTATTTACCTTAAGTGCCATAAACTTGCATGTGGAGAAGAGATAGTCGTGCAACTGGAGATTTCCAGCACTTTTCTAGTTCAGTTTTCAGAAGACCAACATAAGGAAATTCACAGCTCTGATAATTCCCCCATGCAGAAAATGCACACTTTAGGAGGACTCATACATCATATTTTACATTGTCTGAAAGAAAGCAACACTTTCATCTTGATAGTATTAAAAATGTGGGATCTCTTGAAATGGCAGAAGCACATACAGATTGATCTAATACTGTTATTGTAACTCAAAAGACAAAATAATATTATATGTGTGCATTTTCATAAGACCATGAAATATTAAAAAAACAAGATTATTAAAAACTTGAAGAAATTACAGTCAAGGAGAGAGAGGGAAAACTATTCTGCATGATATTGAGTTCAGGACATACATTTCAGCAGTGTCATGCTACACGATTCAAGTGCTAAACTAGTAAATGTTAATATAATATTAGGAAATTATAATGATGAATATAGCTGGATACCATCTGGTATTAACTCAGTTCCCAGGGCATTTAAAATTCTGATTGCACAGTTCTTTGTAGGATTACTGGGTTGGAAAGCTGTAGTGAGGAATGTTGTAATTTGTCTGGTGCTAGGATTACTGAAAAGTCAGCCAGTGCTGATTGCTGATTTTTTGATGGTAAATACCTTTTTTTTTCCTTTTCCTTTTTTTTTTTTTTTTTTTTTTTTTTTAATCCTTCCTTTAAAAAAAATAGCATATTTCAGGGAAAGAGTGGGTTGGGGTTTTATTTTCCAGAAAACTTGGCTGGAGAGATGTTGTTTTTTTGGTTTTTGTTGACAGTTGGGTTTGTTGGGGTTTTTTGTTGTTTTTTTTGGGGGGTGTGTGTGCCTTTTTTAATGATGGTACATTCAGGAAGCTGCAGCTCTGATGTCTCAGTCTCATTCTTTGTAATCTAAATTGGTCCCAAGAAGTCAGACTGTACCATCCTCAGACCTTGCAATGCAATGGGTTTTTCTCCCTCAGAGTTCACCAGATCCATGGGAGAGAATCAGTATGTGAGAAACACAAACAGCACCTCTCAAACTCCTGTTTCCAACTAGACAACTTTCAGTTTTAGAGACAATTTTTCTAAGACTAAATTTTATTTGCATACCCCTAATAAACTTTTCTCAAAGATAAATAAAACACTTTTTCATTCATAAATGGTCCTTTGTTTTAAAGAAACTGCTGGAAAACATTGGATGTCTTAGGCCAGTGGGAGAAGATATAAAAATCATAAGTAGTAGTTTGGTGAATATGAGTAGCAAAAACTTAAGTCAACTGAATTTTTTAGGTTACTGAGAAATAATGGACACAGAAGATACTGGGATTGCAAGAGAAGTGTTAGGTTAGTGGTCCAGAAAGTCAACAGAAATAGCTCCAGTGCCTCAGTGCCCCATATATATTATGCTTTATTAAGATAAAATAAGATTTTAAAGCACATCTGCTAGCAATGTAAAATTTCAGACAATAAAAGATGTATCTGGTAGCTTGAGTGCAATTCTTCATCCTTCAGTTTGTGTTAAGAGATTCCCATCTGCAGATGTTGAAATTCTCTTTGAGAGCTTTTTTTTTTTTTTTTTTTTTTTTTGGGTGGGGGGGGGAATTCTCTGATTGTTTATATTTGCCTTATTTTACATGTTTTTTCATTTCCATGCTGGCTCTCTCAAACCACAGTCTTTACATATTTCCTGCCTATTACTGACACACAAATTTGCTGTGTTATTTTATTTATTTATTTATCATTTTATTTACATATTACTGAGTGAATCAGCTGTGAAATAGAAATTTTGTCCATCCTCAGACCTTTGGGATTGTTTGAGAACTTGTGATTTCACTGTTAATGTCAGGGGGTTTGTACCTTGTTTTGTCAGAAATTGATGCTATCATGAGAACAGGGTGGCTATGATGCAGAACAGCTCTCTCTTCTGATACTGTAAATGGCCACTGGAGTCCCAGCTGCCTTAATTTAACAGATACGTGTGGTTCAGAGGGCTGGCAAGTGCTCCCACGATCCTGTTCTCAGCAGTTACCTTCAGGCAAAATGAAGGTGCATCTCAGCTTCACATTGCTCTGATAAAATACAGACCTGAGATTTTTGGAAGCTGGTAGGGGATTGGAAGGCCTTTTTTCCTTGGAGGCACCTCTCTAAATGCATCAGTGGGAGGAGGGCTTGAAATTTGGAAGGAGAGACTGAAAAAAATTGGGAATTTTTTAAAAATTAAATCTTTGCTCTCCATTTATTGCTCCCTATAGAGATTTTCTGCTCTTATCCTTAAAGAACCTTTCATTAGTTCTCTTTGTGTATGCTTTTCAAGAATACACAGCAGAGGAAGAGCAGCCAAGATGTGGGCATCCCAGATGGGGCAAATGTCAAAATATGTTCCCGTGGAAAGCATTTATTTGAGTAAAAGTCTCAGGTGATCAGACTGATTGACTTCCTCCAGGCCATTCCTTTGAGATCTCTCTGTTCTATGCCTCTTGCAGGACACAGTCCAAGTGTCCCACTGGTTTTCCCTTGCAATTTATTTCTTTCTCCAGGCTGTGATCTGTCCAGCGCAGGCACTTGGCTGTTTCCTGCCCACCCAGAGCCAGCCACCCTGGCTGCATATGTGCTTCTGAATGTGTAATATGCCAGCAGGTCAGATGCTGAAACACCGTAGTTCAAGAAAACTCCTCTCTGGGTCTCTGCTTGGTCCTCACCACCACCATGACAACGAGACTGAGACAGGGTGCAGACAGGTTTTCCTGTACTGACTCCACCTGCCAGGCTCTGCCTGCTCTGTCCCCCAGGACAAAGGCACATTGGTCAACTCATCTGTGACAGACACTCAACAGAATGGCTTTTTGGCAGTCTCTTTCACATGCTCTTGCCTGCTATGGCATGTTCTCACTTTTTGTCCTAAGCATCCTTCTTCTATTCTGTGTAGCTTTAGAGACAAGGGGTAGCTCAGCTATTTGATAAATTTCAGCATTTATTTTAAACCCATTTCACTTAATGCCTAGGGTTTTTTCCCCGAGACACTGGTTTTCAAGGGCATTTAAGCACTTGTCTGTATTGCTGGTGTATTTTCTATAACTTTTAGTGGAGCTAAAGTGACTGTGATTCGCTCTCCCTTCCTTCTGTCTCCACTGATCCCTTCTCAATCCTAATGCTTTTGCTTTCCTAAGGAGAAGTGATAAATGGCCCAGAGTGGAGTTTGATGAGGTCAGATGTTACTGTCGGCTGTAAATCCTTCCTGCTTGTTGGTTCAGCAGCAGTCTCTGGCCTTGGACTTTTATGGGTCTCCCAGTGGAGGAGGGACAGGAGTGGTGTCACTGTCAGCACACCAGAGTGATTTGCAGCAGGTTTTATTGGAAAGCTTCATGCACATGGAGAGACTCCCCCAAGCCTCAGGAACAGAAAGAAATCTTCTAATCAGCAATTTGTTCCTGTAGGTAGAGCTCTCCTGCTTATGCAGCACAGGCCTGCCTGCTCCTCGTGGGGCAAAAAGTCAAGCAGTGCCTCAGGATTAAACGATCTCTCACGGCAGACAGCTGAGATATAGATATAGGTGTACAGAGACACTTTCTGGGGTAACAATTGTAGCCATTCCTGAATCAGTAATGTGTTTACTTTGGTTGACATCCAACCACAAGCAAAGTGTGAACGTGCCTTTTTTTTTTTTTTTTTTTTTTTTTTTTTTTGGTACTAAACATGCTAGCCCAATATATGCTGCAAGCAACAAAATGTTTGGAGACTATCAGCTTGTAAATCTAGACTTGCTGGTGGCTACCTAAACCTCTGATCTCCCTGTGGTTTTTCTGTTGGAAGTGCTGAAAGAAAAAGGCCTGGGGATGGCCTGTGGGGATGGTAAAGAGTGGCTGCATGAACTTACTCCCAAATTCTTGTGCCACTGCTGCATGTAACATAAGAAATAGGAAGAAATTAATGGACACTTTAAAATGTAGCTTTACCTGTGTCCTGAAAAGGCTCAGGGTCAGCCTGAAATTCTGCATGAATTAGAAGGTGCAAGTATGTGTGGCAAGGGTAAATGCTTCCCTAAAGCCCAACAAAATTAGTGTTGCCATTAGCTCAGCATAATCAGTATCACTCATTCTCACCAGATATTGCTATCATCAAATATGTCACAAACTTTTAAATGTAGTTTGACAACACTTCAACAGAAAATAAGGCCATATCCATTAGTGGGTGGTGCAGAAATTTATTCTCTGTGCAAGTATTTGGTTATAATTAGACAAAAGAGAAGAAAATATGCCTTTAATGATTTTTTTAGTGATAAAAATCAAAACATACCAGATAAAGAACACTTGCTCAGAAACAGCTTTATTCTGAAACTAGCCAATTAAATAGACCAAATATACAGCACCACAATAGAGGAGCTGTTCAAAATGCAGCATTGCTCTCCATTCCTCATGCATTTTAGCTTTGATATTGGTAACACCTTTTGGGTAAGATTAAAACTTTCTGTTTTGGTTGTTTTTTGGATTTTTTTTTTTTTTTTTGTGATATCCTTAGTATTCAAGGAGGGGAATAATTAGAAGATTTACATCAAAAATGATGTTTGTTTATTGAATTGTTGCAAGGTGTTGATGTTTTCTACCTTCTCTGTCTTGTCTCTTTAAACCTGCAGGATCATACATAGGAACATGAATAGTGGAATTTGCCTCCAGAACTTTTCATTATTAATGATGCTCTATGACTAAATTGGAAATCTGCTACTGTACCCCAAGGGGGTGATTAATTTAGCAGACTAGGAGTTTTGATTAAAAGGGAATGAAATGTCTGACACATAGTCTATTTATCAGTTATTATGATATTAAAACACTCTAATCATTGTGGTGCCTAAATTAAGGCTTCACAGCCTAAATGTCACTTCATAGTGTTCTTTTAGATCTGTCTGTGTGATACGAGTTTATTATCAGTGGGAGCACGAGAATATAAGTGTATGTAGTGGTCTTTGATAAGAACTAAGCAGTCTAGTATGATCTCTGCTATTTGCCCCTTTCTCATTTAAAGAGGAGATGAGAGAAGATTTTATAGATGTGATTTCTACAAGCAATGCATGCAGGACAAGATGAAGTTATCCCTGATGTTTCTGAGGATTTGACACAAACTTTGTAGAACTGGACTAAGCTTAAAGGACACAGAAAAACCTCTAAGGATGTGTAAGGATTTAAGTCTAAGCCAGTTCCTTCCAGAAACCATGTGTGCTCTGAGACGTCACATTCTCTGAGAAGTGAAATCCACGACCTTAAATTAAAGGTCAGGGCAGAAATCGGCAGTGATATACTAAGAATGGTAATCAACAGTCAGTGCTAGGTGTGTCACTGAAGTCACTTGCAGACAAGTAGGAGGTGGGAGCAGTAGATCCTGTGTTTCTATGTAAGTGCCCAAAAAATAGCTTCAAGCCACGGTATTGACTCACTAGCCTTGGAAGCCTCAGACAGGGAGAGGGTCCAGGAGCACAGTGTGAGAAAAGACAGTCAAGTTTTGGTGGAGGAGCGGTGCTTTGTGTTCATGAAGGCTTGGAACCAAATCAGATCCCTAAACTGGCCATGTCAGCAACTCAGATATAAGTTTTAGGACTCAATAGGGAAAATGCTACATTAGGACTAAATTATCAATTGATTTGAGAAAGCAAACAAAAAAACCAAACCAAGCAAGCAAAAAAAGCACAAAGAAACTGAAATGGCTGAATGGCAGCTAAAATATACTAAAAGCAGGAAGATATTTTTCAAGTAGCTGGGGCTTGACAAAGGAGGAAAGTAGATAGGCTCATAAACCCAGGTATTTTATAGGGGGAAATGCAATAAGAAAGGCCAGAAGAGTTGAAGAAACTTACAGAAATCACAAAAAATCCCTAAAGTCCTGTGTCAAACATGTGAAGCAGGAAGCTGGCTATAGTCTGTAGGCTCAGTAAACAATAAACATGCAGAAAGAGTGTTCAGAAAAAAATAAAAGTTTTGTGATTTTGCTGTGGAGGAACATGGAGAAGTTCCCACAGAAGAATTCCTCTCCTATCAGATGTCAGGGATGAAATAGTTCATGTGGTAACTATACCATCCCCTAGCTTGAGTTCTGGTACCAGAGGGTAAGGACCAGTGTAACACAATTTTTTAAACTGTTTCCTGAGAGAATCCCATAATAAATACATTGACAGAAGCTCAAATAATAACAGAATAATAACAGAATGAATGGGAGCATCAATAAATATCACTATAAATAGTGGCAGAAAGCCAGACAGGCTCCTGAGATTAAAAGTCATGATTTACTAATCAGTTGGGTAGCACTGGGGGAGTGAATGTGTGGGCAGGGCAGCACTCCTTCTCCTTTCCTCAGGTTAGGCTGGGCACAGATCCAGGAGTTGGGCTTGCTTTGATCTCCAAACTGTCCTGCAGTGCACTGATGTATCTCCCAATCTGAAGACAGACACAGAAGTGAGTACCTTACTAAAAAAAGACCCAGAACTGTAAATAATCATCATTTGAAGCTGCCTGGATATTAGGATGCATTTTTAAGAGAACCAGGATGTGAAAAAGTGGGGTAACCACAGGGGATAAAAGCAGATGTTAAAAGACATATTATCAGAGAAAACAGCATTTTGCAAACAATGCTTTTAAAGACATGAGAGATCAAGGGGAAAGTGCCCTCTGAATTAGTGGCAGATATGGGAAAAGGAATTCTCATCAGTCTCTGCTTTTAGGATTCATTCTTCCCTTAACTGAAAACCAAAGGACATCTGTGGGAGTAAGAGATCTTAAGCACAGGTTTTGTTTGTAAAGAAAACAAGTAGAAAAGTGGCAGAAGATAAACACTTCCTTAAAAAAAGGAATGTAATCCAAACCCCAGAAAGCAGCCAGCACAAGTGGGAAGGGCAGCACTTGCCTCCCCTCCACTGGTGCAGGCTGGCTTGCTGCCCGCTGCTGGAGCTGCTGCAGGTGAGGATGTGTGAGAGGCAGCCTGGATGCTCTGCTCCCTCCCTCCCTCCCTCCCTCCCTGTCCCCCGGGCCTCGGCAGCTGTTTGCGGCTGCATGAGAATAATGAGGACATTGCTCTGGATGTGACACCGCCTCAGCTGGGTCTTTAGGAAAGCTCTCTAGAGCTATTCTCCTGAGTCCTGCAATAATCTGCAGCCTGAGTAGACAGTGCTGTTGGGCTCAGCATTTTCCTCTCTTTTATTTGTTTGTTGAGGGAAAATATTGCCACTACTTCTGTGGTTTAAAATGATGGAAAGCAGTAACATGTTGAAACAAGGAGCCAACATTCCCTGTCAGGAGAAGGGTTAGGAAAATTATGCAGAGAGCAAGTAGCTTTACATCACCTACTCCTATTTAGTTATGCCAAACCCAAATTGCATCACTGAGCTGTGCCCTGCAGAGCGTTCCTGGTGTGAATATTGCCAGGTCAGCAGCCAGATCATTGGACAGTGACTCCTGTGCTGTCCCACTCCTGTTGGGACAGTTTAAATACTCTGTGTCTGCTGCAGTCATCCCTGCCCCCCTGCTGGGGTTTGTGTAGAGGGATTTCGTTGGTGGTGTCTCAGCTACTGGACTTGCAGCCTTAAGGGTAACTTAAACTACCAGGGATTGTGATGTCGAGTCTCTGACCACAGGTGACCAGGCCTTTTTCCCTGTGCATACACACAAATTCCTAAGCGAGAATCTTTGGTCTGTAGCCTCCTGGGAATCTGATCAGAGGATTGGGATGGTACCATTTCTTGATAAAATTAATACAATTTATCTTGTACAATGAGTTTCCATTCTTTTCAGTGAGATTTTGCACAGAAACCTGAGGCACTGTGTGAGTGAGGCAGAAAAGTGCTCAACCTGATGGAAGCCTGGGGTTAGCCAACAGATGGAAATAGGAGGAGTTTCTACATTTCTGTGAGAACACTGAATTTTATGTGATCTTTTCAATATCTTCAATTCATTGTTCTGGGTGTTGATTTAGTGACCTGGAGCTTTCCGAGGTGGAAATTGTTAAGAGAGAAAAAACCTATCCATGAGTTAGTGATAGAAATATCGCTAGCCTTTTATCTGCTTTCCTCCTTTGATTTCTCTAGAGCTTACCTGAGCTGTCTGTCATCCAAAGAACATTTTTATACCTGTGCCAATAAGCAGTGGAGTGTTCATGAAGGGCACAGCACAGTGGCAGTCTGTGAGGGATGCAGTGAAAGGCTTTCATTTAACACCACCGTACATGGCAAACCCAATTTTCAGCTGTATGTATCAGCATGGCAAGTCTTCTTGTTCCCAGTCAGCATGCTACAGGGTAATTCAGAATACAGCTTATTGCAGGTTTTGGTTTCTCTTCCAAGACTCATTCCTTTTCATCCCTTTCTGTGCCAAGTATAATAAACAGAACAGGAGCTGAAGGCAGTTTGGCTGGGGAAACAACATTCAATAATTTAAAAAAAGAAAAACCTAACAACAAAAACCAACCCTGCAGAAAACAAAACAGAACAAAAAGGCTGGTCAGTAAAAGAGGTAGAAAGACACCTTTGCTGACAGAGGAAGGGGGAAAGAAGAAAGAAGAAAAGACACATCTGAACTGTTCCTCCTGTCCTTCTCAACCAGCCTGAATGGACACTGAATAACAAAGTACAGAGATCTCATCTTTTCCTGTCCAGGCAGGCCATGCTTTTCCAGTGCTCCCTTGTTACTATCAACCCATTGAAACCAGAATGGCTGAGAGCAGAGTGTCCCTGGATAGCCCTTTCCCTGAGGAGTGAGGACACCAGCTAGGTGGGAGATTACAGTGCAAGGTGAATGCTCTCGTCTTGAGTTCTTTATGAAAATGAATATTGGCATTTGGCCCTTAATACCTTAAGCAGCATGGAGAGAACTCTAGAGAGCTGGAGCATGCTGGGGGGAAAATGGAAAAAAAGACAATAAAACAAATGCACATTGGTTCTGCTTTCTTTGTGTGCTTAAATCTTTTGAGAAAATAGAAATGCAGATATATGAGCTCTTAAAATGCTGCACTTCTATCAGCTTCTTCCCTAGTGTTGAATGTGAAGAATCTCATAACTGCCACGTACTCCTTTTGACATGGGGAGGATCATCACTGGGACTTAATCCAAATGCTAACTATTACAGATGAGCCTAAATCTTAACTATTACAGATGAGCATTTCTGTAATAACAAATTATCCTGCATTTTCTTATAGTGATATTCTCATCTGTGCTTTTTTGGGCATTATGAAACGAGAGAATTACATAGATAACTGTGGAGCTGATGAACTTTAGCAATTTCTGTGTTTCCATGTTATATCTGCACTACTGTGGTTTGGTACTACTCCCTGGAAAGGGTTGAATAATGTTTGGTGCCTGGCTAGGGATCTGGCTCTGCTCCCTAATACCTGTTGGCAGTTTCCCTGTGGGAATCTGGACTGTGCAGTGGAATCACTCAGAGTGCTGAAGGTTCCTGCTAGGCCAGTCAGTTGTGATAATCTGCTGCCTGTGACCTCATTAAAGCAGCCTGATTGGGGCTGCTAATCACATAAATAAGGAATTAAATCATAGCATTAACCTTCTACAGGGAAACCTGCCCTGGCAACACTGACAGAATTAGATCTATTAATTATTTAGAGGGTCATTTGATAGAAATGCATATAGATGGTAGAGCACTTGAAGTGTTATAATAAGTTAACCATAAATTTTTGCTCTGATAAGAATATTTTCATATTTTCCTCTTAATGTCCCAAACTAAAAGCTACCTTGTGTGGTTTTTTTTTTTTTTTTTTAACTAGGACTGTATAATCCCATATCATTTATTGTATATGTATCAACTAAAAATACTATGCCCCAACATCAAGGGTTTTTGTGCTCCTTTTGGCTCTTGGGGCTCCTTTTTTATTAGAAATTCTTCCTGTGCAAACAGTTTCCATAGCTAAATTCAGGCCAATTTCACACTTGCTATAATGCTTGGAGTTTCTTTAGTGGCCAGGGTGTTCAGACGACCTGAGCACATTTCCTGTGCACTCCTGAACTAAAAGTCAGTGTGCAGGGAATCTGTCTCGCCAGTGCTGCGGACTGACAGGATGCTTTCTGCAGCGATCCTCTGCTGTCACCCATGGAGGTGTTAAATTCCATTAAGTGTCTAGCAGATTTTCCCTTCTTTCTCTGAATTTCTTGGGAAAAAAATGCTCTTGAATCAGATGGGATGATGAGTTCATTGTTTTACTGATTCTACTGGGCTTGCAGGAATGACAATGGTACTAGATAGGCTTGTTTACTGACCAGAATTTGAATGCATGTTTGCAGATAACACACAAAAGATTTGGGCATGTGGAGTGGAGGAGGGTGGGGAGACTGGAGGGAAATCTGTCATTATTTATGGAAATATCCAGTATTCATGGAGCCATCTGCTGTGAATGATTCAAGTTTGAGAAGTGTCATAAAATGAGAAAGCATAATGTAGAAAGAAATAAAAAAACCCGACCTGAAAAAAACCTTTAAATTTATATCACTCAGAAACCTGAACCAGGGAATATATAACCTCAGACTCTCTCTTTCTAAACATGCTTTGTAAATTTTCCTGCCAGATTGAAAGATAAAGATAGATTCTATTTCTCAGGTTCCTTTCCTCACCCTTCTTGGAACAATTAATTCCATTTGTTCATTTCCAGCTCTTTAATTATTGAACACATAGTTTCCTTTTTTTCTTTCTCACTGTTCCAGCCTACAAGGCAAGGGATGAAGTTACAAAAAGAAAAGGTGTTCAGGAGACTGCTTAAGCCTTGAAGCATTAAGAAGATCTTTACCATAGCCACAGTTTTCTCTCTGATAGTGAAGCCTCCCCTTCATTGTCAGAATTTTATCAATACTAAGAAATTTTATTAAGGGCAGAACCTTCATAGCACTTCTCTGGAGAAAGTCTTAGGCAGAGGATTGTCTTCTTCCGTGTACTGTGCTCTCTCAGTTCAGATCATTAATTTATTGATTCGGTCATGATGATCTGTAAAAAGTGAATATAAACAAATAGTGGAGAAACTGAGGCAAAAAAGAGGAAATTATTTGCACCACTGCACCGAAGGCTGCTGCGAAAATCAGGAATAGACGCTATCTTTCTCAGTCATTTATCTTAGAGACCTGGTCCAAGTCCTTGCCTTGGGAACATTTGGGAATCCCTTTGAAACATTTTTATCTTTTCTGCGTCCATGTATTTTGGTTACAGTTAGAGTTGCACATCACATTACCAGTAGGTGCTGTTGTGTGGCTAGGTGTGATTATCTTGCCGTATCTCTTTTCATCTCTACCATCTCATTCTCTGTCTATTCATCACCCCTTGCTGAAAACAAAGCTGATTTACCAGAACAATGGCATGTTAGAACAGAAATTTATCTTCAGCCTTATTTCCTCTCCTATAGTGTCACAGTCCAGGACTGTGAGTTTAAAAATCTCCTTACTGTTTTATTAGCTTTTAAAAATACTTCCTTACCTTTAATTTACTCAGTCATTCGTATTGCGTTGTCTTGACATCCTGCAATGTTTCTGTTAGCTATGCAGGGCTGTCTTTCTTCTTCCACTATTCCAAGTTCATGCCATAAAAATCACATCTCCATCCCAGCAAGGCACATAAGGATGTGGAGAAGCATCACAGATTTTAACTGATGTAATGAAATACTTTCTGAGTGCTTGCTCAATGCCCCTTTATTCCTATTTGTACAAACACCTTTCTTCAGGAAGCTAACAGAGCAGTAGCACAGATGCACATCCACTGCTTCCTTCTCAACATAGGGATTCTTGTTCTCTCTGGATGGGATTTCTGTGATTTCCAGGGGCTAAGGCCCTATCAATGCAATACTAGATGATAATGAGGATGATGATGATGATGATGATGATGATGATGATGATAATAATAATAATAATAATGAATATGAAAAGGTAATTTAAGAGATCATCCAGGGTCTTCTGGTTCTTCAAGGTGAGAACAACTCTACCTTTTACTTGTCTATGTTTGTCTAGCCTTGAAAAATGAACCATAGTAGAAGCACAGAGATTATTTTCTGACGTTCAAAATACGTCTAACCTAAATCTCCCTCAGCCATGACTGCATGATCTGCTCACTGTGCATAGAGAGAACAGACTCTGCTTTTCGTTTCTGCCTTTTGCAACCCTGCAAGTTGTTACTTGTCCAGCTCTGCCATTTCTGCAGACCTTTTACTGGTTTTGAGGGGCTTGTGTATCATTACAGCCCAACTGTAATGCTCTGACAGGCAGGTTTCACATCTTTGAAGAAAGATGCCTTAGCTCCTGGTTCAGAAGACAGCAGGTGTTGGGTTTTTTTCCCCAGTATCCCCTAGCTCTAGAAACAACTCCTTCCTTTTTTGTATATTTGCCAGCCTTCATCTGGGTTTTTTTGACCTATAGAAGAGAAAAAGTGAAACAAGTGCACCTGGCTATGAATTACAATGCTGTGGGATAGTCACTGTTAAGTTTTTGGACAGGTAATTTGTTCCTTCCTTTAATTATACAGGGCTTCTTCCAGCCACGCTCATGCTGAGTAGCACCTCATTCATTCAGCAGCCCCTCAGTAATCAATATGTCTGCAGGGGAAGAAATGTTGTGTACCAGGTAAGGGAACTATTGCAGGCCACTCTTTTCTCTCAGCTCTATCAAAAGTTATGTTTAGGCCAATAATGAAAAAGTGATTGCACGGTGACATCTGTGAAGTACACAATCATACTGTCTGCAGTGCACTGGAGAACAGTCCTTTGTTTGCTTGCAACACCCAACCCATTGCAAAAAGCAGTATTTGCAGCTAATCACCACAGTGATTTCCATTTGCATTTAGCCATTGTGCTAACAGAGGCAGCTGGAAAGAGAAAAAAAAAATCAGCGCAAATAAACACAGTCATAAGTACTGTCAGTTTTTAGCACCAGAAACTGCTGGAAGTAATGCTGATGCCTCCAACCCAAGAAATCTTTTTAATGTGAAATGATATATATGAGGCCAAAAGAGGAACACATTTTGTCTTGTTTGCTTAGACTCCAGAATATATCTCCGAGTCTCTGGATGTAATGATTGCTTAGGCAAGTCAAACACTGTATATCACCTGCTGAGCATCTGATTCATTGACTGGGTGGATTGAAGCCAATTTAACCAGCTGGAATCTGTAATATTGACTTCAGTGGTGTGATACTGATCTATATCACACAGAGGATTTGGCCCAGAGATAAAGGGAGGTACTGTTGCCTTTGGGTGACATCTTTCTGCAAGCCAAGGCGGACAGCATCTGTCTTACACAACCTGGTTGTCCTAGAAGTGGCATGTATTGCTCATGGAGTACCACAGAGTTTTATCATTCTGTGGCTCTTTCTTAGACAGGGGATGGCAATCACGGACAACAGCCAATTTCTTCTGGTTGTATCCTTCTACTCCACAGCTGGTGCCATCTTCCTGCAATTCTGGGACCAATTCTTCAATTGTACTGACACCCTTTGTGCTGATTTCTGCAGGCATGTTTGCTGCTGTATAGCATTATTTTTGGGGAAGAGAGGAGGCTTAACCTGGCTCTAGATTTCCTTTTTTCCCTTTCACCTTGCTGAGGAGACAGACTGAGCCTAAGACCTCACATACTGTGCAGAGAAACCCAGCAGAGCCAAGTCTGACACGTAGGCATAAACAGCAGCAGAGGACAGGCAAGGCAAGACCTTGTTCTGCAAGTGCTGTGACAGCCCTGGTGCTCAGTCTGTGGGCATGAGAGTTATGATACTACAATGCTGTTGCTCATCTTTATTTTCTAGTTAAGTGACTTCATTTCACTAAATCTCTCCAGCTTTCCATATCTCCATAACCAAGAAACCAGAGGGACAAAAGGCTAAGCAGAATTTATTATTGCTCTTTATTATTATCATATCTTTTGTCTTCTTTTTAAGATTCATGAACCTCCATTCAATTAACTCATCAGAAGCCTGAAAAAGCTAATTGTGTGTTCATATATTTCCACAGGCACGGGCTCATTCCTGGCCAGATGTCAATAATACCTGATCCATGCAAATGGAGCTGGGTTTGTGGCAGCCTGCTGCCCAATCTAATTAATGTTGTGACTCCAGTTCTCCTAAGTAGGAATGGAGTTTGGGCTTGGCATAATTGTAAGGCCAGGGGTGGGCATGGTGAGAGACAGGGATCTCAGCTCTGTGTCTGCAGGGCTGAAATCCAAAATGCCAGTATTCCATTCCCAAGGCAATGCAAGAGGCTGTTTTTTTGCACAAAGAAGGCTCAGAAAAATCTGCAGTGCACTGCCCAGCCCTAGCAACTGTTTGAAGAGGTGGAAGAGGCTTAATAACTTAACTGAGGATCACACTGTGTCCCTCTCTGGTTTTCTTTGATCATCCTAATGCTGTTGTTACCCCTGGGTCAGACAGTGCCAGACTGGCCACTGCACAGTTTCACATGCTGGGCTTCCCAGGGCAGCATTGGGACTTTGGTGGCTTGTGGAAGTGATGTTAAGTCCATAGGGCCAGGACCACATGCACTGTCACCTCATTGCCTTCTCCAGGCAGGAAGAGCTTCTTTTCTTTGGGGAAGATGCTTTTCTCAGGTCTGGATGAAATTTTATGTTTTCCAAAGCAGGTTGCAGCCAAGCATGGCTTGCTTTTATTTTTGTTGTCCCTAGCATTATTAGCACACAGCTTGCTTTTAGAGATAACGATGTGGAAAAACAATAGCATCTTGCCAAACTCCTTCAGTGTACCATTTGCAGGTTGTGCTATTTTATCAGTGTCTTAATATGTACATTGCAATGGTGTGAGAACTGTTTTGTGAGCTACAAAGGGAATGAAAATACTGAAGTAAGTCCTTCCCTGCCCTGCCAAAGAGACCTACCTTCTTCTGGTACTTTTCCTTTTCTATCATTGTGCTATATTGTAGGGATCTTGTTTAGCATATAAAAAACTACCGCTGCACTCTATTATCAAAGACATATTTGTTAAAACATGCATTTAAAAGGATTTGTAATTGAAGAACAGCTTTGATATATTTAATAGGATGTAAAACTGCCATCCCTTTTTAATAGGAGATGCTTTATGTGCATTAGAAGTAATGCAATAATGCTCTTCACTGAGCTCTACCCATTAGCAGACTGTTTTTTCCCTTTCTTTTAGTTAATCTTAAAACTTTAATGTAATCTAAACACATTGACATCTATTTTTTCCTCCCCTCTCTATACTTGGAAGTGCTTTGAACTGAACTTTGTTTCAAATAAGGGCTAGAAACAACCATGGCATCAATATACAGGGCCCTGGTGCCGCCTGACAGATGGTCCATAAACCAGCACATCTCCTTGCCTTAGGAATGTTAACATTAATGGGAGTGTGGCGGCATGTGCGAGGGAGCACGCCTCAGAGTAACCTTGTGAAGAATGAACAGCTATAATGGCATTCTTTTCTATATTCCCATGTCTCAAATGTAATCAAATACCAGAGCAGCAGAAATAGAAAATGACAATCAAAACAAAAATAGTAATAGCTTTAATAGCAGTTTCTGTGTTTCAGTCTCTGAATGTTTTACAAGGAAGCATTGTTAAGTTCAGGAAATAAGGATGTAAGCTGGTAAAAAGAAAGTATGGTAAATCTGACTGGTGTTTTGGGGTACTTGTGGTTTGGTGTCTCATCTTACACAGAGCTGTTCTCTATTCCTTTCAGAACTCAGGGTCAGGGAATAGTTTTCAAGATGGCTAATCTAAGTTATTTATTCTGGAAAATCTCAGATGTGTCACTGAACCTTATTAGAGGAAACCAGGAAAGAGGCCATTTCTCCTGATTTCTGGTCTAGTGCCTCACCAGCACCTAGCAGTACATATTAATCCTGATAGTTGTAAGAATATTCACAGAATGCCTGAGATACTGCTGCTTAATGAACAAACTGAGACCATCAAAAGGAAAGTATCTCTCTCTTGTTTCAGAGGCATTACTGTATTGACAAAATTCAAATTGACTGTGCAACTGCACTTCCTGCTTTTCCTAAGAATATATTTTGGTTTTTTTATTCATGTGTCCTTTCAACAAAAAGATGTTATGCTAGCAGGAGCTGGATGGCTGTGAGCCATGGGTGCAGTCTTCTGCAGAACAAATTTGTATGTGTTCACCTGGTTTTTGTGGCAAGAACTGAGCACTGGCATGGCACCCAGGTGAGGGGACATGTTTGAAGAGATATTTAGTGACTCTAGGGGTACTGCTGTCATCCAGGACTGTTTGTAGGAGGGCGTTGTAAATCTCTGTCTCTTTGTTGCCTGATGAATTTTTGGAATAATGACTGTTCCTCTAGGCTGACAAAGTAAGGGTTTGTAGCTGCCCAGTGCTGCAGCTTCTGCTGCCTCTATTGCTTTTCTTCAGCAGTGCTTTTAACCTGGATCTTCTGGCCTGCACTGGAGCCCACAAATAGCCACAGCAGCAAGTGGATGCATCCATTAAAACAATACAGGTATCTGAAAGACCTGTTAAATTGTGTGTGTAAATATTTGAATGTCTGAATACATTCTGCTAGTATAATTCATGAATGACAGACAGAAAACTCTATTTCATGTAGAGAAAATGACATATTCTTTTCATAAAGGGAGGCAGTGCAAGTCATTCAATTTGCGTTTGGATATTGCTATTGTTCAGTAAGTGTCGTGGGTTTGGGAGCATACTGCAAGAATCACACAAGGAAGTATAAATGTTTTCTGAAACTGGTTCTCTTTTTGCATATGGAAATCCAGCTCCCATCTCAGCCAACATATGAATTCTAAAAAACAGGTGTATTCATTACGTGTCTGGCTTATGAAAAAACTATTTTTTTTCCAATGAAGCTGGTTTGCAATTTGGGGTGATTTAAGGTAGGTTTAAATAGGAATTAAATTTTTTAAAAAGCCAAGGCCAAATTCAGAGATATTTTCACTGTTTTCTCTGTCAGCAGACTACTTCAGTGAGTACAGTTTAAATACCAAGTCAATTAATTGTCATAAATTCCTCAGGTTGAGTTCATTCTTGTGACGTACTAACCAGCTACATCAATCAAATTCATGAAATATTTGGGAAATAAACCCCCAAAACAAATCAAAAAATCAGAATGGGATTTAGAACTAGTTGATGGAAGAAAAGAAGTACCACAGTCAATGCATCATAAAAATTCTAGTCTGGGTTGTTGGTTGTTTTTCTAATTAAAAAAAAAAAAAAAAAAAAAAAGCCATACTGGCAGAAGTGGTGCAGAGAAGTCTTGGATAAAGCCCTGCAGTGTGAGTCCTATGTGAGGCATGAGTTCATCCCAGACCTAGCCAGACGCTACTGTAGAAAATTAAAAGTTATTTACCCATTTCAGTCAGCTTCTGGATTATGCCTTTTCTGATCAAATTAGCTCTTACGTTTTTCTTGCAGGACAAAGTCACCGGCCTGGAGCATATCACCAAACAGAAAATTAATTACAGTTTTCTGCTGGGTGTGGAATGCTTGTCACTGGGACTAAATCCAGTAGTCCCCGTAGATCTCCAGGCCACTGGACACAGGTAAATGATGCAGTTCTGCTTTTTGTTCATATTTGGTTCTCTACTCAGGTAGCTAAGTTTTCAAGGCAGCCATCCTCATGAGGGTAAACCTGTTTTCAGTCAAGGATATAAAGTGTAAGTCACTACAGGTGACCTCAGCATTTGTAAATGTAATTTAAAAATTTTGTAATTTTAAAATGTCAGTATATTTGAAGCAGTTCAGTCCTTTTTAAGAGTTAGGATAAATACTCAAATTTATCTAGCTCAAATGTTTAGCTTTTCCCTCCTCTTCTAATTACACAGTAAGTGTAAAGACAATATTGGGCTAGAATTAAGTATAAATACACATTCTAATAATCATATGCCTTCTCTATGTGTAGAGGTCATGAAGGACTGAAAACAATACTGCATTATTTTAAATATGCTTTAGCAGTTTACTTCAGGAAAAAAAGAAGAAGCAGAATTTACTTAAGACAGAGAACTCAGAAAAAAAAATAGTTGAAAAAAAGCATTCACAAAAGTGTGTGTGAACTACAATGGGTCAACAGCAGACTACCTTGATTTTTAAAAGGAACAAATCTTCTATTTTAAGCAACTGCCTGTGGCCTAGTCCACCACATGACATGCAAGAGGATACATTGACAGAGCAAGCCATGCTTTAAGTGTGCTTCAAATAACATCTAAATGCTACCTGTTGGCCAAATAAATAGAGGTGGATTCCTTAAGAGATCTTTCAGTCTGGAAAAAAAAAAGTATCAATTTGCCTTGAAAAGGCATGCATAGAAGCAGAAAAGGCACATGTAGCCTTGTTTGTCACACATTCATTCCAGCTATTCTAAATATTCCCAAAACACAACAGGAAATGAGAGTATCAGTATAATACTGATAATTTTTGTTCACAGGAACAATGAAAGCTGCATTTGAAGGTACTAAATTTTCAAGAGGGAAGGGGAAGATGGGTTCAATGTCAGTTCTCTGCTGAAGCACAGTATGTAGCTTTCTGAAGAACCCACAAGTATTATCTACACCCACAGAGCAGAGGTATGGCATTTCCAAAATTAGCGCTCCCCTTCACGCAGAATTAGTCTTCTGGGGTTTAATTTCTTCCCTCACTCCCTGAAATGTGCAACAAATATATTAACCTTGAAACACCTTTCTGTCTCTCCTAAGCTGCACTGAAAATAAATCTAGGAGTTCTAGTCCTCGTATGTGAGGCTGAGAAGGTAGTGTTAATGTAGTCTGCTTCCACAGAGAAATTCCACTGAGCCTCATTGCTGCACAGCCCTGGACACACAAAGAAATAGAGGGGCCAGTCTCCTCTGACAAATAATACCAAGTTCAAACTGTCCCTCTTGTGTAAGACATTAATTACATTTTCTTTTTTCAATAGTGAAAGTTTATTACTTATTTTCTGTCTTCACAAACCTGTGCTGGTGGAACAGGCACTTCTTTGTGCAGTGTCAGCCATGTAAAGATTTTTAGATGCCTCAGTTCTGGTCTGTGGAAAAAAAAATCAAAGCAAAAGGATGCAAGAGACTGTGAATATAGATATGAGATTAATTGCATGGGGGAAAAAGATCCACAGGGCGTTTTTGTCCCCACAGATGTCACAGCCTAACAGTGCTCTAACAGGCTGGACCTGCCCAGTGCCTCCTCATGCTGCTCTTAAAGGCAATGTCTCAGACTTGGGCCTCACTTAGGCTGCAGAGCTTGCTGGTTGGTACAAATATGTTGGTGCTGGAACTAACTCCTTGAGCAGTTGCTGGTCCCTGAAAGTTGCTCTTTTAGTTGTTTTCAGGGTGATGCTGGCAAGGTGACAGAAATTCAGCTTCTTACTCAGGCAGGGAAGAGAAGGTGGCTCTCCTTTGATGCAGCATGTCCTACAAATAACATAAACCACCCATTCATTTTGCAGATGTGTCCATTGGTGCAGAAATCTGCCCCCTCTGTGAGCCAGTAAAGAGGCAAGACAGCAGATTGGGTTGGATTTTGGGAAAAAGTCAGTTGCTCTTCATGTGCACAATGGAAATGGAGGTCTCTTGGAAACCAGGACATTTATCTGGGTCATTAAACAGAAGCTGTGGGTCACTTACAGGAAATGGGGTGCTGTGGGTAGTGCCTGGAGAGTAATAATGAGAGCCAGGTAATGGCATCCAGTCAATTACAGTCTTACGTTGGCATTGTCTAAAATGGAAAACCCAACAGTCTAAAAGGCCATAACACTGATTCTGTAGAACATTAAACTATTACTTTATGCTGATGATATCCTACTGTTAATTAAGGACTCACATGCTTCCCCTCCTGCTTATAATGAATATTGCTCTCTGAGTACAAAGTTATCATTGCACAAAATTAATGACTCTGAGACTGCAGTGATGCAGCTTTCTAGAGTTTGCCCTTCAGCCCTGCTCACCTCATGGAATCATAAGTGGGCACCCAAAAATATAGTACAAATACTTACAGGCTGATATTACCAAAGCCTCAGACAGTGTAATTAAAAACCTTTTAAATCCAATTATCAAGCAGGCAGGAGAAGATTTGGAGGGATAGTCAGAGCTAAATAAAAGCATATGTGTGTTATTCAGTTTGCCATCCCATCAGGTTGTTAAAGTAGAGATGAGAATATTGTGTAAGTCAGCACCCTCAGAGTTACTGTCATAAATGAGCTCATGGCAGTATTTCCCACTGGCAACCAACAGTTACATGTGTGAAGTTTACTTTGAGCATAAATGTACATAAATTACTACAAAAAAGTTTTAACAATGACTAATAATTTTATTTCTCACCCACATCTAAAAAAAAATAAAAGACCTACAGTTAGGAGTACTTCACCTACTACTGAAACTCAGCTGTTTCTTTAAAGGGTACAGAGGTGGCACACACAAGTACCACACTCAGCACACAGAACGTGACAAAGCCTAAGCTGTACTGCTAAGTTCATGTTTACCTGCAGCCCAGGCTTCTGATGCAATAAACTAGCAAAGTTTCCTTAAAAGTCACTGTACAACTTACAAGAACCTACTAACCTTACACTGCAGAATTTACCTACAACAACTACAGCATATTTCAGATGACAGAAATTTCAGGATGCGAGGATGAATTAAAGATGCCACAGGAAATGTTCAAAAAGTATTTATAGCTCTTGGGATGAGAAATGTTACTATTCCCCTTAAATGACATATAATTGGCCCAATTTTATGCACCAAAATCATGCAGATTTTTACATTTTTTTCATTCCTAAAAGGAATAATTTTGAATGAAAATTTCTGTATTTTAGGTAAGGTTGTCTTTTTTCCTCTTCTTCATACTGTAAACTAATATTGATGTTAAGCAGAGGTTGCATTTCAGTGGTGGCTGGAATAGATATATCTTTCTGGAAAGCACATGAAATCCTTAGTGATGAAAAGAAATATATAAATATTAATTATTTTTTGAATGGCTTGAAAAATTAAATCATGACTGACAAGCTGATTTGAACACTATCCCATGTCTTTCTGGCTATTCAACATGTTCTGTGGAATTAATTTTATCTCTGAAAAAAAGGAAGACAAGATCCATTCCAACAAGTGTGCTCAGATTCTTCCAGTCTATTGTGGGATTAGCCAGGTGGGGCCAGATAGCAGAAAGATTTTGCTGAGGAAATGGTCAAAGCTGTTGTGAATGACAGCTTCCTACCAAAACAGAAAGCTCAAATGTGCCAGAAAAGGCAGTGATACATATTTCTGATAAGATGGGGGCTGTAAATAAAAGATGTCAGTGAAAGAACATTCTGGACAGCAACAGGTACATGGAGAAGGTGCTGCTGCTATGAGAACATGAGCTATGAAGATTAATGCCTATGAAAAGTGCATTATCCTAACAGCTCTACAGCAAACACATGCAAGATAGCGCTGTAAATACTTAAAGTTGGCAAAAAATGTTCAGCAGGTGGGAGTTCCTCTTCAAAACTGCAACCTGAGAGGTGTGCTTTTCTGCTTCCCAGATACCCACATTCTCTGAATTATATTCTAAGCAAATTTCTGCATGGGAACTTGTCAGCTTTCTGCACAGGCATTTGAGCTTCACAGAGTGAGTGCCCAGAGTTCAAGGCAAAAGAATATCTAAACTGACAGACATACAATAATCAAAGATTTCTAACATGCTAAAATAATTTAAAGACTATGGAACAATTTAAACAGCCCCAAGGACGTCATTTCTCTTTCTGATCCATGTTTGGTTGTAATAAACAAAAGGTCTTCTCATAGATCACTATAAGAAGGTAATAATTATACTGTGATTAAAGTAATGGACAAAAGAAGTGGGAATGAATAGAGACAGCTTAGTGCTAGACTCCCTCCAGAGCTACTTGGGGTGAACTGGCTCAGCTTATTGGTAAAAGGTTATGCACAACAAGTCTGCTTGTGTTCCTAAATTATTCAAAGTCTTTAAACAAAAAACAGCTCCAAGTACTTGAAGAAAAATGTATCAGAAACTGGCAGATAAAAATCATAGATGATGGTTAGGTTAAATAAATGCAAAATATGCATGAAGAAAAAAGTAGTAGCCATGCAAGCTCAGTGGTATGCTCTAAATCACTTAAGAAAGAAACACAACAGTGTTGGTCTAAGAAGTCAATAAATTAGAGGAAAGGCAAAAAGAACAGAACAGGAGACAACACTGTTGCATAACAATGCTGTTGCATAACTCTAATATGTGCCTGCACTCTAAATACCAGCCACGGTTCTGGTCCTGGTCTCAGCAAGGATCAAAGAGTAACTGGAAAGAGTCTGGAGATGGATTCTAAGACTAATCAAAGGAATTGGACAGCTTTCTGTTCAGGAGTGATGATAGACTAGGCTTTGGTACTATAGTAAGGAGATGACTGAGGAGGTTTATGAGGAAAAAAATATCTCAGCTGGCAGAGTAGAGGAATAAAATGGTTACTATTTGGTGTTTCTCAGAACACAAGAATCAGAGGCTTCTACATTTCATGTTCAGCATTCGGATTAGAAAAAAAATAGACCAATATTTTAACATATGCTGCATATTCGAACCTAGGAGCTACTTGCCACACACTGCTGAAAAAATTCAGCATATTCCCCAGTACACCATCAATTCACATGGGTGCAAAGTGTAATTGTACAAACTCATACAGGACAACAGCTCAAGCTTATGAAAAGAAAATGTCTCAGCTAACTCAGGAGACCTCCAAGATACGGATCACTAGAGGCTGCAAAAATATCGCTGTACACTTACGTTCTTTGCCTTGGTGTTGCCTACTTGTGTGAAAGGGAGCTCTGGCTTGACCCAAAAAAGCTGTTGCCTTGGCAGATGAGGCATTTGGGTGTGCTTAGTCAAGCTGAGCCCAAGTCCTTCTGCAGCACATATTTCACACTACAGCTCTTGGAGCATTATTCTGTGTTCATGGGCATAGCATGTCCAGCTAAAAACTATGGCAGAAAATTGCCTAGATTGGTTCTGTACACCATGGAGTTTAAAAAAAATGAAAAGCCAGAACATAGTAAGAGTAGAAGACAGTAAGTTTAAGGGGACAGGAACAGATGGACACACAAGACTGAGGTTTAAGCCAAACTGTAAGTACCACAGAGATGGAGTGTTAATCTGGCTGTAAAACAACCAGCCAACATTCTGCTGGATACTGACTGAAGACACAGCCAGGAGAGAGCTTTTTGGAAGAGAAGAAAATCAGGAACACACAGTCTGCATTTCTGCTCTGCTAAGGAAACGATGCTCTGAAACATCAGCTAAACTGCTGGAACTGAACTTAAATCAGGGACTAGTTTCTCATCTCAAATAAATCAGGGTGGCAGTAGCAAACTATTTGACAGCTCTTCACCAAAGTCAATTCACTTTAACACTGCTTTACCTGAATTGTCTAGTGTTACAAAAATCAGTGTAGGTGTATTAAATTTTATCTATCCCAGTCAGCCAGCCTATGTTTTTTTTTCTTTCACCAAAAAGCCCTGAATCACCACACTGCAAACTGTCTCTGAATAGCCTCATCAGACATTTAAGTTTTCTTTGTGGCTTTGGTTGTTTATGACACTGACAAGAACTATAGTTGATAGAGATTTGGCCATGGTGTTTTATTTTAGAGTACAGAGCATAATTTAGGGTGAGTATTTTGGAGTCTTTCCATCACCAGATTTCCATGCTGGAGCACTCTTTGGTAGACACAGCAGCATGAAGCTGTGGCCTTTCAGAGACACAAGAGGCCAATGCACCTCTGGGCCCTATTTCTTGAGCTACCTCCAAATTTTCTCACAGGTTTTGGAAGCTAAACTCTTGATCTCTATTTTTTTTTTTTTATCTCATCCTCTGTCTTGCTGACTTTAATTGTAAATTCTCTGGGGCCTTGGTCTAGGTCTCTAGGTACTATCATACTACAAACTATAGGTAACAATAATAATATCATATTTGATCAGCTGTCTTGTAATGGCTTTTTTTCTTCTGGGCTTTAAACTTTTTTATTTGATTGCATCCTTGCCCTAATTTCAAAGAAGGAAAATAATAGATTTTCTAGAGAACAATCCCAAAAGTCCTATCTACAGCTGATCTGCAATGCAATATAATGGTTCTTTTCTTTTTCATGACTTTTTTTCTTTTCAGATTTGAATAATATAATTTGTATGATGTTACTCAATTTCTCTGTTTTAATTTGAAATCCTATTTTTAATCAATTAGGAAAAAATGACCTAATTAAGGAGTAATTTAGGCCAGCAACTTAAACATTGTTTTATGAAGTAGCTGCATTTAATTGGAAATGTGCTCAACTACCACATTGCATTAGCAAGTAATTTGGAAGAAACAGTCAATGGGATCCCCTGACTGCTATTTCAGAAATGATAGTGACAAAGCTGAAGTCCACAGCAGTCTGATGAACTTGGCTTTTACTAATAGTTTTGCTATGAGCCTAAAGGTCCAAGCAACTGCAGCCTCTCATTATACAAGACATAAACACACAGTGACTTCTGGCTCCTGGGAGGCAGCACTGAAGAGTTCTGAGATGGCTTCATGGATAAAAAGCTCAAGAGCCAAGAACACAGAGAGGGAACCACACTTGCTCACCCCTATCACTAGTCAGTGGCAAAGGTAGTAATAGCCCTTGGCTGCCAGAGTGCCCCCAGCCAGAGAACTAGGCTGTCACTAGGTAATGTATGTGGCTAATAACATTCCTTAAAAACTCCACAACACCTTCCTTCTGTGTTTCCCCTTAGCTGGTAGAGATCCTAGCATCAGGGTTGTCAGAACTTTCCCTAAAAATGCCCACATGCCACAAAGGGAGGAGGGTTGTTTAAAAGCTCACTAGCATATTTTAGGAAAGAAATTCAACTTTGACACCCAGAGGATGTGTTACAGGTCACAGTGCTGCACTGCCTCCCATTAGTGTCAGGGCAGCTCACTTCCTTCTATCTGGACTTGTGTCTCCACTGGTGCTTTTCATTGGAGCAGCACTACAATACAGATGGTTTTAGCATCAGAAAGAGAACTTGTCTGATGCTTTTGTGCTGTCTATGCCATGTTTCATTCTCGTTTACTATTGGTGGCTTTAGTATTGTGTACTTACAGTAGTGCAGTGAAAAAAACAATTATGACTCTGCTGTGGGCATCAACACACTCTTGAAAGGCCACTGGTTTCCAGCTGATTACCTAAGGTTTCTTCACTGTAGAGTGGGTATTGCTAGACAAACTTATCAGCACATTATTTATTCATGCTGGCTCAGAATTTTTCCTCAGATAACAGCTCTCAGGGAAACACTTACAAAGGCCTTCCACAGTGACAGAGCCCTTGCCACATGTTACTGATTCATGACTGGGAACAACAGCATTGTATTCCATTTACAAAAAAATACCCAGAGGGTGCTTGCAGGCTCAGATCACTTCAGTTTTAGACTAATATTTTTTGTCATTTAGTTTCATGTCAGGCCATTATTTTTTGAATCTTTTGGTTGAAATCCGAGCTACAGAGGCAAGAGAGGTCATCAAACACTTGGTACCCAAGTGGCTGTAACACCAAGGAAGCTGCAGGAAGCCACAGAGCTGCTGGCCCAATGCCCCCAACAGGAGCACATGCAATTTTGTCATGCTGCAAAGGGGACACTTGGTGGTCAGTAGAGAAATTTGGCATTTGGGCAATTTAGTCCTCAGCTACCAGTGCCTTACTTCAGGCAGGAAGCAGTCTCCTTTGGCCAAGCAAAACAGGGAACAGCAGACTGTAAAACACTGAGGGCAAGAAGTACAGCAAGGCTGGTGCTCTGCATATCACCTCTAAAATCAAGTGTGCCTGGATAAAAGAACTCACAGCTTTTGTAGTCAAATATTGAGTTCCCCAGGAGATCTCTGTGAGGAGAGCACGCCTCCTGCGCCTTCCTTTAAGTCAATAGTAGCAATACATTATCAGATTGCCTGTTTTCCCAGATACATTAAATCTAGTGTGGCAAAGGTGAAAATGTTAGCTGTTTGCAGCCTGACACGAAGTCAGCAAAATCCTGGGCCCTTCAAAAGTGACAGGTTTGTTTTTAAATTGTGTCATACTTCAGGAGAGAGGATATGCAGTCACCTCACCTGGTGGGCTCCTTAAGTGACAGCTTCATTTCAGCATTCAGGCAGCATGAGCTTGGGAAAAATCAGTGCAGAATCCCAGTCTTGCTGAGCTGTATTCACATGAAACCACCACACAAACAGGATCTCTAGACTTTCAAAGAAGTTTAGGGCAAGACACATCTTGCCCTAATCTATGCTTTTATACGAATGGGATAAATTTTCCCACGTTCTGGAGATGTCAACTTCCCCCGCCTTAGTTATTGAGAGAGAATTTTCTATTCCAGTGTGCACTCATATATTAAATAACTAAAACTTGACCATCCAAATTCCACCAAAAGAGCTTGTAGGAAAGGCAGGGTGTGTTTGAAGTGTAAATTACAAGTATTCAAAGAAAAATATAATCAATATTTGTTTGCCTTCAACCCTAACATAAACACACTAAACTGGCCTGACCTACAGGGCGTGCAAGTGTCTCCTGCCACAGTAACACCACCAGTAACAACCATCAGCATGGCGAGACTGTAATACAGCTGAGCAGATGTGTCTAAATTGCATGGAACTGCAGTGGGAAAAGAGAGAGACTTGGATCCTAAAAATAAGATAAATAATGCTGGGAGGTGAGTTTCCCATCCCTTCACTTTTTGGGGAGAGCTGAGAAGCATAAAAAATGAAGGGGTAATAAGGCAAAATATGGAAGAAGAACATCATGAACTTCTCTTCCAGCTTTCCTTCTGGAAGAGCTCTTGAATCTGATTTTAAGGACCTCAGCCATGGAAAGCACCAAGCGCTGCATCAGTGTTAGCTACAGAGTATCAGCCTCATTCACACTCATGGCTAATTTAGAATAAGACTGTTAAAGACTAATTGTTTGAATAAGTAGTGTTAACGACTGATAGTGATTAAGCACTAACCATTGGCAGTGTATATTTGCTAATGAGTGTCAATCTAGAAAAATGCTGTTTTGCAGTTGGAAACCCACTTGATTTATCAGATGTTTAAACACTCCAACCACAACAATTGCTAATTCCCTCACTGAAATACTTATATGATGTGTGGATATTCATTTGTAATAAGTTGTTACATTCCAGATGACCATCAAAAAATTCAGTACACAAACCCACTGAAATTTAGGAAGAATTTCAAGCCCAAAGCTCTCTGCATCTCTTTCATACACATCAAAACTGAGCATTACTACTGCATCAACAAGCCTAGTAACCTTCAGACTTTGTGATAATTTGTTGCATGGATTAAAAACTCAGTTGGATTCCCTCTGCCTAGAGCCTTTGGACCAGGATTTCTTCCATCAGCTTTAGAAGCCATTTTTTTTGATGAAGAGCATAGAGGGAGACTGCTACCTCAGCAAGTGTGCCTCTAGTGCTGGATAATCCACTGTGGAGACACATAATTCTGTTTTGCAGCACAGAGAACCTATATCTGACCATCCTGTGCTAAAACAAAGATTTTCTAACAAAGAACAAATGCAATCAAAATGGCATTATCCCGGTGGTGTAATGACTGTCATGGTACAATGGCTGCTGTACACTCTCCTGACACAGGATGGGAATGGGCTCACGTGTATCTTCACAAAGAGGATTGGATATCAGTAAAAAAAGGTGTAATAGGAAAAAGCATCTTGATAGCAAAGCCAGATAATAGATATTATATAATATTATAATACTTATTATATAAATATCTATTTATGTTTTGTTTGTAATTGTGGGTTTGTTTGGTTTGTTGCTTTTCGTTGTTTTTATTAAAACTAAGGAAAACTAACTACTCAACAAAACCATGAAGAGAATAGGAAATTAGAAAAATACAAAGGTCTTTGATTAATGCAATAGGATAAGCAAGTCAGTTGTCCATTCTGCCCTTGAAATCAAGGAGTTATCACAACTCTCAGCAGATGAGAGAGGTTGTTGGGGTTTTTTTCCTTAAAAGTAAGAGCAATCACGCTGATTAATCCGCACCACACTAGACATTTAAGAGGGTCCACAACTGCAACTGTAAGCACTTATAAATTCCTGTCTTGACTAAACGTAATGATGTTTTACAGAATAAGAACTACATACTTAGTATACAAAGTCTGATAGTCTGGCTTAGTTCTGTTTGCTTTATACCTGGAAGGAAAGGCTGATTTTTACATGCCAGCTCTCACTTCCAAAGTTCATTTAAAACCACTTGTTTCTAACTGGTAGCATGTAAGTTGGCATCACAGCTGAATTTTCCCTTGTTCAACTGAAAAAAGTTAACACTGTATCATTTTATTCCTACTTGGAACACAAGAGCTACTTACAAACTGCACTTAACATTGAACATTTAGCAATTAAAAATCCCTTGTACAAGCCTAGACCAAAGAGAAAGTACAGGAAGAAATGGGAAGAAAGGCTGCATTTATGTTGGAAGTAATCCAGCTTGGCAGATGAGCAGCTTTCCCTCCCATAACAGTGAGGTGCTGCTTCTACCTGCCTGCATGAGGACCAGCAGCAGTGATGGGTACTGATTAGAAAGCCTGAACAGTGCCAGGGGGTGGCATTACAGGTGTCAGGCTGAGTCAGAGAAATGTGCTCTGAATGGCTGGTGCCAGAATGCAATTATTTAAAAGGTAAAAAAACCCAATAGGAAATAAACCCAAGTGAAAGAGGATTAGATGGTGGACAAGATTATCCTATAAACAGGCCCTCACTTTTGCTTCCTTTTAATTCAGCTGGGGGCCAAGGAAACCCATGTTTCCAGTGCTAATGGGCCTTGTTGAAGGCATTAAGACATTTTATAAAGAATGAGAGGCTGAGGGATTAGGAGTGACGGGAATTCACTGAGCGTTCATGAATTAGCATCAAAGGATGTCTGCCTCCATGGGAAGTTAAAAGCAGAGCTAAATGGAGATACCATTATAGGAGGAAAATGGCAGGGACATTTTTTTAGTTAAAAACAATATTGTTATTATATAAGTACAGCTCATTATACATGTATGTTAATTTCTGTCCTGAACTTCAAGATATAAAGCAGACTGAGAATTTCTATTCACTCTTGCTTATCATGGAAGTACAGGGGATATTAACTTTGGTAAGAGGATTAGTGGATGCTCAGGGTCTGGATCTAGAGTGGGACTTCATGGCACGATTGCAGCCTACATAGCCCATACAAACACTAAATGCTGCAGCTGTGTGTGCTAAAGAAAGGCAGAAAAATCCCAAACCACCTTTATTTCAGGAAAATGGCTAAGAAAAGCAGGCCTGTTAGAAAACAGCTCTCTACTAAGCACAAACAGCTACATAGGAGTGGGGTTGTGGGGCTGAAAAGCCCCATGTCCACCAGGTCCAAGTGGCACAGTAGCGTGCAGGGTGAGCAAATGGTGAAAGCAATTTCTGAACCTGTGTGTCTGTATGTGTTCATTGCAAAAAATGGCTCGTGCTCCTTCCTGTGCAAATGCACCCTGACTATGAATACCAGAAATCAAACTGGTCCTTATTGTCTCAGCCCAGAAGGAGCAGCAGAATGAGAGAACAGCTGGAAATAATGAAAAATGTTTCTCTATCTGAAACTCACTATTTTTCTAGCTATTTCCACTCACTGTGGTGATGTAATATTAGCAGGAAATTAAATTCCAAATAAGCCACTCCTCTTACTCCACCCCTATAGGTAAAGGAGGGAGAAAAGAAAAGCCTATGGGCTGAGATAGCAATTTACTGAAAAAAATAAAGCAACGGAATAAGAAATCCACAATAAGAATCACAATATTAATACCAAGAGTATGCAAAACCAGAGGGTGTTTTACTTACAAAAAGGTGTTCACCACCAGGATCAAAAACAAGATGGTGGACTCTTGTTGTAGATTGTGTCCACGTGGCTTCCCCAGACAGGGATCAGATGGTGACTGTTCCTGCACACCACATCGCATGGCCATCGGGAACAAAGGCAGGGGAGGCTCCCACAGCTAATGTTTCCTGCTCCCTGCTCAAAACAACAAAAAACAATGACAAACCCTCTGGAAGCTGTATCATCTGAGCTGGGTGACGCTGCGATCCACTGGGCTCAGTTCTGCTTCCTTCCACTAGATCAGGCTGCTCAGAGCCCCTTTGAACTTGGCCTTTTCACACCGAGTTCATGGGCACAACTCCTTATTCAAGGTGTGCACAGCAGCTGGAACAGTCATTAACTCATCAGTCCATATTTCGACAATGTACAACTGTGACAGTTCATATTCTTGGAGCAGTGATTGACTTACAATCTTGTCAAAGCCCCCACTGCTCTAATGAGCAGAAGCTGTAATTTTGCTTAAGGACAGGCAGGGCTCCCCCCAGCTCTGGAGCAGAGCAGGCAGCAGCTTCATCCTCAGCAGGCAGCCTGGCTTCTTCCTCACGGATTAAGTGAAACCTGGGCAGGTCTGTCCCCATCTCCTTTCAAGGGCAGGAGTGATGGATGTATCCCAGCACATATGTGGCTCCCACTCAGCAATTTGTGGGGCAGCACCACCGGCCTCGCTGCCCTCACTCTGTGCAGATGAACCCAGGACTAAACTGGTTGTTCCCTCCCTGGGAATGAAGGCACTTTTCAGAGCGAAAACCATCAAAATCATCTTTAATTTCACATGTTACACCTGAATAATACTTTCTCTCTTTATTAACTAATAATTAATAATCAGCCAATATTTGTAAACTAGTAATTCATTATTATTTGTATACTTGTAAGTTGATTATTCAACACATACTCAATATTAAACTATGATTCTTATAATCAAATGATCATAACAATTTATTTACAACCATCTCAAGAGTGCCCCTGGTGCTGCAGAGAGCAGGAACTGAACTCCCCCTGCCCCATGAACATGACAGACGCTGGGCAGGATCAGGCAGCATCCTGGCAGTCACCCTGTGCAGGCCTGTCCCCTTGGCCTCAGGGAGCTGCACAGAGAGCAAGAGTCATCATGGCCCGGGTGTAAGAAGCCAAGAAAGGATGGCAAGAGACACAAATGCATTAGTTGAGACCTGCTAGTCAAACTGAAGGACAAGAAGGAAATGCACAGGCAGTGGAAGCAGAGACAGGTACCCTGGGAAGTATATAGGAACACTGCCTGATTGTGTAGGGATTGGGTCAGGAAGGGCAAGGTGTGGTTGGAGCTGAACTATGCAAGGGATGTGTCAGTGGTGGGTGGGAGGCTGGACATGAGACAACAATGCATGCTTGCAGCTCAAAAAGCCAAATGTGCCCTGGGTTGCATCAAAAGAAGCATGACCACCAGATCAAGGGAGGTGATTCTGCCCCTCTGCTGTGCTCTGGTAACAAGCAAGTCTAGAGGAGGGCACAGAAATGATCAAAGGGCTAGAACACCTCTCTGGTGAAGAACAGCTGAGAGAGTTGGGTTTGCTCCACATGGAGAGAAAAAGGCTCCAAGAAGACCTTATTGTGGCCTTCCAATACTTTAGAAAGATTTAGACTAAACATTTTTTACAATAAGGGTAGTGGAACACCAGCACAGGTTGCCTAGAGAGGTGGTAGGTGCCCCACCCTCGAAACATTCAAGGTCAGGTTGGACAGGGCTCTGTGCAACCTGATCTATTTGAAGATGTCCTTAATGATTGCAGGGAGGGTGGACTAGATGATCTTTAAAAGTCTTTTAGAACACAAAATAGGCTATGATTCTATTGTTAAAAATCTGATACTGCTCACCAGGAACAAGCAAATGACAGGAGATGAGGGGATGTGAAGGCTACAAAGCTGCCTGAACTAAAGTATTACCGGTGGTTTTGATCAGCAAAATCCATGACATAGAAAAAGAGTGAATAATATGACTAATGAACAGATAAGCCTTGGAAACACTCTCTTTAAGGCTGTTCGATGACTGCTCAGTGAAGCAAACTGCTTCAGGGACTCTAATGGGAGTAGTCCATACTGTGGGGAAAAGAATCCACTGTAAAAAACAATGCTCAGTAACCAACGCATACCTCAATCAGTAACTATATTCTTTATATTACATAAACATATGTCATCCACTCAGCACCAAGGCTGGAAAAAGAAGAAGCCCCCAGGCCAAGCACATATTGCAGATACAGAAGAAATACCAGATTATTGATGCCTTTTTTTTACTTTTTCCTCTCACCCCTAAGGTAAATATGTGAAAGTAAAAGAAGCTCCTGGACTACTAGAAAAGGAAGCTGAATAAGATGCATCCGCCATGTGCCACATAGGAAAGTAGACAGGGATGCATAGGTAAAAGAATGTTATCACCACACTCTATGTAAGTGTTGTAGTTTGTGAGGTAGTGAGGTGCTCCAACTCACCTTTAGACAGGCTGCAGAGGGCAGAAATGTCTCCCCTCTTCTGCAGGGGACAGCCAAGCACTGGGCAGCCTCTCCAGAACAACACCTCCTGCAGGTTGTACTCCTGTCTGCCAGCCCTGCAACAGCAGAGATCCAGGTCTAGGCAAAATGAACATGTAAGCTATTGCTAGATGCAGGCTTAGTGCAGGGCACACTCAGGGTTACAACTTGACTCGTTTGCAGTTGCCTGAGTGTGCGGTTTTCCCCTTCTCCTGCAGAAGCCAACCAAACAACCATATTCTCCTGTTGAAGAATCCAAATCAGGATCTGTATTTAACTCCTCTCCTCTGTGTATCTACAAAGGCATTACCTGTTTACTGTGTAATTAGGTAGGTCATCTAACTTTGCTACAACAATTATTTTTGCTTGTTTCTGAGTACCACTTTAAAATTCTTCCTTGGTTTTCTTGCGTGAGATGTGACTCAGGAGAAATTTGTCGCACTTTACTCTTTCTGGAGGGGTGCCTGAGCAGCTTCTGGTTTGCATAGGCAGCTGCTTTACTGCACCTGAATAAGATGTTGTGCTCTGATGACAGGCTGCTGCAAAGAGCACAACTTGTTGGGTGTCACGGCAGTTTAATTCTCAAAGTTGAGGGGATTTTCTTGTTAGCAAAAGCTGCTTTGTTGTCTGACATGTGGGCTCTATGGACTTGCTGCCAAAGATATGGAGTCATACTCTCAAAAGGCCTTATACATTACCAGAGTGATTTTTTTCCTCCTAATGATTTATGATTTAAGTGCCTAAATTTCATTTTTGGGACAGAGTCAGGGAAGTATTTGGAACCTGAAGTTATAAAATAGCTCATTAGAAGGATTAGCAAAACAACTCATAAATGCTTCCAACTCTGCACTGTTTTGAAGATATGCATCTGTCAACATCCATGAGTTCTCTTTAGTTTTCAAAAATTCAAGAGTTCCTGAGTGAGGAATGGGTTATTTGAATATAAAGTTAATTTCAAAGTACTGAATTTTTAAAAATGCAAAGGAGTAGAATCTGGTGGTGATTTGAAAAGGGGAGGGGGAACGAAGTTTGGTTTTTTGATAAATATGAAAATTTTCACGCAAAATAGAGACAAATCTCTTTGAAACAAACCAGTCCCTATTTCTTACTTCTCTTCCCATGGGTTCTTTATAGGAAAAAATCAACGCAGCTGGGCAGGGAGTAATTGCCCCCAAGGGCTGGTACTCAAGGAGGCAGATGGCCTCTGAAACCAGGCAGCTGACCATGGCACGTTACTGCCCAGACCAGATCCACAGCAAATAACATCCCTGCAGCTTCCAGACATGTGATAGACCCTGATTCCTCATGGGAGTGGAACAGCCTGGCTGGAACTGACTGGTTGTCTTAGCCAGAGGTCCTGTGGCAGCATGATCCTCCTGTGCCATTTAATGTTCCCTGCACTGAATGCTTCACCAGCACCACCACACATAAGCATTTTAGCATAACTTCTGTTCTCTTACTCTGGCCTCAATTTCTCATTACAGAAAGCCATGTCAGCAGCAATGCTTCCTCCCTAACCTTTGCATTTTAAGCCTTTGAGTAGTGAGTACACAACTTTCATTTTTTCCTGCTCCATCTCTATAGGCAGATAGGGTGACAGAAAGAAAGGTGTCACTATGGACAACAACAACAGAAGGAGATAAAACCAGAAAGAATATGCAGCAACTTTCATTCTCCCCATTTATAAATAATTTTGCTTCTCATCAGTCCTTGGTAGCACAGCTGCTCCCAATTGGTATTTCTAACTAAGAACTGCAGCACTGCCTGCTTGAGCCTAGAATTGCCAAAAAGGGATCTCCTATCTCTCAAAACCAGGTGAAAGCTGTGTGCCTCCCAGCTGAACAGAACAAGGGAGGGGAAGTAGCAGAGGTGTGTCTCTGGGCTGCCTCTGTTTCTAACAATCTGCTTTTAGCCACTGTCAAATGCAGAAGGCTGCCTGTTTACTGCCAAGAACAGACCCTGTCTCTTTAGGAGACAGCTCCTTTATCATGGCATTGCTTTGCCAAGGTGCCCTCCCCACTGTTGGTACCAGCTACCTGTTACTGCAGAGATGTTTAATGACTTGCAGAGCTCATCACTGGGGTGCTCCCACTCGCCTCACATTTTCCTTTAGAATTTACTACTCCTGCTGCAGGCTACAAAAAAGGAAATCTTTAGTGCCCAAAGGCATGGCTGCTTTTTTTCCCAGTACTGGCTGTCTTGGCTTACAGAAGATGAGGGTTAAACCTGCATGTTTAAGCAATGAATACTTAGGCTCTCTGCATGCTCCATACACATTTTATATAGAGGGAGTACTGGGATATACTGGGAGATGCCCCAGCAATCTGACATGGATGTACTTCAACAATGACAGAGCTGACCTATATAAAATAAATGCATGTTAGTGCAATGCACATACGAAGCCAACTTGCACAATAGCAATTTTAAATTATCATAGCTTTATAGCATTTACTTGTTCAATGCTTTTTAAAACACACTGATTCAATCAGTAGACTTCAGCTTTTGTTTGTTAGTATACAAAGGAGAACATCAAAGATGCTAACAAGAATGTAAGAGTTACGTGGATGATCAAAGGGTACTGACAGTAAAAGCCATACACTGAAGTGTGTGAAAATTTAAATATGGTTTTTACAGTCTTTCTATGAGTCATATGGATAGCAAAATAGGAAAAAGACCCCAACACATGCCTTATCACACTGCAGGCATTATCAGTCCTCTCTGAGGCCACCTCTGTCATGTTATTTTACAAGAATCAAAACATTATTATAGCTACAGAGTACTGAAACCATTGCATAGTTTCCTAATAGCCACCCCCTCCTAACCTCCCCATGCTGGAAACATGCAGTGTTGCCAGCACACACCAAGCTCATCAGCACAAGCCATGTTGGGAATAACATGGCCCCTTCCCTCAGTGGAGCAGCCAACACAGAGGCTCCTTCCTGGCCGAAACAAACTGCTGGGAATGGCAGATGTCTGCACCAGAGTGAGCGACTCACAGAAAGGGCTTTTGATACCCGGCAGGGTTGGGCATGCTCTGCTATCTGGCATCACCACTGCTGCTGGGAATGTTGCTTCAGCATTTCTGCTGTCTAGACATACCATTATTTTGCCTGTGCAAACTGCCTCAGCCATCTCCTGCCCATCAATCCCTCAAGAGGCCTCTACCAGACATGCCGGGAAGCTGCCATACACACACTGACGGCGCCTTTTGGAGGAGGGAGTTTCAGCAAAACAGCAGGAAAAAAAAATAAAATCAGCAGGCTTAAATGACTTATGCAGGGTCCCAGAGGAGAGTGGGGTAAAATCCAGCTGATCTCCCAGGCAGAAATAAAGGCTGAGGGTAACACAGGAGCCAGGATAAAAGCACAGAGGTGCCAACAAGATGACAATGCATTTGCAGTGCTTCTGTGCACAAGGGCTTCCTGTGCTGCCCCCTCTTCTGCAGGGGAAGGCCAATTTAATTTCAAACAGCAAATTTAGATTCAAATACAGCTCTGTTCCTTCCCCCTCTGCCTTTGGCATGACAAAGGGGAAAGCTGTTGAGCACGAAGCAGAGCTTCCCATGTTTTGATCCAATTCTACATCCGTATATTTGATGCTGTTTCTTCTGATTCTTTCTGCCTACCAGGTTTCCTCCTTCAGGAGCTGAGGCCGACAAACCTATTTAATCTTTCATATTGGCACAGTGATAACTTCTTTTTAAATATTTCATATTGTTGTACTGATAAAGAACATAAGACAAAACTTGGCATGAACACAGTCCAGAGGAGAATCTGCTTAAAAATAAAACACTTGGGAGAATGGAAGGAAACAAGTAGCCATGTGGCTGGAAACAAAATTAATTTAAGGTAAGCAGGTCAAGCCTATAATGAAGTGCTTGTAAACAAAGAAAATCCAAACATTTCTACTAATCATCAGCTCCAATTATTTCACTAACACCCCCTCATTAGATGTACTTAGTGGCTCGTAGCTATTCTATTTTCTAAACCCATGTGCTGTTATCCTTTCTGAGATGGCTCCAGGGGGCAGAAATGTAGACAAATGCAAGCATTAATCGAGCAGCCTGGCCAGCCAAGGCAGAGATGCATTAGGTGGTGGCTGTGGCCCTTTGCAGTGTGTGTGCCACAGTGGCAGGGTGGAAGTTGGGAGCAATAGGCTGCTGGTGCTAAGGGTGTGCCCTTGGTTAACATTCCACAGTTATCCAGGGTGGGTGCAGACACTAGAAATGGCCCCTCTGGGACCAGTGTTAATGGGAACCCAACGTGCAAACAAGGGAGACAGACCATAGCTCGGTTAAAGCAAAACTTTTGGTTAGGGCACAAGCCTATTGCTACACCTTGTTGCTGCCACCCTGTTCCACAGGGCGATCACCTATAAGCAAAACTCAGGGACTTGCATTCAGCACCTCTATTCTCAGGCACTCCATGGAAATGTCCAAGGCTGCAGCCATCCCTTGAACTTTTATGATTTATTCCAGCCCCAGACCTGAGTGTACCACCTGCCAGAGACAGCCGTGGTGCTCTCAGCTTGCTGGACTGCCCTTTGCAGGCTCCAGTTCCATAATGGGTAGATCTGGGAGTGTAACCCAGAGGTGCTGCTGGCCCAAAGCCCTGCCTGCCTGCCTTCCTGTGTCCTTTCCACACACCACAGGCTTCAGACACCTCAGCATAGAAAAAGCTTGCAAAAAGCTGCAAAGTTTAAAAAAAGACAAAGCCTAGTGGAAAGCTTAAGGACCTTGTACTTACTGGCAAAAACCGAAAGGGAAGAAAAAGCAGCCACTAAGCAATTAATTGAAAAATTATTGGCAGGCCAGGCCAGAGTGTTGCTGCTGCCTTTAATGATAAATGATAATAGGACCAGTCAACACTATGCAGCAGGATAATACAAATACACCCTCTAGAGTGAAAGCACAAAATGAGACATACTATTATCATAAATAGATTAATTAACTAGAAAGAGAACATTAAAGAACAAGGAGTTATTAGTGTGCAGCCAATAGCCTATTCCAAGTGTGAATTTGATGAATACAGGTAGCCAGAAATGTGGCTCACAAACATGGAAGCAGATAGCAGACAAATGTTTTGGAAACTGCACAGCAATTATCCCCTCCTGTGGCTCCTCACTCCAGCTGTGGGGGAGCTGATGACTCTGGAGGCCACAGGGCTCCAGCACTGAGATGGGAGCTCTCTGTTTGTGTGCAGCTGAAGGTCACAGGCAGAACCTGGCCAAAATATGATGAGACTTTTCCATCTGCCTGCAAAACACAAGCTGCCTGGCAGGAAGGCTCACAGTAGGTGCTGAGCAATGACTTAGGATATGTAGCAGGAGGTTATTAAAGTTTCAGTGAGAAACACTTTGAAAAATGGCTAAATGTCATAGTTTATTCTTATTAAGAGTTTTCCTGGTGAAAATAACACCGCTTTTCCCAACAGCAGTTTGTCAACTGTACATTTTGCATCAAGAAAAATGTTTGCCATTTAGAAATATCGAACAAAGCCCCATGTTAGATATAGGAAACAAATAATGGACCTAAATATGGAATTTACTCAAAGCAATCTGGCTCATGTTGTGTCACAGCTGACACGACAGAGATACCTAAAAATACCATGTTTTGGGGGGTTACCCATCCTTTTCCCCCAGTCCCCTACAAACTCATATGGTGCTGTACAGCAGGGAAAGATAAATGTATTTTCTCATGCAGAAAAAAATACAAAAACATGCATTTCATTCCTAGATGAAAACAAGTTTTTTAGTTCACACCTGACTTCATTTGGAGAATCTCTCAAGATGCAGTGGTTGTACCTGTAATAACTAATCCTCTTTGCACTAGCACTAAAGTGAACTTAAAATAGGGTTCTGAACCTCCAGAAATGTTCATATCTGAGACAGAGAATTTAACCTCAAATATTTAATCTCCAGCACATCTGGAAGGAAGGGGAAGGAGCAGTCTAAATGCCTGGCCCTGGCAAGGTCTGTTCAAGATCTCCTAATCTAGGAGTCAGGCCAATGCAGGGTACTCATGAGGCTCCTGCACAGTCCTGCAGAAACCAGGAACTTAATTTTATTAATAAACTCAGTCTAGCAGGTGTGATCTATGCTAACAACTAATGATGTAATTATAACGTTTGGATTAATATTAATATTTGTCCTGGAGTACAGCAGCATTTCTCACAGTCTTTTGGAGATTCAACCTCTATTAATGGAGATAGGGTGGTTTCTTTCCATCATCTTTTCTCACCCTGCACTTCTCACTAACAGTGGATAAAGGCTCAGCATCCTTCTATACCAGAACTGGACTCTGCAATGCAGAGACAGAGAGGAAAAAAATGCTTTACACTCCCCCCAAATATCAGGAAGACAAGATTCTCATACAGCTGACTTATTTGCTAGAACAGATTCAGACCAAAATTAAGTGAAAACATATGAACAACTGATGCTTTAGAAACAGTATGCTGCCATAGGCTATCATTATTATCACAACAGTTCTAGCAGAAATTGGGACCCTCTTTGCTGACAGACAGTGTGCATGGCCTTTATGCAGAGAGAGACAGAGAAACCACTGTGCTTTCTAATACAGATGTAACTTGTAACATCAACAGCATAAATACCTAGAGACTTTACCACATCCCAGAGAAATACATCACCCAGGCTGTTTTAATCTCATCTTTAATTCTCTTTTTGCCTTCCACAGAATTTATGAAAATATTGCAGAGATCCATAGTATCTCATCAGATATTTATTTATTCATTTAAAATATTAATATGGGAGAATCCCATTACAATATTGCCAAGCAGGAAGCACCAGAGAGAAGCAGAAAGGTTCTGCAAACTGGTAGATAGAGATGCACATAACACCTCACTAATATCTTTCTGTGTTTTATTTCACCACTTCTTTGAAGCCAGCTGTGGGGAAACCTTCAAGTGCTTTCTGCTCTTGCAAGGCAAAAATTGATTTGTACTGCTATTTTGAAAGATTTCTTTGCAAAAGTTTCTGTCTGGCAGGGATTCAGACAGGGACTGAGACCTCTGGTTTCATCCTGTTCAGGTTTTGAGGGCTCACCTAGAAAAGCCTCCAAGGAGGAAAGCTTTGCTGAGCATACTGAATAATTTACCTCTAACCAACTGACCCCTTCTGGGTCTCTTACTTCAGGAAGGATATGGACCTTTTTAAAGAGACAAGGAAATGTAAGATATTTCACTGAGGACTGGATCCCTAATCCCAAAGTTCTCAAGAGGATGCTACTTAGTAGTTTATATTCTTTGAGCTCCTAAGGCATTTAAATTTTATTTCCCTCAAGTGAAAACACTGATTCAGGAGGCTTGCTCAAAACATCACTTGCAACCTTTAGGAAAATGGTGATGTTGCCTTGCAGCTGCCCCTGGAAAGTCCTTTCCTCCCAGGCCAGTTGTGGCATCCATAATCCCTATTTGTACCAATTCACCATAGGAGCCTGCTGGTTTTCACTCGAGCCCCTTTCCCAGCAGCATGTCTGGCACTGCTCTGCCAACCCTCAACACAGACCTGCAAACTGGTACCTGCACCTTGCAAATGTTAATTCCCCTGCAGCAGAAGCAGGCTGGGGATCACTTGTCGGACTTGTCCCTCTTGTGCCCACAAAGCTGAGACACAACTGTGATGACAGCTCTCAGAAATGCAGCTGGAAAATTCAGGCTCATTTCAGGATCCAACAAAGCATGTCCCTCTCCACCCTGTCAATGAAGAAGTTTGCTTGCTTTCATAGTTAGCAGCCTCTTTATCCCCAAGAGGATTTGGTGGGATCCTGGTGTGTCAGCCAGGGACCCCTCAGACACCTTTGCCTCTGCCTCCCAGCAAAGGCAGATGTGAGGCTGGTGCTAATGGCAGCAGAGCCCCTCCGAAAAGCAGATCTTTGCAGCAGAGCAAAAGCCAGCAGGAGGGGGAGAAATCTGTGCTTACTTCATTTAAGCAAGAAACTCTTCACCTAATTCAGCAAGAATGAGAGCAAATGTCTCGCTCATAAGGAGGATAGAAAATGTAGCTCTAAGCAATTAACACAATAGCAAATGTCCCTAGCATTGCCCCATATGGTGTGTAATTTAAATCCTCTATCTTACTCTCTATAAATGCTGCTGAAATTGATACATGACAATTTTAGAGCCAACTGAAGTTTAATTAATGTAAATCGTCTCAACATCTGAGATTTAAGATACATTAAAAAAATAATTAGGATCAAATCAAATATGTTCCACTCATGCTGAGCCAGGCAAGGTAAAAAACCAGATGAATTATGACATATGCTGGAAGGTAAGATTTTCCCTGTATTAAAGCAACAATGTCCAGGAGATGGTTCTCCTGTCTCTGTGGAGGATATGAGGGGTGTCCCTGAAAGGTGTACCCTCCTTGTGCAAACATGGCTTGCCTGGGGAAATCAATATTAGCCAGGGAAAATGGAGCTATGAGGGTATCTACATGTGCAACTCAAACACTGGAAAACCTCTCACATTCTGCTGTCGCTGCTGTGAGAATATTGCATATAAATGAACAAACAAAAGAGTTTAGCCCTGAAATCCACAGCCTATAAAGGAACTGAGAAAGGCAGGAATGGCTCAGGATGCCTCACTTGCTCCCTTAGACAGCAGCAGATTATTTGCCTCAGCATAGCTTCTCCAGCCTCTCTGTTCCCCCTTTTCCTTAAATATTTGGGGGATTCGGCTCCCGGAGCGGGGGGGAGCCCCCCCCCCCCCCCCCCCCCCCCGGTGTGAAAGGACATCCCCTTCAATCTGCAGTCAGCTGCAGGGCTCTTCTGACAGTAAGAATATTACTGACCTGAGGTATTTCTGACTCCAAACACCACACCAAAGAGAAAATAAGCAAGACTGAGAAAGTGGATCTGCTATCACGAGAACGCATCTGCAATTACAAGAGCACGCTGGAAACTGCATCTGCCTGTCTGGTTATGACATTTCAATTTCAGCCTTTCCCCTGTTTCAGAATGCATATTTGCCACCTATTTTCTAAAACTATACATATTTATTTTTTAGGCTTTTGAGCATGGATACAGTTCCCTGAAATAAAGATTGCTGTGAATGATTGAAATGTCCCTTAATTACTGGACTGGTCCTCCCACATGTGCTCTAAACTCTGAGCTGATTAGATTTCCAAGGTACAACAATATGGCCTGTAACTCTTGTTTCCAGTAACAATAAATATCATCATAATCCATTTTATTTAAGAGTTTGGATTTATGGGAGGAAAAAAATAACAGCAGAGTCAGTGTAACCGACAAAAAAACAGTGACTTTGTAATCCCAGTTCAGTTTGCATTCTTCCATACAGTACATTTCTGCATCTCTTATTAATGAAGGTTTTGCTGCTGAAATGTGCTGTATTTGGGGCAGAATGTATTTAATTCAATATGTAATTATTATTATTAATGCAGCTAAGCTCAGTGCGACCACTTCCCTTATCTCCAAGGTAAAAAACAGTTCTCAGGTGAACTTAAATCTGTCTTACATTAGGATTGCTATTGATTTGAAGAAGGTTTCGTTTGAGTGCATTGTATTATTCCCAATGGTTAATCGGTGTGCGCTGCAACATTCTCCCTTCCCTCTCCAAAGGGATGCAAGTTCTTAAAATTGAAATACAAAGGAAAATAGTTGCCAGGATTAGACTGGGTTTTTTTGTTTTGGGTTGGTTTGTTTTAACTAAAACACAGCTAAAAGCTACAGAGAAACACCTCCTTTAACTAAAATATTTAAATATCCATAAGCAAAAAAGACAGTTCTTCAAATTTTGCCAATATTGACTGAGTTTTTCAAGTCAACTGCTGCAGTCCTAGAAGATTCAGCTCAAATGCATCTACTGTACAGAGAGCTATTTAATACCTCAGAATGATTTCTAGACAGATTGCAGGTTTACTGCAAGCATGAGCATAGTGAATGTACACACACAAAAGTACAAATGCCTGGATGCCCTTCTCTTTCATTAACGACCGGGCTCGTCCTAGCAAATGTAGGTCATTTTGTTCCTTCTTGCTCCCTTCACTGTCAAGTTCACACGCAGCTGTTTTCTCAAGCCTCTTCCGTGGCCATTTGCATTTTGCTCCAGTCCCCAGATTTCAGCTGCGAGAGCATTAACCCTGTCTGTCGGCTGCAGGGGAGAACAGTATATTCCCCACTTCAGAATTCATTTAAAAGCATCCATTTTTGACAAGGTAAATAGTCCTGCTTAATATTGGCTAGCAGATACTGACAGTTACTTACAAAGCAGAGGAAAAAAAAAAACGTGGAGCAACTGTCTGTGCAGACAGAGCTGGCACTTACACCCAAATTCATCATAAATATCAACACTGGCACTCCTGACAGCCATTGGAAACACAGTCTGGCAATAAAAACTTCAGGGTGCTAGTCTTCACTCAAAGAATTTCCTTTTCACAAAAGCATATGTACATACGTTATAGGAATCTAAACCCCGCAAAACGCCTATCACACCCTCTATTTCTCTTAAAACGAACACATCACCCACCACTCTGTATAGTTACTTTTTATTCCACCTGGCACAAGAGAATAAGGCTCAGTTGCATGTGGTAAAGACAGATTTTTTTCCTCTTCCTCCCCCTAACCAAAACAAATTCCCAAAGACAAAAGGAAAGCTTCTAGTGCTTGGTATTCCTCCTTCACAACCCATGTATCACACATAATTAGCAAGTTAAACCTACAAATTAGATGTCGTAATTTGGTAATTATGCCACAATCTGGTATTTTTTAACCTGTTTTTGCCCGAATGAGAAGATTCCACATTATCTTTTGCTATTGCAAAACACAGTCCAGTTGTCTGCCCTTACTGCTGTTTTTTCATTCTCAAGTGAGAATCTGGAGGGAAGGTGAAAGTACATGGATTTGAAGTTTTTGCTGTTATTGTTCTGCTTCACTTAACACCTACAGCTGAGACTCTCATCAAAAGCTGTATTTATCATACCCACAAAATACAGCCAGCCTACATTCTACCTCAAACTGTACACGATGCAATTTGAAAACACTTTCTCTAAACTCTTTTTAAAATACAAAACGCAAAGAGGCTTTGCTTACAGAGTCTAGGGGTTATAAATGCCTAGAAAAAAACCCCACTTCTTTTATTCTACTGGTGAAATGTCCAGATTCTTTCTGTGCAGTAAAACCAGAGTTATATTTACTTAAAACTATCAAAGTGGAGCTCTAAAATATTTGCTCATGTTAAACATGTAGGGAATGACTCTTAAAAAATACCTCCAGCCTCTCAAAGGAGAATCAGAATCCTGTTCAGTGAGTTCTTCAGAAAAAAAAAAATAAAAAGGTGCAAAGCTATTACAGGCAGGGTCCAGAGTTGCAGGAAAAGCACGGCAGCACAAACAGCAGCAGATGAGAAGCCTTTTTGGAGAATGTCTCATTTTCCTTGACTTTGTAATCAGTCCTTTGTGAGCACCTCTTGAGCCTCTCCAGTCCCTAATCTATGAAGAATGGATGGAGCAATGGAGAAGTGGGTGCTAGATGTATTTATAGGGAGTTTTTTTGCTACTTAAAAAACTCACCAGATATGCTGGAACAATTATTTAGGGGAAAGGAAAGTAGGATTCTGCCCAAAGCTTTTGTGTGGAAGGAGAATGCAGGGAGCAGGAGGAAGTCTTAAAAATTATGTGCGAATACCCGGTAACACGGGTAGCCACAGGGTGCCGAACACTCCTGATCTTCAGCTTATTTCCTGCTGCATTTGCCATCGACATCATTGTTATTACTTGGCCGTGGTTCTGACTGGGGAAGGTACTCAAGCAGGCACCTCATTTCAAGCACATGAGAATTCCCAAAGGGATTAACAGGGCAAAGAAATATTTGGTGGCAGTGCTTGCCCTCCCAGACCTCAAAAGGTGATTCTCACAGCGTCCTGCAGAGCTGCGCATTTATTTAAAGAATGGTTCAAAAACGAAATAATTGCCTTTTCATTTCAATACTGCACTGTACCTCTTCCCACAGCACCAGGCTCTGAGCACCTCTCCATTCCCATTCCTGGTTATGCAGTTTGCACTATATAGGAAAGAATTTTAAATACTGATCTTAGTGAGGAAATATTCACTAACCAGGTCAAGGTATTTAAAGTTGCTTTGGTTCTATCAATATAATCAACAAGACAAATTTTTTTTGCCTACTTTTTCAATTACACAACCTGGAAAAAGTGACTGGCAGACTGCTGGCTTTACTTAGTGATGCTATTGAAAAATGCTTGTTTATTCCTTTCACGCACTCTCTAATGGCACAAGTAAATCAAGGTCGGTTTTCCCAAATCATGACATAAACCCTGATAAATAACTGACAGCACTTTCTTTGCAAGATTTTAAATAAGCAATTTCCCAAAAGGTCAGAAACCACTGTAGGAGTAAAAAAAAAAAAAAAAAAAATCAAATGATAAAGTAAGCTTTTGCCTGATTAAACTGCTCAAGAAAATATGTACCGAAAGGCGAAAAAAAGGCTTCAAGGAAACATTCCACTATTACTTAGTGGACTTTTTTTAGTTCCAGGGTAATGAAAATGTGCTGCTGGATGTTATTGTTTTTTTTCTTTACACGCTTCAGCCTGGTATCTTAACATAGATTTTAATGCCAAATGTTGACTTTATGGAGGAGATTTTGGGAAACAGAAAGCAAACACAGTCATAAATAATATTACTGCATTTACCATGGATCTGGCTTTCCTTTTAGAGCACTACCTTTTTAATCTCCAGAATTACCCAAAGCTGCAGCAATTGGCATTAGCTGGCACACCTGAATACAAAAACAGATAATATTTGTTGCTTCTTTTAAAATGGTTAACATCAGTCCACTGGCAACAAGGAAAAAGAGAAATATCCACCCTGAAGTTGATGTGAAAATGAAAACCAATACAGGAGAGACGCTGTCATATTTGATTTAAAGATTATAGAAGCCTGAGTTACCTGCTGGGGAGCCCACAATAATGAGAGGAGAGAGACTTTCAGTAATTTTTCAAAAGCTCCAGAGTAACTGGATAAACTTGACTGAAACTCATTTGGTCCTAGGATCACAAGGAGCCTGTGAAAAGTTTCCCCTTATCAACTCCCATTTTCAGCAGCAGAATTTTCCCACGTGCTTTGCTGCACCGCTGACAGCTGTGCAAGGATAAGCTGCTAACAAAAAATTAAATATTTGGCCAAAAAGTCAGTCCTCCTACAAATATATTGCAAAGCTAATAATTTCCCCTTTAGCTAAGTAGCTTCAGCATCTTTGCTGCAAGTATCCCTCTCCCCCTACCACTGGCTCCCCTGCCCTGCATCCTCCTAAAACACCCCAGGTGTCATCTCCTGGAAACTTCCAGAATTTCTCCTTTGGTAATCTGGTTCAGCATTACCTTGAATTATGCCTCCCCCAGGACTTGGATGCAGATGGCTGCATGGCACAGGGAAACAAGCAGGACTGCCCATGGAAATTATTATCCAGCCAAGTTCTCTCCACCTGGGATGTAGAACAGTCTCAGCCTGCTTCTGAAATTCCCATAAAACAGTTGTAGAAACTCTTAAGAACTAGTAAGTGGCACACAGATCTAATTACATTTTGGGTACAACAGTACTGAAATAGCTCAGAGTGTAATTCCACCAGCTTCACAGAACTTTTCCAGGACAATGGTTTTTCTCTTCTCATGCCCTCTTCACACATGCTTCTGCCCCAAACCTCCTGCGGAGCCTCCTCACTTGGTCCTATACACTTCCTATTAAACATGCAACCTGGGCAAGACCAGAAGTGTGGGGTTTATGCCATGCAGGATCCACATGTTTTCACCTGTATTTTACAGACTCTGGACAAAAAGCCATATGCTAGTGGGATTTCCTACACCCCAGGGGCATTTCCAGCAATCTGTGCCATAGTGCAGGGGTGGCCCTGAAGCAACAAAGAACTTCCCAAGCTGTAATTAAGGGCAGCAAGACAGAAGCATTAGACTCATGAAGAAAAGAGACCCAGGAGGTTCCAGCAGGTGCAAAATCTAACCTGATTTATTGTGTGTGTGTGTGTCCCCATTTTGGGATTTCCCATGGATTTTCAGCTTCAGTAGGAAAGGAAGTTGAATGACCCACAGACCTTCTGTATCTTCCAAGCTGCAGAAGAAAACTGGTGGTTTATTTACTGAAGGAAATGAAGGTGGGAGCTCAGGAGTTAAAGGAGGGGGACGGGGCTTCCATGGTGTTTCTTCAGAGCACAAGGTTTGCGTGTATCAAACCTTCAACAAATACTCCCACAGCTGAGTCAAACTTCTTTGCGGTGATGTGCCCCTCCTCAGAAATCACAGGCAATCTGCTCTCAAGCGCCTTTGAGCAAACCTGCCAGGCTCCCTGGTCAGGGGGGAGGAGGGAGGGAAGGGCCCCCCATCCCTCATGACTAAAACATGCCCCACTGCCAAACCACTGGCAGAGTTACCCACTGGAGACCCCGGGTAACGCTGCACTGGGAAGTGTTTTCGCCTGAGGTGCTTTCTGTGGAGGCCATGTTTGCGTGCAAAGCTCCACTTACAGCAACACGGGGCAGCCGAGCCGATGTTCATACAAGTGTAAACTTACAGCAAAAGGCAGGAACCGCCCGAGACGCCACAGAGCTCCAGCCAGTCAGCGTGGCAAGCGGCTCATCTTTTATTGAAGGCCTCTCCTCAGAGGAGAGCTAAAAATTCACTTGATGCCATCGGGAAAGTGTCTGTTTTGGCTGCAGAGAATGGTTCCCGATCACGGAAAGATAAAAACATCAAAATAAGCTAATAGGGATATGCCTTGAAATTCAGTCCCAGTGGACATGGGGCCAGGTTTCCTGGGGACACGTTAAGCACGGCTCAGGGCGTTGCAGCATGCAGGCGCTCTGCTGCCAAGCAGGGCTGAGGCAGGCTGAGAGGAGATGCTCCAGAAAGAATGTCTAGCAAGGAAAAAAAAAAAAAAGAAAAAAAAAGTAAAAAGAAAAAATAAAGAAAAAATTGAAGAAAGAGATCCCCTCTTCTCTCTTAGATCCCCAGCCAAGCATGGCAAAGGGCAATTGTCAAGCAGAATTAAAGGCCAGTCAGGGATGATGCGAAGAGACTATATTCCTGAAATCTCCCCAAAAACATCCCCTTGCACTTCTGCTCTCACATAGTTACTCTGTTTGCTCTTATGAACTCATTAATGTACATCTTAACATTGGGGTTTATCCTTCACTGTCTTCTCCTCTTCCTCTTTTCAGACAGCTCAGCTGAGAGGTTGACACCTAAAGAATTTGAGTTTCTGGGGGAACAAAGCTTCTGTGTGTACAGTGATCGCGTATCGAGCCCACTGCCCAATTTTGGTTTTCTGTTTTGTGTTTGTACTTTCTACAAGCTGGCATTGACAGGAAAAACCTTATCAAACCTTATCTATCAAGGGCAAATTTATTATCCACAACAAAACTCACATGAGAGCAAGCTGCACTTAGCCAGGCTCTACTAGCTCTGGGCCGATGCAACTTGTTTTTCCAAACCTGCTAGCATGGGGTAAGACTCAGGCAAACACTCTGCAGAGGACCTTCCATCTCACACAATCCTACGCAACAGATTTATCTTCTTTTTCATCTTTAACTCTGCTGGCCACTAATGGTTTGAACAGTGCAGTGCTTTTTTTAATAAGCCACTCTAACTCGTGGGTAAACGTCTTGATTAGATTTACACAACTGATCTATTTTTAAAGATCATTTTATAAAATATCCTGCCAGAACCAAATAGAAGAGGTTAAGCAAACATATGTCACAGCAGTATGGCTTTCTTAGCTCAGTACTTGCTGTGATCCACCCAAGCTCTCCCCAGCATTTATTGAGCATCCCAGCACTTAATTATTGCAATGTGAAAAATCATACGTCAGTATGATGATACTTTAAAGTGATATCTGTGATCACATAGAAGAGTTGGATCAAACAGTCCCAAAGCAGACCTTAGTGAGTTAATCTACCCGCAATCTACCCAATGGTACTAATTTTCAAAAGTAAATTGACTGTAATTCTTTGTGCCTGTCAATCTGCCTGATTTTATTGGACTCTGCTGGATTTTGAAATAGAAAAGCCCTATCTCATTGCAATGCCTGTGCTTTTTTTAAAAGGCCTTCTCACAGCAATCCCTGAAATGAAATGTTGTCAAGTTTTTATTCCACTGATTACCCTTTTTCTTTACTAATTAGCCATGTAAAAACAGATTTAAAGCACTGAGACTGGCAAAATCACCTATGTCTCTCTCTCACTAACATTGCTGCATCAACCAACAGCAGGATTTAAAGCACAGCATTTTCTGTTCCCACTTGCACCAGATTATGGCTGTGCATCCTCCCTCCTTTTTTTTTTATTATCACAAAAAGATGCACGATGCTGAACCAAGTGCCTCTTCCAGTAATGCTTTCCCTCACAGGTTCCATGGGCTTTCCTGTCTCCTTTCTGATCCTCAGGTGGAAAGTGTTCTCTCTGTCATGATGATTATTTTCCTGGCTTCTAAAGCAGTATAATGTGGCTCAGCCTCTGTGAAGCCTGCTGAGCTCTGCCAGCTTACACCAGCCGAGAACCTGGAGCAGATTATCCTAACAGCTCCTATGGAAGCCAGCTATGGACAATGAAAGAAGTATAAATAGAGCTGTTTCTCTCCTCATCCAAAAAGCAGCACTTCCAATCCCAAAACCATGGTTGGTTGTTTCTTTTTTAAAGAAAAAAAAAAACAGTATTAATTTTTTAAAATTATCTTTTGATGTATGCACACGGGGTTATATTTGTCAAGATTTTTCTCACAGGACCTGGGCAAAACCTTGCTTTATGGTAATGAAAGCTCAGGATCTGCAGGACTTGGAAGTTGCCAAGTCCCACGACTTAACAAGAAGATCTCCAGAGCCAGCTGCAGGTATGATGCTTACCAAGAACACAGGAAGGAAAACAATGCCAACACAGCCCACTAGCCAAGAGTCTGGTGGTAAGAAGCCCTGCCAAAACATGCAGTGCCCAAAAGCTTACAAACCTAGCCTGAGCCAGCAGCAGGGACCCATCTCTTCAGGGGTGGGACTGGATATGATATTTACTATTTCCTTAGCACGAGATTCTTCCCTTTATTTAATTTAGAAAAATAAGTTTGTCAGAACTCTCCATGATAGAAAATGAAAGGTTTAAAGTACTGCTGACACCTCCTGGAAAACCTTGAAAAACCTCCTAGGTCACATGAAAATAAAGCAATGCCTCTATCACAGTTTTGCCTGCTCTTTTAATCCTTGCTACAGGACTTTTGTGTAGGTCCATCAGCCAAGGTTAAAAAAACCAAACTTACAAACAAGACAAAAATTATTATTACTACAGTTAGCGATTTGTTTCAGATCTTGTTCTTCCATGCTACGTTCTCTCTGTCTTCTTTAAACAAAAAGAAAATTAATTAAAAACTAATTCTTCCGTGCTTGTCAATCTCTCCGCTGCCAAGGCAGCATTTCTCTGATTTTCCCCCAGATGCTGGGGCAGGCAGCTGCTGTGTGCAGGGGTTAAAGGAAGAGAAGGAACATCAAGAAGCTGCCTTGTCCCATGGAGCCATAGCTACAATAAGCATGACCCAAAACCTCCTTTATATCTTTTTTTTTAAGCTTACACATACATACAGATACACACACACAATCATTTTGGTGTGATTTTTCTCCTGTCTTATCTCTAGAAATAAATGATGCTTGATTCTTAGCAAAGCACCAACTCAGGCATAGCCAGGAATAAGTCCTTTTGAAACATGCAAAGGTGCTCAGTGGACAAATGAAAGTCATCCAAATACCTGATGCATCCAAGCTGCTATTTTCTGTCAGTCTTTGTTAGTTCCCTCATTTTTTTTAACACAATATTGACAACACCACATATTGAAATCATTATGACGTGAGGCCTCAAATCCATTCCCCAAATCCAAGAGTAAAACTTAAATCATTTTGTTGAAAGCATAACATGCCAATTTTCTCACTCATTTTTTCATTTCAGATAATTTACTTCCTATTTTTAAGCTTATGTCCATAGCTGCAACCACAAGAAACATCAGGTTATATGCAAAAGTTGAGACCTTATCTTGAAGAAACACATGTGTTTCACAGAGGAACTTTGTCAGAAGTCTCTTTGTTTAAGAGACATTTCCTGAAATTAGGAAAATAAAAAAGCGGTGTAGCACTGATACATTGATCCTCCTATGTGAACTGCCCAGCTCTTTTTTAAAAGGTCAAACTAAAAGCTAACCCATATTAAAGAGCCTCCTGCTGAATAGGTGTGTGCTGCCTTGTACCCCTGGCTCAGCCAACCAGGGAAGAATACTGTTCCCCTTTCCCTTCTCTCTCCATCACCATCAAATCAACTCCTCCAGTTTCTCTCTTGTCCTTTTAGCTCTCGGCTGCTGCTAAGCCTCCCAAGGCTCAATTCACCCCCTGAGGAGAAAAAATGCTACCTGGAAATCTCAGAGCAGAGATCCAAGAATGAGATATGTGACCCCAGACCATTTCATACCCTTTAGCCAAGATGTGAGTGACTCCTTGAGAAACAGAAGGATCAAGCCCACCAACTGATGTATTCATCACATAACCAGAAACTCTGCTAAATAGATTCATTTTTTAATTTGTTTTGTTGATTTTATTTCTTTCACTTGAGAAAAATGTTCTTGTCCTTCTGTGTGAGTGCATACATATTATTTATTTATCACCCTATGAATATCAAATTGATTCTTGTCCATAATTAAACTCTGCTGCTCTATATCAAATATACCCTGTGTCCCATCACTTCAAATATCTGTCACTGCCCTGCCAAGGCTGTGTTAGCAGCAGTCCTGAAAAAACAATGTTCCTTTTGGTTCACCACTTGGGCCCAGGACTGCCACTGCATCTCCTGCTACTGGATTTTCCCTCCCAGGCTCCTAACATGCCTTCCTCTCTTGATTTTCTTATAACTACAGAGACGGCTATTTCAAGAAAGATTTGCACTTGAAAGTTTGCAAATTCTATCTTCTTTCCAGAAGTCTCGAAGGGGAGGAGTCCACAGCCCAGGTCTGAAAAGGTAGGGGATAATATTTGTATCATCCAGAAAACAACAGCATCGGGCAACTGACTAAACACTGATATGTGAAGCGTGATAGCAAAATTGGTAGCCTTGCCTGAATAAATATTTTATGAGAGGGATTAGTTTCATTAATGTTATAAACTACTCAAGGGGAAAATTTAGAGGGGGAGTTTATTAGTGCAACATGACTGTTTTAGAGCAAGGAAACCAAGAAAAAAAGAGAAGGGAAAAACTTTCTTTGTCCTGGTGCATTTGCAGCAGCCCAGGAATCTGAGAAGGAAATATGGTTTTGCTTTTTTGGGTGTTCTGTGGGGCTGTGTGCTGATCCTGTTCTGTTAATATGGCCAGCCAAAGGAAAGGGCTGTAGCAGCTCTTTGTGCAGGTCCTCACCACTTCAGATAGGAACCTGTTTATTCCCTCCTCATCAGTGTTGATTTACTAGCTCTCATCTATATGTTATCTCTCAAAAGGAAAAACACAGAATAAAATGGTTTTGGCAGAGTTTGTGCCCAACGTTTTGTGGCTTGTGCTATGACACATGATTAGAGCGGGTAAGCAGAAAAGCAAAGCAGCAGCACCTGTTTATTGTGAGTGAGCTGTCCTCTCCAACTTTTCTATTTATGTCCCAGCATACAACATGGCAGCCCACATGGATTAGAAATTAAACTGTAAGTGAGCCTTTTCCATTTCCTGCCTAAGTAAGGATTAGCATATTTTAAAATGTGCTCAGGGGTTTTGCACTTTCTGTAATGAAACCTGTTCAAACAGATAATTGATATGCAGCCACTAAATAAACACTAAATAAACATCAGACTGGAGGAACAATGTTCTCTTTCTTTTTTCTTTTTTTTTTTTTTTGGTAATAAATTATTCTGCTCCTTCCCGTAAACATTTCCTACCAGTGACAATTTCCATTGCAGTGGACAAGCACCACAACAAAGCTGAAGCAGGTAAATGAGCAGAACAAGCACCTGAGCCCGAGTAAGAAATACTGAAATTCCCAACGAGATGGCAGAGAGGGGAAAGGTGATCCAAGCAGCACCTCCTACCCTTTTATACCACTAAAAACACCCCAGACTTGGTCCTTCATGCCACAGCATGGAAGAAAAGTGCTTCTGTCTCTTTGTCAAAGGCAGCTCCAGACCAAATGCCTTACCAACACATTTCCACTCAGGTTCCTTCTTCTGCTCCAAATGCGCTGGGACAAGAAAAGTTCTTCCTTTCTCTTTTTTCTTGGTTTTCTTTTTTTCTTTCTCTAAAAGACTCTAAATAAGTTACCCCTCCAACTTTTCCTCTTTGGAAGTTTGTAACAGTAAAGGAACCAAATGGTTGTTTAGAGAAACTCAAACCAAGAACACCTCTTCAAGTGGGTTTTGTAACTCTTACGCTTCCAGTTGGATGAATCCCCTTCAAGTGAACAACTTTTGCAGCGCTGCAGCTCACCAGATCCCAATACCCCTCCTGCAAATATCTTGCTAACACAAGCTTACCCAAACAACACAGCAGCAATTACCTAAATAACAGTTTCTACTGAATAACTTGGGTTGAACCTAATGAGTTTCTGAGTGCTTGAACAAACATGATCTATCACATGGGGAATGGGCTGCCTGTTTGAGTACCATGTCCTCTGCTTGGCCCAACTCCAGTGGTAATTAATCTGTCATCTTTCGTTACATTGCTACCAGGCATATAAATATATCCTGAGTCCCACATCTAACAGAACACATCTAACATCTGACAGAAGACTTGGCCTGATGGTCTCCAAATACCTGTTTTGATTCAAGGTGCTTCAGCCACCCATCAAAATGGGATGTCCAGACAAGATTAGTTTGAATTCAGCAATGAAGCATCTGTTCTTCAGGAAGTTTTTTAGATGACAATGTACAGAAACAGGTTAATTATATGCTGACTGTAGTTTAGAGTAGAAATAGAAACATTACACACTCAGTTCAAATATAAGTAGCTATAATAGCCCCTTGAATAAAAAATTTAAAACTTCAAAGTTAAAACCAGGCATCTCTGAAGTCCATAAAAGCAGATGAAAAGCATGAACCTTCCTGGGAAAGTCCTAATTTCCCCTTCATACTGAATCTACATGCAGCACAACCAGCAAACAAGGCAAGAGCTTTTCAGAGCAGGGAAGAGGGTGGATGTATGTGGAAGCACCAGACCAAATCATGAATTTGCAGAAGTCAGCTTGGTTAGAATCAGCACATGCCAGCTGACAGTTATGGCAGGTGTAAAAGCACATATCGCCTTTCAAAATGCAAAGAGGGGCTTAATGTAATTTGCAGGGGAGATTTTTTTTGTTTTCAATCAGAAAGCATCTGCCATTCTGTCACCAGCACTAATAGCTCTAACTGCCACCGTCACATAATTTAAATGTGTGGCTGTGCTACCTTCATCCCCAGCCTAATGGCATGGGAACCAAAAAATGAGTCTTTCTCTCTGTAGTCCCTGTGCACAATAAACACTGTGTACCCTGCAATCCAGCAAGGCACACGCGGGAGCAAAGCAATTACCATTGGCATTGGTGAAGCAGCTTCAGGATCGTACTTTCACACACCACTGGCCAAGCAGACAGCTGCAAACTCACTGGGTCGAAGAGAAGCTGAGCTACAAGAAACCCAAGCGCGTGCTTTAGGGATTTGTTCCGCACAAGCTGTAACCATGGTGGTCTGTAAGGAGCCACCACGCTCTCCCGCAGCACAAGCGAGCACATTGCAGGCTCACCCCTGCACCAAGTATGTATTCACTTACCAATGCTTGGACTCTTTTCCCCCTATTCAAAAAGCCAAACAATTTTCAAACTAGAGTGGGGCTACATCTTAAAACTCATGGCAGATACCTCTGCTAGGACTGGCAACAAAATCCTCTTCCTTAATAAGAATATTTTCTGGTTTAGTATAAGCTCATGCAGCTGTGCTTACTGGGCTTAAAACACTCAGGGCAAAATAAGTACCAGTCACTAGTGTGCAGCAACAATGCTTTGTCCCTTACTTCCGGCTCCAGTCAGAGTCTTGAAAAATGAACTCTTTGTTTTTAACCCAAGATCAAGTGAGTGTTTAAACAAGGAGATAATTTTTGTTTCATACTTCCAACCACTTTTCAATTTTCCTCTTTGGAGAGTATGAAGTAGGCACCTGTAGGATTTAGACAAAAGCAGCAGCTGTGCAGTAGGGGTTAATCCAAGACAGAGGTTAAAGCCCTGGCTTGCTGACAGATCACACAGAGGCCATTTGGTATGCTGTGCTTTCAATGGTTACTTAAAGGAAATTACATATAATTAATTCGCAATAGCTACCTTGCCTTATTCTAATTAAATGTCTGAACACTTATTTTAAGATAAGCTTTTCTAGAAATTAACACAAGTTCAGGGTAATTTTTTTTAGAAGGCAGCAATACCATGTTTATTACTTACGTAAATTTCCTTAATTATACCCTAACTAGGTTATCTTTTTTATTGCATTTCAATCCTTCTAAGAGTCCGTAGCTCTTTAATTAAGTTGAAAGAGTAAGAGGTGTCTTGTTAATTGTAAATTAAATAGATTTGAATAGGCAATAGTTTGCAAATGGGAGATGTACTTTTAAGTCTATAAAGGAGTCACTGGAAGGCTCCAGTGTAGCTTTTGCTTTGCTTAGTCAGCAAAAAGGGAAACATCGAAAGCCTCCTAACCTTTGCTCCAGAGGGCTTCCAGCTCACTTCTCAAACAACTTCTCAACAAACATTTTAAGAAAGAATAAAAAGATAAAAATCTCCCCCATCAATGCAGAACAATGATGATGCTGTGAGCAGTGCAAGTTCAACTTTGAAATTAAGTAATTAATTTTTTTTTTTTCTGCAGGAGATTTGCAGGTACCCATCACACAGACTGCCAGGGGTTACCGGGCACTGGTAGAACAAACCATGGGCAAAAGTTCATCTCTTTGTGCACAACTTCTTTGCCTTAAAAAGATGTCAGGGATGCTCTGAATTATAGATGAATTCAAAGACACATTCTCACATGCTTGTATGATATTGTTGGCATTAGTTCCAAGACCAATGAATCAAATACATTTCCATACCTAGAAATAAATTATCGTTAAAAGCTATTACTGCTAATCATTACTGCTAATGTCCCAGTATTGCCAGAAAATAAAGCAGAACTGCTATTCTGCACTAGGGCAGAGTGTATACTGTGTATGTGGGTTTTTTTTCCAAATTGGAAATCAAATTGATCATCTCTGCCATTAGGAGTTATGGCTCACAGAATTTTATCACTCCTATAATGTGCTGTGAAAATGCAATAAGGGAATAAAACAGAACAGCAACTTACAGTAATTTGTTATGAAACACACCAATATTGAATGTGTCTAGAGTCTATTGATAAACAGATTTATTGTAACAACCAGTGGATATTATGATCACCCTAGTGTTAATCTTTGTATGACCAATTTTCCTCATGGTATATCGGAGGAGCCAGATGCCCATTAATGTAAATGGGAAGCGAAGGCAGACCTGTGACCGGTGTAAATCAGACACCTCCTCAAATTACCAGACCTACAGCAACATATCCACATTCATACACATCCCTTGGAATCTCTTCTGCCACTTCATATCTCAGTGTAATGCAGCAAGAGGAAAGCACCAGCATGAATTGGAAACATCTCAGACTTTGACTGAATGGCATTAAAATTAATGAACACATACATTAAAATCTCACCGTTTAAGATATTCCTAAATGTGCCCACTTGACTTAAAGAAACACTGTGCTTGAGGGGGATAAGTCAGCTTAAGAGAGGTAATCCTATTTTTGCATGTCTAGATAAAAATGAACCCATAGCTCAGGAAGCCCAGAGAGCACACACAGTCATGCCTGTGATGGGCTCATATACCCTCTCAAGGGAGACATAGCCAAGCAGAAGTAGTCAAGAGAAGACAAACACGGTGCAGAAACCCATTCCTCAGCACTTACAGCATAAGGGACTTTTTCCCCTTGGACACCCATGGAGATGGGGGTGGGGAGAAGCAAAAGTCAGTGTTTTACAAATTATTTTCCAAATAATTGTATTTTCCTTAGCTCACCATCAGCTACTAGAACAATTATCTTGCATCCCCTTGGGCTACTCTTTGTAGAGATTTTTTTAGTTCATTCATAAGCCTTTATAAATTGAAAACTCAAGTTTCCTCCATAGTATTGCAAGGAGAAACAACTCAGGGCTGACTTTTTAACATTCATAGTGACAAAAAAATAGGCTACTTGTGGTAGCAGACAAACAAGAGTCCAACCACCTAGATGGCAGATCTTAATACAGCAAGGAATGCAGCATCAGTCCTGTGGAGCAAGGGAGCTATTAACAGTTCACAGACAGTTGTGTAGCATCTAACAATAAAATTTTCATGTTGGGAAGCAGCAGTACCTGGGACCATGGATAACAAAAGGTCCACATGAAATTACACTCCTCCATCAACACTAATGAAAATTGAGGCACTTTTCTGGGACTTCTGGAGGGATAATGCTCACAGCTCTGTGCACAATTGTCTCTCTTGTCCCAAGCCTCACCAAAACCCAAAGGCACTCCCATGGCTGGCAGAGGAACATTGGAACATGGCTCAGTCAGTGCTTATGGATCTGTTCCACCACAATCCAACCTCAACAATATTTTCCACATCTCCCTAAAAGGCAAGTTTGCATTTTTTAGCCTTTTTTTTTTTTTTTCCCCAGCTACAGTGTTTCAGCTCTTATGCAAGGAGTATTGTGGAAAGGAAAAAGATGACAGCTCTGTTAGACATGTGATTTTCAGGCTGACAGTTTCCCTTTCATTTTAAGGAGCTGGAAAACACTTCAGTGTCAGACAGATTGAGTTTTAACAACATGATAAACAGGCCCATTTGTTGATCTCAGGTCCTCGCTATCCATCTTCAATTAACATGGTAAAAAGGTGGCTTGCATCCAGTGTCAGACATTTGTATAAGCAGCACATGCCCTTGCAGTTGGAATCAATGTTTGCCATTGATATATAAGGCAGGATAATTTATGGTATGGCACTTGCCTCACATAATCAGAAGAAATCAGGTACCTTTTGAAAATATCTCTTTCTTTCAAAATCCAAAAGTCTCTCTCAGATTTATAGTGAGTAAAGTAATCATGATATTATAAGAGCACAAGAAAAAAATGTGTGATGTTTCACCATGAAGAAGTGCAGCTGATTTTGGAGCCAGCATAGAGCACCACAATGACTCTACTAATGCAGATGTGCCAAGGCCATTTCTGTCCAGGGCCTCGTCATGACAGGCAGTCTGATTTAATTTCTTTCCTCTTTCCTAATAAAATTAGGATTGGCTAGTGCTGATTTAAAACCCCCTCACAACATGTTGGTTTTTACATAACAAGAAAAGGCAGACTGAAAAACTAAGTCTATTTCAGAAGAAGGAAAGAAGATAGTTCTAACTGGGAAGATTTCAGGTTTAGCACAGAGGGAGCCTGTGCAGAAGTTACTTGGTAGCTGTGTGCAAACAAGACACGCAACGTACCAATACCAAAAGAATGCAATACTGTAGAGACTGACATGGCAGATAATTTATTTTGATTTCAGCCATTTAAACAGGTGTCTTATCAAATGGGACAGTGTTTCTTACCACAGTGAGGTGTTTAACGAGATGAAGTGTGGCTAGTGGGAGCTGAGCTCCCACAACAGTCCAGCCCTTTAGCTCTACTGCACACTGAACACATTGCTCAACAGAGGACATTTTCTCAGCCTTGCGTGACTTCCATATAGACCAAAAGAGCAAGGAGAAAAATTAAGCTATTTTCTCATTGGAAAGATGAGAAAATTCTAATGGCACTATTGACTCTGAGATAATAATGGCAACTTACATGATATTTAAGATTAAGGTGCATATTTTATAGTTAAAACTAAAAATGGACAGACTTTCCTGATATAGTCAGCAAACCCTAACATCTTTTTTATTTTAAAAGACCTGAGGGCTGCTCAGATAATTGGAAAGAATGCAACAATCTACTAACATCTAGCAGCACAGAAGTGACAAATGCATAGTCTAAATTCAGATTTTTTGGAAAAAGTAGTTGCAGTTTCTCCCTCTCTGGGCATAGACAATATAGGAAGGGTTTGTAGTTACTAAAATCTGTCCTCTTTTTTTGTACAGTAGTGGTGACTTAACAGAATAAAAATCAAATCCAAATAGTGTTTGGCAAATTCACTTGCCAACTGTCTTATACAGTAAATCGAGTCATCTGAATGTTCAAATACTCCTGTTTTTCAGTGTATGGAGGAAAGAAAATATCTGACAAAAATGTTTTAAGTGGAAACCAAGAAATTCTCATTAAACAAGCACTCCCAGTCAGCAGTGTCTAAGATGATGTCTGCTCTCTTGAATCCCATTTAATTCCAACCCACCAAATTGAGCCATCCCAGGATCCCCAAGGATGGCATCCCCCATGATCAGGGGTCACGCATCTCCTTCCCATGTAGCACTTGCACTGCACAAGCCCCTCTTGGAGCTGGTGTGTGTGCCAGGGCTGAGCTGAGCCACGCTCAGGCAGGGAGCCAGGTCATTTCACGGTGGCACCACCAGCAGCACCCAGCAAGCTCCTCAGGTCCAGTTTACTCAGCTCAGCATTACCGCTCTGGAGCAGATGGCTGTGACACATGGAGCCCAGAGAAGCCTATTGCACAGCCCTACGGAGACTTGAACCCTCCTGTGCTCAAATGAAGAGATTGCTGTAGGAACAGGGAACAGTCCAAGGCTCCATTTAACCCTGCAACCTGTCTCCAAGAGGGACCCTGAGCAAACACCTAGAAAACACTAAGAACAGGATAGATATCAGAAGGGGAACATATCAGAACCTTGTGAAAATTCCTCTGTTCCTCTGTTTTTAACCAAAATGATCTGCTGAACCAGTTCATGTTTCTGGCTCTGCAGTGGCCCCCACGAGTTCTCTTACCTAAACACTCGGTCTCTTCTGTACAATGTTCTATACAAAATACAAGAAAGCCGATACTGAGCAGACAGGCTGAAGCAAACCTTGGCTTCAGCAGAGCTGAGTACAGATTCATACTGGCTGAGACCCATGTGGATACACAGCAAAAACACAAAGCACAGAAATGACACAAATGATAAGTCTGCAGTCTGGTTTCCTTGCATCATTACAAGCTGCCTCATCTTCAGAATGTGGGGTAATTTAGATCACAATAAAACATAAATAGAAGTATTAACCCTATTCAAAACATCACACTGTCAATAGCATCAAAAACAATACCAAAACAATTACTTCAAGCTATACAAAAATTATAAAATTTTATTTCTTTTCCTATTTAACTAAAAAAGACTTGTAACATACATAGAAGTAAAACCAAAGAAATATAAGCTCAGCACAATGAAGAAAAGCTCCTTCCAGTCTACCACTGAATCTCTCTCCAACCAGTTCCTCACTATGCTGGCTTCCACTGCAATAGCTTGTGCAAATAATACTGTACTGCTTTTCCTTCCCTCTTTTAGTCTTTGCCTGAACTTATCCTCCCATCAGAAGCTATTAATAAAAACGTACTAGGGAAAATCTTGTTTCTACCATATCTTCCATATTTAACATACCTCAGCTGAACACTTAATCTGAACTGTGGTATCAAGTCATACTGCACCACCATGTAACAAATTCTTAACAATTTCTTGATTAAAACAAACAACAAACTGTATATCATGCAGACAGAACAAACTCTTCAAAGTCACGTTGACTGATACCATGCATCTAATTCCTAATTTCTCTTGTCCCAATGGTTTGATCTAACATTCAGAAGTGCAGATTATCATCTTACTCTCACTGAGTTTAGTATCAGCCCTTAGAGTGTTAAAGTTAGTTTTGGATAACTCTGTTTTTAAATTAGAAAATAAACAATACCACTAAAGAAGACAAACTAAACATTTCCACTGTGCAGAAGGGAGATCTTTAAAGCCATTGGTGGCTTTAATTATCTTGAAATAATTAGTCAAAATTCCTTTTCCCAAATATTCTACCTTTCAGGAAACTCAGAATTTTAGCTTTATGAAAACAAGCCATGCAGAAATTATTTCATAGTCATAACCAATCCTCCTACTTTAAATACATCAATTCCTTTCTTCTTACTGCTTCAATTCTCTATCTATCACTACTGAAATTGGACCCTGTAGCAGTGGCTGGGAAAGGTCTCCAAAGCATCAACGGAGCAGCAAACTGCTCTTCCACATGTCTTCTCACTCAGTACATCTAATGCTAAGTCCAGGCTTGTGCTGAGACTGCTGCTGGCTCCCATTTCTTGCATGGCTGCTAGGTAGAGGGCAGCCTGGCTATGGTGCAGTGATGTGTCTGAAACTTCCCAGCAAAGCTGGCTCTCTGCAAGTCCCTCCTGTTGGAGAAGTCATGGGAGCTGACAGTCATGAGACAGTTTGAAGAGCAGTTGGGGATGTCTGGATTCAGGTCAAGGCAAGAAGAGCAAGTGGGAGACAGATAGAGAGGCTGAACTGGTGCCACAAAGCAAGAGTGCTCATTATCTTATGAAAGTGGGGTATTGACAGCCAGCCTTTGTAGCAGCAGCAAGGTTCACTCAAACTGCCTCTCCTTCTGAAATTTACCACCCACAAACCAGAAATAGGCCAAGAACCTCATTGTCCTGGATGACTGTGTGGCCTCAAGTGAGGAGGTGGCACATCATGAATGAGGCACAAAGCTCAAAGTCAGGGGGAAAGCCAGGGCTTACATTTGTCACTTGCTACAATGACAACATAGGTTATGGATGAACCTATTCTGTCTGTATGCCTCAGATAAAAATAAAAGTATTTTTCAGACTCTGGAGGTGGAGGGGAGGACTTTCCAAGTCCTCTACAAAGCTTATTGCACCACTGTGCTAACTTATATATAATACAAATTTGCTTTCCCTGTACTTTCCCTGATGATATTTTTAGCTCAATCTTTTAAGGCTGGGATTTTTTCCCTCCTAAATTGTGGTAGGGATGGCTCCATGCTAAATACAAAGAGGACCCAAAGAAAACAGATCTGTAGGTTCTTTTCTTTGACTGCTAACACAAAAGTGCCATGTAAGGAAAATCAGTGCAACACCTCCCTTTCCAAACCATTATCCCCTCTGTGCAGATATCATCAGTAATGATACAATTTATTACTGCTTAGCTCCATCTTCCAAGCCCACCTGCCATCTGGTTGCAGGGGCTGCATTGGTGGTATCACAGTGCCAAGTTACAGCTTTGTGACCAGCAAGGGAAGTGCACTTGAGCAGCCCTGGCTCCTGTCCCGCCTGCTCACAGCCAGCTCTGCATTGTCTGTCTGGGCACCGGTGCTATGGTGAACGCACCGCAACAGTGGAAGTCAGCGTTTCCCAAGGACAGGGACACCTGTTTCCCCTGACCTGGACAGGAGTCCCTTCTATGCTCCGTCCCCATAGTGACAGCATGGGGTGTGCCCCGTTTTGCATGACACAACACAAGAAAGCAGCACCTATGTGAGCAAGGAGATACAGGGAACAGCAGAGACTGTGCTGAAACATACAACTGTCTAAGTTTGAGACCAAAATGTTTCAATTATGTGTCTAGCATTGGGAATTTAAATCAGATTCAAGCAAAACAAAAGCAAAGAAAAAAATCAAATAAACAAATTAAGGCAAACTGACCGTGCAAAACACATTTACTCTCAGGCCTGCATTTTGCAATTTTTGCAGATATTATTGTTGGAGAGCTTAGACTCTTCAGCACAGCACACAGAATAAATATACACTTGATAAAATCTAAAAGGCATCAATAAAACTTCATTACCAGCACTTAAACACTAACAGGAAATTGAGTAACTGAAACTTTAGGGATAAAGTGGCACTCAGGAATGAACTCTTAATTTTAGCTCTATCATGGACAGAAGATGTCACACAGCAGTTCTCCCATCTTCCTCTAAAACTTGTACAGACCTAGACTGATTATTTTCAAAGTAACAAGTTGTCTCAAATTTGAAGTCCATAAAGGTCCACTATATCTTCTGGGAAACTGTCATGATGATTAATGTCTCAGTTTATTTTGGGGGCAGGGCAAGGGGGTTGGTGGATTTTGTTGGTTTTGGTTGTTTTGGTTTTTTTTGTTTTGTTTTTTTTTTTGAAAAGGGTATATCTTGTTTTGAGGATGGATTTTTCCAGTTTCAGCTTCCAGCTCCTGGCTCCTCTTACATGGTTCCTTGCTATCAAATACATCTCATATAGGGTAGCTTTCCCTCTAGTGAAGTGTACATAAAGTAGGTACAGTACAGTATCATGCTGCCTTTTACTTTTCTCTGACTGGTTTACATTCCCAGCCCCCCCAGAGCCCCTCACCCAGAGGATTCATGAAGAGCCCTATTGACTTTTGCAAAGATTGAGACTTTTCAGTAAAACTTACTGGATACCAGCTCCCTCTTTGTCCACCAGGAAAGATGCCCTGTTCCTGAGTCTTGTTTCCATTCAACAGATAACACAGCATTTGGAGAAGAGTCTGGGCCAATGTCCTAGGCCACCACAAGCTATAGGAGACATGGTCTGGGAAAAGGGATAAAACAGAGAGAAACAAAACATGGCAGTGTAGCAAGGAGGAGAGGCAGATCAAACCTAGGACAGCCTGGGTTTCGGCACAAGCAGACTTGCAGCCTGAACTCCGTGTGCCTCAAACACAGGGCTGGTGACTGCTCTGGGATGCAATGAGGGTCACACAATTTCATCTCATCTGATGTCTAGGCAGCATCTTTGCACAGAACACTATATCAGACCAACACATTGCAGTAAAAAAGTTGTTTTGACAAATCAGTATTTTGCAGAGGAAAAATACAACCATTCTGAAAAGTTTCCCAAACAGCTCTTATCTAAGCATGGATAGCAAAAGCTAGCTGATAAAAAAAGTTTTGTTTTGTTTTTTTGTTGTTGTTGCTTTCAACCAAGTCTGGCAACAAAATGCCTTTATGGATATTAGCAAAAAATCCACACTTGCCAAAGCAAAAATATTCCATTTTTAACAGCAGAAAATATTTTAAAAATTCCTAAAATTATTTACTGCCAAAATAATGCTGATTCTAGGATTGTCTAAGAGGCATGGTTGATCAGCTGATAGAGGAGATGTAATGTAGTTTTCCAATTATGACCCTTTCCACTATATCTCAAATTCACCTTCTGATGCTTTCTTATTTTTCATGCCCCTTGTGGAATAGGCAGGCCATTAACCAAGACACACTTGAATCTTGCTGCTTCCCAGCTAATAATTTTCTGTGGGATGGATTTTCAAAACCTTCTCCACACTGGAAGCCTATTATCATTTTTGGATGTGACTTAGCACCACTGAACTTTGGTTCCTCACAGAACAAGTGAGAAAGGCAGTGATCATTTAAAGATGGTCACAGAGGCCAAACTCAATTTGCAAAAGCAGGGAAGATAATTAAGTCACATTAATTTTTACTGATGTATGTTAATTTATGGAGATTTTAAACCATCAATCTGAAAAAGAAAAGGGATAAAGGGATACAAAATTAAAGTACAAGCTCCACTGTAGATAAATCAAGGTAGAGAACTGGAAGTCATGGTTACTGAGCTATGTTTTCACTTCTGCCCCATGCAGGGTCACTACTACAAAATACTTTCTACACTCCATTTGCGGATATAATCCATAAATGCTTTCTCCCAGTACCTCTCCTTAGACTAGAAATCCCCCAGAGCAGGAATCACTCTGATGTGTTTATACAGCAGTGAGTACAACAGTGCCCTGTCCTCTCAAAACAACAGCGGAGCAAACAGTAGCAAAAAAGCCAGTGAGGTGCCCAGTAGCTCCTCCCCATTGCATCAACAAACACAAAGGAAAGGATCCCAGGACCGTTCACAAAATCATAATTTCCAGCACAAAGTACTCCTTAAGGACAGGAAATACCTGGGGCTAGAAGCCTGTGTCCCTCTGAACCTTGCCAAGCTGGCTGCAAGGGGGTCACACTTGTGGTGTGAAACACAACACTTGGCCAGCTGCAGCACAGGGCTGGCCTGGGGACAGCCTGGGGGTGTTCTTGCCCAGATGTGGAATAGGGCCCACCACAGTTCAAAGACACCTTGGTTTCTGGCAGGGCAGGTACTGTTTTTTCTCCCCCAGAAATGGATACACTTCATACCTATTTCTGTGAATCTATGTCCTTTCAGTCCCAAAAATGAGAATGTTCTGAATAACTGGTCCTCACCTGAGGATTTCAAAAGAGCAAGGAAGATATCCTCAAGTGGTAGTAGATACAGAGGGTAGTGATTTTTTTTTTTTTTTTTTTTGAGCTCAGGGAGTGTAAATCCACTTCCTTGGCCTCTTTTGGCTCTATCTCCAGTGCCACTGTGGGCTTGCCCTCTACTTTCACTACCTTTTTATTTTTTTAGCAAATCTCATGAGAGCACTAAGCTGATAGAAAGGATTTTTATTAAATCTGGCAACTCACAGTAGTGTCACAGAGTGAAAAATACCAATCTAGTGAGCATGGAAGTGAGGAAAAGTGTGAGTTGGAGGCAATTACAAAATATTAATTTGACAGCAAAGGCATAACTTTTGAAGGAAAGAACAACATAAGGCAGACAAACAGAAAAAAATGGAAAAGTGTAGCATGAGCTTATCAAAGAGAGATCATACAAGACTTAGCTGGTACCTTCCTCTAAAAAGATAACTCATTTTCAAGATAAAGGGTACACAAGAATGGAGACTATTCAAACTTCAAATAAAGCATTGGTTATAATATCACAGGGGAAATACTCAAAATTGAGAAAATGGGGATTATCAGAGGTACTAAAAGGAGTTATGAATCCAACGAAGAGGTAACATATTGCACTGGGGAAGGGTGAACCAGTCTGGAAGGTAAAAATTGGCCAGGGGAATAATTTTCTTTCTTATTTAAATTAATAGCCTCTGCGTGACTTCTGGAGCGTACCAATGTGATTTGCTAATGATATGATGTTGGAATGAACCGCCATCCTATGGCTAAGCTGGCACATTTTGCAGCCAAAATTATCTGGAAAAAGGCCTGGAGGATGGAGTTGAGCAGGTTTCTGGGCAGTAATTTGGGATCACTGGTGATAACACCTTCAATGATTTCACTGTGTGAAATGATGGCAGAAAAAGCCTCGGGAGGACAGGCAGTTCATAAAATGATTTCAAATCATCTGTCTGAAGGTGCTGTTAGAAAGTCAAACCTGCAGAGGTGACAATGAATGATGCACAGGACTCCCATGGGATGGGCACAGTCTAGGAAGCAGGAGGGAGCTCGAGTGCCACTGCAATCTCTTGTGGCCAAGACAGAAAAATACATGGACCAGGGCTACTTAAATAAGGTTAGTGGCCAGCCCAATTGAGGACAAGAAACTAAAATAACTTGACATGTTTTGCTCTGCAAAACAAATGCTGAGAGGGCACACAGCTTCTCCTCCTTTCTCAGAAATATCCAAAGGGAGCAGCTTAAACCAGTGTTAACATAAGCATGGCTAGATCTATCTCCACTGTAAATAAATATAGTCTGAAAGCACAATAGTTACGAACAGAAGAGGTAGCAGACCCTTGCAGTAGAAATAAATGGGGAGGGAATTTATGCAGCTTAGGAAAGCAAGGAATATATCTTCTTTTCCCTGTTGCAACACCTCATTTTCTTTAAAATATTGGAACCATCAGCACTGCTTCAGATAAACTGAAATACAGTGAAATTGTGGCATGATTTTCTCCAAACTTTTTTAAAAACAGAAACGATTGCCAGCTTAAATCTTATGCTCTTCAAGACAGAGAAATATTTTCTCTTGTATTTAAACTTGGATATTTAAGCCAAGAAACAGAAAGTATCAGTAAGAAGACACTCCCTCATGCTACTATAACTTTCTTGACACAATTATGGCTGAGGCAACCTGCACTAGAAATTAATTACACAACCATTCAAAGATAAAGAACACAATGCTAATGGGGGAAGACACACAAAAACGTCAGTCCATTGATGCTCTGTCAGTTCTGAGCCACCTGGGAGCCACGCAAAATGCCATCCAAGAGCAAACATGAGAACAAGACTGACAGCTGTACAAGAACTGGAAAACTCAATATGGTATTAGTCTTATGAAACAGTATAATCTCTGTCCTTTCTAACCTTGTTTTGTTTCACAAGCTATAAAGGACCACTTGTTTTTCTCCAGGAGATAAAGACACCTGTCTTTGCTGATGCTCCTGCTTTGCTGTAGACACAGTACAATGTAATATTTTCTTTTAAATGTACTGTAACTGGTACACTTATAAGTGGTCTTTCAGCACTCCTTCCCTCTAACCATGCAAAGAGCTGTCACCCAAAACATACTATTATTTTTCAACTATATTAGCTGGTTTAACAAATGATGATGCTTTTGCTGCCAGCACCCTCTGACCATCAGAAAGGATGGCCAACAAGACTTTCAGGCTGAAAAAGGTGATGTCTTGGGATAAGCAAATTGAAAAACTTATAAGGTTGTCCTGCCAAAAATGGAGAACATGATTGGAGTTTCCTGATTTCTCAGTAAAATGCGCAACTACTCGATGGAGAAGTTTTGAAGTCCTAATCACCATTTTTATGGCAGTTTGGGTAGGCTTTCACAGCAAAAATTGTTTGTTTCCATTACAGAGCACAGAAACTCCTCTAGCACTGTCTGCCTAAACAGAATTTTAAAAAAACCAATAACAAGACAGACAGCTAACAACAAAACTTAAATCTAGTGTTTTAAACTTGATCTCTTGGGAGAGGTTTGTTTTGCTTTCCAACTTAGAGGGATAAAAGAGTAATAATCCTCCCAGGATATCTAGCACAGCAGAAACTTTGGATGCCAGCATTCATTTCCTGCTTCATGGCAGAGGAGTTGCTTCATTTCTTGTTATTTATGAAATTTTCCCTAGATATTTTGTGAGCTTCCTCATGACCAAGTCTTCAGAGGAGCTGTAAAAATGTTCCAACTCACCAAACCTCCTTCATGAAAAATGGACTTTCAAAATAAGTAAATAAATAAATCCATTGCTATCCAAGAAAATGTCACTTTTGACAGATGGTCAGATTTTCTGTTTATTAATGAAAAAAAACTTCTAAATAAAACCTGGGGATTTTATGTCTAAAAACATACCAATAACAACAGAAATTTGGTGTTGTTTCCATTTTATATACTCAAATCTGGATAAAATCAAGAAATGCCAATAAAAGAAAGGGCAGAAAAGATTTTCACTCTCTCACCTTTGTGTTTTCAAGCTTAGAAGAGGAAAATAAGTTATTATTAACCTGCAATGTTCCGAAATCTCCACCATTAAAAACTACAAAGGCACAGAATTAAATAATCCCAATTATTACACTGTCCATTTCCCAAGTATTCAAAAGGCATGGTAAAAGGTAAGCAGCAAAACAAAAAATACCTAGGAGTGCCTATTCATTTCAATAATAACACAGAGAAAAGAGGAGAGGGGGCCAACTCTAAAATGCAAGGACACAGAAGATAGCACAGGATGTCTGGAGAGAGGGAAGGCTCCAGTCTTTCCATTCCTCCTTCCATTCCTGCATACACACTCATATGCATTTAAATAAGACTCTTCTTAGAGTGCAGCAGTAGATGTGGATGTTAAGCTACAACACAGTCCCCATTTCCTGGCTTAGTTTGAAATGCTGTGACCCAGCATGAAGGTTCATATATGTACTATATAGGCGAATAGAGGGCAGAGCTACCTAGGAAAGCTGAGTCCCAGGGATGGCTAGGAGAAATCTGCTTTTCTCCCTGGCATAGGTCAGGATTTTGTGTCATTTCAATGTATGCCATTTCTCAAGATCAAACCTGCTCAAGTCACTCACCAGTTTAAACCCAGGATCAATACTAAGAGGTATTTACTGCCTGCCTCAGTGCATACATCTGCAGCAGTCAAAGAATGTATTGGAAAATCTGCCTCTCTGAGTAGAGTTTTTCTTCTTTCCATTAAAGAAAGGAAATGCATTTCTTTTAAGGATGCAGTCTAGATATGAACATGTGTGAACAACAGCTATTAATATCTACAACTTCATGTAAACATAAACAGCAATGAATACAATCAGTGGTATTTTCAGGACCAGTAGAATTAGCAAACTAGAGAATAAACCCCTATTTTTGTCTTCCCCCAATATATCAAGTGTCAGTTCAAGTAAATATTTTCCTAGACAATATCTTTTCTAGAAAAGTTACCAAGTTACCCTGCTCTGCTTAAGTTTAATGTGCAGGTGTGTATATATATATATATATATATTGAAATTTTGAAAGGCTTTATTGGTTCAGTTTGGGTGCACAGATTGTTTGCAAGCAGCTGAGAGATATTGAACAGCAAAAAATAATCAAAGCAAGGCAGATCAGTCAGTGCTCATCACACATGGATTACTGCCTTACAAATTCACTTATTTGACAGCTGACACACACTCTTGTCCCCTGCAGGGCTGGACCAAGTGGCAAAGTCTGCTCAGAAAGCCCAGACTGCTGCCAATGGAATCCTTCAAGCAACCAGGCTGCAAATCACAGAACTGACCTGTGCTCCTCAAAAAAAAAACCAAAGGGCGGGGGGGGGGGAAATAGGGAGGGCTTAGTAAGCAAGCAGCCAGAATATTGTGTACCTGACTCCTGGGCTCTCTGTGCAGTGGTGGGATTTAGAAGTGAATGGTTTGCTTTTTTCCAAATGTGGTGTTACATTTGCTTACTTCTCACTTTTTGAGAGAGAATTCCTGCTGCTCGAAGTGTTTGCTACAGTATGGGGGGCAAACACAAAAAGACAGGCAGATAGATGGAAGGGAGTACATCAGACACAGATGTTGCATGAAATTCATACTTTCAAAAGAGCTTCACTGCTCTTCTCAGGAGGAATTGCAGGAAGCTGAGTCCTTCTGGAAACTTGGCTCCTAAAGCTACAGTAATATATATTAAAAAAAAAATAAAAGCAGCATATTTTCTCCTGTGCTTTAGCTTTATTACTGACTTCATGGGAAATGCATTTTGGCCACAATGAACTGTTTTTCCTGTCCTCTCCCCCAGTTCCTACACTTACTTCTTCAAATCTAAATATCAGTGGCACCAGCAGAAATTTTTCCACTGAAAGTAACTTGGGTCAGGCTTGGGCTTTCCATTTTCATCTCTCTCTCTGCTATTTTCTTCCCGAGGAAATACACAGCCTAAAATTTTTGGTTAAGTCAGACATATGAGTTGTAAACAAGGGAATGAAGAGATTCCTCCCTACTTTTCTACAAAGAGAAGATTACTTAGATCTCCATCCTCCTGCCTGGAAAAGGTGGTTCACTACCTGTAAAGGGTCTCAGTAGATTGATGAGAGAAAGTCAGGCAAAAGGGCTGATCAAAACCTCCCTACCAGTATAGTCCTCTGCAGCTGCAGAAGGTCTTTACTGAGACTAACTTTTTTTCTGTTCCAAATCACTCTTAAGAGTTAAATATCTCTGCCCAAAGTGCAAATTAACACACTGAAAAGACTGACTGATGGAATGGAAATGCCAGATTTATCTATGGAGTCCCAAAGACTCTTCCCCAATATGTATTTGCAAACTGGCTGATGCATAAGAGCAGAATAAGCCCTAAGAAGTGTGTGTGTGATAATCACAGTGTAATCACTGCTGATGAAACTTGATGTTCTTCCATAATCACTGCAATTTTAAGTGGATTGAGTGCCATTTAAGTGACAGAAGGGCTATGATGGATGAAATATGTGCTCCCAAAGTTGCATCAGCTTCTTTGACATTCGTGGCATGGAATGCTTAGTGGCATTTGATGTTTGTAAATCTTTAGAAATAAGTTAAATATGTTAATTACCACTGGAAAAATCTCTCAAGCTGAAGTACTCAATGACTATTGCAGTTGTCCTTAGTGCTATATTCTCCTCTTCTTATCCACTAAGTAACATGACATATCAGGTCAGTGATTACACTCTGGGTTTGCATTTATTTTCATCTGTTAGTCCTTCTAGGTAAGTCACTGGACTGGTACCCAGCTTGCACTGGCTGCCTTCCCCTCACCCATATTTTGGGTGGCCCAAACTCCTGGCACTGGTGCTGCACTGCATCTGGGCAAGCTGCCACGTGCTCTTGCACACATGGGCTGAGCACAGCAGGCCCACAGAAAAGCTCACCAACCAAGGCACAGGGCCAGCCCAGCGCTTCCACTTCCTCTCCCAGGTGCATCAGATCACCTCTGGCTGTCACATGGGACAAGGGTCAGGCACCAAGCCCAGCAAAATGGCTGAACTGCTTTCAAAAAAAATCCAGTCTTAAAAAATTGGGATCAGGAGTGGGGGATACAACTGAGCATTATCTGATGGAAGGCTGCAATCTCCAGTAGTAAAAACAAGGCTGGTTTACTGATGGCATCTTATTTCAGCATATGGGCCACAATGAGGCCTGCTGGAGAGAAACCATCTGCTAGCCATCCCTCAAGGGAAATGCTCCCCATTTCTGTGCCCCTCCTTCAAAAGATTGTATCACCCAAAATATCTTCCACCCTAGAAATAAAAATAAAATTTATTCACATGTAACATAAGATAGTTGCTCTGAACCGGGAACAGAAGTTATCAGAATAAGAAAAGTGATCGGGGTATGAAATAATTCAGCAAGATATTCAATACTTGGCATCTTGGCAACAATTTAAAAAATAATCCAGGTGAAGTTCCTCTAAGAATTGTTGGCAATGAACAAGAGCAACAGTAGGTCAAGGCAATTGACTTTTTGCAACTTAAAAAATTCTGTCTGAAAATTACTTGGGATATTATTTAAGCATTTTAAAAACAGGTAAGATATCAAAATGAAGCAGGACATTTTGTAGATTAAGCCTTCGCAGTCCCTCAGTGATTACTTTCCCTCCCCTCATTATTGGCTTCTTTAGAAGGCAAAATTACTTCATTTTACAAGACTGGCACCCCCAGCTCCCTATTTTCAAGTAAAGGCAAGAGAGTTAAGGGTGCATATGCATGTCTAGTCTGCAAAAAGCATGGGGTATCTGACTGGCAGGTCAGGCTACTAATTCACTCTTCCATTCTTTGAATTTTCAAGAAATTATCTTTAACAATAAGGCTCCAAATAGCTCCAATCCACTAACAGGGTAAGGAAAATCAGGATGGAAAACCAAAATCCATTTTAAGCAGCACATTGGGCACTGACCAGAAACACAGCTTGTCAAAGTCAGCCCTCAGCGCTGTCATACAAAGTGACCTGAAATTGATGAAATGAGCTAATAGTAAGTTAATGCACTGACTATTTACTCCATTCTCATAACTGTCATCAGTTGTTATTTGCAAATTCCAAGCTGCAATTCACATTTCTACAGCTTGAGCTTAAAGCTCCACTTTCCAGGAGCCTTATTAAATTTAGTCAGGCTCCAGCAGGCAGAAAAGCCCAGCTACCTGGCCTTAATTGAGAAAGAGGCCTCTGAAACAGGAAAGTAACTAAAAAGCACCCTGGTTTGGCAACAAAAAGTACATGCTTTACCTTGAACACAAACCTATTCCTAATTTTAAGCACATGCTCAAGTGCTATGCCAAATAAAAGCCTAAAATCCCATTCTGCAAACTCTTAGGCATATTACATTACAACAGCTTCATTGACATTGAAAAGAATTTGGTAAATTCAGTGTAAACTATTCATGAGGATGTTTTCACCATTGGGTCCTACATAATTTCAGACCAATGGGAGATTTGTAATGCTGATACTGCTTCAGAATATTTCCCTTGTAGGCTGAGCCTACTTCCATCACATACAGACTACATTTTATGAGGAAAATACTGGCAGCTTTGATATGAAGAAAAATCCTCTGGGCTATATCATTCCCTGTAATAAAATAAAATCACAGAAAAGCAAAATGGAAACCTGGAGCAAGTAATGTAACTGAGCTGCATCATAGAAGCTATTTACAGGTGAAATAATCAGATCAATGTGTGAGCCAAAAAAATTTGCAGTTAAAGGGACAGGTTTCTAAACCAGGTCAAAACAGGAGTCAGAGAAGGGTTCCTAAATGAGCTCAGTTTCCATTTTGAAGCTTGTGTATCCAAATACTGGGTCCTTACAGTTCCTGGTGCTCTCCACGGTGACTGATTGATGCTGACCTCTTCTGAAGGCCCAAAGAAGTCTGAAATGGCAGTCGACTAATATTTTCCCCTCTGTCCTTTGGGTACAGTATCACCCTGCACAGAAGGCAGAGAGGCAGTCATAATTTGCTTGTGTTGGAACTAATAGGAAAGAATAAAGTTCCTGTTGAAGGCTGTCACCACTAATGTGACCCTGTCTCATTTGTGCCTCTAAGCCAGTTCTATGGACTATTCCATCTGACCCTTCTAAGCCTGAAGCAGCAACTTCATTTGCTCCATCCAGTAAGAAATAAACCACCAGCTCAGAAATGGACTTAATAACATCAACAGAAATACCAGCTGAATAACCAGCCCTTTGATTATTATTACTTGAACAAACATTACTGATGCCAACATATTTCTGAGATGGAATTGAGGAAATTGTTCCCACACCTTGTACTGCATAGTAGTTATGGTAAAAATTATAGAAGTACTTTCAAGTACAAGACATAAAGGATCACCAGATCTGGTTTTCTCATGGAAATCTGTTTTTTTTTTTTTAGAAGAGAGCAAGCACCAGGTATACGGCACACAAGATATATTACTTAGGGGGGGAAAAAAAAAAAACAAGAGAAGCTGAGAATACTGTAATGCGATGTGTCATTTTCCACAAGGATTTATCATAACTCTACTGAAATCAGTGGGGACTTTTACACTGACTTTAAGAGGGATAATATTTCACCCTGAGTTTTCAGACACTGATCTGATCAGGTTAAAGTTACAACATATCATTTTCCTATTTGTAAGGAGAGGGAAAAAAAAGAAAAAACCTGAGCCATTCCATTCTCACAGGGCTAACTCACCAGGACAATTTTCTGACTTCAAAGATTTTTCATTTTAATCCTTTTCAGAAATTAATGGCTTTATTTGATTATATCCAAAAACTTATAAAAGAAGTCTCGGTGGTAAATTCTTAAATGTATGTATTTAAAAGTCGCATCACAATTTCTTCTCCCTACCTGTACTTGCTCCAGAGATAGGGTCAAGCATCCAAAAGCAGAAAAAGAGATTATGTAAAACATTTTTCCCCCAAGACAATCTGCAGAAAATGAAAGCTTAAAGAAAATAAGCATCTGCAGAAAATTAAGATGTCAGTGGTTTTCACTGAAAATTTAAAGTTTAAAGCTATTCATTCAATGAGATTTTTAGCAGTAGCTCGTCCTGTCTCAGACAGCAATGCAGTGGTGACAGTCAGCAACAGGGGAGCAGGAGTCATGGATACTGCTAGTTGGGCTCTCTGTTCTGCTCCAGAAACTATCTCCCATGGAATTTTTGTAGGAAAAAAATCACCAAAATTACAGCATTAGAGAATATTCTGAGTTGGAAGGAACCCACAATGATCATTGAGTCAAAATCTTAAGTGAATAACCCATATGGGGATTACACCCATGACTTTCACATTACAAACACCATGCTCCAAAGAACTGAGATATCATTAATTTACACATAAAAGGAAGTCTTAAAGGTTGGGTCAGAAACTGATGAAGATCTTAGGAGAAAAGCTGACCAGAGATACATAATGGTGCACATATATTCTGTTAGGGAGATGCGCTATTACCTTTGCTTGCTTGTGATACTGCCAAATTTCAGAATGGTTACTGCAGCCACAGAGAACGTGAAGGGGTGTTCAGTAGCCAGATGTCATAGACACATGGCTCCTAAGTTCCTTGGAAATCCCACCCAACATAACAGCAGTTATAAACTCACGCCCACAGCCACCAAACCTCTAGTGCCCAAAGTGCTGTGCATATTTTGCTTTCCTGATCCAGTCATGGTGTGGATTTGATATCCTCACCACAGGCAGGCCTTTCCTTTCCAGGGCAGAACCTGCTATAATTAATTTCTCAGAGATGTTCAGATACTGTTTCCTTGGAAATAGCAGAATTTTTTATAAAAGTCAAGGGGCTATGAATCTAAAATTTGTAGTGAGAAAATACACAGTAATGCCCAATCCTATGCTTTTTTTGGTCTTACGGTCACATGGAGCATATTCATACCATGCCATTTTAGGTAAGGTATCATCTTTGTCGAGCACAAAACAGCTTTGGGCAAAACAGCCACCTTTTCCCAGTTTGGTCTCATTCACAACTGTCAAAGATCACCATTAGGATAATAAAGTGGAGAAGCCCATAGAAAACTTGTAAATAGTCCCAAGCAATTCACCACAGCATTGGAGGGCAAAAAAAATCCCAGGTGAAAAGATGCTCTGAAGCTGGGACAGGAGTCTGATTCTTCGTTGGTTTTATTTTTCACCAGAGTGGAAGGAAAAATCTCACTAAGGTAATAAGAGCATAAATTATCCTTTTCAGAGATGACCAAACTAGCTGACAATCAGGCAGGCTATATGTTACATATGAAACACAGCACCATGTGGCTGCACCCACAGGAAAATTCCTTTTAGGACTAGAAATTCCAGGCTTTATCATCCAAGTCACACCATGAACACTTCCCAAACTACTGGATGCATATTCCCTCAACCTGGGCTTGCTAAAGCAGCCTCCCTTCCTGCAGTTGCAGACCTGCCCCATACACATTACCACTGCTTGAAGTTTGAACTTTTTCCAGCTTGTCTTGAGAGCGAGCCTGGCTTGCATCATGCACCAGCTGGAGATAAACCTGCGCATTCATTTAGTGAAAAAGCACCATGGCTGTAAATTTGCTTTTGTGGCAGTTAAAAATAGAGGGCTCTTTTGAAGGTTTCATTACAAGATGTGAGGTAGAGCCCCCTGAGCTGGCACTAGTCTTCTAATTAATCAGTGCAAGGATTGTTGAAATCCTGGCAGAAGTCCTTCCTCTGCCTGTCTTAATCCTGGAGGTTTTGACTTGGAAATGGAAAAAATCTGAATTCTGTTGGTTTCTTGTCCAGTCAGGTGAACATGGAATAATCAAGCCTTTTTTAAAATAGATTTTCAAATGTTGCACACAGACACACAATGCAGTTGCTACCTCAAAACCACACAGGCTTGTTTTCAGGGTAGTGCTTTGGGGCTGAATCCTGTCAAATCAAGAAAGGAAAGAGAGAGAGGAAGAAAGCAGAAGAGATGGCTTGTAAAGAAAGCATTTTCTGAGCAGGAAGTTAAGGGTGTCAAGTCAAGGACACCTAGCATGGGTGTCCTATTTATCGGTCTCCTGCATCTGGACAGCTGATGAAGAGCTATCTGGAAGCAGCAAAGAAACATCACATCCACGTGATACTTTAATTTTGCTTTTTCTTTTTTTTTTTCTTAATTTTGCTTTTGGTACTTTAATAAAAGCTTTCTTGAAATTGGCCACTGCTTATATCAAAGTGTTTTCTTTCAAATGGGAGGTTTTTTTCTGTTATTTACAAGAAAAAAAATTCTTTTTTCAAACCTGGCCCAAATTTTTTCCTTTTTAGGATAAACCCAGGCTAAGGCAAAATTTTCTATATATCTGCCCATATAACTGCTCTCTGGAATTCAATTTAATTTCTGCTCTCACTTTTAATAAATCTTTAAATAACATAAAAGTTTCTTATTTCAACTGTGCCTCACTTTAGAGTCACATTATTTCCTCCTGGCCATGAGACTGGTTTGTGTTTAATATACTGCTACTTTTCAGTTGCCTTTCTGGGCCTCAGGCTTTGGCAAAAATTCAGCTCTGATTAACAACATGCTCTTCACTTGCTCTTGCTATTCACTGTGTCACAGCTATTGGCTGTGTCAAATTTTTTGTTTTCACTCTCCACTGTGTTGGGTTTTTTTAAAATTTATTTTGCATCATCTAACTCTGCTCTGAATGCTACATTACTGTACAAACCTGGAAAGCATTTGGTTTATTTTTCACTGTGAGGTATGCTTCACCCTTTGAGATTGTGAAACACGGTGACTGCCATGTGTTTAGCTACTGTTTTGATGAGGCAGTATTTTTTCCAAGACAAACCAGCATCATACTGACCGGCTCTCATAAGCCTCCAGCATTTCTTGTGAAAATCAGCAGTGGTGATTCTTATTATATCCAACAAAACATATTTTTACTGGCCTTTCCAAAGGCAGATCCAAATAATGGCCTCATTATTTCAGGGAGAAAAAAATTCATTGCAGGGAAGGGCCATGCAAACTGGGACATGGACAGCCAGGGGAAATCTAGATTGCTAAAACCAATGAGGGGGCTTTCCTTAAAGGCATAGCTTTTGGGAGAGGAGCAGTTCCCTTTGGACCTTCCTACTTGTATGGTATGTGCCAGTAGGGAACTGCTGCTGCTGCTCATTTTGCTTCTTGGCCAAGCAGAGCTCAGTTTTCAATAAACCCATCTGATTTCAAGGGATATCAAGAACAAACCTCTTTTTCCTCCTCTTTTTTTCTCTCCCCTTTCTCATTTGCCCATAAATCAAAGAAGAAAGGATCAAATGTACAAAACAACAAAGTGGTAAAACGCTCACTTCAGGGTTGCAGCCAATCTAATTAATTTTTCATTTAGGTCTGATGTATTAGAGGCCAATCAATCAAGGATTATGTTTACAGAGTTGTAGAAAGAGAGGAGACCGATCCTCATTTGTTGTCTAGGCTGTCCAAATTAGTCAGTTAAATGATCCTGGGGGAGATCATAAAGGATATGAATAGGTCCTTGTAAGTACCTTTCTTTTAATTACAGACCAAACAGTCAACACTTCCTGCAGTCCTTGACTTCTTGCCTGAAGGCAGAGCTGACTTCCTGGAGGCCAGAGGGACAGAGGTGACTTCTGTCACCCACTTTTGGGATAGTGCAGTTTCTTCATCTCTGAGAGCATCAGAGTAGCCTATTGGCCTCAGGATACCAATCCAGCAGGAGTATGCAGTAGCTGGAGTCCAGCAAGTCCACCAGATTCAATGGGCTGCAGTATTTCTTATTTCTAAGGGAGCAGAAAAAAGACTATAAAACTGCAATCCCATTTTCAGGTCCATCTGTATTTCCAAAAATTGTAGGAAAATCATAGTCAAATCTGGCTGTGCAGAATTTACACTTTTGACTTAAAAGCCCCTTTTGAGTGTGACTTAGGAGATCGTGCCCACAACAGCCACACAAGTGCTTTGTTACTGAAGATTCCAGTGCTTGACTTTAAACTCCAGCTTTGACAGGCACTTTCTGGTTTATTCCCTCCAGAGTGCATGACTTGCGAGGTACCTGCTTTGTCTTTTATAATTTGCTGGGCTGCACAGACAGTGCACGGCCCTTACAATATTAATGATCCTTAATAGCAAAGAGTCAATGTAGTGACAACTAAGTAGACAGATGGCTTCAAATGACCTGATAAACACAGGAGAAAGATGAGATGAAGAGTCAGATGATTTGGTCAGTCTGACATGACCTTTTCTTACAATTGTTTGACATGGCAAGTTCCCAAGGACATTTATAGACCCAAGTGACCAGCACTGAAAAGTCACTTTGTGGTGAAGAGCCAAGCAGGATGCAGGGCTCCTACTGATGCACACTGCTTGAGTGGGGGCAAGACAGAGCCAAACCAAAGGCAGCTCTTCTGCCCTGCAACACGAGTGCTGAAACACAGACCTAGTGCCTGTGGGGTCCACTTTGCATAACAATTGCCAGACACAGTAACTAGAGCATTTGGATGCAATTCTACAGTAGAAAAGCATTAGTTTTGATGGCTCCAAATATTTCAGACTCTTTATATCACTATTATGATTTGGAAATTTCAGTAATTTTCTCCATAAAATTCTCAAATTAATGAAAATCTCGGTATGATAATGCAACAGTGGCCCAAAAATGCCACTCCTTAGGCTGTCTCCTCACTTGCTGTAGCAATGTACTTGCTATACAATGTGTTTCCATTTCTGTTAGTTCACAGAAGGCAATGATTTTGTGTATATTTTCAGTATCTCAGGGAACTGAGGGCACAAGAAGCGATAAGTAACAGAAACAGAGAGAGGACAGGGCCCTTTATTAATATGATTGATTTTTATGTTTCAGAGCACTCATATTCAGCTTTTATTTCAAACCCACTGATTGGCCATATTAAAATCACAAAAAGCAGAAGGCAGCAGTAGCTCCAGATAACTGCATCTTCATGCCACCAAAGCCAGGCACAGATGTATTTCAGATATACTGGCACAGAGTGCCACCCTGTCAGCCATTCTGTCCCAGCCTTGTTGGACTGGAGCCCTGTCTCTTTTAGCAAGGCAGAGTCTCATCTGAATCAGTTCAAACTCATGCAGAGCAGATTTCATGTAGATAAGCTCTGGCTTCAGAGGGACTAAAGTTCGTCCAGAAATGCCTGGGTGTCTGATTGCTTTAAGCAACATGTAAAAAAAGAAAACTGCTGAAATTTTCTCAAATGACCATTTCTTTTGTACCCAAATCAGCTTTTCCAATAAGGTAATTTTTCTTGCTGTAAAATAGATAATTTAAATTCCTTGAAAATGTGGTCAAGTATAATCATTGAACTCAAGCTGCCTTGAAAATCCAATACCTACAGACACACCAAAACCATAAAATTCTGAACAATGAAGTTAACAAAACCAGACTTAAACCAGAAAAATCCATTTAAGAACACCCATACTCACACACTGCAGTAATGTGTAGTATCGACATCACGCAAAACACACATTTGAGTATTTTAAAAATTGCTTTGGATCAGTGGATTACATGCTCCTGTGTTTTGTGTAACTAGTTATTTCCATGTCTAGTAAATAAAAATCAAGTTTAGTCAAAGCCTGCCTGTTGCCCTTAGAGGGGATGTCACCTGGCTTTAACTGATAATTAGCCCAGGAGGGCAGATGCAGAACAGCTGTAAGTATTGCAGCAGAACAAAGGTGGGAAGGGTTGGAGCCTGAGTCCACTCAGCAGCCAATAGGTAAAAATAACCTTTCTCAAAGGGACAGTGATGCAGTGGTAGAAAGAATTTAGCAAGGGCTTGCCATTTTTGCCAGTTTTTCTCTGTTTTGCTGATTTTTTTTTTCCTTTTATACAAAGGTGCCTTGCCGCTTTAGGTAGTAAATGTGCTAATGGGTCCCAGCTCTTGGGGCCCATTTCTATTTTTGCCCTAAAACTCGACCCTGTGTGATACAAGAGTGGTTGTTATTGGTCTTTAATCAATATACAGGCATGCACAATACATACCTAAAGCTTCTATTATTTTAATATGAATATTATAATCTGGAGGTAGACGTGCCTCTGGTACATATATCTCCAAACCACAAGAGACCTGTTCTCACAAATCACACCCAGTGAACTCCCTAGGTCTTTAAGAAAACAAATGGAAAGGAAGCAGTTTTTCCTTGACTCCAAGGCACTAGTCAGCAGCAAGACCCCATTGGCAATTAGGGTTCCTTGCTGGCCTGTTCTGAGTAATTTGATCCCACTCCAGAGGCTGATATGAGCCCTGGTATGGTTTTCCTCCTCTAAATGCATCTGCTGAACCTGGTCTACAGACAGGAATAATGGCTCTGTGGCAGATGGGGATGTCTTTTGGGCTTATTGCAGGTGCATCCTCATGAGCATTTGTCTGGCTGGGGAAAAATGTGAATCCATAGATCCTCTATGCAAGGTGGTGTCTGCATAAAACCTTGACAATGAAGAGCTGTAACACAATGCTTTGTGATCTGGCATCTGCCCTGAGAGGATTCATGGCAAGATGGGTGGCTATCAGTCCCCAAAGCCATAACTGAAATCCCTGTGGGCTGTAATGAGCAATCCTCTTCCAGTTGCATTACAGCTGTAATGCTATATATGGGATTTAGCCTTTTAATTATAAGTCTGGGGTAAAGCTTTAATCCAGTGTTTGTGTTCCTCAAAGGAAACTGGGTTTGAAGTGACAAATTCACATTTGTTGGACTGAGAAAGTTGCTTTAATCCTTGATCATTTATAGTACCCTTTTTCTTAATAAGAAAAAAATATTATTAAAATAAAGCATTAAAAAAAAAAGAAAAAAGGACAGCTTAGTTGGCAGGGTATTAATTCCCTCCCATTTGTGAAGCTATTGATCAAAAATGCTAAGGTGCCAGTAAAAAGTCAATCCAGCCCTTCCTGGCAAGAGCTGTCAGCAGTGTCTTGAAAAAGCAATGGTTTCTTATCTTTGCATCTGGGACTATGCAGAATAGGAACTAAATGCACTTGTCAAGCTAAGTAGTGCTTCATTCTCCTTGCTTTAGTCAGTTCCACATACACCCTCTCTTCTGGAAGAACAGCTGGGTATTTCTCACCAAATTCTTCCAGAAACTACCTAGATCCCTTCCTGCCTTCAGTGAGTTTTTCTGGGGGGAACTTCAGGACAGAGGCAGGCCTCATGTACACTACATTCTTATTTACTAGGCACTGAAATAATTCACTGCACAAAACACAGGAACATGTAACCCCCTGATCCAGAGAAATGCTTTCTGTCTCACTCTCCTGCAAACTTATTTCAGGCTGGCCTGAAAACTCACAAAAGTCTCTTGCTCCTGGGGTGCCACAAAGACCCGGAGCAGCCTCGGTACAGGGAAGCACAGGAAGGAACAGTGCACCAGGTGTTCTCAAACACCAGATGTTGTGCCACAAAGCCTAAATGTGTCAGTTGTCATGTGAAAAATGGCAAGGGACGGATGAAGTGGACCATCCAGAAGATGAGTTTGAACCCATGGGGTTTGACTGACTCCAATAAAGGTGGCAGGGCACACAAGGTGCCTACCGACACCGTGGACCTGCACATGGCTCCTGGCCATCAACAGAACTGTAAAGTGTCAAGTGAAATTTGAGTCATTCTTCCCAATCCTGCACTGGATCCTGCATTTCCCCCTTCCTAGCCCTGGAGCCTCCAGAGGGGGTTTTCAAAAGTTTTAAGATTTTTTAGAATTAAGTTTAAGGTATAATCACCAACTCTGAGTCCTCCAAGGGTCAGGGGAGGGGACTTGCTTTAGGAGAGACATTCTTTATTCTTGGGCCACATCTTAAAGGTATTCCTTGCAACCATGAGGCCCAGGAACTTACTGTTGCTAAGAATAAATTAATGTTAGAGGTTAATTCCTGAAAAAATCTGAATTTTTCATGCTGGCCACATCAGCACGTCAAGCAGGCCATGTTTATCTGAGAAGACAGCTGAATGACATTTCTGACAGAGGGCCTTATGCAGCTGCTCACACTTGCCAGGCCAGAGCTCTTTGGTTATGATTTTAAGTAGAAACCTGCACAACTTTATTTCTTATAATAGCATCTGACACCACAGAAAGCTAAATTGTTTCTGTATCCATTTGTCTACTGTTCTTTCATTGTGACTATTCAATCTTTATGAAATCACAACATGAAGAAAAAAAATACCATGGAGATGAAAGGAAGAAAGAAACCTATTCCACGGTGTGCTAACCCACTTCAATATTCAATATAGAAAAGCAATTGCTGCCCACTCAGAGCAGATGTTCCTTACAGTTCATAAGCACCCATCAAATGTTAGGTCATACATGCACTTCCTTACAGCTTTGATCTCTAACGTTACCCAGGTGAGTAATTCCAGATACTTATAATGCAGCCTATAAACAGGCACCTGTTGTTATTTGAATTAAAACAGCACATCCAGATGGCAGGTAGAGACTGGGGCTCACCTCTACTAAGGTGTATATAAGGCACCTGTACATATAAAAAAAAAAAAAAACCAGGAATTTCAAGAGCTGTGAGCTACAAGGGTTTGTTCTTTTTTATCTTTCGTTTCCATAGCAAAATGGACTTCATCTCATATGTCACAGACTCATCCTAAACAAGTTCAGAGGACCTCTTCTTCAATTAAATAATCAAGTAAACTAAAAGGCAAAAAAATCCCAAAATTCTGCATAGGATTTCCCACAGCACCTGGTTCACACACATCCTGCTGTGCTATCTGAATGTGATTCTCTATTATTAATGGCTATTTGGAGACAAGTCCTGATTTTAATTACACTGGATTTCACACAACACACCTGGGTGCCAGCCACTGTAGTGTTCCTGACTGAATGAGTACTCATTTAGTAAGGTAACAAAACAGCTGATTTTTTGCAACTCAACAGCTCAACAGCAGTACTAACTCCAGAGATGCGCAAAGAACCAGAAGTGCAGCAGCACTAGTATCTCTGTCTAAATGAGACCCGAGCTCCCTAGTGGCCAGATGCTGTCAGGACCACCAAATTTATCTAGAATTCTCTTCCCAGATTATACAAGCCAAGGTGAACTCCCTCAAGCAAAACAGATGTATTTCATAGACTTGTGGTTTTTTAATTTTTGCAGAAGCAGAACTCTGCTATTATGAATACTGTTCAAAGTTGGCTTTTAAGGGATGAAAATCTGGATGAAGGAAGCACATTTCACTCAGTTCTCCATGTGCAACCTGTTATCCAAAGAGATGGATTAACCAGGACATGCATTTCTTTGACAGCTTAGAAGGCTTAGTGAACCCAAGTTCTTTTCCCCTCAATCTTGATTGTCTCAGAAGAGATATCTTTCTAATTCTCTCATCCGTCTTTACAACATGCCTCCCAATCTCCACTGCAACTCCCATCCACCAGGTGAATTATTGTTGCCCTCCCATTCCAAAATCCATCCACTCCCAATTGTCAAACTGATCATGCCACACACCTAAATGACAGAAATAATTTAATCTGGCTTTTGTGGTATCAACATACTATTTTTCTGTCAGATGTCTTGAAGGATATTGTAGAAGGACTGTCATTGTAAGACAGTACCTTTTATGCATACCCCATGTAAGGAAGCTTCCCTCCTGCTGGACAGCAAGAAAGTTTCAGAGATAATTAACCATCTGAGGCCATTCATTATTTTAATGAGTCTGCTGAAGAGCACTATTCCCTGATAAAAAGCACATGGAAGACAGTAGCCCTCATTATCTTCCAAACAGGAGCAAACTGATAAAGGAGGCAAAAATCTTTGCACAAAAACGAGAGAGAAGATGTAGATAGTCTCTGATGTCATGTTTTAATTCTGTGAAGACAGAGGCAATGGTAATGTCATTTTCCCAGCAATGACAGATGGTGGAGTCTCATTTCACTTCAATATTAAAGGTAGCATAGTACCTGAAGCTACAGGCTTTGACAATCTCCATCCATTTGTAAAAGTCACCTTCAAAGAAGAGAAAGTTAGAATAGGGAGCACATGGGCTCACTGTCAGTAGCAAAATTAATTGCCCTTAGTATGGCTGACTCCCTCCTCTTTGCTCCTGCTGTGTATTAAAGACACATGTCCAGCTTCCACTCTAAAAGACTGGAATTTTTGCAAAGAGCTGAGGGAATTGCTCTGAGTTAGGCCAGCACAAGCAGCAGCTCTTTAGGGGAAAGGGGCCTAAACCACAGCCAGGCACAACACAGGGCACAGCAGCAAGGCTTATCCTCCAGAGCTGCATAGCAAGGCTCCCACAGAGCTTCTGCCACCCAAAACGCAGGGCAGGCAAAACTCTGCCAAAAATAACGAAAGTGCCAGCTGTGTCTGTGTGACTTCAGATCCCTTCTGCAAAGAAGAAAAGATAATGGAGGCTGTGAGAAACACATCCTTGGGAAGATACAGAAAGGAGGGAGTCAAGGGAAGAAAAACAAAGATGGGAGCAAACAGCAGCATTAGCAGGCTCAAAGAGCTGGAAAGAGTGCAGATAGATGGTGACCAGAAGAAAGGCCTCAGAAATCTGGTAACACATAACATTTAAGCAAGTGAAGTCTGTGTACACCTCTGAATTTTTTACACCTCTGCCTCCCAGTACCATCAAACATCTAGCCAGAAGATTAGAGAGATTACTGAGATACACAAAGCTCAATATGAATGTATATGGATGCAGTCTGTTAGCAACCAAAATAAATACAGGCCATCCTGCCCATATGTTCTGTACTTGCAGAATCTCCCCAACAGCCCTTCTAAGGTGGTCTTAAATGCTTTGGCAGCCAAGAGGGCTCTCTATCAACCTTGCCCAATGAGCCTCCAAACATCTTATGATGCATCCTAAACAAAGCAGATGAGAAGGAAACCAGGGTAAGGGCTGAAGAAAGCTCCTGTTTGGTTGCAGCTGCAATGAAATTAATAAGCTCAAATGCCTGTTTTGTTTGAAGCAGATCTGCACTGGGACTCAACCCAAGAGAATCCTCAAAATGGCTGCCAGCGTGCCCAGAGTAGCTGTGCTAGACTGATTCCTGGCTGGAAGGCTTGCTAAGAAAGAGCAGTTCTGAGTGGAATCACAAAAAGAACATGTTACAGAGGTCATGAAAGCACTAAACCCATTATTTCTGTATATAATAAACATTATCCAAAGCAAAGAGATTATAAAGCCTAAGAAGAGCAGAAAATCCTGATGTGCCAAGTGATTTTCAGCTAATCTGCATTAATACAGTAAACCAGCACATTAGCACATAGGATTAAAGTGGAACCCCAAAGTCAGGCAGCTGGGAACATTTTGTCCTGAGAGCAAAGATGATTGTTTCCAGCATAAGAACAGCAAACACAGCCCAGCCTACTGAGGTGGCATCCTGTGCTCTCATGTCTGAGGCAACAAAGCCATCTAAAATGGTTTGGCTGCTCTTCTGAGCTGGGTGTTGAGTAAAGTAGGATAAGCACATAAAATAATTATATGAGCCATCTAGACAGAGAGTTTTGCAAATAAACTCCTCTGTAGTCTTGGCGTCTCTTATGCATTCCAAAAGCTCTCACAGTGTCAGCATGGCTTGCCTCTAGCCATGTCTAGCTCTAGCACATCTCCATTTTGGCAGCCAAAGCAAAGGGAAAAGACCGGGAAAGGACATGATGAAGGTGGATTAGGAACCAGCACAGTGAGGTCCACCCCTGTTTCCATTTCTAACCAACATGAGTCAGGTACTGAGGTGCCAGAGCACTGCAGAGCATCCTCTTCTCAGCTTGCAAGCTATGCACCAAAGAACCAACATGGAACAGAAAGCACCCAACACCCCTCTTGCCCCCAACATTTACCCAACAACACAAGACCCCTGGCAATAACTTCCAGCAAGGAACAGGCAAGTCAACAGCCAAAAATCCCCTGGACTATTGACTGTAGATCCAACTCTTCCTCCTATAAAGTCCCACCTGAACTTTAGGCTCTATAAACAACAACAAAACAAAACAAAACACAAAAAACCCAAAACAAACAAACAAAAAACCAAAAAAAAAAAAAAACCAAAAAAACCCAAACCAAACAAAAAAAAAAAAAAAACCACACAAAACCCAAGTACTGAAATATTTCTTACGCAAAGAAGATTTACAAGATTTACAAAATATGTCAGGGCAGATGAGATTGCTCTGCCTGCATGAAACCAGAGAAATTTATCTAATACACTAATGGCTTCACCATTCAACAGTGCTATTCTGATTTCACTGCTATTGAGCATTCAGACCACTCAACAACATCAGTATCTGCATCCATATTCTCTAAACATACAAAGAACTGAACTTAGTCCTGCCATAAAGACATGAAAAAAAGCCTATCACAGACAGTTTTTCCCTCAGACTCTGGAGATTGCAGCCTGAGAAGTTTATGAATCAGCTCCAGGGTTTACAATCACTTTCTGGATTCATCTGTTAGCACTTAAGTTTGTACTTTGGGAATGCGTAGATCCCCTTCTGCTCTTTTGGACTCACCTGCTTCTATGTAAGCTCACAGTATTTATTCTATATGTTGCCTGGAGGGGACACGCATGATGTCAGATCTTATACTTTTTGTGGGTTATCTGATAGGCATGCAGGAACTTGGGTCAGTAGCCAACAGATTATTTCATGCAGCCTGGTATACAAAGGAAATACCATTTATATAATGCATTATATTAAGCAGATGTTCCTTCTAATTAACTAAGATATACAGCCTGGCTAAAACTCCTCTTCCACATGTGACGATAAATAACTGGTGAAACTAAGTTGGAGGGGAGTTTTGATAAAGATGAGGACCACTTCAATGCTCCTGAATCACATCCTATGTAAAATCTAAAAGTCAGGACATGTGCAAAACTGCAATGTGAAGTCCCCTCTTCACTCCAAAATCCCTTGTAGAGATTTCATTCCAGTAAGCAAATGAAGTGCTATTGATTGGGTTGGTTTGAGTTGTTTTGTTCCTGGGACTGTGTCAGACATTTCTTACTCACAGGGAATGCTGAAGCTTTTCCAAACAGCTGGGAGGACTTTATTATCAGAATATTGCTGTGGCAGGAGTACCTGAAACAAATCTGCTCCTGGCTCTCTACTTGTTCAGGCCTCTTCACACAGGACAGACTAGCATAAAAAGAAATAAAAAGATCTCCAGCAGATAAAGGCTACAAAGGTTTTCTCCTACATATTGAAAAAAAAAAAACAACCAACAACCTCCCAAAAAACAAACAAAACCCCCAAACAAAACCAACAAAACACATGACCAAAACTAAAAATACAAACCAAGAAACCAGTAAAAACTCCTACTTGCCTGTGGATGACCCAGTATGGCACAAGGCATGACACCTTGAGAAAATAAATGGACAGATACAGTAGGCATTCACTGTGTCCTGGTAAAAATCCCATTCTCCTGCAATTAGGTAGGACCTCAGTGTCATGAGGAAATTTTGATGCTGTTTTTCTTCTGTGCTGAAGTAAATGTGTTTGTCTACAGGGAGATATAAGAAACAGGAACAAGGAGGTCTCTGAATGCATTCAGCCTAATGATTCACCTGTCTATTAGTCACCTAATTTCACAGTTCATAAACTTTAAAGGTTTCAGTTATGAATGGGCCCAGTGGTTCTAGGATAAGAATGTACTCATCTTCCATAAAGAACAGGAAAATAGGTTTATGCGATACTGCTCTCAGCTGGTTTTCATTCTCAAATACAATATGTCTTAGAAGAGGAAACCCCATGAAATCCCATCAGCCCTAACAGTATTATCCAAATCAGAAAGATTCCTACCTTATAATCTTGTTTGCTAAGAGACTCAGTGTGTCCATTTTCATATACTCTCATGATTTGTATAAGTTATATTTTCTTCTAAATAACAAACAAGGGCTTCAGTGTGAGCACCAGACCTAATATAAAGCTGGATCTTTATGCCACCACTCCCACCATTACAGAAGTTTTTCCTTCACTGAAAAATTAATGTATCCTCATTGTTTAGATATCTAGTTACAGGATTTGAGCTGCACATTTACAAGATATGCTGCATGAGCAATGAAACTGGAAAAATTAAGCCCTAAAATTATTTGTAGACTGTGATCCATGTCACGGATGAGGTGCCCACAGCAAAAGGCTTCCTGTAACTGCAGAACAAAAAAAAAAAAAGTCAGAATAAAAACTCATCAAGTTCACTATTCCTATTTCTCATGAGGATTCCAGCTCTTCTCTAATCAGTAGTTTTATGCAAGCAATGACAAATAGGAAGAGTTAAAAGAAATTTTATTCCAGAAATGCTTTTTAAACCGCGGTAACAGTTCACTGCTAATTTCCCTGGGCACATGAACAAAATTACTTTGAAAACATAAGAATCGGCTGGCAAATGTCAATGGCACAGTAATGGATACATCCTGGAATTTACCCTATAGGCAGAAATTCACTTGCTGTCACCCCTCAAGCAAAAGCCTGAGTAAGCAGGTGGATTAGTAAGGTAAAGGTCAACATCTGTATTCTGCTTTGGGTAAACAGGGGATAAAATGAACACCCAGGTGTCCCCAGATATTTTAGGAGCATTCTTACCTTCAGCCTCATATCAGTGATGTAACTAGGGCTATTAAATACCTGCCTTGGGTTTGCATGACCTGCCACCAGTCAAAACATGGCTGGGTGGAGAAAAGCACTAGAGAAAATTTAGCTCACAAAGGAAAAGGAAGAATCAAACAGAGTCTGTTCTGTAAAAGGTGGAGAAGGGCAAGGGGTAGCCCTGAAAAAGAAGAGTTTGGAGGCTGAAGGAAACCAATTGTGCTGAGAATCACAAAGAATGGAGAGAGTAGAATTATTTGTTGGATTGACTGAAATAGCAGAGACCTGAGGTATTTAAGAAAACCAAGTAGGAAGCACAAAGGACATAGGACCTCCTACATACCTCAGGTCCAACTACTGTGTTCCCTGTGGACAGGGAACTCAGGCCTGGAGCATTTGACAGAAGAGCCACTCAGAAACAAAACACCATAGCCATTAACTTTCATCCTCAAGAAGTATCTTTCCCATGCTTGAAAGCATGAGACTACGACTAACACCCAGCAACAGAAACATCTCAAAGGGCTACCTGGTGCACTGTTGGAGTTTGGTCCTTAGATCTGGGACCTTCAAAAGTCTGCTCTTCAGGAAGAGACTGTCTGATTTAGGATAAATGACAAAAATCAGTCTTCCATGAATGAGAACTGTGTCACTTGATAAGCAAATAGTGGCCCACAGATCTCCAGGCTTTTTGATCCCTATCACTTGAGACATTGCAGTGACATTTTTAGAGATGCACCACTGCTGCTTGGAAAGGCAGGTAAGTTGAGATTTCTTCTTTCTTTGCAAATGAATGATGAATATACATTGCTGAGTACTGTTCAGGAAAAGAATAACTGCTATTTAGAGGTTTAGTCAAAATGTAAGCCTTCAAAGCAAGCACCTTGATTTTTAAAAACAGCCAATCATTTACTACAGAAAACAAGTCCAATTTTTCTAAATTAAGCATGTTAGGTTGGACTCGTGAAGTACTATTTTGATTTTTAAGAAACATTGGAAATCTGATAGAAGATATATTTCCAGTCCACCAACAGCTGCTGAGCTCTGCTCATCTTCATAGATGGACTAAATCATTTACCACTGAGATGGAAAACAAATCTTTTCAGAGTTGAGCCCTCAAAGGTTAAAGGAGATTCAATGTTTCAGTAATGTCGCAAGTGATTTCTTGAAAACACACGCAAAAATATCAGAATAGATGCCATTTCCAAGAAGAAAATAAACTATAGGAAAAAATGCAAATTGACAAGTGCCATTATTCTTTCCTTGACCAGTCCTTGGTATCTCTCAATTGTCCTACTCTTCTTGTTTTAAAGGATGTTGCCATAGTGATATTACAGAACCTGCAAGACTGTCCCCCTATGCTATTCATCATCAGAGATTAAAATATACTATGAAATGGGTTTTAATATATTATAAATTATACATACTGCAATACCAAATTCTATTATAAAACAGGCTTTAAATAACATATTGTGGAACTAGAGTAGCTGTCCTGAGTTCAGGTGGGAGGTTGCTTTATAATACAAAGTCTGACTTTTCAGTCTCACTAATGGCCCTGAAAAGAAGTCACCCACTATGAATTTTATCTACATGCTTTCATTCATTCCATGATCCTTCCAAGCAGCTGAGTCTGGAGAAGACGCAAGAACCGATTCTGTGCCACTGCCTGGGCACCCAGTGCCATTCGAGATGCTGTAGTGGAGCCAAAACTTTCCTGTGGGGTCAACAGAGACAAGAAAGGAGCTATGGAAGAGCTTTGCCTTTTTGGACAGCAGCTGGAGGCCAAGAGTGATGCCCCAGGGCAACACTATTGGGACTAGAGGCTTATTTTAGACTGAACTGAGCCAAATAAATGTTTTTTACTTTACTCCAGGGAAAGTGAGACTAGAAAGAAAACAACCAGGTTTGATTTTCAAATGGACCTTGCCACAGCATTTCTGTTCCCTGTGCTTAGGAGGGACATGAGGAGGCACAAGGAAAGAAGTATGAAATTCCCCCATAATTTTCCTTCCATCCCATACAGCAGTACATCGATTAACTACAAAGCCAGTTTTAGTTTCTGGGCTGGAGAGCCTGACAAGGACGATCTCCTCAATTCCAGATCCCATCCAGAAAACCACCCAGTCCTAAAGCTCTGCAAATTCTTGCTATGCACTAAAAGCAGGAGCCCACTGCACCACCCTGAAGACAGTCGGTGTTCCATCCCAGCTGTCCTGCTCCCTGCTGGGACTATTAGCTCCTCCAAAGGGATTTTATCCCTACAAGCAATGAGAAGAGCAAAGAGGTGTAGCAGCAAAACACCCTCCCCCAAGTCCCACAGCAGCAGGGTGTGCACGCAACAACAGCAAAGGCTTGTGCTGGCAGAGAGGTGATGAATGTCTCGCTGGCCGTGGCTTTACACACAAGTGGCAGAGCGCTGCGACACACGGGCGCTGCTGCTCATGGACACAGCCCAGCAGCTCTGCAGGAGCCACCTCCTGCTGCCTGCAAGAGCACCCAGCTGCTTGTGCGGCTGCAGGGCCAACACCTCGGCGCTACCACAGGGCAAGTAATCCAGCAAACAAGTCATTCTTAGCAAGAAATCGTTTCCTTTGTTAAGCACTGACATTGAAGCTCCTAGTCAATTTTATACCCACTTTACATTAATGTGTTGAGCTTTAAGATTACTGGTTGCAAGAGGTTGTGTTGTTTAACTGGCATGATCCCAGAAAACAAAAACAGGGACCCAACAGCCTTATCAGTTCAGTGCCAGCTCCAGGGTTTTCATTAGCAGCCAGCTCTTCTGGGTGCTCCTCAGAGAATGGGTGCTTAGTGGTCAGCGTAATACACACGTAAGTGCTTGGTGCTGGGAGATTTATGCCGTTCTTCCACAAGCCATGCCAAATGTAGTTTTCCTGATTGCACTTCAGAATTGTGGATTTGAAACCGGCAAGTGATAAGGGCAAGAATGCAAAATGGATCCTGTCAAGCAAGTCACAATCATTATGGCTACTGTTATCTGTCACCTTGAGACATCAGGAGCTGTGTGCTTCACTAGATCCAAGCAGAGACTTCTTTTCCCCAGTATATTATGTACAGATAGCTCACATGACTACACCAAAAGCTCTGCATAAATCTCTGTGGCATATATTGTCTTTCCAAGCAGCAGACAATTTGGGATTTTTTTTCCTAACTTGCTACAGGAGCAACACATTTCATTAACCTGGCTTTTATTCATGCCAGCTCAAAAGGTCAGAACCAGTAGCCTCAAACAATGTCCTCATTTTAACAATGAGGTTTTCTTGCTGATGAGCATCAGGCACTGCTGAAACCTCAGAAAATAAACATTATGCTCATAGGTCCCTTAAGTATGGTAAACTATCCATTTATCTTGCAGCTGCCAAGCACACAGTCCTCTAATTGCTGTTACAGATACACCACTCTAGATCTAAGCTTTACCAACCTTGTCTTGAGATTTAATCACACATCTTGTGCACATGTCACTCAAGAGCCCAACATTATTGGGACTCATCCTAAGTCTCTTCAGAAATACATGTATTTGATTTGTGTGATCTGCAGGTTGTTTATACCCGTATCAGAAACCCATCCTAAATAAACTCTGAGCCTGAGGCTTTTATGCTCTTACACAATCCAAAGGTTCAAACAGACAATGACATCCTATCCAGAAGACCACTTGGAGAGCCAGCAGAGTCAATCAATTTGCTTCCTTGCTTGCCCTGCCTCATGAATTAAATCTCATGCTTGCTTCCTTAGACTACATGGGATTGCACTTCAGCCTTTGTTGCCTGAAGAGGTGTAAATAAAAATATAAACTTTAAAGGGGATCAATCTACTTCTGGATAGACAAAAATCCAAAAGATTTCTCCCTGATCTGTGTTACAATTTAACCTATTTGACAGTATCAACAGGGTCCACAGTCTACAAGCATCATTTTTAACATCTTTCATCTGTTCAAAGTAACAAAAACTGTCTGGTTGACACCCAGTTTTAGAAACAGATTCCTAATTAATACAGGAATTAGCACTTATAGAGTCCTCAAATATGAATGCCAATTCAGAAGGCCCAAATTTAGGGGCACCTATGATAAGAATCTCTTAGTGTGCTGATTGATACATCCAAAAACAATTAGTTAACATTGAAAATTCAAGCTTATTCTACCAGTACTATCCAAAGCAGGGATAAAACAATCCATACTTTTCCCTGGTTCTCTCCAGCTAAACTAAAAATCCTCTTTACATTGAATCAGAAGTCTTCTGAAGCATGAGGAAAAATAAAGACCAAGATGAATCAGCATTTTTGATCAACAAATTTCTCTGACACAAAAGAAATAAAACACTAACTTGAACAAGAAAAGATGAGATAACCTTCAGCCAGAAGCACCATCTCTCTGGGGTGTCTGGGATGAGCTACTTGACATGTTGGCTTGATCACTATTGCATGCACACTGAATGAATTCACCTGAGTCTGGTGATATTTAAGTTAAAGTAAGGACCATTTAAATTGCAAACCAATTCTAGTCAAGCATGAACCTTTGAAAAATCTGAGATGTTTAGGCAGAAGAGATAAGTGATGAAACAAGCAGTAATTTATGGAGATATATGGTTGACAAGTCTTCCTAAAGAGTGTTCTAATCATGCTTGAACACTTTGAGACATATGTGAATGAAGCCATGTTTTTTTTCAAGACAAAGAGAGAAATCACAGTGGCAAAATCCCTCAAGGACCATCAACATGTGCTGCTTGGCTTACAGACCTCATCCCATGTGGCTCCACAGAGGTGCAGCCTGGGCAGCGTGCTGTGCTGCTCCAGGCTGTGATGGTGGCAGGAGGCAGCCTCACCACCCCCTGCACACTCAGGCTCGCAGTCAGCTGCAGCCATCCCCTGTGCAAGGTACGTGGTGACAGAGACAAACCTGCAAGGCCATGAATCAACCTGTGAGGGAGCCCAGCAGATGTTGCAGTCACAATGTGCCAGGCTTGCTGCAGGTGGCTTTGCAAGTACGGCCAACTGCAGCTTCACTGCTGAGCGTGGCTGGGGAAGGCACCTAGAGAGTGGCCGTGTGCTCAGAAACACGTGACAGAGTTTGGAGACGAGTGTGACTGATGTCAAACAATGGTGAATGGGTGTGATAGGGTCCCAAAATACTCATGTGTGGGGAGAAGAATGTGGCTTACACCAAGCTTCCTCACTTCAGACATGCCTCTGCCCACTGCTCCTTGCTGTACTAAGGATATTTAATGCAGAAAGGCCCTTGCACATTGGTATATGCTCTTTTTCAGCTTCTTTCATGCAAGCCCTGAGCCCAAAAAGTTGCACAGAGACTGGCACTGCATAATGTGAAAAGAAAACCTGGTAATGACTATGAGAAACTTCTACTCTCACCTTAAGGCTGTCTTGTCTTGCAAAGGAGAGATGAAATGACAGACAGGTAGAGGACAGAGCTTCTTTCTAATTTTACTTTTTTTTTTTTTAATTAAAATTCCCATAATATATTTGGGTCCAAGAAAGGGAACAAAAATAGATTTCTTTTTTTCCTTAGCTATGATTCTAGAGAGGGTTGAATAATTTTAATCTATAACTTTTCCAAAGGATCAGCTTCAGGCAGAGAGCAAAATCTGAAAATCACAGGACCACAGGAAGCCAACTCTCAGTTTGAAGTCTCCTGCAATGTCAAACACTAAGATAAATAACACCTCACAGCACTGCTAAAGTTACTGCAATGATGTGTACTCTTCCTCATTGAGGTCCACTACTTGGGGAAAGCACTCTGAAGGCTTCATATCCTTTTCTCCATCTCTTCAGGTGCTCTAGTACCCATCTACTGCCACTCCTCAACAGCAGCAAAGGAGAAATTGCAACACAGGTGAGCCCAAGCATTGCTGAAAGCCTCTGTGGGCACTGCCAGGCCAGAATGCTCAGGTAAATGGAGCTCAAAACTGTATATAACAGCACTAGCAGCTATTTTTACATCCTCCAGTTCCAGCTTGCCTCTGTGCAAGCAGCAAACATGTCTCACTTGGCTGACCAAACAGAGTACCTGCACTCACCCAACAGCATTGGCAGAGAGAAGGCTGAGTGTTTGCAGAGCAGCACAGTCAGTGGCGCAGGGACTGGCTTCATCATGACCCAGAAGTAGGAGCAGCAGGAGTGAAAACACAACTTGCTCTATGCAGTGTTATTTTGTAACCTCTAAACAGCACTACTGTGGAAATGAGACTGACATCTCTGAAAGACTGAAAAATTTGTGAGTTAGAATATTTGTTAATTTTTTTTTAAAAGGCTGTTTCAGAGTCACAACATGTGATGAACTGACCACAGCCCTCATTCCTGTTCCCTTGTGCCAGTGCAGGAAGAAGGTAGGGAAAACCAGGAGTGAAATTGAGGCCAGGAAGAAGGGATGGGTGGGGGGAAGGTGTTTTAAGGTTTAATTTTTATTTCTCTACATCCTGCTTTGATTTGATTGGTAACAAATTTAATCAACTTTCCCCACATCAAGCCTGTTTTGCCCATGATGGTAATTGCTGAGCGATCTCTTCCTCAACCTCATCTCAACCCAGGAGCCTTTCAACATCTCTTCTCTTCCCTGTCCAGCTGACAAGAGGAGTGAAAGAGCAGCTTTGTTGGCAGCTGGCATCCAGCCACGGCCAGCCCACCCACACAAGAATTCACTAACATGCACATTTGCATCTCAAGAAATGTCAAATGAGTATTAATAATTTTAAGTCATTTTCCTTCTTAAAAGAAAAGATGAGCTTCAACTGTCTTAACATCTAAGGCATCTTTTCAGCACACACATTAATATTTGCTAATTATTAACTTTTCACATTCCTATAGAATTTCACTGAAAGCAAAAGTTTTTGTAGGTGAGAATGCCTGAAATATTAAGTGACTTAAGACAGAATATACAATATGATTAAGAACATTTTCTTAGTATAGATTTCTATTTTGAAGAGGAGATTCTGAAATATTCCATGCAATTAGTCTGGTTTAATTGGATTTGTTTGGAAAACAGATGGAGAAAGAAAAATCCTAATGATGTCTAACCAAATCATTCATTTCTCTTTTAATTTAAACATTCAAAACTGCATTGAAATTACATAATCAAAAAATGCCACAGAGCTTCAAAGTCAAATCATTCATCCCCTGCTTCTATTAGATCCTTTCATACTGGCAGCATTTCACTGTGTAAAGAGGAAAAAAAAAAAGAAAGAAAAACAGAGAAAGAAGTAATCTCATTTAAATTCATATTATTTTTGCTGTGGGGGGTTCAGTGGACAGCAGCTGGGCACCACTGCTATCAGCAGCAGGCAAACATCAAAAAGGACAGTCATTGCCTCAGCATCTTTATATTCAGGACAGCTAAGGTGTCCAGAAAATGACAGGCTGTAAATACATATGCAGAAAAGCCTAGGTGATTTTTCTGGCTCTCAGTTCAGCCCACATGTTCAGGTCTCCCCAGGGACAGAGCAGAGCAAAGGAGAAGGCCACTTTCTCAGAGTTCAGCTGGTACTAAAGAAAAGCCAATTTTCTGAAGACTGGCGCTTCAGTGATGGAAATGAGCAATTTGAGTTTGTCTTGGAAGAAGAGTAAACAAAATTTTTTACCCATATGGTAACCAAAAAGCAGCTGTAGAGATTTCCCTGATCTCAGACTAATTTTTGGAAAATGCTATGTATTCTCTGGAGGGGGAAAACACGTGGTGATTTCTCTCCCTGTTTTTCATCAAAGAAATGAATTTCACTTGCAGTCCTAGCTTATGGCGTGAAAACTGAAACCTCAACCCAGAAGTAGGGCTTGTGAAGCACACTCCAAAGCACTTTGCCAATATGCTACTCCTTACATCAAAACTGTAAAACTGCATCAGGACTAACACAGTGGGAACCATCTCCTGATTTTCTAGCAATAAAACAGACAAGAGGCAGCTTAAAGTGCTGACATTGCAGCCTATCTTACAACCAGCCCAAAAGGCACACACCATAAGTTCCTCTCTATGTAATTTCACACCATCACTCCTTAAAAAAAAAGTCAATTTCTTTATTGAGATCACTGGTAATGTAACTATTTAAATATGAACCTCTGTTCAAAAAATAAAGTTTTTGTTCTATTACATGTATTCAGTGAATGACAGCCATAGCAGGAGAACGTGGCTTTGCAATGCCCTATGATGTCGCCATCAGGATTACTGCAACAGATGTGGAAGAAACATGGACTATTGGCTGAGCAACTCCCAAAAGTAAGGACTAAAGCAGTAGAACAAGCTATTTTCCCAGACCCTCTTAAGCATTCAAATTCCCTGTGTCCCATTGTTTATAGCAAAGAGAATTACAAGAAGAAAAGTGACACAAACACAAATCTGTCCAGGTGACTGTGATTGTCAGTGAGCTGGTGAAAGATAACCCTGAAAATGGATCTATGAAGAGATCACAGAACTAATTCCTTTTGTGATATAATCCTGGCTCTAAGATAGATTAATGCATTAGCATTTCTACTGTATGTCTCTAATGTTACCGTTCTAATTCAATACCCAGCTAGGGAGATAAATCTCTGAATACATCCTGCATAAATAGCATGCATTGTTATGATTTTCTTAATAAACCATGGAAAATTAACATAGGCATTAATAGCAGCTTCATGTTCTAACTCAAATGCAATTTATTCTTTTGTGGGATGTAATGCTATACAGACAAGTTATGATATTACACTAATTTTTGTAGACAGCCTTGAGACAGTTGACAAACTAGAAATGTAATGTGCTGTCTGATCCTGTCCCTTCCCAATGTAGCTTTTCAACATGAAATATAGCAGGGCTGACACTGCACCAGCAAAGGACATTTTTAGCTGAAGAAGCAGGGTGGAAGATGGCAATTTGCCTTTGAATTGCTGCAGCTGCAGGGTGGAGAGTTTGGGAGGTAGGGGACAAGAGCAAAGATTCAAGCTGCTCCCTGCCTCCTGGGGAAATACCACTCAGGCCCTGACATCAGGGACAGACAAAGTGGCAGGACAGATCACGTTTCTGTTTTATGCCCTTACACCAGCTCTTATCTCCATTCCATCCCCTGGTATAGCAGGAAATCACTGCTAGTCCTAATTTTACATTTGAAAAGTAGAGGAATGTTTATTGCTGATTCCAAAACACAATGCCAAGAAATCTGCTGAGCTCCCAGGCAGGTCTGCCCCATGGCTGGGCATTCCCAAAAATCAGGACTCTGATACAAGAAAACATACCTTGCAGCAGAGGACACTGAAAGTAACAGCCTGCAACTGGGGCCAGCTCATTAACACCCTGCAGCACCATTTTATTTAATCCCACAACCCTCCCAGTTTGACAGTGCCAGAGAATGAAACAGGAGACATCCTGGTATTACCACAGAAATCCATGGTGCCTTCAACACTGCAAGCAGAACCCACCTCACCTGCCAAAAAATTACAGTAGATTTGGACAAGGTATAAAGAAGGGAAGCAAAAAGAGTTAAGGGAATGAAATTGCTTTTATGCAGAGAGGGACTTAAAAAGAATAAGACTCCAGCATAGAAATATAATATAGTAAAAGCCTCTAACAGTCACAAACAGCACGGCAGAGTGTAGGGAATGACTGCTCATAATTTTCTGATGCAAAATCTCAAGGTTATCAGATGAAATTCAAAAGAAAAAAAAAAAAAAACAAACTCAAGAGCAGACCAAAACATATTTTTTCACAAGATGTATGGTTCAGCTGTGCAGCTGAGCCATGGGATACTATAAATGCCAAAACCTTTCTGGGAAGTGGAGAAATTAATGAATAGAAAAACCCTTCTCAAGTCAGGAAGGACAGCAGTGCTACCTGTGGCTTAGGAAATCCCTCAGCTACAGACCAGCAGAAGGTGAGAAGCCTCATGCCCCACCCAAGCAGCCTGACTACACCAGTCTGACCCAGACAGCCTCTGTGCTCTTGCAAGGGGTGCTTCTCTGGCAGCACACTGGGCAATATTTGACTCCCTGCGCATGCCTGAGCCTCAGCTCACGTGGAAAATGGACAGCTTGCCTACGGGGCTGTGAAAAGGCACCATCTTGCTGCCTGTGATCATTTGCATGGGGAACAGCAAAGCTCAGCTCAAAGGCAGTGCTGAGATGTCAGCACGTGTTGTGCAGTGTAAATCACAGCACAGAGGATGCCTCCAGCCCCCCCAAAAGAGAAATGACAGACCTCCAGCCCTACCTCAAAGGAGATTCACCTATCATTAATAGAACCTTATGGCATTTGCCAAGAGGGGCTCAGGAGTACAGTGATGGAAGCAGGGAATATATTTTGGGAAGAAGCAGCCTTTGCCCTCTAAGCAGAAGGCAGTTGCACACATGCTGCTCACTTATCTCCCTACTTGGAGGCTGAGCTCATGTCCCCAGAAAGGGATGGCAGGGCAAGCTATAGCAAGGACAGGCACCCCAACACCTTTCTGCCCTGGTACCCCAGACTAATCCAAAGAAGAAATCACTTCACCGCAGGGCAGCTCCAGACAAGGGGAAAGGCTCAGAGTAGAGCCTGGATTTGTGCAAATCTCATGTTTATACAGCTTCATCCATTGGGAACTTACAGGCAGAAAGGGTGCAGTCTCAGAAGCTGCAGCACTGGAGGGATTTGTCATTAAGTGTATGGTGCAGGGCCACTGTAATGTTTCAGGACAGCAGTGCTTTCAAAATGTCTTCCCTCTGCACAGATATGCAGTTCTTTTGACTGCAACAATTGTTACTTTTACAAAAGAAAAGTAGGCACTTGGAAGACACTGAGATCATCCTGGAGAATGCACATCTGCTATCTAATCTGCTGTCTAATACAGCAATGAACTTTTGTGGAAAACGCTACAGCTTTCCTAGAATGCCACTAGGTAGTATGGGAAATAGATCAGGGGTAGCAGCCCCTCTCAAGCTGTACACTGTGTAGAGCACCCAAAAGAAATGAGGAGAAGAGAGACAAGATGAGTGGTACTGATGAACTGCCACTCTTCTGGGGTACTGGTGCATGGTATATTGCCCAAGTTATGAATGATTTCAGAGCCAGGACACTCTCAGACAAAACAGACATTTTTGTGTCTACATGCTTGGTCTTCTGTATATACCAGTGCACTTAACTTGAAAAAACTGAAAGCAATGTCTTGTAACATACATGTCAGCCTTCAGCTGTCTGCAGCATGTGTGTTGAATAGCCCCTTAAATGTGATTCTGATGGCTCTGCTCTGCTGCAATCTCATGACTGCTCTTCAGGATGGAGAGATTCAAATCCCAAAGGTTCATTGCTGAGCACTGTAGAGTTCCTCTCAGTGTGGGACACTGGCAGTGCAGTTGCAGACTGATATTTCCTTTTTCCAAGTATTGTGAGGAAATGCAGAAAGGATCCCCCTACTACAGCAAACCTGCTGCATTTGGGTAGTGCAGGTCTGGCTTGGTGAAGCCAAACTCCAGCAACAGCTGGCTGTGAAGCACAGCAGCAAGTCCAGAGTTGCTCCCTTCCCTGCACAGAGATGCAGCTGCCAAAGAATTAATCTGCACTTGTTATTGCTTTCTTTGACCAAATGCTGTGCAACCATACTGCACAGAATTTAAGTCAGCAGGGCAGGCTTGATCTTTGCCAATACTATGGCAGGTTTGATTTATTCTCAGCTATAACACACACTCAGACTGCGGCTTCTGGCAGCTTGCTTTATTTCCAGATCAATGAGAAATCATTGTGGAGAAGCAGACTTGGGGAGTAGATGTCATTTGCCCTCAGGGATGGGAAGCCTGGATTATTCAGATTATTCACACGCAGACAGCTCCCTCTGAGTTGTGTTAAGAGTGCAGTGGATGAGTTTCAGGAAAACTTCATAAACTAATGCAGAAGCTGAGCCTGTTGCAAGGGTTCACTCAGATGGATCTGCCCCCCCCCCCCCCCCCCAGAGGATGGTGCAGATAGCACCACACACCTCAAAGAGTCCTACTTTGATATAAAAGTGCAACCAGATAATGACATTTGACTTAAATAATGAAAAGAAGCGTTATCTTTTGTTTCTCCTATGCTTCATCTAGATCCTTTCTGAAGGCATTATCAAGACCTGTGGCTTAAAAGTTGCTTTCAAGGGCCAACAGAGTGCATAGTTCAGTGCAGTTTGTGCAGGTGACTGCAAAACAGTTGAGGGCTACTCAAAATTGACACTCAGGATTTCCCAGGTGGATTGATTTTAATAAGAAGAGTATAATTCAAAGCCCCTGGATTTTCCATCACCCTACAAGCTCCAAATTTTAAGAGAGAAAAAGATATGGTAGCAGACATGTAGACAAAAAGTAAATCTGTATTTCGGCATTGTGGAACACTCCTGTAATTTCACTGCTCTATTTGTATTCAGAAGAAAGGATTGAGTGTTGAAGCTTGGAATATAATATGAGCAAAAAGTCTGCAATGTTTCATTTGGGGCTGAAATATTTAATCCAACTTCCAAGTGTTTATTTGCCAGAAAGAAAAAAAAAATGCAGGCAAGAAGAAATATCTAAATAGAAAAGCATCTCCTAAACTAAATAGCACTTTAAAAAAATAAGATTTTACTTGCTAGAAATCTGTTAAGGGAGGATTTTTCTTTGGACAAATATGTGGAAAAATAAGCTTCTCAGATAGCTTCTTTGAGAATCAATTTTAGATAAACATTATGAAACCACAAGTGGCATGATAAACATGCATGCCATGTTTCTTCACCCAGCTGCAGCTAGGAAACTGAGCAATAAATACTATTTATTTATATTAATAGTATGCTTAGTGAAAGTATTACAATATTTCCTAAGCTTAAAATCATCCATGAATGTATTTTATCATGAGGCTCAGCATTTTTATAGTAATTTACAACTTTAAAAGGGTAAACTCTATTGCTCTCTGTCAACCCAACAACTGGGTAAGTGCAGAATGTTACCACATGAAGCATGATGAAATTTATCGCTGCAGTCATTAGTACATATTGATTTTGTTTATAACAACCCAAGGGGAATACTAAACTGATTTCGCCTGTGCTCGGCTCTCTCTCACTCTCTGACAGGACACAGGCATGGCAATGCCAGGCTGCAAACCACCAGCACTGCTCCCTTTGCTCTGAGGACAAGGGGTTTTCAGATATCAGCGTGGCTCCTCGGGCCAGCTCATCCTGCTCTGTTCCATTTTGTGGCTACCCTACATCCAGCTCCATTTTGTGGCTACCCTACATCCAGCTCCATTTTGAAGAATTTGCAGCTCTCACACTGCCTAGGCTGCACAAATACAGACTCTTTATTAGTCAGCACATGATTAAATTGTATCAACTCCTTGTTAAGTTGATTGCCCCACTCTGGGCTTTTGACACAGTGAAATTATTAATACAAAACAAAACTAAAAATACTTTTGCTCAGGAAAATATGAAGCAAAATGTGTTTTCTTGGTTTATTTTGTGTGATAGAATAGCATTTTAGATGAATGTTGATTTAATTTTCAACTCAAAAATGTGACATTTCATACTTGTGAAGAAAAACTAAGTATGGAATTTCATTTAAAGAATCAGAAGGTTGCATTTCAATATTTAATTGAAAAATATTCAATTATTTTCAGTCTGCAATTAGGGCAAAAGATATGCTGAAAGAGAGTTTCCTCTATTCACAGCATTTTAAACGTTAGTGGTAGCTCAGAAATTTCCCCTAATTAACAAGACAAGACTGATACATTTATTTCATTTCTTTCTTCCTACCATTTTTACTTAGAAGGTGGTTCTTTAATTGAACAGAAAAGCAATTTCAATATCAATCACAAGTTCAGCGAATGGAGCATTATGGCAAAAAAAAAAAAAAAAAGAAACAAAAAGAAAAAAGCTGATTTAGCATGTAAGAAAGGGGGAAATTATTATGCTTGAGACTGCAGAGCCAACTTAGAAATCACCTTCCTCCAGCCAAGCTCAGCAGTTGGGAGGCTACAGATGTGCTTCTCAAGCTTCGGAGTCACAATTAAAGTACCTCAGGGTGTGCATTTTGCTTTTTCATCCCTTGATGCCAGAAGAAGAGTGTCAAGCAGCCCAGCCCACAGAGGCACCACCCTGCCAGGATGGGGTAAGGAATGGAGTAAGCACTGGGGAACTATTGGCTCCAGCTGGCAGAGCAAAAGTCACTAACAATGCCAAACAGTGCAGGCCCAAAGAAGAGAAAGCACCTCCAGAAAGTAAATCTTTTGCATTTGAGATAGTTCTATTCTTCCAGATAAAAGACCACTTGTTGCGCTTGGTTCTTTCCCTCCATCTGGCCTGACCCATGTGAGTTTCCCATCAGACTTGTGTTGCAATTCCCTCTTTTTACCCAGAGAAAACAGCTTATGAAAGTGGCCAACAGTTGCTTGCGATAGATATTTCGTGGTGGGTGGCCTTCATGTGAAAAACCACCTCTGCCTCAAACCCCCTCAAGGTACTTGTCTTACTCTGCTTCAAGCACTCCTTTTATTTCACTAAGTGCAAAGAGCACGTTATTAGTGTTCATTTGTACACTCTCATGCATTCCCACACTGTGGATATTGCAAGAGTTCATTAAGAAGGCCAGGAACACAAGAGAACATAGGAGAGAGAAAAAAAAAAAAAAAAAAAAAAAAAAAAAAAAAAAAAACCAAAAAAAAACCACAACCAACCAAAACCACAGCAACTGCAAAATCACTTTTTATAGACTGCCTCTTCCCACTGCTCCTGTGTTCACAGCATTGGTACTCGCCAAATCTCCCTTGCAGCGGGCATAAGGAGACAAGTCACAGCAGCAGCCCAGAATGCTGCTTTGGGCAGTTTGCCTCTCATGCCCCCACAACTTGCTTATCTCACTACACAGAGCTGTTTCTTACATATTTCTGTGGGGGTCACAGGAATCTCAACTCACAGGCAGAAACTCATTTTACACAACCTTAGAAAGCTGAAAAAGCTACCCACTGGCACACAGTGACTGTAATTCTGGTCTGTTTTTTCCCTTTGTTTTTGGGGTTTCTTTTCCCCGCATTGTGCTGCAGCACAAGCAAGGACTAGATCCAGCAGCTTCTAACAGGAATGGTGCAACAACCACAGTACGGTATCTCTGCAGGGATCTAACCTGGCACCCACACACAAGTAATTACATTCCTTTGAATATGCCCTCCAATGAAGATCAGATAGCACAGTAGTGAACTTTCTCCCCCTCATTTTTCACCAGAGTTGAGCATTTTCCTGTACACTCCTAGGGAACATCAGACAGCAAGGAAACACAGCACTCAAGAGTTGCAGGTATGAGAGGGTAGGCATCTGCTGGTGGAGCAAACAGTCGTTTTAAGCCCTGCTTTTAAAGTCAGGCTAATCGGTGTCCCCTGCTTCACACACAGAACTTCTTTTATTAGGGGTGCTCAGGATAGGCCATTTATACTGCAATGCTTTAGATTAGGGCACACTCCTTCCCACAGAGCCCATTTTCCCAGAGATTAACCATCATCCTCAAGGGAATAACAAACATAACACCACTAGGAAGTTATTTGACTCAGTACATTTGTGACAGGATGCACAGGGCTGCATTGTGCCTCGCTGCTTGGAAAGTAACTGCCTAAAATCAGGTTATCATCACTCAGGTGATTTTAATTTTCCATCCGTCTTCCCAGATGTATTCCATTTGTTTGTGTTTTGTTGTTGCTGCCTTTTTGTTGTTGTTGCTGTTTTGTTTTCCCTCATTTGTTGTCATTCTTTCCTTACGTGCAACAGCCAACTGCTGGACATTCAAAATCCCTCATGAAGTCACTAAGTAATGTCACCACTTACTGTTTTCCACCTGCAGTCCCATCATCACTAATTACAGCTTCCATAAATTTGTTCATTGGTGACACCTAAATGAAGCCATTTACAAATTGCAGCAGTGCCGAGCTCCCTGGTACCAGTAATGACCGCACACAGACTTCATCAGGCAGCACAGGAGGGACGATGGGCTGCACGTGCCGTCCTTACTGCCCAGCCACGACAGCACAGATTTAATTTCATCTCGGCATATAGGATTTGCCCGTGCTGCTCAAAGCAGAGAATGTGTGCTTATACTGCCAGTGCTCCCTGCACTTACAAACCAAGGGAAGAGGGGAAAAGCATCCTGGAATGGCAGAGCTTCAGTTTCTTGAAAAAGCATTTACCCCTGCTGTTCATAAGCACAGAAACTGGGGTTTTACCAGCCTTGCTTACACACAATGCTCCCCATTGCAACATCAAAATGCCTTGAAGGATAAAAGTACAAAAAAAAACCAAACCAAACAAACAAAAAACCCAAACAAACAACCAAAAGAACAGCAGGCAGAGAAAAACTATTTGTAGCCACCCTGTGAGACTTGCCACAGATGAGGGTGTCTTTGGGGACCTCAATCACTGCAGACCTCTTTAAGCAGCCATCAAGATGCAAGAGGTTCAAGTTGCCAAACAAATTGTATCCAGACACATTTCAAAGTACTTCCTTCCATAAACCACTGAATGAAGTTACTGTATTCTCCAACATTCCTTACATGACACATGCAATAGAGGCACCCACCCTGCACCTTTTTTGGGCAAACATGCTCAGGTCACTCAACCCCCCCCCCCCCAAGTCACGAGATCCCTTCCCCCCCCCCCCCCCCCCCACTTCTAAGCAGCAACAGCCAGCGTCAGCTGCACAGCTTGGGGAACAGAACTACCTGGCATCACAAAGGCCAGTTAATGTTCAGCAGCTTTTGGGGAAAGTTTTGCCCCAAACCACCTGATGCTCTGTCTAGACTCTGCTGCAGGAGTGGAAACTTGCATTGCTGCTGATGGAGCACCTGGGACCAGGGAGTCCTTGGTGGCAGAAGCCTCCAGTGCCATACTTCCAGCCAGCAATTCATGTGAAATGAAACCATGCCTTACACTGCAGGACTGGTAAGCACAAAACAATCCACTACGGTTTTTCTCCTGAAAGCCACTGTTAATTGGATAAGCATTTGCTGCTTTAAAGCCACCCTCCTCAACCCACAAAACAGAATAATCAGCAGGTAGTCCTTCCGGAAACACCCACACCACAGATCTTCAGTGAAAGTGTGGTATAAAGAACAAGAAAAGGAAATTTTAAAAACCACTCGTTTTGTCATGGATGCTGTTCCAAGAATTTGAAGTAAGGTGCTTTTTGAAAACAACCCTTCCAAGTACATTGATTGTTTCTTGCTTGCAGAAAATCCCAAGTTAGGGCTCCCATTGATTTATGTCACTTTTAAAAGCCTAGTTCTCTTGAGTTATTCCACTATATTTCAAGCCAAGCAATTAATTCTTGTTTTTTTTAAAAAAGAACTTCCCAGTGCATGAAAACTTTTTGGTACAACACACAGCATTATAGAAATGAGTCTCTCAGAAAGATGCTAAGCATTCATATGCCAACATATTTCACAGATTGAACTGCTCTGGTATTAGCAGCCTTTGTAGCACATGTGCGCATAATTACGACACGTCTAGAACATTTTGTCACTTCACTGGTGTTTGGATGTCTAGCACAAAAGACTTGCTGGCAGTCAGTTTGAAAGCACATCCTATTCACCTGTTCCATAAGCACTCTGGGTACAGAGATAGCCCAGATAAGAGGGTGTTGCTTGATCACACAGGTACAGGAACATCATTCTTTCCCATTCAGTTAAAATTTCATAGAAAAGAAGAATTAAAGGCAGTCTATTTTAGCAGCTGAAATACTGATGCTTGCATGTGCTGGTAGCCTGGAGGAAACCTGCAGCTCTCCGTAATGGTTTGGCTGCCATTCTCCCCATCACCATCTGCAAAAATTTTCCCTACTAAACATCCCAGTCTGTATCTTTATTTAAATACAAGGAGCTTTTTCCACCTCTTCAATCAGTGTTTAAATCACCACCAGCAGCACAAAAGAGAAGCACCCTCACCTTGTTCAAAAGCACTGCTTAAGTTTTTTTGCCAGGTACATTTTTTACAAGAGGTCAGATATGAGGATTTGGCCATAAAAAAGACAGCAGCATACTTAGAGTGGCCCAGACTGGACCAGAACAAAGAGAACAATATTTTTCTGATGAGGGTTCAGTCCAGCCATGCCATGTGCTACAGGTTTGCTCAGGATGCTGGAGCAGTTTTTTGTGCTCACTTTGGGTAAAGCCAAAAGCTACAGTAACCCATGGATGTTGCCAAAAAAGAGGAGAGGTCTACCCAGATAGCCCTCCTGGATAAAGGTGGAGCTCAGGGCATAGGGAGGCATACAGCTCCACACCTGCCTTGCACAGGGACTGTGGGTACAGGAGAAAATAACTCCACAAAATTTCTGCAGTCTCTTCACATCCACCCCAGCTAGGCAATTCCCCACAGCTCCCATGGCACTACAGCACAGCTCCAGACTTATTAGCAGAGCCACCCCCAATGCCCCACTAAGGCTGAAGCAAAGGCGAGACAGGCTGCTGTGTTTTGTTCACACCAAACACAGCAATACACAGTTTTTCCTATTAACCTACAGTAACAAAGAAGGCCTAACTCCTTTTCTAACGCAGCCAACAACTGATAGACACGCACAAGAAGCACATACCTGTTTCACTTCAAAGTGGAACATCCAAGTTATTGCTTTACAGCCAAAGCACCCATCCAATATTATTTTTTCCATAGGTCCTCACAAGCTCCCACTCTGCTTGTGTGAACAAACTCTACATTTTTACAGGTGGAGCTCACTAGACCTAATTACCCCCAGACCTTTGACACAGATGGAGCTGATTTTATAGCCCTTACCAACATCAAAGCACCTGGGAACCCAAAGCTCACCAAGGCCTAAAACTTCTAACCAGCCCCAAGTTTAAAATCACAGAGCTTACTTTTTGTCAATGACTATGGTATGATTTGAGACAAGTGGCAAAAATCTCAGACCTAGCAATGCTTCTTCAGACCATGATTTTCACGTTTCCAAGCTAAGCAGCTAAAAACCTCTAGCATTTTCTCACTGGGTGGCTTTTTCACTTAAATAAAACCCAAAACAACAAACCAGCCAGCCAAAACAACAAAATACCAAACCAAACCTAACAGACAAAAATAAAACCAACCCCAAACAACTTTAAAAAAAATGCACCCTGGCTGAATATCATCTCTGTTAAAGAATTCTCAAGGATTCTCTAAAATTTGTCTTTTGTGTTCATATTTTTAAAGTTTCCCTTTGCAGGTACAGTATCTAGAAGTATGTCTCCTGTTTATTTGCTTATTTTGAGTTTATTTTCATTTGCTTCATTCCTCTGCAGGGAACCCTGCAGTTGTAGGACTCCAACAGTCTTTCAGAAATCAGCAAGCACCATGACAGTGTGAGAATGAGAACTGATAAGACTTCAGATCTGTCATAGCAATAAATAGGTTCTTCCTCTATGATTGTAATAAAATTCATGAAGTTACATGAGGGATGAACTTTATTGCAGTATTTAATTTGCTCATTAAAAATAAGCCTGGACATTTGGTTGTATGTAGACAGAGGGGCTGGATATGTCTCTGGGATAGGGTTGCTGCACTTTTCCATCAATGCTGCATGACCAGTGAGACCTATTGAGAACAGGACAGCTCTTCACACAAGAGAACTTCTTAATCTGCCCTGGTTTTGGCTATTACCTCAAGCCTCTCTGAGGGTTCTGATTAATTTCTCTGGTGATTTTTGATTTTGCAGTTTAAATACCTTCAGTATTGGAGGCAAACCCATATAGCCCCAGAGGCAGAAGAAAATCTGCTCCAAGACCTCAGTCCCTGAGCATAAAAGCTCTGCCTGTCCCAAGCACTGGCAAACACAACTCTCCACCCAGACATATGACTATGACTGTGGCAAACATTCCCTTTGGCAAGAGTATGCCAATATAAAAGAACACAACTAATGCACCCTTCCTTCCAATCACACAAAATACATATATATTTGTTTTCCCCTTTGGATTCAGTTTTTTCATGCTGAGAAGGGTGAAAAAAGGACAGACAAGTTTTGAAGTGATGGCCCCCTCTCTGTGAGCAAGGGGAAAGTCTTTTGCAAAGAAGAACAAATTTTGGCAGCAAAACTTCGCTTTCAGTTATGCTGAGGTACTTTTCCTTGCCTTTCTTCCCTGAGCTCTTCAGCCAAGGTGATGCCACCTCTGGGAAAACACATAAACTTTCCCAGGTCAAGACTGTTTTGTCAGTGATGCTAACTGTAAGTGATCTTTCTCTCTTTATCTTGACCCATGAGTTAATTTTTCACTTCATTTCCCCACTTCTCATCCTTTTGGGGAGGGGAGTGAGTGTCCAGGTGAGTACCTGGCAGCTGATCACTGCCAGCTTGCCACACCAGCATCAGAACAACAATGCTGCAGAGAGAGCATTCAAAAGGAACTCTCTATTTTTGGGGGAAAAAAAAAAAAACAAAAAACCAAAACTAGTCTAAGCAAAAGTCTGTGACTAAATCTGGAGATTCACCAGTTGCAGGCCTTTCCCAGGGACATTTATGCTTGTGGCCCCACTGCAGCCTTATAAGGAGGCCAGCATCCCTTTTCCATCTGTTTGCTGGGGGTCTGGCATGCAGCCTGGCTTACCACTTCTACTCTAAATTCCAGGACTGCGGAATAAAAATCATTTGCTGTTAGTCAACAAAAGCTGTCTTTTCTCTCTCTATATTGATTGCTCCTGAATAATCAATTGACATTTGGCACAGTCTTATTTATAATAATTCAAGTCAGCAGCAACATAATTTAGAAACTGGCTACTAGGCATGTGTTGGTAATTAATCAAATCCATGGATAATTCAAATTCATAGACTAAAAAATTACATTTAAATAATGTTAAGGTTGTGACAACCTGACAAAATACCACAAATTCAATGTGAAAACTTTTCCTCCGTCCATGGCTGAGGGGAAAGCATGGAGAAGACTTGAGAAGGAATTGGCATTTGCTGCCTCCCCATGATCCTGCACCTTTGAGTTCATACCTAATTGACACCACCTTTGTCATTATCTGAACTGAATCCCTGATTCTTCTTCACACACTTCCAGTGGTGTCACTTTATCCCATGGGTGGGAACAGATGCATATTTTTACACAGCAGATTGCTTGGCCCAGTACAAAGCCAATAGAATGTGGTGTGCAAACCTCCCCTAGTTTTGTGGATTATGGAGCTGTTGCATGGAAGCAGGAGAGGCCTGAGCCATTCCCTGCTGGGCATTGAGCTTCCACTAACATCCGCCTCCTGTCACAATCCCAGAAACTGCCTTTTTCTCCTTGTTGCACCCTGTGACAAATTTTACTGTGAACAGAATCTGAATGTAGGGTTGCCCTTTAAACCTACAATGGGAGACACTTGATAATTATAGGTAACTTCAAGTGAATAAACTAATGGTTCTTTAAACAGCTGGTTAACCTGCTCATTTTCACACAGGACTGAAAACCCACAGAAACGCACAAGGTTTGGCTGGGCATTCCTGCAGCCAGTCCAAGAAGGACAGGTATTCCTGGGAAGGATGTGCTGAGGTGGGTTTGTGCTTTGTGCAGAATGTGTTACTAGCACGAGCTTTTGGAAGTGCACAGTCCACAAATGTATCTTCTGGGAAATAACTGTGTTTCCCTGAGGAATGCTCTCCCAGTAGTCTTCAAAAAGCTACTTCCCCTTGGAGAGTCAGAGTCGGAGACTTCAGGCTCAGTGCAAATCCTCTCCCCACAGTAATGGAACTGACACTGGAATTTCAAACTCACAGCACCATCATTTCCCTACCTGCCCTATTAAGACTGAACTACAGAGATAAACATGTTAAATGAATTATTAGAGAGCTTATGCATTCAGCAGTAGGTTCTTAAAGGCAGTCCTTCATGGTAACCTACTTCACATATATATATAATACCACCAAAAAAAATCCAGAGAAAGCTCATTGCTGTGTGCTGGATTGCAAACACTATGGGGTTTGCAGTGGAATTTCAATTATGGGAAAATGCACTGTCAAACCCTCGTTCAAATCCTTAATTACCAGCACTTAACCACCACATACTATTGAGGGAAACTATAATTCACTTTGAAAAGAACCTGGTTTATACCTATAATTAAATTAATCATAATTAATTCCAGCAGCTACTGCTATAACTATTGAAGGAGAGAAATATTAATGAAATGCACTGTCAGGGATTGCTTACACTGTTATGATGAAAAAATAAGAGCTCTGCTCCATGTTTCCATTCAGTTCTGCATCCATATACTTAGCAAAACCCACCAAAGTCTTTATCTTCATTTCAGTCTTACTTCTTAATGTGCCCTTCTCTCCAGCCAAAGCCACATCCATATCTTGGACATTTACTACATAACATTTCTAAGATCTGGCCTTTCCTGTCTGCCTGGTGAGTTGATCTTTTGCTGGAGCTATTCCCTATCCCTTACTGCCAACTCCAAATGCTGCCAAGGGATGATCTTTCCAGCCTGTTGTATGAAGCGAGTCATTCCCCCTTCAGCACCTTCAGCTGGAGCCCTAATCCCATGCACAAGAGCCTTTCCCCATGCCTGAGGGCCCTTTGCCCTCTGCTGTGGCAGAACCTCTTTCCCTGAATGTGGGAAATAGCAATTTCCCTCCACCTACTGCTGCCTTGCTGCTTCTGCTTCAATGTTCTGTGTATTCTTGCCATTCTCTCTGCAGTCTCTGAGCAACACCAGGAAAGCTAACTGCGAGAAGAAGCCAGGCAGAGGGAAGCTCTGAGGGAGCAGCAGTCAGGGCTGGGGGCATGTAATCAGCAAAAAGAGGGTGGAGAGAAGTCACACTTTCTTCTTTTTCTTTAAGCAAAATGACAGATATACTGAAAGGAAGGGAAGAATTCCCCTACAAACTCTGGGTTATAGTGACAGTATGGTGCATTAATAGATTACAGCATTTTATTGCAGAGTACTGTTAAACAGTAGGAGACTTTTCAAGCACGAGTGTCAATATCATGTAATCTTCTAAGTAACAAACTATTAAAAGAATATGGGGCACATCACATTGCTTGACTTGCACAGTGTGCTCATTGGCTTTTATATGTGCCTGCTTTCTAATTTCACTGTCAGAATACATCAAGTTTCTTTTATTCCTTCCTTTGACAGGGCTGGCTTGTTTTTGTGTTTTTTGTTCAAAAGGCAACTCCTTTTAAGTGTATGGGTTCATATCCCTCAACAGCTTTCAAACAAATCCAAGTCCCTGGAGCTTTTGGTACATCACTGGCCAGCAGAGCTGCCTGCATTGTTTCTTCCTTCTTGTAGATCTATGCATTGCTTCTTTGGCTTCAGCTGCAGTGGAGCCAAAATCTTTGTTTTCTCATGATTTCTCTCTGCTCTGTGAATGGGCTCCCTTTGAAAACACATCTGAATTTTTAGCAAGGTTAAAGAAAGGACATTTGGCACTTTAAGACCATCTTGCAGGGCAAACTGGAGCAAACTGTTCTTGTTTGAAGATGTGATCACTCCTTAATGTCAAATTAAAGATGAGCTGAGATCTTTCACTTGATCAAGGCCTGAATTGCCTTTTCTGAGCTCTTCTGAGAAGGAGCTCCAACCTGAAGTCCCTGACAGATCTCTTCACTGTTTCACTAGTGGAAGGATTATTACAATTGACAGAGAAAACCAGAAGCAAAACCCCTCTTGTAATTCAAAGGAGAACTTGTCTCAAATGTCCCATTTGTCCCACTGTCACCATCTTCTTTTTTCCATAACCTTTTGCCCTCTTCAACCACTTATTATGCATATGTTTAAACTCATCTATTTCAACAGTCTTTGTTGAAAAGTCTGGGGGTAGCCATTGTTTTTTATCTCCCCAAGCTTTTATTTCTTTTATTCCTTCTGCTGTGAAAATTCTAAATCAAAAACTAGAATACCCTCATTTCAGAACAAGATGGTTTTTAAATTTGTTACAACTCAGAAATACATTGCTAAAAGTAAATGTTCCCTACAAAACTGTTGCCCTCCAGAAAGCCTTTCTATCCACAAGCACAGTGCTAATCCTACTCAGAAATCTGGAGAAGCATGCAAAACAAGACTTTCTTTTTGAAAATTATTCTCCTAGAATGCTCTCCTGACTGTTTCATGTTGAAACTTCTTTTTCTGTTGCAGTTATTATTACCACATCTTGAACAGACCCTGCAAGCCAAAGCCTTGAAGTTGATTATGAAAAATGTTTAGGCAGCGTGTTTGGTCATTTCTACTGGTCCCTCCAAGACTTTTTTTGTGCATGAACATAGCCCAACCTGACTCAAGACACCCCACAGATATTTGTACAAACCAATGAGTGAACTGTGTGGGTAAAGAAAACAAATCTTTCACCATTTATCTGCACTTTTCCCCAAAGGCTTTGAAAGAGAGAGATTCAGTAGGAGGTAATATATCAAGATGAACAGCATCAGTTAGCAAGGTGTGAGGTCTGTGACTTCCCGAGGAGCTGTGCACATACAGGTGAGAGATTTCATGCTATCTGATGTGGCCACTGCTGGCAGAAATAAAACATTTCCTTATAATCTTTCCCAACAGCTCAGCAAGAGAGAGTTGATCTTATGCTGCTGCTTTTAAAGACAAGCCTTTGAAAGAAAACAATGCAGACACCTGACAAACTGGTAGAATGACAATCACCTCTCCTAAAGTGAACATTTACCATCACTGTTGAGCAGGTCCACTCTTACCCACTACTAGGAAGAATGAAGGGAGGCACAAAATGATCACACCTACTGTTGACTGCCAAGGTCCAGAGGCAATTTGCCCGTGGGATGCTGTGTGTGTTTGACACATTTTGTGTTCTGCTTTTAGCCTTGTGTCACACTTCCCAGTGACAAGGCAGGGTTCTTTTTCAGCTGGCAGTACCCACAGAGCTTTGCATCTCCAGCAGAGATGGTTCCCCAGATTTCAGCACAACTGCTCTGCTTCCCACTAGGTGTGACCTTGGCCTGTCATTACTGGGAATGGTGTCTCATGAGAGATCCTGTGGGGCAAGCACCAAATCCACAAAGGCCATGGCTGACCTATTCTACAATGTCACTTTGATTCTAAAAGTACTATTAACCTTCCACCTGGAGTTTTTGTTCTGTTAACTTAGAGTATTCACACATACCCTTAAAAGCTGTAATGAGCTGATGGCAGTGATTAATTATCTACAGGAGTTCTGTAATAGATGAATATATATAATATCTCATTTATCAGGGAAATAACCACTTCTTTAAACACCATGATCAATCAAGCAAAAAGACACAGGATTTGTTGACAATGCCAGATGCACTTAAGATGAGAGCATCTTTAGCTGGTAAGGAGACTGCTGTTTTAAAGAAATTATTTACTGAAAACATGATGTTTCCAGTTCCATTCTGTCCCTGTTCCTGCTCTAAATGCATTGAGTAAGCAGCCTGATTATAATTAGCACATCAAACACTGAATTTAAAAGGTAGGATTTTTTGCCACAAATGGGAGAATCATTTACTTATTTGAAATTTATATGAATGCTCCAGTGTCTAGTCAAAGTTTCAGGTTGTTTTGATGGCTTTTTTAATTTATTTGTATATACAAGGCATCACACTAGATCTCCAAAGGGACCAGGGCTCTGATTAGGTAGAGCAGTCTGGAGCCTACAAAGAACCTCTGCGTTCAGACTTGCTGAGACACCTGCCAACCAAAGTCACAAAAAAAATCAAATTTAAATGTTTTCACCCTAAAACTGGGCCTGCTGTCCCTGTTGATTTTGACAGGGGTAGAGTTAGTTTTCTTCACAGTGGCTAATATGGGGCTGCAATTTGGACTTGTGCTGCAGATAGGGTAGATAATATGGAGATGGTTTGTTATTGCTGAGCAGTGTTTGCACAATGTCAAGGCCTTTTCTGCTTCTTGCACAGACAAGAAGCTGGCAAGAAGTCTTGGGGTGCATGGGAAACTGGGAGGAGACACAGCCGGGACAGCTGACCCCAACTGACCCCATGGCAGACCATATGGCATCATGCTCAGTAGAAACTGAAGAGGGAAGAACAACAAAGTGAGGGACATTTGGAGTGATGGCATTTGTCTTCCAAAGTCACTGTTATGTGTGATGGGGCCCTGCTCTCCTGGGGATGGCTGAACCCCTGCCTGCCCATGGGAAGCTGTGAAATAATTCTTTCTTTTGCTTTGCTTTTGTGTGTGTGTGTGTGTGTACGCACATGTGTGTCTTTTGCTTTGTCTATTAAACTATCATTATCTCAACCCACAAGTTTTTGGAGTTTTACTCTCCTGATTCTTTCCCCAGTCCCTCTGGTGGGGGAGTGAAAAACCAGCTGCATTGCACCTATTTGCTGTCTGAGGTTAAACCAAGACACATTTCAAGATTTGAGTCTTTCGTTACATTTCTTCCTTGAAAACTTGGTGAATAGGGTAACATTTGTTTTCTTCTTTTTATTTTATTTAGAAGGTATTGTTTTCAGTGATACATTTCAAAAGTAAAAATAGCTTTGAAGTACCTACTCTGAAATACTCTATTTATTTTGTTTTTCCAGGTGTGAACTAAGAGTTGATGGAAAGCAAAGGGTTTGTCTTTTGCCAGCTGAGTGAGCTCAGGGATTGAGGTTTCGTCTGAGTGCCTCTTAAAATTTACATTTTATTTTGCTTTGTATCTGTCCATGATGTATGAAACACCCTGGTCTCATCAGTCCATTCCTCCTCTCTCTTGTCCACTGATGAAATATGGACAGATTATTTTAAAACAGCAAAATTTCCAGGGAAAAAGAAGAAAAGGAGAGTCTGCAGGGTGAGGAAGCTGCTATTTGCAAACAGTTTAACTCCTGACTAATCCAGTGCACCAAGTAAAATGACCAATGAAGGAAAAGGACTGCTCAGCTATTCTCTGTAGAATACATTATGCTTTGGGTGCTGACAATCCTTACAGAGCCTGAAAACAGCAGCAACCTGTATGGTAACCTCAGTGTCATCTCCCTTTATCTTGTGCCACAGTGGCAGGACACCCTGCTCAGAGTGGCACTGGGGAAGGTTTAACTCCTGCCTTTCTTTGTGACCTTGAAAATGTTATCTACACCCCTAGCCAATACAGCTCTAAGGTAGAAAATTTTAATTGTACTCAGGGGACTTAATTTTTAGGTGATTTGAGAGAGATTTGGATACCAAACTGCCTCAGCACATACAAAAAACCAGCTCGGATCCAAAAGTAGTCCTGCTAAACAGATTCTCATCAGATTGAAAATGGGGAATCTGCCCAAGGAACTATTTTTTCTGAGTTAGTTATTTTGTCTGAGAGTTTATTGATATAGAGAGATTATACAACAGGCTGGCTCAAGCTGCCCGAGTGCTTCACCATCACCAGGTCCCTACATCTCTGTTTGCCCTTCCCATGCTATGTGCTCACCCACACTTGCTCTGTGGTCTCCACCCAGACGGGATGTTTGCTACACCCTCCTCAAGTCAGTGCTGCTAAGTAAAAATAAGCACGGAAAATATAGCTGAAAAATACATGGTGGGTTAGTGAGATGAACTGGGTGAGTGCCATGTGTGATGGATGCTAAGGCAGGTAAAGAAATGAATGGGTAGGAGTTGGAATAGGAAGAGCTTCCTGTTGGCAAAACCATCATGACACCAACTCAGTCACCTTACAGAAGGTTGCCCCTGGTCTGCAAACTTCTTTGATGGACTTTCTTCTCAAATTTGTTCACGCTGGGTGTAACTCAAAGGACCCTGTGGTAAGTCACTCTCAGCTGGGGTCTCCACCTGCGCAGTCACACAAAGAGACTCACCTGTAGAGAGGAAGAACAGCTCATGGCAAAACCAAGGAAAGGGCCAAAAAGGATATGTGTGTTTTGAAATCTCATTAATCCAAGGCATTTTATGCTAGTATAATTAGCACTAGAGGCTAAGAGGAGTGGCAAAATACATTTATCTCAACAAAGGTGGATAAAACCTGTGATTCTCACCTGAATTATGGTTTTCAAAACCCTCTCTAAGGAGACAGATGTTATGCCAGACCTCACAATTACAGATTTCATTCTTCTTGAAAATAACAAATAGCTAATTAGTTATGGGTACCTCTTGCATAACAAACGATTTTATTGCAGGGAGAAGTTTTGATAATAAACAATTCCTTTGCTCTGAGGCTAACCCTTTGCCCCTCTGGGTGCATTTTCAAATGCACAGTGATCACAAATCACAGCTATGGCAGGGGTAAAGTCAGTGCAAAGCTGTCATTTGTTGAGAATATATTGTATATGAGAACGAGGGAGCACCTGCAGAAACTGATGCAGAATTTGATTAAAACAGTAAACAAAGCAGATCCCTAAAGGGATTAGACAAATTCATGGACAACATGTGAATGGTGCACTCTCTGAAAATCATAGAGGAATGAGGTCTTACCAATATGCAGGCATACCACCTTAAATATGCCTAATGAAGGATCTCTATCCTCTTCCTCCATAAACACACACATGCACAAAGTCATGGCTACCAGCAGTTAATGACAGATTTGTTAATTAACAGCATGAGGTAAAGCCAAGGTTGATGTTCTAATAAACAGGTCATTAACTTTGGTAATGACCAATTTGGGAAGATGATTGCTCTTACAAACTGTATTCCATGGCTTATGAAAGGCAGCAGTGCAGGTCTGAAATACATCTGGCAGCCAAGACGTTTAACAGAGCAGTTAGTCTGAAGCATTGGCTGTTCCCCAGGAAGTTATCATCCCCATTTTTCACCAGACACATCACGTCACCAGGAATCAGACTAGATGTATTCCAAGCTACAACAATTAAAATCCATACAGATGTAAAAATGAAATAAAAAACAGCTTTGAGACAACTGGCCATCTTTGCTAAGGTTGTTCAGAAAAGGTATTTGGTGTTTGTGAGTGCTTTTGTCCTGAATGGCTTTTTGAGACTGCTCTGCTGCCATTTAATTCAGGCTTTTCACTCTATTTTTCCATGAGGCCAAAGGATATGCCTGTCCAAGGGACTTGGCTACTCCAAGGAGAGAAGTCTTCATCAGTAGCCTGTCACTGTCAGGGATTTGTTCCCTCCCTGCATAGGAAGGCAGGGTAGTAACGTGTGTAAGGGCTGGGATGAATAGCCAAGTTACCTAAAACTGCCACAGGGGAATGGGTTGGAAACATTAACCTGATTTCTCATGAAACAAAAGAACAAAAAGCACCTGCAGTTTCACCACACTGCAAAGCAAGCCCCAAAAGAGACCTATATCAAATGTGTCAAGATCAGTGAACTACAAAAATGTTGTGTTTTGAAACAGAAGCAAGCTAAGATCATGTTGCAAGAAATTCCTCTGTTTGCAGGACCTGTGCCATTTTTTGGTGTTACTGGAATGAGAATCAGAAGCAAAAGAAGCTGACAGTAATGTGTGTCATGAGCCAGAGGATCCATTAGTAGCACTTTGGGGCCTTTTTGGGGATAATTAAACATCCTAAAGAACAGTCACTTAATACCCCAGAACTTAGTATTTACTAGAGAGTTTGTAACCAGATATCAGCAGGAAAAAATTACTCTTTCTGTAGTTTACCATCAAATGATTAGAAAAAAGTAATTTCAAAGTTTTGTATGTTATGAGGTTTGGTGAATAGGAATGGTAGCATGAGTTAGACCCTTGCAAAGAGGAGTAGGACAGAAATGGATGATGTTAGGGGAGCAGAGTTCACAGAGGATACTTACTTCAGGAAAGACAAAGCACTTGAAAACCTTTTAGGGAATTAGTCCTAACAGTGGCTGAAATTAGCCTGGGATCTGGGGTCTGGACTTGTGACACAGAGATAAGAAGTACATACACAGCCTTAAAAATTCTGCAACCAGTAGTGCTGTCTACAGTAAAACTGTTAAAACATGACATTTAAAAGGCTAAAGAAAAGCAAACTTTTCCAAAAGAGATAAAACTGAGCTAAAAGGAAATCTGCCTGTGATACACAGAAGTGGCATTTGCTTGTGGCATGTGCGTTAGATTGAAAGTGAAACTACTGTGCTTTACCAGTGAGAATATAGGTTGTATATTTTTCTTTTGTCATATTGCCCTCTTGCATTTCAGTCTGGCTATGCAGTGCCTTTAAGGTGAAAGCTATTTTAGAAGAGGTTACATAAGTAAAATTTAGCAGCACAGGAACAACCCCGCCATCAAGCAGGGATCACTCAGTCTCCATGATGGACAGCCATGTAATCACGAGCAATCCCAAGAGCTGTGCCAGAACTCCTCCAGCTCTTGCAGCCTTGCACTGTTATTTGAGTGCACAAGGACTGTTTCCTGCTGAATACTCCTATGGATTCTTCATTCCTGGAGAGGAATGAAAGACAAATGTAATCACTGATTCAGTCTTCTCACAGAAGCTCAGCATCATGAAAAGCTATATTATTCTGTAGGCAGCTATATGGTTTGGACTGGATGACCAAAAGTACCCAGAAGATTGTTAGGATTGCTTTCACACCTGAAAAAAAAATACCCAAAAATGCTATATCATTTTAATAAATAAAATTTAAAATACGGACTTCTGACTTTCAGGGAAATCAAACTGATTTTGCATCAAAATTTTTTTACTAATATTTTATTCCTTGAAGTTCTTTAAATGGCCTTTAAATGGCATTTTGTCTCTCTACAAATATAACACCACTCTAGAAGCAAAAAATATTGAAAAATTGACATGCATAAAAATGACTACAGAAGTGTTTTTGTAAACAGACCCCCTTTTGTAATTTGTGATACAAAAGAACGTGGGAACTGACACAGATGAAGACTAAAGGGAGAGAGGCTGACTATATCCATCCATCGATACAGCACTGAAAAGTCATTTGAGTGCAGATGGGAATTTACCAACACAAGACAAACGATCCCATAAGGCAGAAGAGAATGTTACTGAAAATAAAAGTTAGAGATGACAAAGCACCTGCTATCACCTGATGTAGCAATCAGAGCCAACACATTCTGATTGTCCATCCTAAAAAATGGGCTTTATCACTAAAGAAGGTCTCAATTCATTATTTCTTCATTGATGTTATGTCAAATATGTAGGTCACATAATCAGCCTGCTATCTTAGTGTGAGGAAAAAACTAGAGAACTCGGTTAAGGACACAGAATGAATAAAATTTACAGGGGTGAAGGAATTATTTTTAAAAGTCACAATCAAGTAGAAATAAAATTCAGCAAGAAGAAAAAAGTGAGCAAGTACTCCCTCTTTTTATTGTTACAATTCTGACTATATAAATTGTCCTAATATTTCAAAGTGATTGGCATGTTTAGGTCTTTTCATCTTAGTGGGCTGAACTTGAGAGACTAATATATAGGCCAAGCCTTTCTACAGTGCCCCAAACTGAGGCTGAGATAGCTGAAGATGGATATATTCAGAATAAAATAAGAGATGCAGCATTTAACAGAGAAGTGGCTCTCCCTTGGAGAACACCTGCTGAAGGAGATCGTAGCTTCAACTGCTTTTGAGTGGATGGTGGGGATTTTTGACATATAGACCTTTACATTCTTACAGCCTTTGATTTTGCTCCACAGGAATCCTTTCTTGTCATTGAACCAGGGAAAGACTAACTGTAGAAGTTTAGCATTATCAAGGCCAGACTAGGACCAGAATTTTCTTACTCCATAAAAGGCAATGCTGGATGGAATAAGATGAATAGTCCAGTATCTTGTACACTCCACAAAGCTCTTAGCAGTGGCTTATCTCTGTCCATATGGAAATTTATATCGATTTCACTGGGAAGAGATTTAAGACACCATGCCCCAGCTCTCATGACTCAAACAATATTTGTTGTCTTTCTTAAAACACTGGCTCCTGCCCTTATGTGATCACAGAGGAATCTCAAATGCAATCAGCACTATGGGCTATGCAGAAAAGCTTGCAAAATCAGTGCACTCAAAGGGAAGGGAAGGCAGCAGAAAAACACATGATTTAGGGAGCTTTTAACCCTCAGATGTGCTCTCTCCTTGCAATCACCATTCCTCCAAGTTACATAAAATAGTGCAGGTCAATTTAGCTAGTCAGGGAAGAGAGACAGGTGAACAGAGGGACATTTGCCTTAGTACCTGGCACCTGGACTCCATCTGCAATACAAAGAAACCTGCAGCCAAATGAAACAGCAGGGAAAAAAGGAGCAGGATTTACACTGGTTTATTTGGAGGAGTAACAAAAAGAGTACTCTAGTTTCCACCCAGACTTGAAAAAGGTACATTTGGCTCAGAAATTGAGTCGAGGCTCCCACTGGTAAGCTGTGCAATTCACTCAAAGATATTCTTAGCAAAGATAACAGGGAAGGAGCCAACACTATTAAACACAAGCAGTGAGTGCAGACAACAAACAAGAACGCGCCACAAGGTTGCATCCGTTCTTCGGAAACAGGATACCAGGACAGTGATTTGCAGCTCTGACAGATGCACAATACAGCATTTGGCTGTGAGATTGTATCTGTGGTCATTGGAAGAAACAATTTGATTGCATCTGAGGGAATTGGGATTTTTAAAAAGGGAATTAATCTTCAAAGGATTCAATGACCTTTGTTAACTTCTCAAAAATAAAAGAACTCATATGGATTTTTATATTCAATGTGCATTAGTTGCTTATTCTCTCTGAGGTGATTTGCTTTCATTTTTTTTCAATTTTATTTGCATAAAACGCAGTCTGCATGAAAAGACAAGCCAGCAAGCTTTGTATATGTTTATACAGGATTTTGCTGTAATATTTTTGGTAGATTTGATGGGGTTTTCTTCAATATTCGCAATCTCCCATCATTCCTATTCCAGAGAAACAATTTATTTTCAAACATAGCTGTACAGAGCCCTCACGGACACGACCTGTTTCCCAGCCTTCCACTGCTGTTAAAGCCAAATCACATTTATATTTAACAGCTTAATTTTCCAAATTGGTTTTATCAGTGACCCTGTTGGCCCGTGAAGGCAGCGCCGGGGGGAGCTGCGACCTGAGCTGTGTGCCCGGCTGCGATGCTGACCTGTGGCTGACACAACAGGGCATCCCTCTGCCTTTTTCTCCTCTAAGCTTCTGCCGATTTAAGATGGTAATTCCCTCAGAACAGGAACTACCTTTTGCTGAAGGGCACACAATGGAACTGTTTTGTGCCCGACACAGCAACAAGATGGCCAACAGTGGAGGACTCAAGGCAGAGGTGAGCTAACAAGTCCACAGGGGAAAGGCACAAACTACCTGCAAAGGACAGGCTACAACAAGCATCTTGTCTCTGACATGGCTTGCAGGACTCTCTCAGCCTGACTACTCTTTCTCAGACAAGCTTTTCTTCTCATACAAAGAACCACAGTTCATTTTCGGCTCCTTGGCTGTCTGGTATCCAGGTTATTTTGCCTTATTACCCTAAGAAGGGTCACCAGCTGCACTTTCTTTCCAGTCCTGCAGCTTCCCATCCCAGCCTAGTTCCAGATATGGTAAAAATATCTCAAGCTTGTGAATAGTTTTTTGGGTTTTTTATTTAAGCCAGAAAAGAATAAAGAATTCTGAGAGGAAAAAAAATAATAAATCCAAATTGTGAAAGGGGGCATTTTAAAATCCTTATCCCATGACAAACAGGTTGAAGTCTCTTTCTCTCATTACAGTGAAGAAAGCTCACATCTTGCTTGAAGAGGTTCAGGATTAAAATACAAATAACTTTTGAGATGGAATTCAAGCAGTAAAGTGTAAACACTAGGGCAAATGCTCCTTCATGAAGCAGCAGTGGCAGTAGGAGAGTATCTGTGGTCCTGTGTATGGATATGGAGAGATGGACCCATTGATGGACCAGTCAGTGGCACACAGAAACCACTCCAGTCACACCAATAAACAAGTGCCTACACTCAAAAGAGACATACCCCAACACAGCAATTTAGAGAAGTGCTAATGAGGTCTCAATTTCCAGGTTATGCTTGGATGTCAGTCTTGAATTGACAAAAGCACCACCATGGAAGGGAAATATTTTAATTTCATGTGTGCCAGAATCCTGTCAGTTTTCAGACATCTCTATTTCTCTTCTCACAAACACTCTTAAAATTTGTCCCCTGGGAATATTGTTCAACTGCATAGTGCCAACCAGGAACTAGGAAGAACAAACTGACTGAAAAACATGCAGAGCTTCAAAGGCAGAAGAAAATTATTCTTGCTGGAAAGGAGACTGTGGCACTAAAAGAAAAATAATGTGGCTTATCTGTGCAGAAGAAGTCAGTCTGCCAATCTTTTCTCCCCCTGATCAGTGGCTAATTGCAGAAGTGCTGACGATCTCTGTGGCAGTGAGCGCTCAAAGATCAATAGTTGCCTCAGTCTGTCAAGCCAGTTATTCCATTGCAGACTATGGAATTACTCCTGTCCTTATTCTTCTTTGCAGCTGTAGTTTCAGAGCTGCTAGCACCCCTTTGGGGTGAGACAGGAGCAAAGGCATCTGGCAGCAGGATGAGAATAAAATGTGGGTAAGAACAAAGGCCAGAAGCAAATTATGGGGACTCTGCCTGTACACATGCACAGGCAACATGACCCTACTATATTGTGTTCTCAACAAGGCAGCTGTAAGCCCTAAACATCTGAGATACATAGGGAAGGACAGATATGGGAAACAGGGAGAGGGGCATTCAGGGAGTGTTTGTCAGAAGTCAGGATGGACAGACATGGCAAATGAGCTGGTGGGATGGCTACAGTAGGACAGACTGCAACAGCATCAATATGCCACGTGATATATGACATGAAACATATGACAGGGCTATCTGAAGGAGGGATCTGTGAGCTGGGACTGCTTTTGCAGTTTTCACATTAAAGGGGATGGGGCAATTCCAGAAGGGTTCACTTTGCTTTGAACAAAATAACCTGCCCAATATACTATACAATTAGAAAGAGTGTTAAAGTTGCAAATGCAGCTGGAATTTTTAATGTAAAGAAGTGCAACAAACAGCAATTCTTTTTGGTGACTTTTCCCCCCAGAAATAGAAACAAAAAGCAAAGGAAAATAATACAGAAAACTTTTGTTTTGTTTAAAAGAAATGTGGACACTTTGACATGTCTTTTTTCAAAGGCATCAAAATATTTTTTTTCACCTCAGAGGCATTCCAAAGCTGACCTGTTTGTCCTTCAGACCGTCCCATCTGCCATTTTAACAGCTTTTTAATATATTCTCTACATAATCAATATTTACATTTCAGTAGCAACTAGCAGCTTCAACAGACACCACAGGCCCCACAGTGTTAAAGTGAAAGGGAGCTGTTCCTCTCTAGTCAGATACAAAAGACAGATTGAGGAAAGGGAAATACAAACAGGTAATAAAAATTATTTACACAAGGTGATTTGTCAGATCAGACACAAACCTGGGATTAAAGCTCAAGTCCCTAGCTCTGATGGGAAGCTTTCAGGACTCTAAACACAGCTAACCAAAATCAAAGTTTTCTCCAAGGTCAAAGCTTCCTCCAAGTCCACTGAGGTTTTTTTTTGGTTTTTTTTGGTTTTTTTTTTTTCTGAGCCCAGCCTTAAATTCTTTATTTAGAACAGAAAGGTGGGTAAAATTCAGGTTTAAGTCACTCTGTAGTTTTAGGCAGGTCACTAAACTTATCCCTGTCTTTGCCCTCATGGTTCGAAATTACACATACACAAAAAAAAAAAAAAAAATTACAAGAATGTCGACCTCCATGAGACCACATGAGACTGGTGGACTGATATGGACAGAATTGCCACAAACTTCAGACATATACAGCGCCAACAGCTGCAGATGGACTAAAGTCCATCTTCTTTCATAGTCAAGAAAACAAAACCAGCTGCTTTTAGGATCTAATTCATCTGGACTATTAAGGCAACTAACTTGAGGTGAGGTCATCTGAGAATAAACAGCAGGATTAATTAGAAAATTATTTGCTAGACTGATATGTGGGTATGTACATTACATGGGTATGTGGCTTCACCCCAAAAACATTTTTTATGATGGATTTACTTACGTGGATAATGCACAGCAAGTTACAAGGCATCCTTAGACCTCTGGTGGTCCCTGCCCTTGATGGGGTCAGGTAAAGAGGTGCTGAGCTTTCCACCTCTGACCCATGTTGGCTGCTACTGTAATAAAGCCATTGAAACCCTCTGTGGTTGCAGGAAAGCCAGAGAAAAGCACTTGTGCACTTTTTGCCAGGTGGGACATGGTTGAGGTCCAAGGCCAGTTGATTGATAGATTAAGCAGAGCCTGGATGCTTGATGGAAACACTGAACCAACATTACTTCTGTCAAGATAAGTTATTAGTTGGTTCAATGGCAACAAAAACTTTAAGACATCATGAGTCGATACCTTGGTAATTGTTACATTAATTACTGTCTGTCATCATCTTCTAAAGTCTTCCTGGAGTTCATATTTTATGAAAGTTATCTAGCTGCCTTACTAGAAGCCTGTAGGCAATATTCTTCATTATTAATGTCACAAATGAGGGAGCAACCCTTCCTTTGAATAAAAGCACTCCTATAGTTTCCAAGAGAACTTTGTTTTCCATGGGATTTTTTTTTAAGTTTCACAACATGATGACCTAAAAGATGGGGTGGGAGAAAAACTATCAGGGTCTGACACCTGTAGGTGAATAAGAAAGAGGCACTGTGCCTTTGTGAATAAAGCAGAGGGCAAAGACTCACAGGGAATATATGTTAAAGAAAGGGTCAGAGGGCACGTTGGAATTTGGCCCAGAGGATCTTCTTCCCTGCAACAGCCCACCATAGCACTGAAAGGGAAGTACAGACCAGCACTCAGTATCATTATGTCCTAGTCAAGGTCAGATTACTCTGAGGGTTTTGATTAATGCATAAAACGCAATCAAATTAGCTGAGTCGGCACCCGGCTCTGATGTTCATTAAAGAAGCTGCCATGCTCATTAGATGGAAGCAAGCCACCTAAAAGGTCAAAGCTAATTCTGAAAGCCCTGCTAAGACTCAGGGTGCCAAAGCAGGGTGAACCTGGCATGGCAAAGAAAGAGACAGATGCCTCAGCACTCGAGCACTTCTGCTGGACTCTGTCACCATGGTGTTCAGTATGCAGCACTCGTCAGTGGCATTTATCCCACTGCCAGCCCTTAAAAAAGGATTCTGTCCTCACCAGGTGGAGACCTCAGCATCACTGATTTGCTCAAGGATACTTAGGCTATGACTGAGCTCAGAGGTAAACCCAGCTAACAAAATATAATTTGAAAAAATATAATTTGAAATGCTCGCAAAAGTAAAAAATTCTCATATTCTGGTTGTCCTTCACTTTAAAAGTAAAAACTAGCAGGATATCAGCAGAGCTCCTTTGTTTTTTACCTTGACTACACATTACACTTCGGCACAGCTGTAATTATGGAGAGAGCAGATTAAGAAATTAGTCAAAACTGCTGTAAGTACTAAACTCACACAGACAGGTGGGAAATCATATTTTGCAGTATTTCCATTAAGCATTGATCAGCAGACACCAGGCTTGGAATAATAAACTGTAAGGAACAAATGGATATCGTAAGGTTTTTACTGGAACAAAGGCAAGAAAATTGCTAAATTAATGCTGACCTTTGTAAAATAATAAAGCCACAAAGCCATAGAACAAAGATTACAGCAATAATGTTTAATGACCACTGAGAACACTTTGCCCTGTTGTATTCAAGAGTAAGATATACTCGGTATAGATTACAGTATAGATGAAGAGATTTTCCAGCCAGGCTCTCCATATGGACCTGTGTTACCTGTGTCTGACAGTGCTGGAATATGTTGGGTTTTTAGCAAGTATCTGCCCTATTCTGATGCCAGTGTCATCACTTTTCAGTATTTTGGTCAAAAGGGGCGAGGCACTCCAATATTTTTTTAAACGTCTATACATGTGAGAAGGGAAATTGGATGTGCATCCTAAAAAAATGAGGAATAACCCAGGCAATGGAGAGACAGATGTGCAGGAATTCCTTACTTAAACTATATTTATCTGGTCTATCTGGTGACAGTTCATTCTATGAAAATGAAGTTATATCAGTTCTGAGTTTATAGAGCCAAAGGATACTGTTTGAGAGACAGATTGAAACAAGAAGTCATTTTGAAGCAGTACATTGAAAAACACCAGTTGAAATATTCTGAAGTCACCTGTATTTCAAAATGCAGTTTTAAAATGCTTCCCTTTTCCTTTCATCTTACTGTCAGTCCCCAGTGGAAAACAATATGCACTCACATTAACTTCTCTAGCCCTGATATGAAGTTGGGTTAAAACATTCCCACAAGCTCACTGCAAAGGCAGGAATATGCTGCAGTCCACAGGCTTAAGCCCTAAAAGAAATTTGACTGTGGCAAAATTAACACAAAGCTGAAACCTTCTCTGTCCTTAATAAAATCATTGAGCTCAGAGTTTTCTCACTGTATCTACTTTAACAAAACATTAAACAAAGAAATATAGGTTATTCAATAGAAAACTCTCCCTGCTCATTTTTCAGTTTGCAGTGGCTAAGGAGGATGGGTTTAATATTACAGCTTCCAGTTCTTCATACACATTTCTAAAGCACCTCCACACATGGGAGGGGGACCATTGGCCTCATTTTGCTATTAAGATGCTAATAATCTGGAAGTCTTTTTCTGATTCATCCAGTCCTCCCAAGATTGCTTTGCTTAAATTGGAAACATAGCCAAGTAATGTCACCAGCTGAGCCATTCACAAAAAAATAACTCTGTGGCTCTAGAAGCCTATCACTTTACACGGTGACAAGTCACATATCCCTTTCTCCAAAGCAGCTTTGTGTGTATGAATGTGCGTGACTGCATGCATATATATATATTTCACATAAGTATATACATATGTATATATATTTCAGAAAAGAGACAGTATCAGGAGGAATAAGATTATAGTTTTGTGGGCAAAAATCAGAGTTCTTCCTAGCCTTTGTTCACCATAGCAACTCTCTCTCTCACACACACTCATGGGCAGAGCAAGAGGAAAAAGAAAAGCTCCTACACAATTTTCAACCAGGCCTTCTCCAACAACAAAAGCAAAGCTTTTATCTTTTAGATGGGGATAAAATACTATGCTAGCAGTTATTGCATAGGCACGCATGAACTTGTCAAAGCAAGTACATATTTCCATTCTCCTGCCTAGGAATTTAGCACAGCCTATTAAGAAATGCCTGGCTACCTCCAACACAAAAATGTCTGTGTCTTATAATAGTTGTCCTGCTAACAGCTTCCTGCTTCCTAACTTCCCAGGACAGCTACAGCTTTCTACTTACTTAGTACAGCACTACATGTGAATTCATACATACACAGAGAGACATGTTACTTACCAATTCATACTTCAGTTTTCGAGGAACACTAAAACTAAGGCAGGAAAGCTTATATATCATGTTTTACTAACCATGACACGTGTTTTGGCAGTACGTAAAAAGCCCACATATTAGCATCAGGATCACACCTTGCAAGATACTGTACAAATACATATAGGACATATGTAAGTCAATTATACATTTCCAGTCCTTCCTGAAGACCCCAGAGCCTGAGGATTTGAGCAATTCCTGCCAAGGTCACATGAAAAAAATCCGCTGGCATCATCAAGCCCAAATTAAGGAAAAAATGTCTGCGGTTTACAAACAGGTCACTGCAACACAGGGAGGTTAAAGGACCCGCTCCTGGACATGCCAAAAGTTGCTTTCAGAGAAGCTTGAACATAAATCTCCCAGGTCCCCCTTGACGTCTTAAATGCGACCTATTTGCCCTCAGACAGGAACATACATTGCTCTGTCTGCTACTTTTCTTTGTGTCTCTTTTTTCCTATTTCTAGAGAGAGCACCTCCATTCTCTGAAATATGCTACTAGTATTATGGAAAAAAATAATGTAACATTCACCCTCAATCAAAGCCTGATGTCAGAGATATTCTTTTGCAATAGCTACACTTGTAATATTTTGAGCATCTGCAGACAGCTATAGCTAGACTATGACTGAAGTTACAACACAACTTCTGTAGAAGGAATCTGATTTGCCATGCCTTTTCCCCAGCTTTAAACTGAGGCTCCACTAACATTTGGATAAAAACTGAGTGTGCCAGCCATCAAATAAAGTAATTAAGAAAAGCCACATCTAAATGGGTTTCTTGGAAAAAAAAAAAAAAAAAAAAAAAGTGTAATTTGCATTCCCCCTTGCATCACCTCTTTCCAGCCTATTTTCAGTGTGTGCCGCCGGTGGCCCAAGGAGACTTCAGTGGTGAGGATGGAGAGAAAGTGAGGTGGCACTGAGTACATCTCATAATTTTAAAAAAACCAGCTTTTTCTACAACCAGGAAGGTTGAGGTTGTGGGAGAGAAGTAGATCCCTACTTAATGAGCCTCTTGTAACCACAAGAAGAGCACTGGCAGCTCACTGCTGTGCAGGAGGTTACAAGGGGGCTTTGTAGAGCCAGTTCTGCTAAAGTACTTCCCTATTTTATATCACCTACTGTGGGCATCTTTGAGCTGCTGATCTACCTCTTATTTCTCCCTCACACACTAAGCATGCCAGCTTGCCAAGCAGGGCAAGTCACTCTTACAGACTCAAGAATATTGCCTTCCTGCTGCTGTCCTAGCGTTCAGTGGAGCCTGCATTTGCAGAAGAATGATTGATGACAAGAGAAACACATTTTCTTTGGGTTTCAAGGTCACGAGACAAGTCTAGCTGGCATGCAAATAGCTGAAGCCAAAGAAGGACCATTTCTGTTTTGATGCACACACACTAAGTGCTGGTCTCTGCAGCTGCAGCTCTGTGACCATGAGTTCCCAAACTGTGCATGCAGTGGGATCTCAGGCACATCTACCCAAATAGCATTCCCACACTGGGCTACAGATAGACCCTCAGAGAGAGAATCAGCTAATGTCCCTCTCCACTAGCTGCATGCTGTATTTTTAGTTTTCTCTCCTAAAAGAGTGCTTAGAATTTTTTCTCCCCACACTCCCCTATCATTGATTCAACCCCATATAAAATTGCCCTGGATGTTACCTCTTGCACCTTTTGAAAATGCATTTCTGTTCAGTAGAAGGCTGAAAGGGTAAATAAGAGACATTGCCACCATGCCAGGAAAAGCACTGCTGTACTGAATACCCTCACGTGTCACTTGTTTGCATGTTGTCATTCGTGCTCTTGCTTGTACAGCACGGTGATTGAGCATTTCCTCTAAGCAAATGTGTGCATATCCTCCTTACTGAGCCGTACACAGATGCACAAGGTCTCCTTGAGGACGTAAATTCATTTTCCTGTCTTTTTAGCAGAGTGGCTGATTTCAGTGTCATTAGCTGATCCACACTGAAACTTCCATGAGCCATTCATTGAGGCAAATGTCTAGGAAGGTGAAACTAATGTTACTCATTCCCATCTAGGCTGAACCAGTTCATTTACTCAAGTCAGACATATTAAGAGCAGTAGTTTACTTCATAGCCAAGATTTTTAGAAAGAGGTGGCCGAGGGGCACTCAGCAAAATCAGAATTGATTTTTCAGCTTGGAATGCATCCAGATCTCATGGAGCCAGAATAAAATAAATACAGGAATCAGGCCTAAAAATTGTTAAAGGGAATAGTATGTAGAGGACTGTCAGTCAAAATTGGTTTAGGCAGGTGAGAGGAAATGGGCTAGTAAGGAATAAAAGGCTGAAATAATTAACCTCAGTTAACATGGGTTTATGAGGGCAAATGACCCTGTCAAGTTAATGTAATACTAATTTTGGAAAAGTCCTAAGGTTGCTGCCGCAAAGATTGCATCCTGCTCTGACTTCTGTGCTTGGGACCATGAGGAACTTCAATCACTGAAGTTTGGAACCAGATGAACAGATTGAATGGATTTAAAAGGAATTGATTGACAAGTCGTAATTTTGGGGAAAATCTCCAGCAGATAGTAAGATGCTGCTCATGGGTTTGCATACTCACTTGCAATTCTTAGATACCCGGAACACAGGAGCAAAGTTTCAATGAGAAACTTCCTCCTGCTTTTGTCTCCAGCCAGGCTGGAGTGTCATCTTGTGCAACTAAACCTGTCAGCCTGAAACATCCAGCTTGCTTTCTCTGCCAAAGAGGTTATAGTAAACTTGAAAACAACTGGAACATCTCCAGACTGCTGCTGTCCCAGCAGACCTCCCTCTGCTATTCATTTCTGACTATTCTTAATAATTTATCTCCATGTCTTGGGTTTGATTAATACTAATTGACTGCCAAAAATGCAGCCAAGTGCCCAGTGCTCTCTATGTCGTCCTTAAAGGGAACAGGATGGATAAAAACAAAAAATTGTTTCACTGGGCTCCAGCCATGCCTCCACCTAAAACATCTGTCCCTCACAGTCTCTGCCCCATGGAGTGGGCAGGGTCACTGTACTCAGGATGCCAGGACCAGAGCATGCTATTGGCAGCCGTGCATACCTGCAAGGTGAATTCACAGTGAGATGCAACGTTTGTGTGCCTTATTCTCAAACCTCATGTTGCTTAGCACCCTCAGTGCTCCCACAGTGACTTGGCCTTTGCCACTGCTTAGTTATTTTCCACAGCTGCCATCAATAAACAGTGATGTGAGGTCTCTAAAATGCCCTGAAGGTTCTGCTTTCGGTCAAATTCAACTGGGCTCAGTTGAAATTGCCATATCTATGAAAAATGATATTTTTTTGCTGCAAACAGCTGGAACAAGTACAATTGAATTTATATAAAGACTGGGTTTGTTTCTGAGCTGATGACTCATATTCTTGTCTATTTCTGATTAAATAGTATCCTTGTAAATGGCATACACATTTTTTCATATTTAATTGTCCTGGCTGAAGGGATTTAATCTATGCACCAATTCAATAAAATGTTATCATCAGCCAGCCACACGAAATGCAATCAGAGTGCCATTGCACTCATGGCCATGGGACATAGATGTGTACTCTTGCTTTCAGGGGAAGGCATTGAAGATGGGAGTTGTTTTACTCAAAGAGAAAGAAGCAACTAAAAAAAACAAAAATCAAACTGATGCTGCATTCACAGAGCCAGATGTCTTATACGCAAACAAAAGTCACAAGCAGTGAAGGAGCGATCCCAGTACACTGTGATATTTAATTGATGCAAGTTTGATGTTCAAAAAATCAGCGGGCAATTCCCACATATACGTGTTCACCGACAGGAGGAAAAGCAGCTGGGGTGCTAATGGCATTATCCCAATCCTTCTGAAGGCAATGAAAGTTATTTTCAGACTCATCTCTGGGAATTGCCTCATGTCAAAAAATAAAGGGTTTGAGGTTCTCAGGGCTGGATTTTTTGGCTGTTTAATTCACACCAGTTGGGCCAGGTATCCAAAAGAGCTCAGCTCCTGCTAATGTAATCCTGACACATTTTTTTCAAGTGCCCCTCTATTGGTATGCAACATGCTAAGAGGTGCTGAATATTTAGCAACAGTTTGTTGTTGAATCCCCTTAGGTTTAGAAGTTACACCATTACTGATTCCTTGCAGGAAGGGCATTTTCTTTGGCTATGGCATCTGTTCAGTCCCTGAGTCTCAAGTTCCTGAGCAGATTTTGAGCTGGCCAGACTGCTTGTACTGAGGAATCCCACTGCCCTGCTGGCTGCCTGGGGGCACATCAGCATATCTGCAATATGGGTTATGAATAAGTTGCCCACAGCCCATAGAAAAACTTCCCACCACTCATTTAGAGTGTTTGTGGGAAACTCTGGAAGCTGACAGAAAGAAGACAGGCCATTGCCTCTGCATGAAAACAAGTGAGAGTACATTCCTCCCCAAAACATCTAGTGTCCAAATGAGATCAGATTGTTCAGACTCCCATGTGGAGGGGCCCAGGATTTGCAATTGCAATGCATCAGGAGATAATGGTGAGTTAATATAGAACAATGGTAATGAACAATAAAGGATGCTTTATATAGTTTTATAATCATCATACGGCACCATTATTCCCAAATGCGCACATAAATCTGCCAAAGGAGGCAGCTCTACAGCACAGACACTTTTATATGTATTTTAAAAATGGGATAAAAGTCATATCAATCCTTGGCAGAGCTAATTTAGCATCACAAAACATTTTTCATAATACCAGTACTTTTAAACTCAATGCCCACTGCACCATCAGCCAGTGGCAGTTTATTGCAGGCTGAAGACAATGGCACACTATCCAGACAGAGGCTTTGCAGGCAGGAATAAAGCACTTCTTAAGGGAAGTAGGGACCCCAAAATTTCCCTCTGCACCATGGAGCCTGCTGAAGAAAGCTAATGGAGGTTCAGACACTACGGAGATTTTCAGTGTGGTCTGTATAAACTCCTCAAAAATCCAGACAACTCTCAAGTAATGCACTGTAAGCTGGGATGCAGCTCCAGGGGCAAAAGGAGATGATACTGCAGAGGGACTGGTTTCCATCTAGTCAAGTGCTTGTGATACAATCCAGCACACATAGCAGGACTGATGATCACACATGCTTGGAGTAAGTCAGACCTGGAATGTTTTTCCCAGACCAAGTTTTCAAAAATTACAATACCAGCGCTCAATATCCTAGAGCTGAGGGCTTGAGTTTCCCAAATTGGGCTGCACAGGGGCGGTTGAAAATTTATTTGCCTACTTGAGAAAAACTGGACTTTCAGCTAATCACTGGCTCACCCACAAAGGTCTGAGATATTTAGACTTTTGCATGCCTTAGTATTTTACATTTCTGTGTTTCACAAAGGCCATAGTATCATCTATATGGAAAGTATTGAATCAATTTTCCCTTCTGCACGTCTGAAAGTGAAGGTATGCACAGCATAAATGGTGTGTACTGACACAAAGTGTGGCACCAAACTTGCAAATGTTGCTGTGGATTTTACCCTTCCAAGGTACCCCTTTCCTGTCTGTCAATGCAATCACAACCATCAATCAACTTCTGCAGGCTCCCAGCTGAATGTCAGAAATTACTTTCCAGAGAAAGCAATTTTCTGGCTTTCCAGAGAAGTCCCTAATTTTTTTTAGGATTATTTGCAAATATTGCTGTCTTTTGCTTAAACACACAGGGTACATCTGACTAAATATTTTCACTCTTTGGTTTGTGACCTAAGACAGAAATCTGAGGCTATTTTAAGCAGTGCTTTTATAGCTGTATGTATTCAGTGAGCTGAGCAATCTTCAGAAGAGCGACAGAAATGCCGAACTGGAAGAAACCAAGTCCAGCTTTAAAAATGGAAAACAAAAAACAAAGTCCCTGCTAGTATTGCTGCAGGCAATCCAAAAGGCATGTCTGAGCTGCTTCTAATCATATCAGCCCTACTCCCCAGCAGGAGGTGAGGGAGGAAGCGTGACACTAAACTGACAAACATACCTTTTATTTCACATCAGCCAGACTACCATGCTGAGAGACGTGATTCAGTCTTCTCTTTAGGAAAACTCACTCTGGCCTATTGGGAGCATCATTTTAGCAACCAATCAGTATGATCCCAATTTGAGAGAAGCCAAAGCCTGTAACAAGCCCCTCAACAAGGGTTGGATCCCACATCACAGCCTGCAAACACACCCTCCTCTACCATTACTGTCCCTGCTGGCAATATATCCCACTCCAAAGCCGCCTGTCCGCCTGCGCCACTTTGCCAAGCAATGTGTCCTGTGCCACAGCACGGGGGGAAGGATGTGACCTCAGTGTTGCATGGAGCAAAAGGAGACTATGGAGAAGGGTCACAGACCTGTGCACTCCCAAGTCTGCTTACGGTAAGTGGTTAAATGCAACTGTGGATACATCAAAAATAATTTTAATTTAAAACAGACAAATTTGCAGCAGCTCAGCAAGTGAGAGCATGCACAAGCCAAATGGCCCAAGTCCAGGTTAAGAGAGACCACATGTTGCATCGAGATGTCTGAGCTACCATGGTACCCTGCAGCTGGAAAGGACACTTTCCAGTAAGAGAAACCTTGCTGTGACTTTTAATTACTGTGTACATGAACTACCTCACTTTTACAAGACAAAAGGGCGCTGCGTAGAGATGGACTAAGTTGACTGCTTCATCATTTAATTGCCCTTGTTTAATTGTTACAGTTTAAATCACAAAGGTATTGATTTCTCAGAAAGACCTCCAGACCTTTCACTGGGCTCTACCTCAAAGTGAACTAATAAGTGTTGAGGAATGAAGTCTGCAATATAAATAATTGAAAGCAACATATCACCCATGGACTACATTAAAGAAGAATGTAGATAAAACATTACTATAAGCCATAGCAACACCAGTGAAGAGGACAGCTGTCAATCCTTGATTTTCCTAGGAGTAAATTTTAGGGGGTTTCTTCAGTGGCTCAACTCCAAATGTCAGAATCTCAATTTTTGTTCAAAATAAAAATCTCAGTACTCTGGAAATGAAAAACATAAGATGCCATCAAAATTCAAACATAAATCAAAAAAATAAAAAAGACGAAGGAGCAAAATAAAAATGAGACATCTAAAGACAAAATTCTTCTGAAAAACAAAGACTGCTATGCCAAAGCTATGATTTTTCACTCCATTTCTGAGCACTTGAGATCAGCAGGGTGAGAACATAATTATAAAGGAAACCCAGTACCTTCCAAGTTCATCACTTGCTCAAGAAGCCAAAGTCCAAACAAATTTAGCAGAATGGATGAGAAGGGGCAAGATTTTGAGAACACAGCAGTGAAATGATAATAAATCCTTTCTTTGTGTTATTTTGTAAAGATTCTTAGTACTATTAAAAATAACTTTATTTCACCATAGGACTCAGTGACAGAGTTATTGCATGCCAACCTAAATTACAGCCTGTCAACAGAAGCAAAAGCCTTAAGACAGGAAAAGACATTATTGCAACCTGTGGCTGTGGGAAGTAGCCAAGATGGTTTAATACCAAAAGGTAGGTGGTGCCCCACACCCTTCTAGTAAAAATCAATGGGACTGAAGTTTAGTGATCTGCCCAGAAAGCAGCATAAATGGCAACACTTATCAGCACTGTGGTTTCTAACAAATGCTGCTAACACCATGGATGGCAGATCTTCAGCACACTTAGTCCAGCAGAGCTTTGCAGCCCTTGTGAGGGATACAACGGGAAGAGGATTGTGCAAGGCCATGGTACAAGCCTTAAACATTTTCCTCACAGAATTATGCAATTTTTGAAAATACTAACTCTCAGCAGAGAGCCAGTTTGCTTTTAAGGTGCCAGTTCTCCTTAGGGCAAAGCAATATTTGAAAATGTTAAATGAATGATACCTGAGAGTTTAAAAATAGGGGAAAATATTTTTGAAAACCAGAAGTTTTTGGGTTTGCCATTGTTGGGTTTTCTGTGCTTTCTCATCTTCACATTTTGAGACAAGAACCTCCAAATTTTTCTGCTTAATGTGAAAACAGAGTACATTGGAGCATATTTCCTTCAGCAGAAATAATTCTCTGCATAACTGTGTAACATTCCAGCTCTTTGGATCTGCAGATCCACAACTGAGGAACAAGCAATAATATTTATGCAAGGTCATAGACCCATTTAATGGAAACTGATGTTATGGTTCTCCAGATTGTCAGACATTTGTGGGGAAAATCACCTTGATCTGAACTAACTCCCAGGTAACTTCAAACAGGAGCTAAAAGACCCCTAAATGTTTTGTGGATTGATGTTTTCCCACCTCTGTAAAACAGGTTCCTGTCAGTTTGCCAGGGTGGGAGGCTCAAATACAAGTAGAACAGGGAACTGTATTGATACCTCAGAGCAAATCAGTCCCTCCTACTTCTGTTACTACCAACCCTGATAGCCCAGACTAGCCCAGAATTTTAATTCATGTCACAGAGAAAATTAATCAGCTTGAGTTAGGTGTTGCCTTCTCCACTTGCACATGGGACAACCACAGTGCTAAGAAGCTGTAATAAGCCCAACAATTAATCCTTTTTTTTTTTCTGTTCTGAACTAGGTATGCAAGGCAAGCAGGTAGGCAGTGAAAACATGGTGCCCATAATGTGACAAGGATAGGACCAGTAGGATAGACCTGCTGTCTAAAGAGAACCATCAGGGGAAGCAGAAAGTAGGAGACCTGTTACAGAGTTAAGTCTCATGCAAACTTTAAAATTTCAATATATACTCCTCTTACTTTAATTCCTGTTGAAAATGATGCATTCAGAGCATTTGGAATAATTGTATCAACAGAGAAATTCTTTATAAGTAGCAACTGCTGTTGCAAAGGTTAAAAAATCAGGGGGGGCTGGTTATTACTGATATTAAACCACTGTGTATTTTTAAGGAATGTATTTTTCCATAGACATTTGAGTAAGGACTGAGTGGAAAATACTCTCAACACATCTGTCCACAAGCAGGCACCTTTCAGCTCTCCTTGCTTCAGGCAACAAGATGTGAACAAGCAATTCAAAGACTTCTTCCTCTTGTCTTCCAGTACTTTTTTCCAGGTGTCTAAGCATCTTCCATCATTACAGGTGGGAAATGATTGCATCCATGATAATTACAATCCACTTGTTGTTATTATTATTATCAATTGCTATAATCAACACAAATCAGAAGCTTTCCTTCCTGGTGCTCCGCCGCAGCTTTGCTAAGGAAACGTGCAACACACAGCACCCCAGGCAGTAACTCCCCAACAAATGCAGCCTGTTAAGGCCCCTGGCACCATGTTCTACTGCTGACCCGCTCACAGACACATACCAGGTACTTAGTGCTAGAGGAAGAGTAGTGCTTAAGACATTGTTGTTTTAGGTGTATCCACACCTGACAATTTCAAGTGATCCATATATTATCAACGTAAAAAACTCGGAGATGCACAAGGAGCTATGCTTTTGATTTCATCTTGGTGATATGAAAAGGAAGCTAGTGGCATAAAGGAAACAATCAAGGAAATTACATTCAGGAAAAAGAAAAGTTGTTTGAAGCAAAGATTTAGTTGCATTTGGAGCATGAAGAATAAACTGAAAAAGGTGATTTAGGAGAACCATGACAGATACATGTTCATACACAGATGTGAGTGGCTGGATATGTTTATTCTTGTATTTATTTGCAATTGTTGTCTCCAATGGAAATAAAAGGATGCAGTACAATCCATGAAACTTGAACTGATTTAGCAGAAATTAGATGAAAAAGACTAGAAAACATAAATAGATACTCATTTAAGACTACAGCAGATCCAGCAGATAAAGATTCAATATAAGACTCAAAAGACTGCAAATCCTTAACAGAAGGGCGAAACAATATAGATATGCATTTTATCTATATTCTAATATATTTTATTTTATATATGTGTATTTATAGAGCTGAAATAGAGTTAAATGAGAGCCAAACTTCATTAGGATATTCTATGTAGTAAACCTCAAAAAGCTGTATCCTAAAAGATTCTCAACTGCTCTGTCTTTAGAAATTAAATAGCAAAGGTAAGAGAAATATTTGAATCCTGCAACATTCCTCCTGCATCCTTCTCCTTTAGCTCCTGAAAACAAAAGAGTTTATTTTATGGGACTTCAGCCACAATAGTAATGAAATTATTAAGACTCTTCCCAAATAATATCTCTCTTTCCCATACTTCTCCACTGAAAGCTATCCATATCAAAAATAAAAACTCCCAGACAGAGCCATTAGGAAATCCATTTAAATTTTTAAAATCTGATCTTTTGGCACTTCACTGTCCCCACTCAAATTTCGTTCATCCATCCATAATTTTAAGACTTGTCCACATAATGTGTCTCACGTTTGGACCCTGACAGACTGAGGGACATGCCTGAAAGCGAAGCATCAGTGGTGCAGGTGGTCCTTTGTAGGTAGCGACGGCTGTGTCTTGACTGCTAATTTCAATTTTACAGTCTGCAACTGAATGCCAGAACAGTCCTGTTTTCTTTTCTCTTTAGTAAGAAGGAAAACCACACATGCTACTGCTAGAAGCAAGCCAGGCAGTGCAGTGTGTGCAGCGGGTACCTGGCAGTGAAGCAACTGAGCTAACACATGGGAGACAACTTTTATGCTCTTTTGGAGTGAGTGAGGGTTGTGCCAAGTCCTAATGTTCCATACAAAGGAAATGAAATCACTCAACATATTTTACAGCTCAGGGAAAAATGTTGCTTCATTTTTCCTCAAATGAGGTGTTTAGCTCTCTTAACTGGACATTTTTAGATTTATTACCATGTCAAGTCCAAGAGAGCCAGTTTAACTCTCAATACAGACAAAACCCTGTTTGGAAGGACAGAGGGAAGTGCACGCATTTGCAGTAGGCAAGAATTTTTTAAAAAAGCATTAACAACTCCAATAGACTTGAACCAGTAAGGCACATTAGGAGAATGCAATTGTCTTGATAGTTTGAAGGGAGACACTAGATTAGAAACATCATTCCAGTTTAGAAACCTACGTATAGTCATGCGTAGGAAGGCTAATATATGGAGAAGAGAATAATGCTACAGCTCCCACTTCTTGCCTGAGAGCAAGCAAAAGTGTTTGGGGCCCAATGCAATTTGGACTTCCACATGGTGTTTTCAAAGGTTGCTTGGGCTCTATGTTTAATAGGATTTAAATCCCCAAGTGCACTGCAATTCCTTAGCTGTGCTAGGATCAGTTATGTTCTAAATGCTTCAAGGTCAGAGTTCAATATCAATAGCTCCTGCTGAGCAGCCCCTTACACCACCATTTCTATGAATTTCATTGTAATCATTCACAGAGTAATATCTAATACCCAAAACTGTATCCTGCTTGCCTCCTCATCCATCTGAAGGGCAAGGAAAGAAGAAAAAGAGTTTACTGCAATCATAGAATCATTAGGGGGAAAAATTACCTCTAATATCAAGTCCAACCATTAACTCAGCACTGCCATGGTCATCACTAAACCACGGCCCTAAGTGCCACATCTGCATGCCTTTTAAATACCTCCAGAGATAGTGATTCTGCTGCTTCCTTGGGCAGCCTGACCATCCTTTCCTTGAAGAAATATTTCCTAATATCCAATCTAAACTTACACAGGTGGAACTTGAGGTAATTTCGTCTCATCTTGTCACTTTTTACCTGGGCAAAGATATTGACTCCTACCTGGCTACATCCTCTTTCCAGGTGGCTGTGGAGAGCAATAAGGTCATTCCTTTTCTCCAGGACAAACAATACCTGCTCCCTCACCTATCCTCACAGGACTTGTGTCCGAAATGCTCCACCAGCTCTGCTGCTCTTCTCTGGACACGCTCCAGCACCTCAGTGTCTTTCTTGTAGTGAGCAGCCCAGAACTAAACACAGCATTTGAGGTGTGTCCTCACCAGTGCCACAAAGGTGGGGGACAATCACGGCCGTGATTCCGCTGGCCCCACACTATTTTTGACACAAGCCAGGATGCAGTTGGCACACTGCTGGCTCATGTTCAGGCAGCAATCGACAACCACCTCCAAGTCCTTTTCTGCCAGGTAGCTTTCCAGCCACTATTTCCTTAGCCTGTAGCAATGCCTGGGGTTGTTGTGACCCAAGTGCAGGACGCAGCACTTTGCCTTGTTGAACCTCATACAACTGGTCTCAGCCCATGAATCCAGCCTGTCCAGATCCCTCTGCAGAGCCTACTAAACTCCAGCAGACCAACACTCCCAACCAACCTCGTGTAGTCTGCAAACTGACTGACAGTGCACTCAATCCCCTTGTCCCAATCATTGGTAAAGATTTTAAGCAGAGCTGACCCCAGAAATGAGCCCTGGGGAGCCCCACGAGTGATTATCTGCCAGCTGGATGTAAATCCATTCACCAACCCTCTCTGGGCTTAGCCTCCCAGCCAGTTTTCTCACCCAGTGAAGAACGCACCTTTCCAAGCCATGACCAGACAGTTTCTCCAGGAGAATGCTGGGGGAAACAGTGTCAAAGACTTTGCTGAAGTCAAGGCAGACAACATTCATAACTTTTCCCTCATCCACCAAATGGGTAACTTTGCCATAGAAGCAGATCAAGTTGGTCAAGCAGGACCTGCTTTTCCCATGCTGGCTGGGCCTGATCCCCTGGTTGTCCTATACATGCTGTGTGATGGCACTCCAGATGATCTTCTCCATAATACCAATATATAATGTAATATCTCCTGAGTGAAGTAAAGTGTCCCATAATACACTTTTACTATCCCTTACAGCATCAGTGATTGCTGTCAAGCCCCTCTATTACCATAGTAAAAATGGTAGGGGGCTATGCTGTAAAAAAAAAAAAAAAAAAAAAAAAAAAAAAAAAAAAAAAAAAAAAGGGAGGGGGGTATGTTAAAAAAAAAAAAAAAAAAAAAAAAAAAAAAAAGAAAAAGAAACAATAAGCTTTAGCTGAAAATTAGAATGTGGAGGGCCTGATTTAATGCTTAAGACCACAAAAGGAGGAGTTGCTGTACTGCTGGGCAAACAGGAGCAAAGGAGCCAAAAGAATCCTGACCAGAGAGCACAATGGACAATCTCAATCCCATTTACCCAGTGGATCTGCAAGCCAGTTTCTACCTTAAGAGCCAATAATGGGCAGCAAAAGTCTCCAGTGCTTTACAGCCTGGTGATACAAAACCCACAGCAGCTCTTGCACTAATGCAGAGCATCAATGTATTCCGCGTTTACTGGGCTAATATTTATTTGTGCATAAACAGATACCAGGTCTGAAATGCTCATGGTGTGGCATTTAATTCAAGAAGCAATGGGAATGACCCTGCTTTTATGAGCAGCTGTAAAATCATGCTGGTGTGGGACTCAGGTGCTTTGCACCCCCTGAAGTGTTTTGCAAAAGGCTCGGAGAGCAGATGCTGGGCTGCTAACCAAACCAAAAAGCAAATAATGCTGAGCATGGGGAGGGGGCAAACAGGACTAATGAAACCCTACAAATGTGCTTGATGGTTTCCAGAGCCAGGGCATCCTTCTGAGTGACAAATAATTCATTTTTTACCAGCTCCTGTTGTCTAAAGATAAGTCTCTTGGTTGTTTTCAGTGAAACCTACATAAACCACAGTATTTTCAAACAGGGAACCAGATGTGATGGGGCCTGCCCCAGCCTGTGACAGGGACACAGGGGTTAATTATGACTGATGGCATATCACTCCTCATAAAGCATCCACTTGCCACATCAGGTGTTTCTACTGTCATTTATGAAGGGATGCTGAAGATGCCAGCAAGCAATGTCTGGGGTCAAGGAGAAAGGGACAGCGGTATGAAATAGCCAATTAAGTTTCCCCTGCTTGCCAGGAGGAGGAAATAGAAATACACATTAGGCAAAAATCACAGAGTGATTTTTGTTGTGTTTTCATGCTGTCTGTGGTCCCACAGCGCTGCTCTTATTGAGGAAGACCAAGATGAGGAGGTGGCTGCCAGGTTGAACTGTAGCTCGTCATGGATGAAGTTGGGAGGGGTGCACAGAGCCACATGTCTGCTGCAGGCTGCTGAGGAACACACAACTACAACCACTGCTCTAAAACCATTTCAGACATGACTTTGCCACGTAATTAACATTGCTTCTCTAGGGGTTGCATGTTACTCATCTGCTTCCTAATGCATCTTTGTAAGGGAAAATTCTAGGAAGTTCCAGTATATGGGAATTAGTGTGAAAACATACTTGGGCCCTTGGGATTTTTGTCACTTCTATCTAGTAATGGATATATGTGGCATACACCCACACACAGGCAAAGAAACACAGATACACTGTATTCAAGTGCTGGCTTGTTTAAGGTGTAAGAAAGGCCTGGACTTAGTGTTTCACAAAACAAAGGAAACAAGATGCAAGCCTCTCACGCTTAAAATATGCTCACTGCTACATGGTGTGCTTTATCGGTCTTCTTTTGCATATTAATCCCTTCTACAGCAGCTTTCATACAAGATGCATAGCAGACACTGACACAAGCTAGTGCTGCTGTGCTGGAGCCTGGTAAAAATACGAGCAAGAAGTGAGCTGGAGAGCCAGGGAGGAAGGATGAGGCACTGTTCTCTGCTTTAACTATTCATGGTTGTGTAGCACTTCTGAGCTGGGTATGACTTCACACATGACAGCCGTAGCCATGACTTCTGCGAGTAACAAAAATGGATCAATGTTAAATGAACTATTGTCCTGCGCTTTATCTATTTTATGGGTTAGACCAACTTATTGTATTTTAATGAAAAATCAGGATAATGAAGCTCATAAATTCATAATGGGAATAGGATCTGCTGAGCCTCGTATTGAACAAGCTGTATAATTTCATGTGTGGGATTATTTATCCTGTTCAAGTAATCTTTTTTTTTCTTTCTTTCTTTCTGCTATTTAAACTAATCAGAGCCATTTCAGGGAAGGAACCAGGTAAAAAGGAGGAGTCCTAAATTTGTTTGGGCCTCTGAGCTCAGTTCCAGGACAGAAGCAGCTATCAGACAGTCCAGAAAGCTTTTGCACACTATTTTGAAGCTTTTTGCCTGCCATTAAGGATAAACAGAGCACAGCTGAAGAGTGCCTTTCACTGTCTCCCACATGTCCTCAATTTGAATTAACCAGCTCACCACAGCAAATTCCATGTCCAGCAGTATGTGTGTGCAGAGCTGCTAAGGAGGCAGATTTGAGAGTGTCAGATTTGAATGGCACATGCATTTGCACCTACACAGGGTTCTCAGAGTAGGTAGATCCTCAGAGTGTTCACCCAGATGAGGGGGAGGAGCACTCTGGGGAGAGCCTGATGCCTGTGCTGCAGGGAAACAGGGGGATGCTGGATGGGTCCTGTCTCAAAGCGTGGCGTGTCCAACTAACTTTTCGAGACTTTTTATCCTAAGCTTGCAGCTCTGACATTTCTTTACAGAGAAACAATTAATTTTGAAACAAGGGATCATTTTTAGCAGATCATCTGTATCTGTGTGTGTGTGCATGTGTGTAAAAATAAACAACTTCTACATTAGTTGCAGAGAAGTGAACAAATTAATTACCTGCTGTTTTCAGCCAGTCATGAATAATTCAAATTCCCCTGTGCCGGTGGATCTAATTAGTAATCATCCAAACTATTCTTAAATTATCTAGTTTGGAGTTACTTGCATAGCAACGACATTCATTTCCGATAGCATTATTAATCCATTTGCCAGTGTGAGATTGCCAGGGCAGAGGCAGTGGGACGCCATACCATCAGTTAATGTTATTAATGTTTCTTTAACAATTAACCTATCCGGTGTTCAGGGACAAACAGCATATGTCATGTAGAGATATTTTTAAAGCTCTGTGGATATGCGCCATACGTCCCGCTGATTCGGCCACCTTGAAACGCAAGGAGCTGTCATTAGCGAAGGCTTGACCCTGAATGTGCAAATTGCATAAGAGCCAAGAGAAAATATGAAATAATAGAGTTACCAAGATCTCTTAGAAGCAGCTGAGGTATGACTCACTTCAAAAAGTGACTTTGCAAATGCAAGGATTGTTGGAGCACTTATCACTGTTTCCCACTTAAGTAATAAAGAACTGTAATTTGTTTTCCGTGATGCTAATTTTAAGATTCCCAAATGCAACCCATCTCTGAAGCCCACAGAAGAGGTATTTTCCTACTTTGCCTATCCTGTGAATCCACAATCAGTTCTTTAGAAAAGGAAAATGACAGTTTAGTGTATCTCAAAAGATGGCACAGCTGAGTGGCCAGAAAGCTGTACATTTTTATTTCGTATAATTCAGTATATAATGAGTATATTGTGAGCTTTCCCTGTCCACCAGGTATTCATAGTAAAACACTTGCTCCAGGATTGATCTGTAACTGTGCAAGGTCAGGGTGAGACCTTTGCTTAAGGCAAATAATCCCACAACTATTGCTGTGGGAGTTTCGTATCTTAGAAACATCTGGCCCTGGTGCTTCTTACAGATGGGATACTGGGTTAGAGGAAGCTTAGATCACATGAAAACACATTCCCAAACTTGATTATTTTTAAAGGGTCCTTTAAATTTACTGATCCAATATTCCCTTCTAATATCCTAGTAGAGAGGTAGTGCCAGCTTGCAAAAAGGTAACAATTTGTTCCACACCAGCAGCATATGGGCCCCCGGATATCTGATTGTCTCAGCCCAATCCCCTGGGCAAAGCAGTTAAAGAGCAGGAGGGTTGTGCTCAGGGCAGCTCCCAGCCCTACCTCTGTCCAGGGTGCAGCGCTGGCACCTAAGGAAGCTGCTCTGAAATGCTGGCTGCCGTGGCTGCACATAGAAGCAACCCACTCCTACACATTCAATACTTTCTACATAATGTTAAAGGGAGCTAGCTCAGTTAGAAACAAAATCTTGCTTTCGGTCCTTTAAATTTACTGATCCAATATTCCCTTCTAATATCCTAGTAGAGAGGTAGTGCCAGCTTGCAAAAAGGTAACAATTTGTTCCACACCAGCAGCATATGGGCCCCCGGATATCTGATTGTCTCAGCCCAATCCCCTGGGCAAAGCAGTTAAAGAGCAGGAGGGTTGTGCTCAGGGCAGCTCCCAGCCCTACCTCTGTCCAGGGTGCAGCGCTGGCACCTAAGGAAGCTGCTCTGAAATGCTGGCTGCCGTGGCTGCACATAGAAGCAACCCACTCCTACACATTCAATACTTTCTACATAATGTTAAAGGGAGCTAGCTCATTTAGAAACAAAATCTTGCTTTCTCAGTCACTTTGGGGGCTTCACTGGAAACTGATATTTGCAAGCATACTACATAAAATACTTTTGAACCCACTAAAACCTAATATTCAAAAGACAAAGGAGAATTTAATTTCTACTAGCTCAGGAAAATCAAAAAGACCTGTCATTATTTAGGATTGTTTTCTGATTAGCGCAATATGTTGTGCTAGAGCTGGACATGTGGAAAAGTTCTGGATGATAAAATAGTATGGGAGAGAGCACAACACATTTTGTATTAAATAAAAAAGTAAACACACTGATGCCACCAAAGGAAAAGAATAAAGTTGTAAACATATTTCCCAGACTTCAGCTAACAGCAGGAGTTTACAATTTTTCTGCAGTGGCCAAGTATAATAAAATTGATCTGTTGACTATATAGATCCATAAAATAGTTTACACAGAGTTATATTATTGCCAGTTGGATCAGGAACAAAATTCTTCTGAAGGAAAGTGGCCTTATAAGCATCCTTTTTCCATTACACATCATGGCAACTGTAGGGTAAATGAGGTCCAGGTTTCCTCAGAATTTGGCACTTTGGGTCATTGTGCATTTAAACCATGCTCAAGGACCAAGTATAGGAAGATGGGTGAGCTGCAAAGGACTGAAAAATCCTTAGACATTCTTCTCCTCACAGCAAATGCAGATTGTAGCCCTTCTGTGGGCATTGCACTTGCCCTGGCAGAGGAAACTGGTTTGTAAAGCACTTTGAAGACAAGTATAATTTTTGGGTTTTTTTTTGTCAGGTGAGGCAATGGGAGATGCTCACCCCTCACCCCAGGAAGACAAAAGGGCAGAGAACTGCAGGTAGAAACAGTTTAGTCCACCATTAGCACCAGTGTTAAAAGCCAGCAGTGTTGTTTAGCCTCCAAGTCTTTGTCCTCAGTCTGAACCAAATGTTCTCTTCAGAACCATGTCCCTCAGATAAACCCCACCACACCAGGCTTTCAGCACTGTTACTCCTTGTCATCAATTCAGGTCTACTAGGGACAAATTAATTAACACCCAAAGAGAAATCTTTTAAAAGTCTCACTTTAAAAACTCATTAGCATCCAAATTTTGATGGTTCATAGTCTTGGTCTGGGAATCTAGATCTGCAGATGGAAACCCAAGTGAGTGGGGAATCAAGGAGCCTCTCTTATAAAATCTCAGTAAAAGGGATGTTGGGCACAGAGAAGGAGGGCTACCTTCTCTCAGGACTACAAATCCACCCCTATGATGGATCCTATTTCCACTGCACATGTAAGGTTAAAAGATCTACAGAAGGCAAATGCAGGACACGAAACTGAACCCAAAGCTCCAAAATGGCTGGCTAATGACCTAACCACTGGAGTAGCCAATACATTACTGCACCCCTCTTTTCCCCAGCATTAGTCTCAGTGTGACTAAAGAAAATCAGTGTATAAAATATGCAAAAACGTAATTCATTATTTCACAACGCAGTGTACACAAAATCCTCCCCAACGCACCAGCATTTAGTTTGAAATATGCCAAGGTTAATAGCTATAATGTAAAATCGTTATCTGCAGCAGAGTATTAATTAGAGGCCTCATGCACAATGCATTAACAATTTGCATGCAAAGAGCACTGCAGTGGTTCTCTGCAGGAGGCTGAGAGCAAGTTATAGCCCTCAGAGAGCTGGAATACTTCAGGGAAAGCCTCACACTGCGCTCTCTTACAGCCCAAAGCGCTCTAGGACAGTGCCAGACACTTCTCTCCTGCCCTTTGCCTCACTGCATTTCTGGCCAAACAAAATTAATTAATTTCCACTCCTCTAGGTGCAGGGGCACCCTGGGGGTGTATCTCAGCATGGGCCACCACAGGCAGCTTTATTCCAAATTGTGCCAGACACCTTCCAGAGCTCCCTGATATGAAACTATTTTGGCCTGCTAGTGCTGTATATTTTTTGGAAGAGTGTTATTTTGATGCAGAAAAGGTCTGATTAGTTTAACACTAGTATTAACAGCCAGCAAGCCCTAAAGCCCCTCAGGACAGTAATTCAGCAGATGTCACTTCCACAAGTCTGAGAGAAAGACAAAAACCAAAATTTCTGCCATTTTTTTGAGTTTTATAACTTTGAAGGGCCTCACTCTCCCATGCACAACACTTGACTACTCAGCCTTGCAGGACAGCTGTAGGATAAAACATCAAAACTCTCACCAGGGTCATGAAACTTGTTCAGTGGTAGGCAAGGAGCACATTCCTCCTTGCAAATATTCCCAGAGAGCACATGGGTTTCCAGCCTTCTCTTTCCTGTACTGATTAACCACAGTATCAGAATTTATTTTCTCATCTGTATCTCTCCTGTTGTTTTCCTGTAGCGGTTACTGGTTTGGTTTTTGGAGGCTATTTTCCTTCAAAAGTCAACAGAATCAAAAGTATTTTTCCAAACAGCTGTTTTCCACATCCAAATAGCAAATATGGTTCTATGCAACCACAACACACAATTAGATGTATCAAGCAGTGTGCATAGATTTTTACAAAGTCTTGACGAGATCACATAACCACAGGTAAAGATGCTTGATGGGACTTTGAGAGCTGCCATGCACACCCTTCCCCCCCAAGGGGATTCAGATGGCTGATACAGACCCTCATGCAGAAGAACACACACCCCTACAGAAGACGTTCAACTTCATGGATTTTCCATCAGACTAGCAAAGAAACCTGGGAAAGGTGCTTCTTCAGGAGAAAAAACCCTTTTTTATTTTTCATCCTGGAGAAGAAACTGAGATTCCTTATCTCAGACAGCTTTCATCTGAAACGAAGAAGGTGCTGTCCTAGCAATTTGCAGATATTTTTGCTATCTTTTCAGCTAAAATACTACAGCTGGGACAGACTCATGATTTGGCTGCGGCATATCTGAGTCTTTTATTAGTGTGATGTGTCACCACACCAGTAGTTAAGATATCAGTCTTTTTACAAAGACTGTTATCTTGCTGCTGAACTCCAGATATGGCTGTGTGACTTGCAAATTTCTGTGTATAGTCCATGACACAAAATTCCTCTAGAAAATTCCTCTTCTAATCAGGCCTGGATTTGATACAAAAAGGACAAAGCCATTTTCTTCTGGCATTTTTAGGCTAACTTATGAGAGCTCAGTCATGCTGCATCATATGCCAGGATGTTTGCAAATGGTGTTGGCAAAGTTCAATGACTCTAAGGTTTCCACAATGCCAGGAGTGAGCTGTCCACGAGTTTTAAGATGGATCTCGGTAGCCATATAAACAGGATTGTGCAACATGGTTGTAAGAAGTCAGGGGAGATAAATCATGACCACCCCTCAGCCCTATTCCCCAAGGAGATGAAGTTTTTATCAGAGCACTAGGAAGATAACACCAAATGTCAGGTGTATTCTGCTCCTGGCAGGTGTTAAAAGATATTCCATCAAATTCTTTCCCCCTGCTTTTATTCTTCATTAAAGCTTCCTTTTGGGCTCCTTTTGGAGCTCCTTTTCCTCCCCAGCCAAAACCTGCAAGAGAGCAAGTACTGGTGAGGCTTCCACCAGGGCTCAAATGGCTGTGGGCTGACTCCTGCCTGAGAGGACTGGAGATGAGAAAGCAGGAAAAATAAATCTCTGCATGTAGATGCTGTCTGGCTCCTCACCTGCTAAGGGATGCCTCTTTAGGGGAATTTTGGCTTTTTAAGGATTTGTTTTATTTTTCTTTAAATAACAAATATACAGTTGTTCTGTGCTTCAAATTACTCCCATTCGCTTTTCTTTCTTTCTTTCTTTCTTTCTTTCTTTCTTTCTTTCTTTCTTTCTTTCTTTCTTTCTTTCTTTCTTTCTTTCTTTCTTTTCTTTCTTTTCTTTCTTTCTTTCTTCCCCTTGTTTCCAGCTTATTTAGCTCAGGACATGCAGCTCAAAACATGCAGCAAAGCCATCAGTCAATGGCCTCATATCCTTGAACCCCATGAAAAGGAAAGTTGTGACTCAATAACAAAATCCACTCAGTGACAAAACCCTGCTACTGTCCCTCTTTAGGCCATGACTCCCTGCTGTACTTTTTTTCACCTTGCATTAGTCAGCATTCTCAAAGTGGTATCTTTGATCCTCTCAACCTTTTCCTGCCATATACTTCCGTTGCCATTCAGAAACCAGGCACAAGATGAAAGGTGTGGAGATGAAAGAGCAGGAGACAGAGCTTGGTCCCTAAACAAAGGTGGGACACAGTGGAAAAGGCAGACCACAGCCATTGGTACAGGCATGAGCAGAAAACACAGCTTGGTCTCAGCAAGAAGCCACCTTGTTGCAAGCAGTTTTTAAAGGTGTAGGGAAAGGATGCAAGAAGCAGAGCTCTGCCAGCTGGGGCTGCCCTGCTCTGACCCAGGGGGCAAATCTGCAGGAAGAACAAAGCGCCACAACACTCTCACAGCCACAAAGACGGATCCTAAAAACTGCATACCCATGGGCCCTGAAGAAGTCCACAAGTGTCACACAATTCCCATAAACTAAAAGCTTTTGCAAGCACTCACACCATTTCTAGAGCCTCTAAAGGAAAGTTCCTTCCAAAATTCCCAAAACAGTAACAGGAAAGTTCAAAAATATGCAATCAGAGGTCCCTGGAGCACAAAATACTTTTTTTAGACAAAAGCTGTCAGTATCAGGAGCCTCAAATGAAGTTTCACATCTAAATAACAGGCCTTCCCTTCCTTTCAACACCACTAGTCACTGCTGAGACCTCTGCATAATTTTGTGAAATCAGGCATCATGATGAAATGCCTGAATATACTCATTTTAATACTAAGAATCTATTCACAATGCCAAATTCTGTTCTCATTTCCACCAGGGTTACTTGAAATAATGAAGTCACCTCTTTAATCTGGGTAAGTTCAGGATTGTCTGGCAGATCTTTTTGAATAACAGATATTCAAGTATTTTTCAGCATCTCTTTTTTCAGAAACAGGATTTTTCTTCAGCATTTAAGTATCCAAAATATAGATTTTTTTTAATAACCTGGTATTTTCTTGCAAATTGCATTTGTAGTGTCAGGCTTTTGTCTGCACAAACCTATTTTGATAATTCCTTTTGGTCACAGAAGTATTTTGATGACAACAATATTTTGAGATAATCATTTGAATGATGTTTTCAGAAACAAAAAGAAGCTTTTTCAAAATCTTACAATTTCCTGACAAATTTGGGCAAACTACTTAACTATTTGAAATGCTGCAGCTTGCTTTAAAATACTTCCCCTCTCCAGTCTGTGCTTAGATGTTTTATTACATCCCTGACCTAAGATCGCAGCAAGAACAAAACTTTGGATTTTCCCTGCTTCACAACAAAAAAGAAATGAGAGGACAGCAACCCTGGCAAGTCCTGAAGGACAGGACTATTGGATTCAATATTGTGACCCCAATGGCTATTTTGATTCTGTGAATTTCTGTGCTGCCAAAACCCACTGCAAAGGCATTCCAGGGGAAATTGAGAGTATTACCTTGGGCTTTTTTTTTTTTTTAATGTGTGGATTCTTACATTACACATATGAAAAATAACCTAGCACACTCAGAAAGTGCTTGTGAAGCTGAAGAGTTGTGAGAAAAGCCTTTCTGGAAGAAGCTGATCCATAAGAGCAACCCTCTGCACTCTGTCCAAGCTTTGTAAAACTACCTGGATCAGTGATAATTATCATCAAGGTAAATTATATTCCCTGTCATGTCATATCACAATTAACCAAGCAGCCATAATCATCATCCATCTTGCAAAGCCTCTGAGTAGGCAGTTTGCTATGTGCTGTTGAGAGATACAATAGATGCCCACACAGCTGTGAGAAATGCCCTATTTCCTGGCTACACACAATCCATATCAAAGGCAATAAATGCCCAGCAGTGTGCTACTCTGCTCTCTGCCAGGACCTTTCTCTTCCTGCCACCTGACTATCACAGGCACTCTGCCTTTCTCCTGGCAGCAGCCTCATTTATCCACTTGTCCATCATTTCTCCAGGTGTGGGCATGCAGTAGGAGATACAGAATGCCTGTCTGCACTTGGAGAAATCAAGAACCAGCAGGTGTGCCCACTGGGATTAATCAGCAAAAGCAAGAGATGGCAAAGCAGAAGAGTCTCTGGTGCATGAAAAGCACTCTTAGACTAGAGGGTGCCTCCCTGCTTCAGCGCACCTCCACTTACACCTCCATGAGCCCAAAGTCTCTAAACACACCAGATTTCCTTCAGTGTATTCTGGTACCTCTCTCTACCTTGGCTGCCATCTGGCTTCTGGAAATCAGAGCTGCTGACAGCAAAATGTTTATAACCAACCTATAGCACAACTCCCACCAACAGCCAGTCAGCCCAGAGTCATCTTTCTGCTGCTCATAAACAGCCTCAATGAGAGCAAAAATAAAATCTCACAAATGCTGAATTTTATAAATACTTCTGATCATTACTCACTGGCCTCATAAATCTCTCACACATTAGACAGTCAGACTAAGAGGACACAGAAATTTTGCTCTTAGTGCCATAAATCTTTCTCTTGTTCTTTCTATGGTTATAATAATAGAAATTTATTGTTGCTTTAGTTTCTTACCATATTCTGCGTAATTAATCTCGATGTGTTGCCATGTACATCAAGAGACAGTACATTTTGTGCCTGCCCATTTCTATTTTTTTTAACAGCAAGTCCCATCTGAGTTAATATATTGGTTTATATTATATATAACCACTGACCATAACTCAGAACACAACACATTTTCATTTTGTTGCCCCATTACTTTTGCAGTAAGTCGATACGATATGAGGTGAAGCGTGCCTTGCTCAGCACTTATTGATCGGTCTGTTTGCCCATTGCTTACATCAAAACACCACTTGTCAGCTCTGCTCTGTTATGATTATCTTATCACACAGGAAGTGACAGCCTCAAAGACTAAATGCTAGGCAACATCCAAGGTCAGGTGACACAAAAAAACAGCCCAGATTCTTTTGAGCAAGGCAAAGATCAGCATCTAGTGCTTCAGGATCAAGTCTCCTTTTTATGCAGGGCACCTCTTCATTGCAATCAGGGAAAGCAACTATTCTAGGTAAGGGAACACGTCAAGCAGCTCTTGCAGCACTGAGGCTCAATGTAGGCATGGTGGTAGAGCCACAGTACTCCAAAATGAGAGGAACCCCATGGACCACAAATGACAAGATAAGCTGTCTTAATTTTTTGGTTGAAAAAGGAATTTGGAGTTTACCCAAAGCTTGTCCATCTTCCTATAAGGAATGCTGCCCTCATGTGAGATTCCAGGAGTGGAGCAGAAATATTGTGCATTGGTTTGGACTTTTTACTTCCTTAGCAAGTGCTTTGCGACTAGAAAAGCACAACCCTGCTTGCAAGGACACTTAGTTCCGTTGTGTGTGAATTTAGCATAACAATAACACTTTGGACCAGGATCAAATGCCCAATATGTCACCTCTCTGCATATTCAATGAACCAAAATAGTGCATGGTGTTCATCTATCTTGCCCTGGCATCATGTGATGACACAGATGAGCAACAAAAATCACTGCCCCCTCTTTCCTGTGTGTTTCTCTGTCCCCTGCAGATTTCAGCTCTCAAGAGCTTTGAAATATATATTTGGCAAGGCAACTCTGTTTTTTCATAACATGCAGCAGGGCACTGCCTTGGCAAGGCAACTCTGTTTTTTCATAAATAAAATGAATAAATGAATATGATTAGTGAACCCTTGCTTAAAGGATCAATCACTTTGCCTATGTAAAAAAGAGCTGTGAGAGACAGATGCCAACTGCCCATGTGCTGATGCATTTTGGAGTTTGTCAGCAGCGGGGGAAAGTAGGGCTGTGACTGACAGCAGAGCTTCTTGAGGATTTGGGTCATGTTGTTTTAAAATTCCAGACAGGAAAGATTAAAATTTATGCCTGGATTACTGATTGAATGAAATAATGTACCCTCCTATTTGGAAAATGGCAAAGGCCCAGTAGCAACCTCTACTGTACAGTTGTCCTTCTACATGAGTGTCACAGTTTGAAGCAAAGAGTTTTCCTGTACTTGGGCTTCTGCACAGGGGTGAGCCTCTGCAGAGAGAGAAACTTACTGCAAGGTGGTTCAGAGGAAAGAGAACCCGAAGTATCCCCTGACACAGAGGGAATCTAGGGCACTGTGCAATGGCAGTGTGGAGAATAGGTGAAAACCCCTAGACAGAACGTGTTCATTACCCATTAACAAATTATCATCTGTTTCAGTCCCGTGCTTTGGAGGCACTAGGCAAGATCAAGAGATGTTGCCAACCACCATAAGCACCCAAGAACCACAATGCAGGGGTCACAAATCCTTGCATGCTCTATTAAACACCTTATTCATCTCTTCTCTGTGGAAAGACTCGCAGAGGACTTTCTGGAATGACAGCCAGAATTGGCATGCAACGGTAGGGAACACAAAGAGCTCATTCACCATATGAGGCTCCATGCACTGTGTCGGAGAGCAATGTGGAGCACATAACTTCTGCTTCTCTCAGTGCAAGGCTGCAAAACAGCTTTAGAGTAACTCATTGACATTGTACAATGCCAGCACCCAGGAACTCAACAGTTCACATAAATACAGACCCAAATTATTTCTTGTAACATGCTTATAAAGAGGAACTGAAGAGCATTTCCATGCTCTGTATGGTTTCCCTTATTAGTGTGGATTTTTACATAGTCTAATCCAATACATTACAGCTAAATCTGATGAGGAAACAGCTGACTAGAGCTGACTTGTGTTCCTTAATTTACAAGTGTTTGATTTCCCTTTAATGTGCTGGATTTCTAATTGCAACCTGTCCTATCCAAGTTGCAGCCTACGTGCCACTCATTGCTGGTTACAGAGCAAGGGGAACTCACATCCCTTCCCTCACCTACTCAGCAGCCTGATCCTACCCTTACAGCAAAGCCCACTTGTGCCCTATACAACACTGTGTTTTTCCCTTTGATGCACACAGTTTTCCTACAATTTCTCTCCCTTAAACTTCCCAGCTTCAGCTTTTGAGTTTCTCTTTTTTGAGAGTTCTTGTTCTCTACCAGAAGGCCTTTGACTTCAAGGCTCTCAAAAGCTGCCAGCAGCAATCCCCTACTGCAGTTTGCAGAGAACACGGGCAGCATCCTTTAAACACACTTCTCCACCAGAAAAATGAGTGGCTGCTGGCACTATGCTACTTGTATTGCCTGGTGTTCCCATCCCCTGGGAGGATGGAAGGGAAAGGTGCTAATGATACAATGTCCATTTTGCAGCTGAAATGTACTTCCAGAGAGAGGTAATCTAATTGGTACCATATTACTTCAACAGCAAAATCAGTGACAGGAACATGCACACTGAAGTGCTTGGTCATTTGAGGAGAGTTCATATGAACTGTGATGGCTGGGCTCATTGCTGTGAGCTCTGAGAAAATTAGATAGAAGTGAGCTAAGAAAGAGGAAATCCTGAGCTAAACTAAAGCCTGTGTGGATCCCAGAAAATCCCAATAAATTTTCTCTATTATTCTTCACCTGTTGGGATGATTTTCTTTTCAAAACCTGTAGCTCATGATTTCTGATCTAAACACTTCACTTTTTGAAGACCTGGGGAAGCTGGTATATGGCTGGGGGAGTCTCCACTAAAATTGACCATGCCTGTAAATCAGTGCAAGGCATGCCAGGGTGCACCAGCCCCTGGGTCTGCGGATGTCCTTTGGGTGTTTAGCCCTTGGCATCTCTGTGCAATGGGAGCACCTCCAGCCTCTTGGCTCTGATGACACTGACCGGTCAGAAACCACAGCCCGGCTGACAGAGTGCAGCTGAGCCTTCATTTGAATACTCACAGGGGGAAAAAAAGGGGGGAGAAGCTCTTCTATTCAGTTCTCTCCTTCTATTATTCTTCTTCGCACATGCTGCGTTTGTTTTTGTCATTAGGTTTCCAGTGTTCCTAATAAGATATTAATGAGATGCTAATTCAACATGCAAATTACAGGAGACTGGCATGGCAGGATTGCTATATTTAGAGACAGAGCAGGATTTTAATGGCTGTCTTCACCCATCTTGTGCCTTTTGTCAATTGCTTTCTTACTCCAGTGAGCAGTCTCACATCCCTGAAGTGTCTAGGTGACCTTGGAGATTAGGAAAGAGACAAAAAATCTGGACTGTATTTCCATAGTACTAATGAGAAAATCTCACTATGTTTCAAAGACACTGTCAAAAGAAAACCTTCTTTGGAAAAAAAAAAAAAAATTAAGAAAGGCCTTGGAGCCTTGCCCATTCAAGAGCAATAGCAAGGGGAAGGGAGAAATGTGGCCAGGAGATGCTCCTTGCCACATTGCAGAGCTCAGGAGTGATGCCAGGATCCAGGTCTGACTCCATCACACAGCCTGGTCTGGAGGAGTGGAGCAGAGGAGAGGGGTTTATATATATATCCAGTGTAACCTGTCCCACGGCCTGAGGCACAGTCAGGAGCTCTGCTCCATAGGCACAGTGTGAGTTTGCTGCCTTGAACTCACAGCAAGCACACCAGTAGTTTGCTCTCCTAAAATGAAATGTTCTCTTGAGAAATCAAGCAAGCTGAGTGCTAAGGTATTGGAGGAGGCTAAATACTCAGGATGATATCATCCATTCCTACTACCTTTGCATTCCCATGATGTGCATCTCTCCCTATCAGTGTGAAAGAGCACATTCTCACACCGAACATGAGGGCCAGCTCTGCAAGTCACAGTAGAACTTGAGGCTTCTATTTTGCCATCTAGAAATTAAAGATAAACTCTTCTATTTACAAATGTTGTAGCACCACAGACTACAAGAAAAGGTTTTTAAACACAGTACCTTTAAAGGTGCTTAAGGCTGAAAGAAGTCCTAGGTAGTAAAAGCAAGATGCCCTTTCTTACCAGAAGCTGTTATTAAGTACCTCACTTCAGAGGTTATCATGACAGCCTTGCCTCTTCAGAAGCTCTATAACCATGTCCCACTGCAGTTTAGGGTCCGTTTTCAGAGTGCTGGGACACCCTGTCCTGAAGCAACTGAATCCTGCTTCTGATCATACCAAGGGCCAAGTCGTTCAAACTACCAACTCTGGAATACTTTTAAGAAGAAACTGATTTTTAAATTATTATTACTGAAAGGTACCAGCAGCAAGTTCACTGTCTCATTTGCTGTCACCATGTTATCGTGTGCATATCAGATCCCCCCAGCTTCAGGAAAAGTGCACACCCAATCCCTGTCAACAGTCAGTCCCACTCACAGAGAGGCTTTTGTGTGCTTCTCAAAAGCCTAAAATATCTTTTTCCAGTCTATATGGAGACATGTAAAGGGACACCCAAAGGGACTGGCTTACAAAGTTACTGAGTCCCCAAAATGGCACTCACGTTGCAGAAGCCAGTCAGAGCCCCTGCACCACATGTCTGCTTGGGCAGGCATTGCCTCATTCCGTATTTGCAGCTTCAAGTACCAGGCTTCTGGCCCACAAACAGCATTTTTAGTGTTACTCTTTTTTTAGATATTACCCTGAATTTCTGGCTGGACCTCTGCTTGCAGACAGACGGCCCCATGGCTCTGATGCCTCTTACAGGTTTTGATCATCTGCATCAGCTGAGAAACTGGCTCCTATTTTATGGATTTTTTTTTTTCCCTCTGAATCACAGTCTCCAGACTAAAATGGTACCAAAATCTCTGCAGACTTCTCCCTCCCCCAGTGGTTTCAGCTGTTTTTATTGCTCTGAGGCACCAGACAGTTTTGTTAATAAGAGTAAATCCTTTTAGCCTCTGGTTAGTGCAGGTTGTGCTGTGATTGACAAGGTAATAAAAGTGTTAATGAGAGAAACTGGCACAGCCAGAGATCAATAGTTGCCAATAAGAAAAACAATTCTGATACTTAATTTTGTAGAATTCCCCCAAAGCGGTTGAAAATATATCACAATCGGTCTATTTTATTGTTTAATAGATGTTCTCTCCCTGGTGGTCTCAGATAGAGATCAAATTAACTGGAGATTGGGTGAAATGGCAAAGAAGAGAGGAGGATTCTTGTTCCTCCCAAGTTTGCAGGACTGTTGGGACATGGAGCTCTAGGGCAAAGCCATTTCTGAAATAAATGTGTTTGGGGCTACCTTTCCCATCCAGATGATTTCCCAAATCACTCCTTTCTGCACATTTTTCCTGCAGGACAAATACAGGGGGGGGAATAGCACACAATGACATCAGCAGTGCCGGTGGTCACATTGAGGTTACGGCCAGATCAACCATAATCAAAATGCTGATTCAACGGTGCTGTCCCAAAGGGCAAAGATACAGGTATGCTGAAGGAGTCAGGGAAAATGCCCTTTGGAAAATAAACCATTTTAAGATTAGTGCCAACCTGGGTTTCTGAGAGCTAATCAGTGTGGTAAAAACAGATGAAGTGCATGCAACTTGAACCACAGATTAACATCCGTTTCTTGCTAACAGGCTCCCATAGACAGCGCACCCTGTGTGGCCCTAAACACCCTACAACACCCTAAACCTCCTCTCACAAATCTGTCTGGTGCCAGATGCATATAAAAGCCTAATCTCATTTCAAGGGCAGCTGTTAAACTTAGGAGAACGTGTGCTGGCAGTAGGAAGCACTGCCAAACTGGAAATGCAGTGAGGGGAGGGAACCAATTTCAAGAAGGGCACAGAAAGGCTGTAAGTCAAATGAAAGAGAAAACTGCTCTGCATTTGGGAAAGTATGGAGAAGGGGAGAAGGACCAGTCTTTAACCATACAAAAATGACTGTGAGTACATTATCCAGAGGCTGGTTGGATTATGCATGGATGGCAAGACTCTTTGGGCAGCTTAACGACAGCAGCTTGTGCGGTCCCATTGGTTGTGCACAGGGAGTACCAGCAAAGTCACAGTGAAAGACAAAAGGAGGCCTCTTCACGTGGGCTGTGCTCATGGGGGACACTGCTGTGAAACCCCTTCTCAGGCAGCACAAAGAAATTGCCTGTCCAGTTCTGACAGCAATTATTTGTTATATATACACATTATTATGACACAAAATTTCCATTTCTACCCCTGTATTACGAGGGGTTTGAGGCATTTTGCTGAACTGTGGTACAGAGAGGAGCAGTAGAAGACACTGGTACAGGGCTGACTGGATTCTAAGCCCGCCAGTCACAAAAAATTGGTGGCAAAACTTCACCTATCTTGACAAACAGCAGAGCCTGGGCAAAGTTGAAGGCTTTTAGAAATAACTTCACCTTTTTTTATGTGTAGGAATGATATGTGCAGGCTCTAAGGTAGACTCTTCTAGTATTACATCTCACAGATGTCTGTGGGCTTTAGGGCAGGCACAGGGAGGTTGGCAAATGCAGATGCTCTCACTTTACATCAGGCAAGTTCTGCACAGTGGTAAACTCAGGCTAATTCAGCTACACAGGTATGCAGACAGCAGCATAACAGAGAAGTGCTCTTTCCTGAAAGTTTTGGTGTGAGCTCAAAGGTGCTGTGAGCCACACTCTCACCTGGCAGGAAAGGAGTCATACCTGAATTTTCCAGCATGGGCCCTTAAGTTTTTGACTGAAACTACATGAAGCCAATTTTCAGGTCCAGTTGGGCAGGCAAGGTCTCCCAATGCAGTCTCTGACAAGGTAAGCATGGATTTCTGTGGACTAAATAAAACTATAGTAGAGCCCAAAAGAGTAGGTAGATCCAAATCTGTTCTTCCTTGCTCCTCCCATCCTGTAGCATAATTAAACAAATATTCCTGCCTGTAAAGAGTGGAATAATTGGAATCAAAGAGCATGAAGGGAGAGATCAGCATGAAAGGATACCCAGATGAAACCAAGGGGTTTGGCTTATCCCTTTGGCTTTATCCCCCTTTTCTCATCCTGTCTGTATTAATGTGGTGCTAAAACCTTATTGTCTGGCTGCATTATTATTAATGACAACTGGTATCCCAGAGGTCAGGGTGGCACTGCAGCTTGCCATTCACTTTAATTATCGATGCACATCACCGGCTTCAGAAATAAGAAGAGATAAGATGAGGATTACTGAATCCCATCTTATGCCGTGTGCTATCATACACTCTACATCCTGATCGGTTCCTATCAGCTTTTCTCAGCTCACTGCAGGAGGGGAGGGGAAAATCAAGGTTTTCCCTTTATGTTTTCATAAAATGAAAATCTGCCCACATCTTTACAAATTCAGCCAAAACTAATTCTGACCATCACATTAATGGCTACATCTGCCCAGTGACATGGCTCGTGACCACAATATTTAGGTATTTTGCTCTTAGATATCCAAATATAAAGGTATTTAGCTCTTTATAAACACAAATATTTACATGTGTCTGCAGTAGTTGTTGCTGTACTTCAGCAACATCACTGAGACAGATACAGGTAGATGGCTTAGTCTCATTTGGTGGGAATGAATCAGACTAAAGAGAACTTAAAGATGTAGATAAAATTCACCATTTTCTGATAAAACACACCATTCACTGTCATTTTACCCAGATTCAATGCTGAACTAAACAAGCTGAATCAAAACAGAGGAGGGAATGGTTTTTTCAGACAATGACAAAAAAAAAATATTCCAAGTGTATGAAGTATTTTCACAGCAGTCTCCTTCTAACCCAAAGAGCCAACTCTTACATGGCATATTCAAAGAGAGAGAATTTCTGGGTGAAAAGAAATTAACAGATTCTCTGTATCTGCAGAGAGTTCATTCCACATATTGGGCCTTCCACTATAATAATAACAATGTATTATTCATGAAAATGTATGCAAAAGCCAAACAAGAGGAGCTAGCCATATGCACTAAATACCCATGCTAGTTTTGAAAGGCAGCTCAGCAGGAATGGTAGTCTTTTATCTATCCTGTCATTTACAAGGCAGGTAACTCAGCTCTCCAGTTCCAACAGATTGCACGCTCCCAAAAGTAACTCATCATGTTTGTTGGTGATAAAACAAGATTAGGAGAAAGGGAGTTGGAATAAAACTTCCTGTGGGGAACACTGCCCACACCAGTATTCAGCTTTTCCCCATTTTCATGCAAGGCACAGGTAACCTTGTTAACTTTTTTCATACACCTCCAATTACGATCAGGAAGCAGGTAGGCCTGCCACATGAGTTAAAGAAAAGGTCTTTCTGAACTGCAGCAATGAAATATATCTGTTTTAGATATATATATATACACACTGGCTCAGCTTTGCCCCCTTTCAAAGCATGATGATTACCTCTCGCAGATGCAATGACAAGAGGCGCCTTTGGCAATCCCATGGTCCCCTTCTCCTTCTGAGAACTGGCAGAATGAAGGGGAAGAAAAGCCCAGAAGCCTTTTTTAGCCTCCTTATTTTTCTTTGTCACATCATTAAGGGTCCAATGAATCTCCAATTAAATTTCCCTGACTGCTGTCACCATTTTGATTGATAGGTGTCCTTGGATCAACCTCAGCAGGGCATGTTGTTGCACCGAACTCCCCCTTTCCACTCACCATCCATTATCAGCCCCTTGTCATCATTACCTTCACATGTCAGTTCATTTACCACAGAAATGGTGTCACCATCTGATAGGGGAAATAGAAAAACATTTGTTACAAATAGGGAAAAACGTTAATAAATCAGGTTGGGCTTCAGCCTGAAACTCATGGAGAAATAGTTTATCTCCGGTGTGCTTGTTCACCAGTTGCCCTCATATAAAACTCTAAACAAAACACATACACACACACACACACATAAATACTCATTCTCAGAAGGAACAAACAAACAGGGCAGCAGGGCAGAGCTGTGTGCAGATAAAGCTGAAACAGGTTTTACAGCTTGGGACTTTCTTCATTTTGAACCCCCAAAAAATCTGGATCCTTGAGTTACCTTCAAAACCCTGACACACTAACAAGATTTAAGCTATAGACGTGAAGAGTCTTTGCTACTGACACTATCTGGAGATTTTCTACCAAAACAGTTTTTCATCAGAAAGCAAACACTTTGTCAAAATTAAAGCCATTTTGACAAAAAAAAGTTCATTTATGATGAATTCCTGATTGCAAAAAAAACCCCAAAAAACCCAAAAAAAAAAAAAAAAAAAAAAACAAAAAAAAAAAAACCAAAAAAAAACAAAAAAAAAAAAAAAAAAAACAAACAAACAAACCCCCAACAACAACAAAAGAAAAAAAAAAAAAACAAAAACAAAAAAAAAAAAACAAAAAAAAAAAAACCAAAAAAAAACAAAAAAAAAAAAAAAAAAAACAAACAAACAAACCCCCAACAACAACAAAAGAAAAAAAAAAAAAACAAAAACAAAAAAAAAAAAACAAAAAAAAAAAAACCAAAAAAAATCAGGAAGAGGGATATTTTAGGCATCTAGAAATCTTTTTTTTTGTTTTAACTTCATCTGTTTAGAAACCTTAAAATAAAAAAAGGTATCATTAAAAAATGAAATCTACAAAGTACAATATAAATTTTTAAATTTGTGAAAAAAAGTATTTAATTTTACTTTACATTTGATTCAAAAGTTACATAAAAATTTTCTTCTGACTTTTGCAACTTTGGGTCAGAATTTGGCTCTATTTGGGAACTCTTCTGAACTCAGAATATCTACATGGGGTGGGAGCACCATTCTGTGTTTGGCATTAATGCAAGGAGCTGTGCACACAGATTTCAGGTTACATATGAACTGACCTAGCTAGGACAATAGCCAAGTTTTTGTTCCCTGTTTGTTCAGCATCTTGTGGAGTACGAATCTGTTTATGACAGACATGCCTGTCCCTGCTGTGATTTATCATATAAAAAGGTCTTTATACATTTCACACCAAGGACTGTATCCCCAAGGACTGACACAGAACCACTCCTGCAATCCCTCATCTTTTTTTCTCTGATCACCATGAAAGGATGGAAACACTCCTAGAAGCCTGGCAATTGACAACTCAGCAGGGAAGGCCTCCCCTTCAAAAACAAATGAGTAAAACCAGAACAGCTTTACTAAACTATTTGTAAATGAAACCTAACTGCAAGTGTTCAGCAACACACCATCATCCCCATTGCAGCAACAGCTCCTGGTATGGGAGGCAGCCAGCACACACTGCCCCGAAACCCTTAGGGCTCAAGGAGCCACAGCTGCCTCTCATTTGCATGAGTTTCGTCCTTTGCTAGAGTTTTATCCACCACAGTAAGAGACACACGTGTCCCTGAAACATACCGGACAGTTTTTCCCAAGATCCAGTCCAGTCCTTACCTGTAGTTCCCACGAGCTCCATCTATTCCCAGGAAGACAGCCAACCTCACAACAGGGGAAGACCAGTTTTTCCCTTAGGAGATGTTTGGAAGAGCATCTCAGCAATTAAAAAAGCTTCACTGCTATTGAAATTAAGAGGATTAATGCTTTTAAACCCCAGGGATCCCTGGTTCATCAATCCACCAGCACACACTTTTTCCTATCTGCTTATAACTAATTGTAGCCGATGCATCCAGGAGCAGCAGGACAGTGAGTTCACACGGGGCAAGGGCTGCTTGGTGAGCAGAGGCTGCAGGTTTGCAAAGGCCGCTCCAAGAGTGCCACAGCACCTTGCAATTTGCCCTGATTTATTATGCAATTAGCAGTGAGTGCATCTCAGTGCACTGCGAGAGACAGCACTGGCAGAGCTCAGTGTTTAAAGCTGACTTCGTACTCAGGCACCTAAATAATGGCCCTGGTTTTCTTCACTGGTTTCAATGCGAATTTTGTCTGAAAATGAAGGTAACTTCTACAGATTCTCAATGCAGAAAATCTCAATCAAACACCACAAAACTATTAGCCAAGATTTTAAATGGATGATTTTCATGTAGCTTCATCAGTCTGAATGCTACAGACACAGAGAAGAAACTTCGTTTACTGTAAAGCCACAGTGCAAATGCTTACTGTGGAATGGAGATGCATAGACAGACCAGAGATGAGGAATTCCTGTGGGAAATCAAGTAGCTATAAAAAAAAAAAAAAAATCAGGTAGCTATAAAAATCACACAAATGGAGATGTGGAGAAGGATTTCAACATGTATGCATTGACCATGACAAACACTGGGCACACAAGGGCTGGGTGGACCACATGGCTGCTCCCCAAACCCAGACCATGGCACCAGGTGGCAGAAGATGGGGTGAACATAACCTTGCAAAGGTCAATTGCCCAATTTTCTCTGTACTTGCTTTTGTTCAGCTGAAATCCTCTGTTTGTGGCAAAACTCTCAATTCCTGGTCCCCTCACAAGATGGATCAGAAAAATGACAAAGTCACCCACTGCATTTCTATTGAATATTTGTTCCAATGCTGCCGCTTGCTTGATGGAAAAAGGGAGGTAGGGCAAGATAATTAACTTGGGGCTTTTTTGGATGGGTATTCTGAGGTCTCAGAGAGTGCCCCAGCTTCCATAGCCTATTGAATGTGTCCTCAAGGCAGCTTCCTTTTCCTTTGCCATTCAATGCAGCGTCTCTGTTTTAATTCTACTGTGCATTATTGAAAGCCTCTAACCCAGAAAATAATTTTGTAGGGTAGAATCACTCATTTTTGACTAAAAAAAGTTCTTCTAGCTCTTACAGGAACATGGGCAAAACAAAAGCACAGAGAAAAGAAAAAATTAAGTTAATCCTCAATAAAAGTGTCCAGAGGTGAACTAGCGCCTTTCACCAATAGGAATGGGATGTAATGCTGCTCTTGCTATCACAGGAGAAAATTCTGCTGCCACAATGTGTCTTTTTCCAGTATTTGTACATTTCTTCCTCTCCTTGCAAGCAAACTGAGAAGATTAAGATACAGAAATGCCAAGCTGCTAAAAGAGCCAGACCAGACATCAGAGAAATAAAAATGACATAAAACCCAATTGCACATACCTTTTAGTGTAGGAGATGTCTGAATGGCAGTCAGAAAACTAGGGAAAAGCACCGGAGGGATGGGAGAGCTCTCCCCAGCACTGCAGGCCTTGAGCAAACCCCGGGCTGTCCCTGGCCATTGGGTGCTGCATGCATTTTCCTCTTGCTTTTTCTCAAGCCACCAGCTTGACCACATGAAGAAGAGCTTACTTAAAAATAAACCAACTACCATTCACAGTATTAATACCACATTTGTCACGAAAGATCAGCAAGCTCTTCCCTCCTGCAAAGCCAGGCTGCCCCTCAGGTGATCCTCTGCACAGCAGCCGCACCTGGGCCCCCGGGACACCTGAAACAAGGCCTGAAGGAGAAGCTCAGCCGGAGGACATTTTTAGCCAAGACTAGGTGGAAAAGCAGCGTGTTTGCACTGCCCTCACACCTCCATGCCTGCGGCTCTGTGTCGATGCAGACGCCGGCCTGAGAAGTGGAGCTGCCTGCGAGCTCGGCTGGCTGTGCGGCAGCCCCGCAGCTGAGCGCGGCACAGCGCCCTGGCAGCCTCGGGAAATGTGCTCAAGAAAGGGCAAAAAGCCACAGCGAGGAGTGAGGGGGAAATGTGAAAACAGCCCTGAAAGCACTGTGAGTGATAGTAAAAGATTTTAAAATCATAGAAAGTTCGGGGAGTTAGAAAGAAAGCTAGGCTTAGTAGGCCCTGGGAAAATATTAAAAGTAGGCCCTGGGAGACATTAGGCCTTGTGTTTGCCAGATCATGTGAAATTGCACCTGCGTAACCAGTATATGATAAATGATATAATTGTTAGATGTGATGATTGTTTGGATATAATTATTGTTTAATCGTAAAAAGAATCATGAGAAACGATGTTCAAGGGTTTGAGTGGGGATCACGAAAAACCTATGCTTGGATGAAATCAATGTATACAATAGAACAATGTAAGTTCAATAATTAATATGTAAGTTATATAACAATGGAATATAAAAACATGTTCATCCCGAACCCATGGCGGAGTGAGATTTGGGTCTGTACCCCTGACACCCAGCGCTCTTCAATCAAAGCACCTGCATATAATCATTCCATGATTATGTGTTCCTGAACGCTAACATGAGGAGAGCAAAAAGAGGAAGGGCAGAAGGTGATCCCCCTGCAGCCAGTGGAGCAGAAGCCCCATGCCTGAGCTGAGGGGTATTTCCTGCAGCTGTGACTTATTTAAATCAATCATCATTAAATTATCATTTTTGAGAGATGGAAAACAATTAAAAGATTATTCCTGATGACTAAGCAAGCCTAAGAGCCATGAAAATTAGTTGTTCAGCACCATCACTATCAAAAATGAAGTTCACTTTGGATGTGAAATATGTCTGATGAGCATGGTGAAAAAAATTGTGTTAATTTAGGCAAGTGAATAAAATAAGAATTTTCTGACTATCTATCAGCTCTTTATCAGGGTATCTGCTATCAAATTAAGAAGCGCAAAGGCAAGTGAATCCAGAGAGAGGAGGTCTTGTCAAGTTCAGCTTTCATGGACCCCACTCAGCTCAGCACAGTTCAAATCACGAAGCGAAACCATCAGGAATTACTAAAAAAATAATTGATTGCAAAGGTCTTCTGAAACTATTTCCCAGTGTTAGACTGAAAGGAGATTTTCTATTTTTTCCTCACACACACACCAAACTAAAGCCCAGATTTTTAAGGGTTTAAGGGCCTGAAAGCTACAAACAGTGAACAGGGAATTTCTTACCCAGCTATGCCTGCAGCTTGGCTGGAAACTTTTAGTCTGACTCCTACCACACGCTTCAGAGAGCACAAAGCTTTTCTATGAAGACTTGAGGCAAAAGGACACACACCACATCTCAGTGAGCTGCTTCCAGAGGTAATTTCCTCATTGTTAAAATCTGCCTTTTGTTTTGTAGCCCTCAACTTTCAGCCTTCAGATCTCAATGCACCCTTGTGTACTTGACTGAAGAGCTCTTTAGCTAAAGAAAACATGGCTACATTCAGTCTTTGATCAAATCACTTTCTGGTTATTTCTTTGTCAAAGGGTATGGGGAGAGCTTCTGGGAAGCTCCTACGTCTTTCATTGTGAAGGGCAATCATGGAAAATGCAAAGTGTTATTCCAGAAGCATCTTCATAGAGGCTTGATACAGACCTTACCCTCTTTACTTTACACCTCTTTTAAAAGACTGTCATTCAGCCATACCTTCCTTGAGGACATATAATCACACTAAAAACAGAAGCTGGGCACTCCCCCATATTGGCACAAGAGGCCAGCTGTTTCCCAGCTCTGCATCTTACAGAATTCAGGGAACCTCAGGCAGTGATCAGAAGGAGGTTAACACAGACCAAACAATTAAAAATATTCAAATACACAACACAGAGGATTCTACTAACTTTAAAGCGCTGCTTCAATTAGCGTCTAGTTGTTTGGGTTTTTTTCCCCTTAACCTAATTCACTTGTATTTTCTTTTTAATAATAACTAAAATGAAGGATACCCCCCAGCTGTTTTTATGAAGGAAGGCACAGACAGGAACAGTTTGATGTCCATTTCACTGCAATAGTGAGTAAAAATGCAGATAAAAGAAAATTATGCATCATTATTATCACCATTAACACCATCTGTCATCATCCAAATGTGCTGGTGGGTATACCATTTATATTTTTTTCATATACATACACACACACACACAAACCTGGATATAACCACCCCCAGGGAGCAAATTCTTTGGGACAGAGCATCTCTCTTTGCTGTGCTACTGCAGCATAACAGTCCCAGCTCTCTTGGAGCTGCTGGCTTCTCTTGTAACATACCGACCAGCACTCAGGGGAGACAACAGATGCAAAGCAAGCCATGGCTCCCAGCCCCTCCAGTCATCTTAGGAGGCAGAAGGTCCATAAGGTGACACCAGACTCAGACTTCTCTTTGTAAGCACAAAAATAATGGTTTAATGCATTATATCCAGCTCCTGAAGGGAAAGACCTCCTGTTTTATTCTACTCCCATGATGTCCCACAGCTGTGCCTTTGAACTAGACATTTTTCCCCCCATTGTTGAAGAGTCATGACATTTTCTTGATTTAGCACTTGAGGGTTTGTTTAAAAATATGAACCACCTAATTTGTAAATCTTAACCAGCAACACGAGCCATCTGTGCATATTTATAAAGTACACTGGCTGGAGATACATTAATGATGGAATATGGCACACATGCATATTGCTGCTTGGGATATATTTTTTAAATGTTCTTTTTCTCCAGAGGAGGCAAATGACTAATTGTTTCTGTTGTTTAGGCGCTTGAAGTGGAAAATGGGCATTTCTGCTGTTCTGCCTCCTTTTCCAGGTGTTAAGTCCACACATGTACAATAAACATAAAGTAATCCACAAATGTTCAGACCTTGGCAAAAACTCCCTCTCTGCCCTCTTGCCCCTAGGCTAGGACTAATTGCTGCCTGCATGTTTATGTCAAACTGTCACAGATGTTTTATGATTTACTCTTGTGAAATGAAAATCAATCTGAAAACATGTGAATGAATCCAAGGTTAATCACACTTCTGCTACTGACTCCAACTTCCCTGCTGCACACCTTCAGAAATAGGGGTACTGCCCATGTTTTATCCTCATCAAAAAACAAATTCAGGTTCCTAAAGCATTATCTCTTTGGAATTTAAATGACCAAAGACTAACCATTATGCTGAAACAACATGATAATATGCTAAATTGCCAGGAAGTTCCCAGGTGCTCCATTCCTGCTCTGCATACTGGAAAAATCAAGGCCAAGCATGGATTTCTGCTCCCATATAATCCTAATAACAACCTCAGATCAAGAGTATCTCATCCATTTCCCCTGGGCTTGCTCCAAGGCCTCCTGTATCCTGGGAATTCATGCCAAAAGCAATGGGAGCTGTTGCTGAGAGAGAGAGATGTGGTCACAGTTCTTGTCTTCATGTGGTGAATCTGGACCCCTTCACTGAGCAATCCCAACACCAGGAAAGAGCATTGCTGACTCTCCTTCCAAACATTATAGCTCTGCTTGAAGAAACTAAAGATGCCTTTGGCCAGGCAGGTAAACAAAAGAATTTTGTGTTCCTCCTTCTATTCCATAAATAAATGTATGCATTGAAAAATGATGCATGGTTGGACTGACCCTTTCCAGCTCATTGGCTGCAAGAAAGTATTTTGAAAATTACTTTAATACATATTTACTCAATGGACCAGAATGATTCACTTCAGCACATGAATATGCCTTATTAAAAACTGCTTACACACAGGTTACTCAAACCAGCCCTTTTTTTTTTTTAACTCTCTAAGGCATGTATGAAATACCATGTTCACTACATGTAAGTCTGGGAAACCATTATTTCACCTATCTTCTCCTAGAGAAAAGAGCATGCCTTAAAAAGAGCAGAATGAAAATTATTGCAATGGGTGCAGATGCTATGAACTGGCTGGAGAAAGTCTGTCTGTAAGTGAAGCTGAGTGATGAGCCAGCCCGAGGTGGCAAGATTTTAGCAGGGCCTGTTGTGATAGGACAAGGGGAAATTGTTTTAAACTGAAGGAGGGTAGATTCAGGCTAGATACAAGGAAGAAATATTTTACCATGAAGACAGTTAAAGACTGGAACAGGTTGCCTGTTGTATTTTCAGGGCAACCCCAACGAAGGTGAGGAAATGATGAATTTGACTCCATGGTCTTAGAAGGTTAATTTATTATTTTATGATTTATATTATATTAAAGAATACTATACCAAACGACACTGAAGAATACAGAAAGGATACAGACAGAAAGCTAGAAAGATACTGATGAAAAACTTGTGACTCTTTCCAGAGCTTCAATACAGCTGGCCATAATTGGCTAATAAGTAAAAACAATTCACATGCAACCAATGAAACAATCACCTGTTTGATAAACAAGCTCCAAACCACATTCCAAAGCAGTAAAACTCAGGAGAAGCAAACAAGATAATTATTGTTTTCATTTTTCTTTGAGGCTTCTCAGCTTCCCAGGAGAAGTACCCTGGGCAAAGAGATTTTTCAGAAAATATGACGGTGACAGTTGCCAAGACAGGTCATAGGTGCCCCATGCCTGGGTCAGGCAAGATGGGCTTTTGAGCAACCTGATCTAGTTGAAGATGCCCCTGCTCATTGCAGGGAAATTCGCCTGTAAAGGTCCCTTTCAAATTAAAGCATTCTATGAATCTGTTTCTTCCCACACTCCATATAAAGCTTCCTGCAGAGGGTGCAGCCCCACAGGGAGCAGAGACACTTCTGCAAAATGTTCCAAAAAGGCTCATTTTTCAGTGGGATAGGAAAACCTTTCCATTATGCTCATCCTCTGCGACAGGTCAGCCCACCCGCTATGTGAGCCTGCCTCGCGTGATGGGCTGGGGCCGAGCAGCCTCGGGGAAAAGTGCCTTAATTGCTGGTAATGCAATAGCTCCACTTAGCACCAGCAAAGCCATTCAAAAATGGATTCATTCAAAAACATTTTCTGGATACACATCTAGGGAGCAGCCGGCTGTGTTGGCATGTTGCTCCATTACTTAACCACTGGGTCACATATCTGTGACTACAGATGGCTTTTACATCCGCACCTCTTAAGCAGCATCTGATACCATGGCCGAACGCTGGCCCAAAGGGAGGCATGCAGTCATTCTGACCAGAAAGACTTTTTCCTTTAAATTGAACACCATCTCAGGCAAGGCATCAGAAGGTTTTTCTGTGCCCCAGTTAGACCCAATGGAAACAGCCTTCCTCAGCTCCAGCATGGGAAGAATTACCCATCTGAAATTCAGGTGCAGCTCTGCCTTGCAAAGTCCAAGGATGGGCAAATAAAATTACCTTTCCCCATCAATCTCTCACCAGCACCCCAGGACACCCACTCTACTTCCCATGGAGTTCTTCTAGTGATGTTTCTTAAAAGACATTTTTTCTCCAACTTCCCTTCGTCTCAGGTTTTTTCTTCCAGGCATCTCTAAGGAATCCACAGCCTCCAGGGGCAGCTGCAAAAATTTCACCATGCCAGTATTTGCAATGCAAATCTGCTGGGCTTAATGCTGACACAGCTACAGCTGCTTAGCTGTTGACTGCACAGGGAAGGCAACACAGAGGATCAGAAAAGAAGTGCTTTGGTCTACCTGAGCCAACATACCAGCAAAGTCAGTGACAGCACAAAATATGAAAGCAGAATGGTCCTACAAACAGACTCACAGCATCAACTCACCAAGTACCAATGCAAAAGTATTCACACTGTGGATCCTGCTGTAGGCCAGGCACTCTGTGGCACAGAGAAGAAATGGAGCAGACAACAGACTCATGGTCCCTGGCTCAATGAACTTACACAGGCTTTGACAAATGCCTTGGTGAGCACCTGTGGTCTCTCATCCCCATCCTCAACCACAAGCTAAGTGTCCAAATGCCCCAACTTTATCAGAACTACTTACTTTCTTGAATATTTTGATGCTTAGGGTTATATAGTGAAGAATTGTTTTGTTCAAGGAGAACAATGATGGGTGAAACTTGCATAAAGCTCTTCAGAATGTATTTCCTTATTTGCATGCTTCTCATGCAAGGGAAGCCACATATGGTAGCAAATATTTTACAAAATCTGTTCCACTTGTAGAATAATCCCCCAAATTATTCCATGTTATTAAGGACCCATGGTATATAAAATGTGAGCAGTACCATATGACACACTTCAGATTAACCAAAACAATTTGTTTGACTCAAAATGAAACTTCTCACTCCATGTTTGAGGACAGGCTTTTCATATTGCTGAAAGCAACTGCTCCCAGAATTGAAAACTGGGGCATTTCTTTTTTATTTCCCAATTTCACCATGTTTCCATATACTAGTTGAAAAAATATGTCCTTTCTTTCTTGCAAAACTGCTTCCAGGACAGACTTGGAAACAGAGCATCAGCCCAAACTCCATTCACAGCCCTCACTCCAGCACAGGTGACACATACGTGAGGAGAGTTTTGCTTTCTTCCCATATAAATATTTAACTGGCTCACACCCAATTTGCCTAAAGGATCAAGCCTTCTCTTCTCATTGATTGCTCTGCTAACTTCTTATTAGTGGTGGAGATCATCTCCGTGTCTTTAAAAAGGAAGTTGGAATAACCTTGAAAATGAAGAAATATTTACTAGGGAGAAAGAGGAACGAGGCTTCAATGTTGAGAAGAAAATTAGTTTGAAATCTTCAGTCTAAAGCAGGATGGGAAATGGGGAAGTTCCTGGGGTTTTTTAAGAGTTCCCAACCAAACAAATTTATTTTATATATTTTTTGATGCTATGAAGTAGGCTACCTCCCACTTCACTAACAGGTCCACAAAAAAAAAGGAGAGGTTTAAGAGGATGCAATTTGGTTTCAGGGTAAGAAACAGACCAGCAGTTAGCTTTTGAAGATAACTATTTTGAAGATAACTATGTAGCTGGATGCTACACAAAACCGTCCCTTAACTAATGCCATTTACTGAGAATGTTGTCCTTTGCATGTCCCTTTAAGTGCTGTGCCCATGGGATTACACATTGTATGATTGCTTGCTGAGATTTTGCAAAAACATGGAGAGGATATGGTGTCCCAAACCTGGAAAAATACAAGTGCAGAGAAATTTCCGGAGTCAGGTCTGGTTTGGGATGTTTGTCCAAAAACAAGTGATTTTAGCTCAGCACTGTGTGCTGATCCTTCCCCCTGATCCAAGTCAGAGCTGTTACAATATGCCACTTGAACATGGACATAGGGAAATATATACTCTCAGCATGAATCCGGGGGCTCAGAGGGGCAGGTAGGATGGACACAGCTCCAAACTGCTGCTGGAAACAGGAATTGGCTCCTCACTGCATTCACCTCCATCCTTAAACAGGTGTTTTTCTCCAAGGCATCAACCTTTTTCATCTCACAACCTTGTGGAGATAAAGCTTGGCACTTGGTATATTTCTTTGGCTCTTGAATCTGTCAAAATTCATCATAATTTGCAAGAACTGTAGAGAAAAGAGAGGCAGACATCCTGTCCCAAAGACCATATTTAAGATAGTTTGGCTCAAAATAACACATTGCTCTTCTCAGCGCATGCTGTGTGCAGGTAGTGAACTCTAAAACAAACAATTTAATTTCTAAAATCCGAAAAAAAATCCTTCTGTGATAAGATTAAGAAGCAGGCAAGAAGGCAATTCTTCTGGGAGGAAAAAAAACACAGCTGTGAAATAACCTTTAGGGGCTTTAGAAGGAGGGCTTGATCTTAGGTGATACATGTGGTCCTGCCTGAAGAGATGGTGCTGGACAACTTATCTGGGGCTCATTCAAAAATCCCTGGTTACCAGCATCCTCAGTGCCAGCAAACATGTGTTGGAGCCAGGCTTTAATCGAGAACTCAGATAAAGAGCATGTTTTCCACTGGGGAATTGGGGTGGCATAAATCTGTACGCTTAACGGGTTTGAGTCTCGAGGGTAGGCATACTCCCATTGCAAGCGCTTTCCTTACAGCTAGATAAAAGCCTCCCATAAATAAAGCTTTGAAATCTTCCAGGAGAAGTTAGCTATACAAATGTGGGCACATGAAGCTCGGTGTAAGCAATAATTCCACAGATTTTTATTAGAAAGTAGATATATGGGAGCAGCAATGCATGATAAATCAACATATCTGCCTCTTTACTGGCTTTTATGATAGGCATTAGCAGTAGTGACTGTCATAGAGATCATAACAGCTTTATTTCCACCATTACTGTAAGACAAAATCAAATATAAGCAGTTGATATTATTTTTTAAGTATAAAATCTTTTCCCTTGCTTTGAAGTGGTGACAAAATCATTCCTGGTAAACATCAAATTTAGGGGGAGGAAGGAAGTGGGGAAGGGAGGAAGGAAGGAAGGAAGGAAGGAAGGAAGGAAGGAAGGAAGGCTCATTTGGGGTTTTTTTGGTAAGACTTTCTTGGAGCCTTGGAGGCAGCTGACATGTGACAGTGCACAGCCATCACAGTGTCTCCCTGACAAACTGAGAGGTTTGGCATTATTGATGGCAGCACAAGGACTGATTACTTCTCCTATAGGGCTCTGGCAGGAGTTTTGCTGTTGCAATGTGGATATGACCAGCACAAAAGTGTTTAATCTTTTTCAGTTGTCTCCTTGAATAAATCAGCTTATATATATAATCTGATTATACATTTAATATAAACATAGAAATTAAATAGATAATTGGTAAATAGGGCTTTGGCAGCAAAATTATTTTAATACAGGGCTAGAGAGGCTAGACTGTCTTAAAAAATATTTCTCTCTCTCTAGGTTAGGATTTAAAAGACAGTTCCAGGAGTTTTCCATCAAGCCTAGATCTGTAAAAGTTCAGGCACTCAGCTCTGACTGGGAACTCCCTGGAGCTCTTTACAAGCTTAAGGAAGAGCAGGCTGTTTTGTTGGTATGGAAGTAATGTGGCCTTGCACCCTTCTTTATCTGCTCACTCAACATGTCCCATGCAGTGAACAACTTGGTGAGTTGATGCCAAATGGAAGCTTCATTTTGCAGCTGCCCTTTTTGAATTCCCATTGTAGGCAAGGCTGGAAGCAGTGTCACATAAGACAGTGGCACTGCACAAGGTGAAAGGTAATTTTACCCACTGTTTCATCTTCCATGGCCAACTCATCATAATCCCACCTGTTTCAGAGTCTCTTACCTTCCACAAAACGACCCGTGCCTACCCTGGGGAATCATCAGACACATAATTGCAGTCTTCCTCCTTTGTGGTTAGTCCTGTAAAATAGTGCTTGGCCCATCTGTTGCCGCTGACACGATAGAAATGATGCTATGGAGTAATTACAGGAGGGGACACTGGGAGCGGGGAGCTTCGCGCGCGCTGCTCTCCCACGAGGTGTGCAGTTGCGAAGCAACCTGACACATCTGCCAGGGCTGTCTAAGAAACTATTAACCAGTTGCTGCCTCCTGTGCTCAAGAGTTGCAGGCAATTTCACAGTAATCGTTTCTCAGCTTCTTCCACGCAGGCAACCGTGGTGCCGAGATACTGGCTTAAATATGTATTGCAGAATGGCATCCTTAATAGAGGCTTTACAGGAGCAAAATGTATGTGGGTAATCTGCAAAGGCTGCCTGCAACTGACAGCTTCGTTACTGCTCTGAGGATGCATGGCAGGCACCGGGAGCAGTGAGCAGCCGTGGGAATGGGCAGCTTTGATTCGCAGGAGTGGTTCTGCAGTCCACCTTCAAGGGCTCAGGGGTAAAATCAGAAGCATCTGTGCAGGGAATGCTTAAAAGTGCAATATTATTGCATGTGTTGGATTTGCATGGCCAGCTTGGGCAGATACACCACTAGGAGGGTGTGCTGCAGGGGTGGCTTCTGTGAGAAGCTGCCAGAAGCTTCCCTCATGTCCAAGAGAGTCTGTCCCAGCCGGCTCCAAGACAGAGCCACTTCTGAACAAGGTGACAGTGATGACAGCAGTGCCTCAGGATGACAGATTTAAGGGGTGAAAGTTACCTCAAGAGCAACTGCAACCAAAGTGGAGCAAAAATATGTGAGAACAGCCCTGCAGATACCCAGTGCAGAAAGAGGGGCAGGAAGTGTCCCAGGCACCAGAGGTGAGATTCCCCTGCAGCCCAGCCCTTGGAGAGGCAGCTGTGTCCTCGAAGCCCATGGGAGGCATGTGGATGAGAAGTGATCCCATGAAAGACTCCACACCTAAGCAGGTGGATGCACAAAGGAGTCTGTGACCCTGTGGAAGCTCACACTGGAGCAGGCTCCTGGAAGGACCTGTCACCTTGTGGAGAGAGGAGCCTGTGTTGGAGCTGGTTTTCCAGCAGGACTTGTCACCCCACAGGGAACACACACAGTGGAGCAGTCTGTATCTAAAGGACTACATCCCATGGAAGGGACCTACACTGGAGCAGTTTGTGAAGAGCTCCAGGCCATGGGAAAGACTCATGCTGCCAAAAGATCATAAAAGACTGTTTCCTATAGGTGGGACCCCATTTTGGAGCAGGGGAAGAGTCAGAGGACTCCTCCCCCTGAAGAGGAAGGAGCAGCAGAGAGAATGTGATGAACTGACTACAATCCCATCCCTCTGCATGGTTGGAGGTAGAAAATTTGGGAGTAAAGTTGAGCCCAGGAAGGATAAAAGATGGGGGAAGGTTTTCAAGATTTAGTTTTTATTTTCATTACCCTACTCTGATTTGATTGGTAATGTTAAATTTTTCTCCAAGTTGCATCTGTTTTACTTGTGATGGTAATTGCTGAGTGGATCTCTCATTGTCCTCATCTCAACTCATTAGGCTTTTGATATATTTCTTCTTCCCTGTCCAGCTGAGGAGGAGACTGATAGAATGGCTTTGGTAGGCACCGAATTCCAACTGTAGAGAAGCAGAGGCTGAGTTTTTGGGAGCCTAGACCTCTGGCTTGCAGAAAGGACCACGAGCCAAGTTCTTCTGCAAACACAAAAAGAAGGGAGACTTCTATGCCGTAAAGCTGGGCTGGGTATGGAAGTCCCCAAATCTAGTCTGACAATGAAGTGAATAATTAGCATTTTTGCTTCTTTAGTAAGAGTGAAACTGAACATGAAAGCAAAGGCAGTTCAGGCATCTGCATGTGCAGAATTGGTTTAAGGCTCATTGCAGCTGAATGAGGTAGGAGATCATGCTGGTACATGTTGGGAAGTTGATTTAAAACATCTGAAAGCTTAAATGGCACCTAGTGCCTTCAGAAAACTACCTGAATCCTCAGAGCAAGAGCAAGGTCTAAATTTTGACAAGATGTATATCTGGTACCCAGAGACATCTCCTCCTGATGCAAAGCTTTGTCTTCACAGTATTCCCTGCCCAAATGGAGGCAAAAAAAAAAAATCCACTAAAGGACTGGGCCCTGGAGGGGATGCATTAGTTGGCATTATTTTCTTGGTCGTTGAGTTTCAGCGATTCAGAACAAGTAGCAATGCCTCTCTCTACAGCTTTAATGACGTTTGCTGCCAGAGACGTGAGCCACAGGAAAGGACAGGGCTGTAACTTTATTTTAAGCCGGATAGGCTGTAGCTAAATCTCCTGAATCCCTTTCAGCTTTAGAAATGGTTTTCCCCTATCTCTGCCTTCTACCTGGTGCCTTCACATTGTTTGTGCTAAAAGGGGAATGATACTTTTAATCTCGAAAATGCCTTTGGAGCTCTGGAGTGGATCGCTTTAAAGTCAACAGTGTTTAAAGCACATTAATGAGGATATTCACCATAAAGCAGTTTTATTTCTGTGTGTAACTGATAAACATGAATATGAGAGAGTATAAGGGGAAAGAGGTGGGGAAACAGTCCTGCTTGGAAAAGCAAACAAATCACGGATCCGTGGTAAAAAGGATATCAAATTATTATAACACTAAAGCTGGCTGTGAGTCTTCTGGTGGAACATATTTTTCATTTTTTTTTTTTCTCTCTCTGTGGGTTTAAGTTCACAGCCCAGCACTTTGCCTGATGTTTGGAAAATTATAGTCAGACTACATTGTGAGAATAGCATTATCTTATAAGTTTTTTTAAAACAAAAGTGGTAGCTGGTGCTCATCATGCTGGCTTACTCCTGTGCAGACACAGGTAGTAAAAAATAGATAAGGGTAGTAGCAAACAGGACTGTTGCCTCCTAGCAGGCAGCAAAATTAAAGAAAAAAATTTTAAGACTGTTTAAAAACTAGGATAAAAGCAGGTCAGGTTGGTTCTGAGGCCCCAGCCATCCCTTTTTCACAGCTCTCCAGATCAATATAAGGTTTTGATGAGACAGCCAGAAAGAGGTGAACCAGGTACCATCTTTGTTTCTTTACCTGGAAAAGGCAAAACTTGCAATCAACCTCACACAAAAAAATAAACACCAAATAAACCTTGAGGGCATCAGGAACAAGATGTACTTACCAAATAACCCCAGCAGCATGAAGTCCTGGTGTCACTGAACCCAACACTCCTTTTGTATTGACTGCAATGCGATCCTGAACTCTCTTGTTACCATTTTAACCACACTTTGGTGCGGTTGACTTTGGAGAATCACTGAAATGTTACAGTGAGGTGCAGAGCGAATTCTTGTCTGCATCTCTTGCAAAAAATGAAAAGATTTTGACAAAGAATAATTATTCTATGTCAGCTCTCCAAACTAAAATGAAAAACAGTTTAAATTCGGGGGGTTTGGGGGGGGGGTGTATTTATCAAAATCATTTTATATGGGGAGAAAAAAAAACCACACACAAAGAAAAAGAATCATGAACTGTTTCTCCCAGACAAATTCTCATGTTTGATTAAATCTATTTCCGACACGCAGGAGGATGAAATATATCAAGCCTAGGAAATAAATGTGTGAGCAACTTTCAAGAGTGATCAGGATTTACAATGACCTTTTATTCTAGGCAAGCAATGGCAAGCGCTATGATGGATACAGAGAAAAGATTACTGAGAAACAAGGAAATTTGCATCCAGGACCAGCAGGAGCAAAAAGGGCACTGAATTGTGCTCACTTTACACAGAGGGTTACAGTGCCATGTTATTGCAGACAAATGAAGGGCTTGCATTAAAAATGCATAATTTAATCAAGAGAAAAACTACTAATCAGATTGAAATATGCAGACCTGATATTGGTTTTTTAATATTAGTGTTATTAAATTCCACTATAGTTTCTCACAGAATCACCCAAATGTAAATTAAAACAAGGGGAAACGGTTAACAAAATTACAGGCCCAGATCAAACATTCCTGCTCATTCGTAAGCATCCCGCTGACTTGTGATATTGGGGATGGTATAAAAGGCTTAGTATAAAATACAACATGCACTGATCTAATAGTACTTTTCCCAGTCAGAGCAGCTTGAAGTGTACCCTGATGCTGTTGTTGGCTTGAGTTGAACGGCAGCTGAGGATCGATGCCAGCATCTCTGCCTTGGCCAAACACAGAAGTGCCACCTCCATGTGCCACAGCCTGAGCACGGCTACAGGGCTGCCAGCTCCACCCCAAGTCAGCCTCTGCTGTAAGGAGCAGGAACTTACTCCCTGGACAAAATCATCCTCTAGAATTAAGATCTGCACCAAGAAAACAGGGCTGAACATTCCTCTAATGTAACATATTAAGAAGATTAAAAGTATCCCTCATTTGTGTATCACATATGACGCAAGAGTCACTGCCTCTGCTCAGCATCTGTCACACCCAAGGCTCTTCCTCCACTGCTGCTGCAGTGCAAGTTTCCAAATTGCCCATTTTACATGAGGGTGAAACAGCTGTGCAGGAAGGTGCTGTCACCTGCCAAGGGAAACAGCATCTTGCAGTTGAAGTTAGGAAAATGTCCCAAGCCCCTTTTCTCATTTGAACACTTCTGATGTGGCAAACCTCAGCAGAGAGATGTGCTTGTCTTGAAACTCCACCAAGAAACAGGGGGCTCACGTTTTTGTCTACACACCTGCTTTACAGTGTTTCAGTTACAGCAAGGCAGTCACCCTGTAACATCATTCTTCAGAAAATGAAGAATTATTAATATTAACCGGTTTATAAGGGTGGCCCCACTGTTTCAAGGAGTGTACAAACACCAGGAAAATGACACAATTATTTTCCCCTTGTCAGTTAGAACATAAACACTGTAGAATAGAGATTCTGGACTTTTTGTTTGCACAGCACCTTGTATCATAAGGTCCTAATCTTTCAGGTACATCTGAACTCCAGGTGGCTCACCAAGCCACTTCCCATCATTTACCTGCTGTCCTGGTTAATCGGGGAGGCCCCAGCTGACAGGAGGTGAACAAATAAGACACCCACAGGTCTGAAAGCCTGACCTCAGTGCTAGGGAAGTTTACAGACATTGTTTGAGCATCTTCACACTGCACAGACAGGACAACCAGGGGAGCTGGCCCAGCCAGCACAGGGCTATGAGAGGCAGGTCCTGCTTGACCAACATGATCTCCTTTTGTGACCAGATGACCTGACTAGTGGATGAGGGAAAAGCTGTGGATGTTGTCTACTTGAACTTCAAGTAAAACCTTGGACAGTGCTTCCCACAGCATTCTCATGGATGGGACAGGTGCACTGTTTGCTAGGTCTACGATCATCAATGGTCTTGGAGGTCTTTTCCAAACTTAATTATTTTATGATTCTATTCTAAAACAGGTACTGAGCATTTAACATTGATTCCCAGTGACACTTTATTTGACATTCACCCATGAGAGAAAGAGAAGATGCACAGCAGGAAAACAAGGAAAATTAAACAGCATGTGTGACCAGTAATACACAAAACTGCTCATTTTGCAAAAATAGCTGTAGACTCTTTTAGACTGAAAGCTGATGTGTCAATCTCACTTCCTACTTATTTTTCAATTTATTTGATACACTGTATGAGTGTTTCTGACACTACTTGCACCAGGGGATAAATAAAGCTAAGCTAGATTCCCTTTTCTTCCTTTTTTCCCTCATTTTTGCCAGCTGCTACCCCCCCGATCTCAGGTCCTGCACAAACATAACACCATAGCACAGCACACACATGGCCATCAGCAGCATCAGATAACGGCCAGGAAGCTGCTGCTGCTCTTGATTCCCTGCTGTGTTACATCAGTGCTAATGAGGAGTAAATAATAGTAATAAATCAGCTTTCTGCAGTTGACAGTAAGGTGTTCAATATTCACTGAAGCCACTGGCAACTCAGAGGCGGTTTCCAGAGGCCCCTGCCTAGCAAACAGTGCAATACTTCAAACACCATTTATTCTGGAAGAGCCAGCTACCGTGTTCTGTGGTATGAACTTCAAGGCAGCCCATCTTGCCACATTAGGAAATCCTTTGCAGACAGCAGATGAATGAAGTTGGAGGAGACACCTCATGGGTTAGAGCCTGTCTCATGCAGCATTTGCCTGGGCTTGACCTCCCCTCTCTAACCACAGAAAGGCTGCAGCAGAGCCCTTTTGGCTCATAGGTTGAGTCAGGGGCTTGCAGATGCTGATAAATCTTGGGGGG